>NC_045598.1:1709935-2352435 GCF_009762305.2 Zalophus californianus | reverse complement strand
GAAGCAGCGTGGTCTTTGCATAGTGGCGGGGGGGGGGGGTCACAGGATATGCCCCCACAAGGAGGGAAACCGTTTCACAGCTGGATGAAGGACAGAGTCCTGAAACCGCCAGCCTGTTGCCTGCACCTTGCACCCAGTGAGCCCTCAGGACGTATGTATGTATCGGAATGAGAACGGGTCCCAACACACCCGGGTAGCTAACCTTGCCCTCTCATCCCGGTGGAGGCCGGTTCCAGCCTTCGCTGACCCCACTGCCCACTCTCCCCCAATTCTTAAAGTCCTCCCGCTGTTACCTTTGGAGCCCATAGCCACTCATCACCAGAGTGCCCCATATCCTCAAACTCTTGTTCGGAGAGCCCCTCAGGCTTTTGCTCTGTGGGCTCCTGGCCCTCCGCTGCAGTCACTGCTCCCCACCATAGCCTCTGACCACTGCACCTGGAGGTAGGGGAGGTGGCCTCCTTGCTTTTCAATGTGGCTTTCTGATGAAACCAGTTAGTTTTGCTGTGTAACAAATTATCCCAAAGCCTTGTGGCACTAGAACTAATGTGACATGTGTTCTTTCTCGGGATCCTGTGGCTGGTGAACTGTCTGGTCTAAGCTATTCTTGGCTGATCTCTGCAGGGCTTTCTTGCAGGTCTGTGGTCCACAAATGAACTGGCTAGCACCTGGATGACCCAGCTTGGCCTCCTCACCTGTCTGACGTCGGGCAGACTGTCAGCCGGCTCCTTGGATCTCCTCCTACAGCGCCTCATCTTCCAGAGGCTGACCCGCCGTTGTACAGGTGATAGCCTCAGGGCTGTGAGCACAGAGAGAAGACTAGCCTCTGGGCACAGGTGCTTCTAGGCTTTGCTGCTAAGTCACCGCCGACGGCCCCCTCCAACGTCAGCCCCTCCTCTGCCGGCGCACCTCCCGCTCCTACCCCAGTCAGACTTCCAGCAAACCCTTCTCCTCTTTTCTGCATCTTCAGGTATTCCCCTCTGCTGTGTTACTCCCAGCAATATGTGAAATTCACTGGGCATTTTTTTTTCCCACCTCAGAAAACTGACAAGTACACAGAGATAAAGCTCCCCTTCTCTGCCTCCCTTCACAGAGGAGCTCCGCAAGAGCTGTCTGCACTCAGCCTCTCCACCTCCCCAGCATTCCTCTCCAGAGCCCACCACCTCCAACCACGGCTCCATGCCTCCACCACAACTGCTCCAGTGCAGGCGATCAGTTTCCTGCAACCTGCAGGTCAACGGCCAACTCCCGGTCCAGGCGCTCTGTGACTTGTCAGCAGCTCATGCCCCAGTAAGGCCCCCACGGGCTTGGTGTGCTCTCCTCACCTGGCCTCCAGGACACCACACCCCTCCGGCCTCTCACCTGCTTCTCTGCTCACTCCTTCACCATCTCCTCTGCTCAGGGCCACTGTGTGTGGCCACACAGGTTGTACACTGCACAATTCCAGGGGCACAATGCGCACAGCAATGTGGATGCCCTGCCTTTGCCCGCTCCCTCCTGTCCCAACATTGGAGGCCCCAGGTTCTCATTCTTGGAGCTCTCCTCGTCTCTACCCACCCTCACTCCTGGGATGGCCTCATGCAATCTCATTCCTGCTCTCAGGACCCCCAAACATGTATCCTTTAGCCTTGATCTTGCCCCAAATGTTTTCCTGCCAATTGCCCAGTAACTGTACTTGGATGTTAAGCAAGAATCTCATATTTCACATATCCAAAACCAAATTCCTCATCTTTATCCCCAGAGCGGTTCCTTTGACAGTCTCCCCATCTTCATCATTGGCAATTCCACCTCTCAGCTCCACCAGCTCAAACAGTGAAATCAGATGATGTCACTCTGCTCAAAACCCTCAAGTAGCTTCCCAGCTCACTCAGAGGAAGAACCCAGCTCACCAGAACCACCTTTGAGCACCTGGCCTCCTTGCTGCTCCTTGAGCTGTGTGGGCACATTCCTGCCTCAGGGCCTTTGCACTTGCTGTGCCCTCTACCTGGGATGCCCTTTCCCCACAAGTCAACATGGCTCCTTCCTTACCTCCTTCTGGTCTTCTTTTAACCACACCTTCCCAGGGACGCCCCTCTCAGACACCTCATTTTAAGCTGCAGTTCACCTCTCTATCTGCTTTTGTGCTCTAGCTTCTCCACAGGGCTTACCCTCAAACATGAACATATATTTACCTTTTCAACAGCTGTTCTTCCCCACCAGAATGTCAGCTCCACGAAGGCAGGGATTTGTCTATTTTGCCAATCACTGCATCCTAGACAGCAGTGTCTGGCACACACAATAAATCTTCCTTGGCACTCAGTAAGTTCTAAATGAACAGTGAAATGAATGTCTAAATGAACAGTCAGGCTAGAAGCATGGCCAGCGGCCTTCCTCCCAACCTTTGAGGATGCACCAACTCCAGCTGCCAGAGTTCACTGACTCCCCGCCCCGCCCCACCGAGTTTGTCCCCTCTTGTAACCCTGAGGGCAGCCAGCCAGCCCGACCACCAAGGGCATCAGACGCTCAGCCTCTCCCAGTGTGGGTCCCGGAGTAGCAAGGACCTGGGCAAGGGTACCAAGCCTTAAAGGAAAGCCCTAGAACCCTCCTGCCCTGGGAGTCTGGGCCAAGGGGAGGGGTGTGTGTGTGTGTATGCATATGTGTGTGTGGGTGTGCACAGGTGCCTGTGTGTGCATGCATGTGTGCATGTGTGGGGTGTTAAGAGGCTGCCTGCTCCTTACTTGTTCCCAGCTTCAAGATGTCCTCATGTTACCTCACAAACCTGAGGGGAAAAGGGCCTCCTGGATGTCCCCAACCTGGGATGGATCTGTAAAGTACCTTGCCCTCTGGAGCAATGAGATAAGGGACAGTGTCTGCTGCCCTCCCTGGCCATGCTCCCTGGCATAGGACCCACTTCCTGAACTGGCCACACTGGGCTCTGGGTTTGGTGCCTGATACCCAGCCACACTTCCTGCTGTAGAACCCACTTCCCACTTCAGCCACTCTCCCTGCTGTAGGAACCATGGTCTGCTCAACATGCACTTCTCCAGTGAACAGTTCTCCCTACTGTGATGTTCTCTTTGAAGACAAATGTTTGCCAATCTCACAACTGATGGTGCCCCCCATCCAAGTCCCCACTTGCCCCATCTGCTCACTGCATGCCAGAGCCAGAGCCCTACTGCCCCCCACCCCGGACAGAAATAACAACAGGGCTGACGGCTTCTGAGCAGCAAAGCTTGGCTCACTCTGTCTTTTTGCCCTTCTTTTAAAGTCTGAATAAAAATGCTTCCCAGCTCTGTGTTTAACCTAAAGCCAACCCTGGCACTGAATGAGCAGGTGTTTCCCAGCATCTCTGAGACAATTGTAATGGGCGGTCAGGCCCCACAGTGACTGACAGGACATCACAAGTTGTGGATTGCTTGTGTTCACTCCCTAAGTCTCCCCTAGATTCTGTGGGGAAGTGGTTCCCAGAAATGTGCTAGGGATCCCAAATGCCTGGACAGCACAGTGGGGGGCGGGTCTCTGAACTGAGGTGGAAGACACATTCTCTGCAAAAGGGCTTGTTCTGGACTGCAACAGAGTTGAGAACTGACCATTGGTTAAGTCCCTGATACTTCAGCAGTGTGCTTATGTCCATGGACCCTTGGTCCCAAATGCCATTTACCCTCTGCATGGTCTTAGGTGAGCACTTCACCTCCATATGCTTCAGTTTCCCCATCTGTATGATTCAGTGACATTAATTGCCACCTACCTTATAGGTTATTGTGAGGGATTAATGCATTAATGCATATAAAGCATTTCAAACTGTCCTTGGAGCATAGAAGCATTTATAACTATTATTTCAGAAACTCACAGGTTGGGTCAGGTACCAGGTGACCAGGTTTTCCAACTGGTTTGGAGCCCAGATATAGTATTCTCAGTTCTCACAAGCCAGTCACTAAGATTTTCAACCCAAACCTCTACGGTACTGACCAGCAGGAAAAGAAAGATGCTGCCAAGAGCAGGCTTCTTTTTGATCTTTATTTAAAGGGGATTAGGAAATCCCGCAGTATTGAAAAAGCCTACAGTGAGGCTACTGTCAGGATAGAACTTTTAAAGCAGACAGATCAAAGAGGTAGCTCCTGGTGCTTCCAACATCTGAAGCCATCCTTATAATCACTCCTCAGACTGCCTCGAGGTCAGCGGGCGAGCATGTGGCTCATCGTCCCCAAACCTGTGGGCTTTCCAGGCAATGAAATCACAGGGTTTGGTTTTCTCCCTACAATTAAGAAAAGGGAAAGGGACAAACTTTCTTCATGCACTGAGTTGTGTGCCCCATACGAGGCCAGCATGTCGCCTGTGTCACCTCATTAATCCCTATGACAACACTATGAGGTGAAGAGTATTATGCCCTTGATTTAAATGAAGAAACCAGGACTCGGAGAGACTGAGTAACTTGCTCAAGGTCACACTACTTGACTAAAGGCCAGCCAAGACTCCATTCCAGGTCTGCCCCCAGTGCACACTTTCTTCCACTGCCCACTGGGGAAATAGCTTTCGATCCTGAGCTCTCAGGAAAGTGAAAAACAGGTTAGGAATTATTTACATCCTTAAACCCCGTATCCCTCATTTTTCCTCACTGGGTCCTGGGGGCTCGAGAGCAGAGAAGCCATGACTGAATACCCCTGCATTTAATGATGTGCTCAGGAGGTCCTACCCTAGGGACCACCTGCTCATAAGCTTTCTCTCTGCCTGCATGGTCTTCACATCCACCCACATCCCGGATGCTCAGTCCCCTCATGATGGGTCTTCTGTGGCTAACAAGGTCAAAGCTACAGCACATTTTTCAGCGAGCCGCATGCAGCTTTAGCAAGTGCTCCTGGGCCCCTCACTCATGAAAGGTGAACATTATGTCTCTTTTATGGCTGGGAGACCTATAACACAAGGGTGCTGCAGGCAGAAGAAAAAAACCTGGGCAGACTTCAGAAGTAGAAGAAAAAGTAATACAATTCATCGGTGAGCTGTTTAAACTCTCCCACGGAGGAGCACTTTGTTTTTGATGAACCACCTGATGTTTGTCTCCAGGAGCCCAAACTGAGAAAAATGGGACAACCACTATTTTTCCCAGCCAGAAATTGCCGTGTCCTGACCTGACACCCCCTGAGGTTCTAGCAGACTATTCGACCAAAATACAAAAAAACAAAAACAAAAACAAAAAACAGAATCAACATGATGTTTTCTCCACGCACATATGCAACAGTTGGTTGTCTGATTTTTCCCCTCCACAAACAAGAGTTGACAAACAAGTTACAGACAGACTCCCAACTGGTGTACTGCCCTCTGCTCTCCTGGCACAGATGCTGCATGCCACCATTAATGTAAATGCATAAGGATTTTAGAGGTTGAGCTGAAGTGCCAGGACCATAGGTAAAGGAAATTAGATCTTTGAGGCAAATGCTTAGTGTATGGCAGACAAGGCATAGTGCATCATCAGACTGATGATGTAGTCAAGTGTTTTGGAAGCATTTTGGATCCAAATCTACTTGTCAGTAGTAGCGGACACTGGTGGTGTTCCACACCTTAGCCCCTCAGCACACCTGGCTTCAGCACTGCGGGTGTGGACAGTTCCCCTGCCTCCCCTAGGCCTGTGTCCCTCAGCCACCTGACTTCAGCACTGTGGGTGTGGACAGTTCCCCCATCTCCCCCAGACTTTTTTGCATCAGGACTCTGTCCTGGCTTCAGCACAGCCCATGGTGTGGAGAATATTACACCCTAGAGGCAACCCTAAAAAAATATGGATGGGAGCTGGTGGATAAATGGTCCTGTTTCACTCTCTTCAGAGGCACAATAACAAGAGGCATCCTGCACAGTGCTTACAGGGTCCCCAGTGGGACTGAAGCTCAGCTGAATACAATGGTAATTATTTTCGTAGCAAATTCTTTCACTGGATTTCCCTCCTGCCCTATTCCATTCCCACTATCCCTGCTCCTACTCCTTGGGATTACTTCTCCATTAAAGTACCTGTACCCTTTCTGAGGAATCCAAACCAAGCTTAGAAAGCCAACCCTCAGAATGGAATCCTGAAATTCGATTACGCCCTTGTAAGACAGCAACAAGGACCCCGTTTGTGGGTGAAAAATAGAGTGATGACAATTCCTGGTGTGCAGTAGCACTGCAGCTATGGACACTCTCACCTGTAGAGTGTTGAATGAGGTACAGGTGGAAGCATTGACTTATACAGTAACTAGCCCTTGTAGTGTGTGGAAGCAATGGTAGTTGTAAGACTGGGAGAGTTTGCAGGCTTTTGTTAACTGCTTTAGATGTCAGCTCAGGGTATGCCATCAAAGCCAGAATGCCTCCATGACAGCATTTTAAGTGACCCTCATCCCCTGTAGCCAGAGGGCAGGTGGTATTCAACATCAGGCATGTAATTACACTGAAGGGTAGAAAACTATAAGGGACTGAATGCGTAGCCTTGGCAGGTTTCCAAGGTGAAGGTCCTGGGCTGATGGAATGAAACTCTGAACCAAGGGGTGGGGATGTTTGGATGAATGCACCTAAGAATCTTTTTTCTTTTTACTGTCTACTCATTTTCCCCCATTCTCCTAACCCCATCTCTAGCACTACTAATCTGTTCTCTGTATCTATAAGCTTGTTTTGCTTTTTAGATTCCACATATAAGAGAGATATGATATTTGTCTTTCTCTGTATGACTTGTTTCACTTACATAATGCCCTTGAGATCCATTCCTGTTGTTGTAAATGGCAATATTTCATTCTTTTTTATGGCTGAGTAATATTCCATTGTATATATGCACCACATCTTCTTTATCTGTTCATCCATCAATGGACACATGGATTGCTTCCACATCTTGGCTATTGAAAATAATGCTACAATGATCAGATAGGTGCCTATATCTTTCCAATTTATTGTTTTTATTTTCTTCAGATAAATACCCAACAGTGGAATTGCTGGATCATACAGTGGTTTTGTTTTCATTTTCTGAGGAACACCCATAGTTTTCCATGGTGGCTGCACCAAATTACATTCCCACCAATGGTGCACAATGTTCCTTTTTCTTCACAGCCTTGCCAGCACTTGTTACTCCTTGTCTTTTATTATTATTATTATTATTATTATTATTATTATTATAAGCATCCTAAGAGGTGTGAGGTGATATCTTCTTGTGGTTTTGATTTGCATTTCCCTGATGATGAGTGATGTTAAGCATCTTTTCATGTGTCTGTTGGCCATCTGGATGTCTTCATTGGAAAAATGTCTATTCAGACCTTCTGCCCATTTTTTAATCAGATTGTTTGTGCTATTAAGCTGTATTAATTCTTTATAAATTTTGGAATTTGTCCCTTATCAGAAATATGATTTGCAAATCTTTTCTCCCATACAGTAGGTTGAATTTTCATTTTGTTATGGTTTCCTTTGCTGTGCATAGGCTTTTTACTTTGATGTATTCCCATTTCTTTATTTTTGCTTTTGTTCCTTTGCTCTTGGTGCCAGATTTTAAAAATCATCACAAAGACCAACATCAAAGAGTGGAGTTTCTGTTTTCTTCTAGGAGTTTTATGGTTTCAGGTCTTATGTTCAAGTCTTTAATCAATTTTGAGTTAATTTTTGTGTGTGGTGGAAGATAGTGATGGGATTTCATTGTTTTGCATGTGACTTTTCAGTTTTCCCAACACCATTTACTGACGATACAACTTTCCCCACTATATATTCTTGGCTCCTTTATCATAAATCAATTGACTATATATGCATGGGTTTATTTGATGTAAATGAGATATTAAAGTTCTATACTATATTGTATTGTTGTCTATTTTTCCCTTTAGGTCTGTTAATATTTGCTTTATATATTTAGGTGTTCCTTTGTTGAGTGCATATATATTTACAAGTGTTACATCCTTTTGTTGAATTGATCCCTTTATCACTATCTCACACCCTTCTTTGTCTCTTATTACAGTCTTTGTTTTAAAGTCTGTTTTTTCTGATATAAGTATTATTATCCAACTTTCTTTTGGGTTCCATTTGCATGGAATATCTTTTTCCATCCCCTCACTTTCAGTCTGTGTATGTCCGGACATCTTAAGTGAGTCTTGTAGGCAGCATATAGATGGGTCTTTTTTTAAAATCCATTCAGCCACTCTATGTCTTTTGATTGGAGCATTTAGTCCATTTACACTTAAAGTAATTGATAAGTATGTACTTATTGCCATTTGGTCATTGTTTACTGGCAGTTTTTTTAGTTCCTATCTGTTCCTTTCTTTTATTTGCTCTCTTCTTATGCGGTTTGATGACTCTCTTTTTTTTAGAAACAGAGAGAGCACACACATGCACAAGTGGGAGTAGGCAGAGGGAGAGGGAGAGAGAATCTTAAGCAGGCTCCATGCTCAGTGTGGAGCCCAATGCCAGGCTTAATCTCACAACCCTGAGATCATAACCTGAGATAAAATCAAGAGTCAGACGTTCAACCAATGAGCCACCCAGGCACCCCTGATGACTTTCTTTAATGGTTTGCTTATATTCCTTTCTCTTTATCATTTTGTACTTACTATAGGTTTTTGTTTTGTGGTTATCATGAGGCTTACATATAATAATTTAAATCTAACAGTGTATTTGAAGTTGATAAGGACTTAAGTTTGATCCCATTCTAAAGCTCAACATCTTTCACTCCCCTCCCACATTTTGTTTTTGATGCACATTTTACATCTTTTTATCTTACCTTAACTAATTATTGTAATTTTAGTTACAAACAAAAGTTACTACTTTTGTCTTTTAATCTTCATACTAGCTTTATAAGTGATTAATCCACTACTTTATTATTAAATATTTCCCTTTCCAGTGAGGTTTATTCTTTCATATATTTTCTTGTTACTGATTAGCACCCTTTCTTTTTACCTTAAGGAAATCCCTCTAATATTTCTTATAAAGTTGGGTTGGTGGTGATGAACTCCCTTAGTTTTTGCTTGTTTGGAAAAACCTTTATCTCTCCTTCAATTCTGAATGATAACTTCACCAGATAGAGTATTCTTGACTGGAAGTTTTTTCTTTCAGCACTTTGATTATATCCTGACACTTTCTTCTGGCCTGCAAAGTTTCTGCTGAAAAATCTACTGATAGTCTTATAGGGGTTCCCTTGTATGTAACAAGTTGTTTTTCTCTTGCTGCTTTTAATATTATGGCTTTGCCTTTAAATTTTGACATTTCAATTATAATGTATCTTAGTGTGGTTCTTTTTGGGCTCTTCTCATTTAGAACTCTCTGACTTTCTGCATCTAGATGTCTATTTCCTTTCCCAGGTTAGGGAAGTTTGCAGCCATTATTTCTTCAAATAAAACTTCTGCCCCTTTCTCTCTTTTTTCTCCTTCTGGGAGCCCTATGATATAAATGTTAGTCTGTTTGATGTTGTCCTGAAAGTCCCTTAAGCTATCTTCACTTTTTTTCATTCTTTTTTCTTTCTGTTGCTCTGGTTGGGTAAGTCATCCTGCCTTGTCTTCAAGTTCACTGATTCTTTACTCTGCTTCATCTAGTCTGCTGTTAAATAATTCTAGTATATTTTTCATCTCAGTTATTGTCTTGAGCTCTACAACTTCTATTTGGCACTTTCTAATATTTTCTCTTTGTTTCCTGAAGTTCTCACCATGTCCAACCATTCTTCTCCCCAGGCAGTGAGCATTTTTAGGACCATTATTTTGAACTTTTATCAGGTAAATTACTTATCTCTGTTTCATTCAGGTCTTTTCTGAGGCTTTTTCTTCTTCTTTCATTTGGAACATATTCCTCTGTTCCTTATTTTCCTTGACTCTCTGTGTTAGTTTCTATGCAACAAATGAAACAACCACCTCTTCCAGTCGTGAAGGAGTGGCTTCATGTAGAAGAAACTTGCCATTCAAACCTGCCCCAGCTCTTTGTTTTCTGTCAAACCTCTGTGCTTGTCCAAGTTGCCTATTATATTTTTAATAGCTCCCAGTAGCTGAGGATATGCCAAGACTTGTCAGTATCTCAGTACCTAGATCCAGGCTATTTGGAAGCCAGACCCTTTGGTAGCAGCTTTTTTTTAAATGTGTAAATATATATAGTCCTTTGGAAACAAAAGTGTGAGCCCCACCAAGCACCTGTGCCAGGTGATGCTCCTGGGCAACAGCCACAAGCACTGGGATAGCAGACATAAAAGCCAGGGCACCAGGTGCATGTAAACTCCCCTCCAGGAGTCACTGGTGCTCTGGTGCACAGCAGAGGGGGAGTGAAGATCACACCCACATTCTGAGGCATCTGGAGAGGATAACAGTCAGCCCCCAGATGTCTGTTTAATTAGAAGACTGCCCTTCAGGCCACAGCCATGATGATTAGCTATTCCAAGCCTCCTTCACAGAAAGACAGATCAGGATCTGTTGCCTCTTGCTCTGTCCCAGTAGTCATAGCTATTTAAGAATTCTTTCTCCAGTTGTTGCAGTCCTGTGGGACCCACAAGTGTAAGTCCCACTGGCCACCATAGCCAGGTGATGTAGAGGTGTGCCCTGGCAGCAGCTGCAAAAATCAAGGCACCAGACAGGGGTCTGAGCTCCTTTCTGGGTGACACCAATTATTATAGTCCATGGAATGAGGAACACAAGCTTCCCTGGCCTCCAGCATCAGACAGTGTCTGGAGAGGAGGCCCCTGGGCAGTGTCTGCAATGATTGGGGCCCCAGACGCATGTAAAAGCTCCCTTCCAGGAGATAATGATGCTCTGGAGCACAGGGGGGAAAAAGTGTGAAGGTGGCACCCACCAACCTCATCCCCAGAGAGCATTCCAGTAGAACATGGCTAGATGCATGTGTTATTTTAGACGCCTCCCCTCGGATCCACACTTTAATATAAGCAGGTGACCCTCATCCACCTTAAGTCTGGGTGTGATCGGCTATCTCTGACAGAGGAGACTTTGAGTAGATTATACTCTCCTTGGATAGGCCACATGTGGATGTGTGCCTGGTTCAGGAGATACCAGTTTTCATTAATTGGCTTTAATTGTCAGTGATTTAAAACATGGAAATACATTAAATCATGACAATTATTGACTTATCCCATTTTGGGGGGATAAAGTTCTTGGCTTACCTCAGTTTGCCTCAGCTTACATGGTCCCCCATGAAGTGGCTCCTCCTGACTTCTGTGACCACGTATCTCCTCCCCACCCCACCCCCATCCTGACACTGCATGTGTCTTGTGGAGTGACTCTGTTCTTATGGGACCCATGCTTCCTCTCACCTTCTGGCCAAAGTCCCAGGACTTAACCATCTGGAGGAAGTCTGTCTCTCCCCACCTTGTGCTCACCTGAGTCTATTCTCACCTAATTATCTTTCAGCTGCCCTGACACTCCCCTCTGCCAGGATGTGCTGGGTATCCCTCCAAGGTGCTCCAAGGGGCTTTTCATGCTTAGCCCACATGTCATAATTATGACAATATTTTGATGCAATCTATTGACTTGTGCATATAAACCACAGTACTATAAGCTTTATGAGAACAAAGACTGTGTCTCACCTATTCCTATAACCACAGAATCTAGCACTTTTCAGGGCACACAGCAGATGCTCGGTAAATAACTCAGGAAAATGAGGTTGGTGCAAAACTGTCATAACTACTAATGTCAATATAGTCAATTCATGAATGTGCTACTTTTCTCCAGATGTTGTAACAAAGTACCACAAGCTGGCTAGCTTAAAACAAAAGAAATTAATTCTCTCACAATTCTGGCAGCCAGAAGTCCAAAATCAAGGTGGCAGCAGGGTGATGCTCCGTCTGAGACTCTAGATAGATCCTTCCTTACCTCTTCCTGGCTATTGGTAGTGGCCATCAATCTTGGGTGATCCTTGGCTTGCAGCTTCATCACCCCAATCTCTGCCTCTGTCATCAGATAACCTTCTCCCTGTGTCTCTGTCTTCATCTGGTGCTTTCCTCTTCTTATGAAGATATCAGTTGCTATGAACTGAATTATTTCCAAAAAAATCCTATTTATTTTCATAACCACATTACTGATGAATAACTGAGGCTCAGAAAGTTTCAATAACTCCCTCTCTTGGTCATTTTGGGGCCGCTGTAACAAAATACCACAGGCCAGGTAACTGGATTCCGAGCTGGAGGCTCCGGCAGATCGGGGGAGAGCCTGCTTCCTGTTTGTAAACGGTTGTCTTTTTGTGTCCTCTCATGGTGAAAAGCAGAGAGAGAGAGAGCAAGCTCTCTCCTGAAAAGAGCACTAATCACAATCATGAGGGCTCCACCCTCCTGACCCAATTACCTCCCAAAGACCCCACCTCCTAAAACCATCACCCCGGGGGTTAGGATTTTAACATGTGAATGGGGGGGCACACAAACATTCAGTCCATAGCACAGCCCCCAAACCACCCCGCTCCAAGGGTGACAGCAAGGGCATATGGTCTATACGGGTGCACAGCGACTTCCAGGCCAGTAATTGCATATCAACGGAGGCCAGCCAGGAAGATCGAGAGGGTTAAATTCCTGAATATTTTTAATGTATTCTAAAAGGACATGTTCTTTTCCCATTTTTTCTTAGGAAGGCAGCAAGATATGGCAAGAGCACCCCCAGCGAGGGCTCTGAAGTGGGAGCACTTGCTGCATGGCTTTGAGCTACACGTGTGTGCTCTCTGTGCCTGAGGAGTCAGACCTGTGAACCGAGGCTCACGACCCAAGGACCCGTGAAGGGCCACTCGTGCATGCATGTCAGCTGCCTGGGGCGCTCGTGGCCTGGGACACATGCATCTCTTGGTCACTGCACAAGCTACCAGCTTCCTCAGGAGTATCTCCCGAGTTCATACTCCTCCAGGGGGGCGGGCGGGGGAAGGGAGGGAGTCTGCAGGGGGGCTGGAGCCCGCTCACTGCTTAGTAGGAACCCATGTTAAATTTTCAGGGATTTTAGGAGCCAGGTGTTAAAACATAGTCATTACTACAAATTAAAGATTGCAAATTCACAACTAAATGAATTATAATAAAAACAAAGGTAATAAGGACTCAAAATCCCTCATTCCCTAACGAGTCTACCACATGTTACTGTTTTCTGTGCCCCGAGGTTACCGTGTGTCTGCCTGGGGGGCTCTGTGACCGTGTCTTACTGCCCACCTCCTCCCAGCCCTGCTTCTCCTGACACCCCTCCCCAGGGGAGCTGCAGCCGAGCTGGGAGAATTTACACCACAGGAAGTAACAATCACTACACATAAACAGAAGTATGAGCTCACATTCATTTCAGAGCCGAGTTCGTTCATCAACGGCAGGCATTGGTTGACTATGAGGAATACAAGAGCTTGGCAAAAATCAACAAGAGCAATCTGTGAGAATCAATTGGCCATATGGAATTTACAATAAAGAGTATTGTATATTTTATTATTACTTGTAAATTGCGTGCTGTGTATCCTCTTTGTCAGTAAAAACACATATTGACTTGTGTGCACAGGTGTGCGTACATTTTGTCAGAGAGCTGGTTGTTACACGTCACCAGCACACCGCTGACTCGAGCATTGCCAACCTCGATCTTCTGGTCCCTCAGTCCTTCCCCACACCTTCATTCTCTGTGGTCAACAGCTCAGCTCAGGTCCTAGAAATGCCACAGTCACTGGCCTCACCACGTAGGGTGGCAGGACCCGGGGGCTACCAGGCATGAGTCTTTTCAAGGCTGGCTGAAGATTCTGGGGCCCCACGGGAGAGAGGAATCTGTTGTATGGGACCAGTCACCAGGAGGAAACGTCATCTCTGCATACATGTGGTGTCAGCCTCAGCCTGCAGACCCACCTGCTTCTAGGGGTCAGGCAGGCAGACAGGTGGGTATAGCCTGACATACCTGCAGTCCAGAAATGCTCCCTTTGAGTTTATGTGCCTTGACAAAGACTCTCTTTTTGCCCAAACTCTCGTCTGCCTCCCCCAGGTCTGTAGGACTCGACCTTGTCCATCCCTGCAGAGCCTGCCTCAGCCAGTCGTAGCAGGAATCCTGCAACATCAGCTTGGAGGGAACCCCTGCCCTGGATCCACACCCCCCACCATCCCCAGGGGGTGTCTGGACACCTTGGCCTGCCGTCAGCAGAAGCCTATCAGGCCTATTTCACCAGAATGCCCCTCACTCCTGATGTCCCGCTCGGTAATTTCCATGCACTGCCCTGGCCTGCTCCCCACTTGTCCTTGCTGTCCTCAGAGCTGAGACCAGCTCTTCCTTGAGCTCTCTTACCACGACTGCAAAGATCCTGAATAAAATCTGATGTTACCGCCCGCTCTGCAGCCCGGGGCAGCCTCCCCCAGGGGCCCCACGTGAGTGTCTGGGAAGGCGTGTCCAGCTAGATCCAGTGGTGGGCTTTCTTGACAAGAGAATTTGACTTTTTCTAAATTGTGGTCAAAAATACATACAATTTACCACCATAATTATTTTTAAGTGCACAGCTCAGGGGCATGAAGCACATTCACGGAGTTGCACAACCATCCCCACTGCCGTCTCCAGACTGAAACTCTGTCCCCACTAAACACTGACCCCTTCCCCCTCCCCAGGCCCTGCGCCCACCCTTCCACCTTCTGTCTTTATGGATCCAACCACTCTGGGGTCCTCACAGACGTGGACTCATGCTTCTGTGACTGGCTTATGTCACTGAGCATGGTGTCCTCAAGTTCCCTCCATGTTATAGCAGGTGTCGGCACTTCCTGCTCTTTAGGCTGAACGATATGCCGCCGTGTGGCTTTACCCTCGTTTGTGTGTCCGCTCACCATCAGCGAACCCTTGGGTTGTTTCCACAGTTTGGCTGTTATGAATAACACTGCTATGGACATGCGTGTACAAATACCTGTTCAAGTCCCTGCTTTTAAGTATTTGGGGAGTGATAAGGGCCAGAAGTGGAAATGCCGGATCATACGGTAACTTTATTTTTAATGTAGTGAGGAGACACCACCCTGCTTTCCACAGCGGCTGCCCCAGTTTGAATTCCCACCAACAGTGCACGGGCCCCGTTTCTCCACGTCCTCGCCAACGCTTGTTGTTTCCTGTGGTTTTGAGAGGGTAGCCATCCTGATGAGTGTGGGGTGTTCTCTCATTGTCCTGCTTATTTGCATTCCCCTGACGATTAGTGATGTCAAGCGTCTTCTTGCGTGTCTGTTGGCCATCTGTATGTCTTTTTGGAGGCAAATCTATTCAAGTCCGTTGCCCTTCTTCTGAACAGGATTGTTTGGGGGTTTGGTGTTGAGTTGTAGGAGTTCTTTATATACTCTGCATATTAACCCCTTATCAGATATGTGATTTGCAAATATTTTCTCCCACTCTGTGAGTTGTCCTTTTACTCTGTCTACGGCACCCTTTGATGCACAGAAGGATTTTACTTTGTAACAGTCCAGGAAATTTGGCTTTGAATTTCAGACCACAGATAATTTCAACAAGCCCTTGGATCCATCCTGCGCCTGCTCCGTTTTAGGTTCTGGGTGCCCAAAGAAAGAGCCAGTGCTGCCTGCAGTCGGCAGGGTGGACAGACTGTCAAACAGACAGCAACAAACCGTCATGCCTCGGTTATGGCACCCAATGCAAAGCCCTCTAGAAAACACACACACACACACGCACACAAACACAGGTTAGTGCAAAGTGTGGCTCTCTCAGCCCCCCTGAGAAACAAAAGTCACCATGGAGGGCCCAGCAGACCCAAGGAGGCCCCGGAAATGAGAGGAATGTGCTGGGGACCCCCATCTTCACCCCCAGGACCGCAATCCCAGAACCTCAGTGAGGCTTCGTGATCTCCTGGGGACGTGACCACAGTTGGGCTCATGACTCGCCCCCACCCCCCAGCCCCATCTGTGGAAGGGAATAATGATCCATTTGTATTCATAAGACTATTGCCGGGAAGATTAATTAAAAGGCGAGGGTATTTTTAGCCATCTGTACTAATTTAGGGGAAGAATTTAGAAATATAATTGTATTATCTGTAACTGAGGAATTCACAGATTCCTCTTGGAATCAGAATATTAATGTGTCTCTCAAAGAGACTCAGCAACATGAGCAAGTCACGGCTGCCATTCCTAAATTAGCCCAATTAAATAAGGATAATTTTAAGTGTTTGGCTTGGGGGGCGGGGGTGGAGGAGTGGAGCCACACACACCAGCAGGAAGACCAGGCTTTCTCCCCTAAGTCTGGGGAAACCACATCTCTGACACAAAGCTGAAGGCCAGCCCCATGGCTGCTGCCCAGGTCCCTGAGGGCTGGGATTCAAGCCTGAGGGGGTGGGAATGGATGTTCTCCTGTAAATAATGCAGCAGAGAAATCAAATCAGCCTCAGGGGTGGGAGGGACATGTTCAGAGATGCAGCCCAGAGATGCCGCTGAGTGGGTCCTCAGAGCTCAGAGTTGGTGACCCTAAACCTCGGTCCCCACAGGTCCTATGGAAAGCACCAGCCCTCAGCGTGGGCAGACTAGTCATTTAGTGAAACACACGAAGGAATAAAGCCCCAGGGCAGGTTTGAACAAGGGGGCAGTTGGGAAGGCTTTTGCTGGGTGGTGGTGCCCGGGGACAGGGAAGGGTCCTTCTGCAGACCCCAGGCTGTGCACCTCACCTGGACTCATGTTGGCAGGAGAGTCAGCCTGGAGGACTCCGCTGGGCTCTGGGGAAGTGCCAAACTTCCACGCCAGGTCAGAGGCCCCACAGGTGCTCCTGGCCACTGAAGGGCTAAGGAGACAGAGGGTGTTGGTTTCATGTGTGCCGGGGCATGATGAGGGCAAGGCAATGACACTTAGAAGGCACACGTTCCACTAAGCTCCTTCTGCTCCTGGAAGACTCCCCTGAGCGTCCTCCCAAGGCCCTCAAGATTCAGTGGCTTTGCTGAATTTCCTAACACACGTTCACGTATGTGCTGCCGGGTTAGCTGCTCACCAAGGGATGTTGTACCACAGGAGGTAGTGTGATCTACAAGTTCATACACACATGCACACGTGCCCTTGCATGCACACACACATGAGTGTGCACACACATGCAAACGCACATGTGGGTCCATGAGTGCACATGTATGCACACATGCCTTGCATGCACACATGTGTGGGTGTGCACATGCACGTGAACCCACTTGTGGGTACATATACACGTGTACACGCGTGTATACGTGTGCACACAGACTTTGGAACGAGGGTTCAAATCTTGGTGCTGACCTATACTAGCAATGTGAATTTGGGTAAGCTTTGGAACCCTTGCTGAGCCTCCAATTCCTCACCTGCAATGAGAATGGGTAAAATCCCAGTCCACAGGGATTGGTAGAAGTGTGGATGCTAGTGGCTGATTTGTTTCGAGAAAGCACAGCTGACAGGCAGGACCTTGATTCAGGAGACCCTGTCCTCTCTCCACATCCCCCACCCCACCACTCTTGTATGCCCCCTGAAATGAGGGAGGCGTCCATTCAGTGCGCGAGCAGGGAATCATCTTCCCAAAGGAGCAGGGAAATGGGAGCTCAGGTGCAATAAAGCAGGCAGAATGGTCACAGCCAACCATGCGTGCACGCAGCGTTCTCCCCAGACGGTGCTCACCGCGGCCGGCACCGGGCACCTTCCTGGCTCTGCGGAGGTGAATCCTTCTCCAGGAGATTTCCCCGGGCTAGCATTATGCGCAGAGAAAATGAACAGAGGAGCCGCATCCAAGAGGCTCTGTGAGACACTGGGCAAGGGGGGAGCGAGGATGGACCCATGCCTGCACCCTCCCAGCGCACCTGTGAAGAACGGGGACCAAGTGCCCCCCACTGAGCAGTAAACCCCCCATTCTCCACCCCAAACAGCTACTCTTTCCATTACCAACGTGCCCTCCCCCATCCAGCTTAGCCCAGGACTTGCAGTTGTGGCTTCCAGAGTGAACGCACGTTTTTGATCAAACAGGCCAACACGTGTGCACTGAGCGCGTACTGAATACAAGGCCCTAGGTCACGACGAGGTTACAGAAAGTTGAATTAAGTGAGGTTTCAGGACCAAGCACAGCTCCTTAGACCGTCAGAGACAAAGCAAAGGAGTTCCAGGACTCGGGACAAGGACTGAATAAACTGGGGAGAAGTTAGGCAGCCAGAGTCCCTGGGCACCCTCTTCTGTTATTTTGGGAGGAAATGAGATGCAAAATAGCACTAGGGCCTCTGCAGACGCGGGATAGAGAGGGTGTGGTCGAGCTGCTGTCCCCAGACAGACTGGGTTTCAGAACTCTTGCCCCACAGCTTGGTGGCAGTTAGGGTAGAGTGGACCCCACCTTGACACACACCATCAAGTCCCAGGTGGACAAACTGAGGCCAAGGGGAGAGGAGCTCAAGGTCGTGACCCAGGCCCTTCCTTCCAGGCCCCCTTGAGCTCTGGGGGGGAGATCCCCCCGTATGCCACCCTTAGTCCTATTTTGCTTACCAGGAAGCTGTTGCTGCACCCACAAGGTCCTCCCGAGACTTCCCTGGGGCCTGCCCTGCAAAGCCCTCCAGGAGACAGTGACACTTGGGGCAACCCTGGCAGGGCTCTGCTCCCTGCACTGACACGCCCCCCACCCCTGCACCTGTCCTTCCAGCAGCCCTCCGAAGGTCACCAACATCCGACCATTCCTTCATCCAACAAGCACTCGTGATCGCCTTCCCCGGGTCAGCCTTCAGGCTGGGACCTTCAGACACAGCAAAGAGCCAGCCTGTTTACTCCTGCCTGGGACAGAAAACGCTTCAGCCTGATTCTTGAGATGCTTGCACCTTGCCGTCAAAATATTCTCCCCATGACGGCAGCCCCTCACCCATGACGGCAGCCCCTCCCCAGGACGACAGCCCCTCCCCCAGGACAGCAGCCCCGCCCCAGGACGGCAGCCCCTCCCCCAGAACAGCAGCCCCTCCCCCAGGACAGCAGTAGCCCCTCCCCATGATGGCAGCCCCTCCCCGCTAAGGACAGCCCCTCCCCCATGGCAGCATCCCCTCCCCCAGGACAGCAGTAACCCCTCCCCATGATGGCAGCCCCTCCCCGCTAACGACAGCCCTTCCTCTCTAATGACAGCCCCGCCCCCAGGACGGCAGCCCCTCCCCCAGGACAGCAGCCCCGCCCCAGGACGGCAGCCCCTCCCCCAGGACAGCAGCCCCTCCCCCAGGACAGCAGTAGCCCCTCCCCATGATGGCAGCCCCTCCCCGCTAAGGACCCCCCCTCCCCCATGGCAGCATCCCCTCCCCCAGGACAGCAGTAACCCCTCCCCATGATGGCAGCCCCTCCCCGCTAACGACACCTTCCCCTCTAATGACAGCCCCGCCCCCAGGAGGGCAGCCCCTCTCCCAGGACGGCAGCCCCGCCCCCAGGACAATAGTCCCCTTCACCCTTTACAATAACCCTCTAGAATAAAGTGCGTCCTCCCTGCGTTGGGCCGTTTTCCCGGGGCTCACAGAAGCTCCGCCTGGGGAGCTCCGGGGGAAAGAACAGAAGGACGGAGAAGCCAGCTATGCAGAGCTTGGGAGGAGGAGGTTCCAGGCAGGGCGAGGGGGGCGAAGGACCAGCAGTGGAAGGGAGGACCCCGTGCAGGGCAGCGGGAGTGGCCTGGGCTGCGGTGGGTGAGGGGACGGTCAGCCCCCCGTGGACGGTTGTGCAAAGGGGAGCAGAGGCCTGGGGCACAGCGACGGGTGGGTTAGGAGGCTCCCCAAAGCTAGTGACCACGATGGAACGGCCGGCGCCCACACAGCGACCCGCGACAGGCGCATGTGAGGAGGCCGGAGAGCAGATAATAGCAAAGTCCTTGGGAGGCGGGGGACAGGAAGCAACGCCAGGATCCCGGAAACAGGAATTGTCCACCGCACCTCTCCCCAGAACTGCCCGCCGGCAGAGTCCCTGGGGCCAGGCTCGGAAGGCCCTGTGGAGAGGCAGACGTGGTCTGGGGGACACACCTCGTTTCCAGCCTCCTGAGCACAGTCTGTGTGTAATAAACACGCCAGTGCACCCACCGCTCTGCTGGGTCAGACGGAACCGGTGAGCTGCCGGCTGTCTCCTTCCAATCTGGGGGCAGCCAGCTGAGGTGTGGGGGGGGGCCCGGGGCTTCCCTAAAACCGCCTCCCTGATCTTATAACTCCCCTCCAATGTCTGTGTGAGCCTCACACCCTCTCTCCCTCTCTCCTTTCTCCTCAAAACACCTGAGTGGCTTCTGTGTTCCTGCCCAAGTCCTGACTGATAGCAGCTGCAGGGAGAGGGGAAGGGAGGCCTGTCGGGGGAGAGGAATGCTGAGCACCCTGTGCCACAGGGACGCACCCCCAAGGTGTGGGAGGAAGATGCAGGAAGAACAGAGGGAGAGCCACACTCTGGCTGGGGTGTAGAAATGATGGCAGGAGCTGCGGCAACCATGTTGCAATAACAGCCACCTGTTGAGCGCAGTGCACCCGCGAGGACATGGAGGAGCCGCCATATGAAGCCTGTGCTGGGACAGGTCCATGCAAGAGAAACTGACTTCGGCCACTGTGACACTCCTTCCTTCCTGTTACAGCCACAGGAGCCTGCATTTTAACTCATGCTGACCCTGAAGAGAAGCTTTGTCCACTCTGGAGGGCTCAGTGCTAGAAATCTATCCGCAGAGGCAGAAACTCCTGCTGCTCTTGGTCTGAATTTTTTTTTGATCTGGTGTCCTTGGGCAGCGACCATCACAAATTTCTATATCAGGAGGCAAAATAGTGTGTACCATCTATAGCCGATGGAAGTTTCTAGTATTATATTAGGTAAGGTAATGCTGACTGTTCTAAAAAAAACAAACCCAAGAACATACAATGGCCCAACACAACAGCAGTTTACTTTGTGCCCAGATAAAGTACCAGTGGGTGTTCCTGATGACCAGGCGGCTCTCCTCCGAGCTGTGACTCCAAGCTCTTCCATCACAGGGGCAGCAGAGTCCTTCCTCTGGATCCTCTCATCCAGTCCCTTGATGGGGAGGGAGAGAAGAGAAATGTGTGCAGGTGAGTGCTGGAGTAGCTTCCATCCTTCTGCCCAGGCTCCTTTGTCCATACCTCTGTCACTTGACCCTGCCTGGTTATAAGGAGCCTGGGAAGTACGATCCCTGCCTGGAAAACCAACTCCCAGGACCGATCTTGGATGGACAGCCAGCTATCTCTGCCATGACTCCCAAGGGTCCCATATGATGGTTCCAGCCACTTACACTAAGAATACATAAAAATAAGGGTACTTTTCCCTGCATGGGCATGAGCTACCATCCACCCTCCATTCTCTGCACCGAGGAGACAAAGGCGGGGACCGGAGTAACGCAGACACAGTTCCGTTGGGCTGGGAAGTGGGAGTCTGTTCCTTCTGCAGCAGACTCGCGTTCCAAATCTCTTGTTCCCGGGCTGGGGGGAATGCATTTTCTTCACTGAGGGCCCCGAAGTCTCACGTGAGGAGAGAGAACCCAGATGGGAGCCAGAGGATCACATGTTCGGGGAAGAAGCATTCTCCGGTTTATATCCTTTCTTGATGGACATCCTGCCTCTCTGGTCCGGAAGGGATTCAGCCGAAGTCGGGAACGTAACCCAGACATCGGCTGCGGTCCCCTGCGGTCCGGTCTCCATGAGGACTTGAGTCAAGGATCTGCGCTGTGCAGCATCGATGGTCTGATTTGTGGTCCTCGGCCAGACCTCCTGGAAGCTTCTTCCCTCGCTTCCCTAATCCTCTTGCTTCCCATATGTGTCCCAGAGCCTCTCATGCGGAGAGCCCCAGGAGCTCTCTGTGACACCGAGCACATCGGCTCTTGGCATCCCCCTCCTCTTCATGACATCTCTGTGATGTTACAGAGATCCACTCAGCCTTCTTCTGCTCCAACCTTTCCTCTGGCCTAGCTTCACCCCAAATCCAGAGGATGAGGAGGGAAACCCCACAGTCTGTCTGGAAGGACACTGATCCCTTCAGTGAGGGGGGGTGGAGGGGGCCAGGACGCTCACAGGCTAACAGATCTTGTCCCATCACCTGAAATGTGTACAATTCACCGAGACAGTGTGAACCGCGAGTGCGTGAGGACGATGGGCAGAATGAAAGCCAAGGCAACACAGTAACCCAGAGCTGGAAATGCAGCAAGCTCCGTGGACCCGAGGCTACTGAGGGCCACACGCACAGAGCACTGGGCAACCCCCCCACGACTGTCACTTGTCAGAAAAGGGGAGGCAGCTCAGACAGCCTGCCTGACTTCACCCCCGTGGCAAACGGCTGAACCAGCACTCAAACCCAGATCCATCTACTGCCGAAGCTCAAATGTTTAACCCTTCTTCTAAGAGGAGAAAGAACATACAGCCGTAAAGAGGAGCCTTTGTGACAGACCCCCAGCTGCTGTAGGAGGACTCCTTCCAAGGGCAGACTTCCCGGCTCGCTCGCCCCAGTGCACCCACTCGAGCGTCCCTGCACAGGGTGGCTTCCCTGTCGATGCGGCTTTGCCTGACCCCACGCAGGTCCCACACCTCCCCACGTGGCTCGGGGGTCCTTCCTCCCTGGTGAGCTATGCCATCTGGGGGAGGCCAAGTGGGCGGGCAGCAGCGGCGCTGAGGTCAACACCATGATGATCGTGGCTGAGGGGTCCCCAGACTTCCTGGAGCTCAGTCATACCGTGGTTTTGCTTTTCCTCGGCTGGTAGGAGTCAAGGGGGACCTGCCTCTGCCATGATATTGGCGGCAGTTCTCATCCCAAGTGGAAGATGGCCTGTTGGCTGAAATCAGGTGCTAACCTGGGAAGCATGGGTGGGCGGAGAAGAGCCGGAGGGAGACGAGGCTGGGCCCGAGGCCGGCAGGAGCAGGGAAACAGCCGACTCCGGCTCATCAGAACTGCAGGTCATGGGAGCCACGGGAGCCACCAGGGGGAGGGTTTTAAAAGTGAGGGAAAGTCCCTTTTGCCTTCGGATCCTAAGCCATGGAGACCCTAACACTTTTAAGACATCCCACAGGGAACAGGGTCCCCCTGCAGCTGAGCCTGGGAGCCACCACCCCGAACAGACAGCAAAGTTGTGCAGACTGGTCTGGGCTTCCACTGGCCAAGCTCTGGTCTTTGCCCACGAAATCCAGCCACGCCTCCAGTGCTAAATCGTTGCCCCTCAGGGTTCAGGTTCCCAGATCCTACCCTCCCCTGAAGGGGCCTATTAACAACCCCACAGCTGGCCCAGGGCTCCTCCCCAGGCCCAGGATGAGCCCCCCAACCACCACCCCGACACACCTGTTCTTGCCCTGGGCTTTGTGTCTACCCCCAGCCCACCTGTCCTGGGGTCAAGCCCCTAAGGATTCACTGGACGTCCCTGGGGGCTGTGCGGAGTCCCCATGTGTGGCTGCCACTGCTCCATACACACCACCAGCTTCACCCTCCTCTGGGACTGGCACCGAAGCGCTGGTCCCAGCCGTCTGTCCATCCGTCTCTGTTGCCATCACCCTTGTCCCCATGATGCAGTGTGATGTAACAGAAACAGTGGGGTCCATTTGTAATTTAGACTGAATTACTTCTGGACACAACAGAGGCAGGACATACATTACATGAACCATTCAGAAGGGAGTGGCATTGGAGTGGGGGCTGGAATGAAGGGCAGGCTGAGCCGTGGGGAGGGTCCGGGCAGAGAGGGTGAATGGCACACGGGTCAGCAGGTTTTCCTTGGGGTGTGCAATGGACTGAGCTGTGTCTCCCAGATTCCTGTGCTGAAACCCTAACCCCCAGTGGGACGGTATTGGAGGGGGAGCCTTTGAAAGGTGGTTACTGTTGGATGAGGTCATGGGATGGGGGCCCTATGATGGGATTAGTGTCCTTGTGAGAAGGGGGAGAGACACCAGAGCTTGCTCTCTCCACCACGTGGGGACCCAGCAAGAAGGCCACTGTCTGCAAGCCAGGAAGAGGGTTCTCACCACAGACCCCTGACCTCAGATGTCCAGCCTCCAGAACCGTGAGAGCTAAATGTCCGGGTTCAAGCCCCCGGCCTGTGGAATTTGTTACAACTGAGCTGAGACAAGAGCATCTCTGTCTCATTCGTTGTCCACGTAACTCATACACTGAGCTGGGGAGTGTCTTCTCTTCTTTCCTTGTTTAGAAGAGTTTGTGAAGGTTTGGTAGGAATTCTTTAAATATTTGGCAGAATTCGGCAGTGAAGCCACCTGGGCAAAGGCCTGTGCTGTGTATTGAAGGCAGAATCATCAGGAGGTCAGAGTCACTGTGAGGGCAGAGACCAGCAGGTGCCTGCAGGGCCCCGTGGGCCACAGTAAGGAGGGTGGGCATCATGCAGGGAGAGGTGGCCAGATCTGCCTTGGGTGGTACAGGAGCCCTCCAGCCACCAGCATGGCTGGAAAGGCTCTGGCAGGACAGGAATGGATACCAGGAGGCCAGGTGGGTATTGGTGGGGTGGGCTCTCACTACACGGCACACATGAGCTCGTCAGGGTGGGCTCTGGGATTTGGATCCCCTCTATGGAGTCCAGGGTCAGTGCCCAGGGTCAGCCCAAGGTCACCCTGGGGGTAGGCCATGTCTTGGGCCCTCCCTCTCTCCCAGCTTTCTGCCTACCTGGCTTCCCACGGCAGGGACCCAGGGTCTAGGAGGACTCCAGAGAGTACGTTTCATGCTCTATGGAATACAAGTCATGCTCACCGCAAACCATGATGGCCCCTTGAAGTCGTCCGAATGGCTGCATGAGGAGTGAAGAGGAAGGGGAGAAAAAAAAAAAAACAATTTACAATTGCAAATTGGAACTCGTCTCTCAAAGCCCACACGGCAATCTAGCTCATGAGACAGATGGCAAAGAAGCATTCCAGGAACATGTTATAACACATCACTGAACAGCCAAAAGCAGACGGGTTCCAGAAGGGCCGGCTGCCTGTCATTCCACCTTGCGGGGCTGGGACAGGTGGCGGGAGCTGGCCCCATCCACCTCGCTCTTCTCTTCTGACCATTCCTCAGCCCTCGACTCTCTCCACCGTAGGGGGATTAGAGCCACAACCTCAGGGCACCAAGACCCTGGAGTCACAGACGCATAAATCACACGCCCGCCGTGTGCAGTTGTTTACGGGGGCAGGGGGACCAGACGCTGCCTGTCTGCTGCACTTTAAATTCAGGACAAGGAACACAGTAAGTCCAGGAGGGGTGCCAAACACAGTCGAGTCTGAGCGCAGCTCAGGTGGGGGACCTGCGGGAGGGAGGGGTGGACAGAGGGAGAGAGAAAAGCCCGAAGATGGAGGAGAGAACCCCCCACCCAGGTCGCTCTGCTTTATGCAAATGAGAACAGATGTACCAAAACCTGGCGCATCTGCCACCCAAGACACTCATCCTTGGTTCGTCAATGCCGCAAGCATGGCCTTCCTGACACCCGAACAGTGCGCTTTTTAGGCGGAAAAGAAAGGCTTCCCTCCATGGATGGGTTTTCTTAGTAACTGTGTTGTCATTCCCTGAGCGCATTCATTCGCTGCACCCACGGAGGGAGGCCACTTGTGGGTGACCCGGCCTCGGGGAGGCAGGTGGGGGGTGGTCGGGTGTGGCAATAGCTGGACACAGGGCTCTGGCTTGACTTGGGGGCCAGTGGGGGTGCTGGATAACAGGAGGATGGCGAGATGGCCAGGCGGGACCCCAAAGCCAGGGCGGGGGCCAGCAGAAAGGAGGGTCCGCCCAGGTGGAACCACCTGAGTGTAGGCACAGCGGCCGGACAGCAGGGACAAAGCTGGGGAAAGCTGGAGGTTCCGTCAGACCAAGGGACTCTGGAATTTTCTACGGCTGAGTCTTCGAAGCAAACTGGAAATTTTGAACGACACGGTAACAAAAGGTGTGTACAAGCAGTAAGAACAAAAACGCACGCATGCACACGGATTAGACAGAGAGGGGCGGGGGAGCCGGCGGAGGGAAGGGAGGAGAGAGGGGGCGACCAGCCCCGGCGCCAGGACCTGCCTTTTCCGGTGCCTGCTTTGCTCCTAGCCACCACGCAGTTGTTCGAAGCACCAAGGATCCGGAAGGTTCTCAGGACCCGGTGCTGCTCTGTGAGATGTTAAATGTTTTCAGCATATATCCAATACATTTCACAAACAATTTCCTTAATGCACCGCCTGCTTCTCCCTGAGAGAGCAGAAGTGATTAATAACTTTAACAATGGAAATGGAAAACCCCCAGAGATCATTTGAGGCCATGCCAAGCCACACTTGGATTGGAATCAGGCCAGCGGACTTCGCTCCATGGAGAAGGCCTTGGAGGGACACAGGTCCCCGGTTCTCCTCTCAGGCAGAGACAGCCACTGGGCCAGGACTCCTTGAGAAGGAGACCCATCTGCCCCCAGGCTGGGGCCACACACGGCCTCACCCCACGGCCCAGGAGAACAGGACAGCCCTGGGCAGCTCCGCTGGCCCCGGGAGAGCCCCACAGGCCGCTGGGCTCCGGGGACGTAGCCTGTCGTGGCCACACAGGGCTGGAGTCCGGCAGTTTTCCTTGGGGAGTCATCCCGGCAGCGGGACTCACTTGCTCAGTCCTTCATTTATTCATTTGTGAATTGTGAAGTTAACTCCACAAATATTGACAGAGAGCTCTAGCAAGCTCTGTGAAGGGAAAAACGAAGAGCCTTGGCAGAGTTCCTGCCTCAGCCTCTGTCTCTCTGACTCAGGCTTCACAGGAGGCCGCGGGGCTGTCTGCAAAGTGTGCTCATGTTCCTCCAACCTGGAGACACCAGCAGGCTGGACACGGAGGCCACTGGTTCAAATCCCACTCTGCTGTCTTTGAACCTTGCAGAGTCACTCTGTGCGTCGTCAGTGTGCTGGGGATAGTCGGCCATAATAAAACACCGTAGACCAGGTGTTTTAAACAGAAAACAACAGTTTAAGTTTTAAGTTTTTGTTTTTTTAAGTTTTAAACTTAAAACAACAGAAATCTATTCTCTCACAACACTGGAGGCTGGACGTCCAGGATCCAGGTGTCGGCAGGTTGGTTCCTCAGAGGTCCCTTTCCCTGGCTCAGGGATGGATGTCTTCCTGTGCACACAGTGTTCTCCCTGACTGCATGCCTTATGTCTCAACTTCCCTCTTGAGGACACAGGTCCTATTGGGTCAGGGTCCGTCTTAACGATCCCTCTGTAAAGACCTATCTCCAAATAGGGTCACATTCACAGGCACTGGGGGTTAGCACATCAACATGTGGATTTAGGGACACACACACCATCTCTGAGCCTGGATCTCCTTACACCTGCTCCAGCTCCTTCCCAGAGCCTTGCAGGACCGTGCTGACCGGAGTAACCAGTGTTCCTGGCCAAGGACAGGAAAACACAGCTCTCTGGCGGGTGGGCGAGGATGCTAGCTGGTGCTCGACCAGCAGAGAAAATCCTTTAAGAAAAGCCTAGTGTCCTTGAAGAAGCATGAGCGTAAGGTCAGAAATCTGGTGTCAGACCAATCTATTTCTCCCCACTAATTACATTGTCCACCCAGCTGTTGGCACGAGATGCTAACCAACACCAGCTCTTCGGAGGTAACAACATTAAAAAAAAAAAAAAAAAAAAGGCAGCCCCTTGGTGGGAGGGTTTTTGGCATTTCATCTGAATTCCATAATGAATAATTTATATAAAGGCTTTATTGGAGCCCAGCGTTGCACAATAAATGCTCCATGAGAACATACGCAAACATTTCAACATCAATTTCTCTCTGGTGGATTCGGCTGACAGCCCAAACCAGATCCGAGTTGCTACATTGCTTATTTACGAAAAATATCATAATCTTACTTTTATTTGCATTTTTCCAGGCATTCTCAGGGCGATGAATTTGAGAGGCAGGGGCCGCAAATGCAGCTGGTTCTGTTGGATCCAGGAGGGAAGGGAGGTCCTGAGTTTTGGAGCAGAAGTGAGGAGAGGGGCTTTCTGCCCGCAAGCAGCAAAGAGAAAAGAGACAAGGAGGGAACGAACCACCTAGTTTCTGGGGCATAAAGGGGACAGGCGTGTTGCCACGTGTCCTGGGCATTCCTGAGTGGGGTGGGGAGGGGAGTGGTCCAGGCACGAGGGGCTTGAGAATGCCAGCCTGTCAGCTTGGGAAGACAGCTCCAGGGAGCGGGCGGGGCCGGGAAGCCTCCAGGAAGCCTGGTTCAAATCCTCCCCTCACTGGGTTACATGGCTCTGTGAGCGGTCACTGCCCCCACTCTCCAGGGCAGTCAGAGGGTTTTAACTAGGTGATGCGCGCAGTGTGGCTGGTGCACTGTTACTTGTGCTCAACAAGAGTGTGTCGAATGGATGGGTACATGGATGTGCGGAGCCCAGCACCTGCCAGGAGCGGGCCACCAATGAGAACTGTCACTGTTGAGGTTATTATCTCCGTGGGCAGGAAGGGGGTGTGGGGAGGGGATGGGGACAGAGGGCCCCCCCGACAGTGGCTCTGCCCTTCCCACTCCAACCAGGGGCATGGGTGTTCCTGGTTTCCAAGCTGCCAGAACCACCTGCATTTCAAGAACTCTTCGATGTAGCTGAGGGTCCCTGAGCAGCCCGTGCTTTCTGCCCACCAAGGAATCTCAGCCCTGGGTGGGAAGGAGGGGCAAAGATGGGGGGGCAGTGGGAAGTCAATGGGGTGGGACCCAGTGCCCTGGAAACCACAGAGACACCCCATCTTGAAAAGACCTTGGTGGTCATCCTCAGGCATAGTGGCCTGTGCTGAGGACACAGGCACCAGCCCCCAGCTGCGTTGCTGACCAGCTGTGCAACTTTGAGCAAGTTTCTTAGTTTCTCCATGTCTTCATTCTCTCATCTCAAGGATGGAGTGATTGTAATCCCTTCCCAAACGGACATCGGGAGGGTCTCTGGTGGGATCGTGCCTGTGTAGCCCAAGGCACAGCGCCAATGTGGCGCCAAACATACACCCAAGAAATGCAGGTAGTTGCATATGCTTATCTGGGGAAGAAAAGAGGGACACCTAGAGTGTAGGGGACTTCCCATCATTCTTCGCTGTGTCTCTGGGGCACAGGTCACCTGTGGCCTTCCCCACTCCTCCCCATATTTGGTCTGGTGTCCTCCTCTCCTTTGCGCTGCCCAGGGGCTTGGGTAGCCAATTCCATCTGTCATTCTGCTTGAATCTTGATTAGCCAATCACAGTATGCCATCCCCCTCGCCAGCGATTTATCTCGGCCAATCGGCACAGGGAATTCTCCTGGTGATTTTATAGGTCCAGGCAGGGACACACTATCCAGGCTGGCCAATCAGAGCGATGAGAAGAACTTGCACTCCATCTGTCTTTCTCCCTCTGGATGTTGTCCAATCGGCAGCTGGCCGCACACATCTTAAACCTATGAGGGAGGCTGCCTGGGGACAAGGAGAGGCAAAGTCAAGGGAATCACAGAACAGCGAAGCTAGAACCTTAATCGCACCGTGCCTGCACTTGACCTCACCTCCAAACCTGTACTTAAGTGAGATGATGCCTCTCTTTGTGGTTAAACCACCCTGAGTTGGCTCTCCCATTACTTATGATCCAAGGTGGCCTCACTGGCACAAGTCTGAGAGTCATTCATTCATTCACTCACTCATACCATCTTCGCCGAGAATCCAGTACACCGGAGTACTCTCTCCTTAGTGCAAGGAATAAAAAACCAAGTAAGAAAAAGTCCTCTGCCCCGAGTGCAACAGGACATGAGGGCAGACAGATATTAACAGACGTGTACCACCCAGGTGAGCGAAGGACAATGAGGGAGAGTCCCAGGTGAGCGAAGGACAATGAGGGAGAGTCTGACCAAGTTTGGCTGGAGGGGTGGGGCCTCAGGGGAATAGGGTCCGGGAAGTTCCCAGCAGAAGCCAACCTGTGAGCCATGGTTGTGTTCCTCATAGTCCCTCAGATGAACCATCTGACTACTGAGAAATGCCCCCTTTGTCTAAAGTTAGAGGGTCTCAACTGTGGCCAGACCTCCATGGCCCCTCAAATGTCCAAGCCAATTGGTATAACAGGGATTTACCTTCGCAACTAAAATGACAAAAAAAAAAAAAAAAAAAAGGAAAAGTATATGAAACAACAGTTTTCATTCCATGGACATCTGGCAACAAAAGGAAGCAGTTTCTAAGACATAGGAAATGAAAAACATGAGCCTGAAGACCTCCCCTGCTTCCTGCATTGGGTGAGTTTCCAGACTGCAGCACAAGCACGGGGAACCCAGGTGGAGGCCAAGGGACCCTGAGTGGAGAAGACAGAGCTAAGAGCATCCAGGGTTCCCAGGACACAGCACTGGAGAGGAGGAAGCTGCAGAGAGAACTCTGGAGATCTGCAGAAGACCCCTTTCAAGGAGTGACCAGTGCGTGTGGGTGAGGAAACTACCCACAGCCAGGGAAAGAAGCTCCCAAAAAGGATTAGCAGGAACAGTGCCAGGTGCTCACACAAGGCTCAGAATTACTGTTCCCACCACCATACTAGGAAATTCCATAATTCACAGGGTATTGGGTAAATAGCAGAAGGGTCTTGCCTCAGTCATGGGGTCTGTTACCCCTAGACCAGATGCTGATCTCCTCTGGGGTAATTGCTAGGGATAATTGTTACTGATTTGCCAGCCCCACCTAACAAATCTTAAACATGATATCTGAAAGGATCAGAATGTTCCCAAGTAACTTAACTGGATCCCAGAACAAAGCTCAGGGATATTTTAGATCTATTAAAAAAAAAAAAAATCCAGTAACTAGCAATGTAAAATTTGAATGTCTGGCATCCAATCAAAAATTTCTGGGCATGCAAAGGAGCATGAAAATATGATTCGTGATAAAAGGAAAAATCAATGAAATCAGAGCTGACATCCATGTTAGAAATAACAGACAAGAACATTTATTACATGGGGACATGGGGAGAATGGTCAAAATTGGTGAAGGGGATTGAGAGGTATATACTTCCAGTTATAAAATAGATAAGTCAGGGGGACAAAAAGTACAGCATAGGGAATATAGCCAATAATATTGTAATAATATTGTATGATGACAGATGGGAACTACGCTTGAGTGAACATGGAGTAATGTATAGAATTGTTGAATCATGATATTATACACCTGAAACTAATATAACATTGCATATCAACTATACTTCAATTAAAAGAAAAAAACTACTGGGTGCCTAAAAAGAAAGCTAGCAAATTTCAAAGGTCCTTGCTCCCAAATAAAGAAATAAATAAATTTACCACAGCCAACACAATATTGAAAGAGAAGAACAAAGTTGGAGGACCAATACTACCTGACTTGAAGACCTACTATAAATCTACAGTAATCAAGACAATGTGGTCTTGGTGAAAGAACAGACAAATAAGTCAATGGAACAGAACAAAGAGTCCAGAAATAGAGCCCTGTAAAGACAGTCAACTGATCTTTGACAAGGAGCAAAAGCATTACAAGAAGCAAAGATCGATTTAACAAATTTATGCTGGAACAACTAGAAATCCACATGCAAAAAAGTGAATTTAGACATAGGACTTACACCCTTCACAGAAATTAACTCAAAATGGATCACAGATATAAATGTAAATGCAAAGCTCTACAACTTTTGGCAGATAACATAGGAGAAAACCTCGTTGACCTTAGATTTGGTGATGCCTTTGTAGAGAAAACACCAAAGACACGATCCATGGCAGGATTAATGAAAAAGCTGATCTTCATTAAAATTAAAAACTCCTGCTCTGTGAAAGACAATGTCAAGAGAATGAGAAGACAAGCTCATACCTGGAGAAAATATTTGCAAAGGACATATCTGATAAAGGACTGTTACCCAAAATATACAAAAAAAAAAAAAAAAAAGAACTCTTAAAACTCAACAATAAGAAAACAAACTATCCCATTTCAAAATAGGCAAAAAAAATTATTTTGAAAAATTACCAGAGAATTAGCGAGCTGAGGAACAACTTCACACAGCCTGATATAGTGTAAACCCTAACTGCAATCACCAAAGAAGAGGAACACAAAACCTATTTAAAGAAATAATGGTTTGGGCGCCTGGGTGGCTCAGTTGGTTAAGGGTCTGCCTTCGGCTCAGGTCATGATCCCAGGATCCTGGGATCGAGTCCCACGTCGGGCTCCCTGCTCCTTGGGAGCCTGCTTCTCCCTCTGCCTCTCTCTCTCTCTCTTTCGTGAATAAATAAATAAAATCTTAAAAAAAAAGAAAGAATGGCTTAAAATATTCCAAATTTGATTTTAAAAAAACTACAAGCCCACAGATTCAAGAAGCTCAGTGAACTTCCAGCCCAGGAAACATAAATGCACATCATTTGTTTAACCTCAATGATAAAGAGATGCAAAATTAACCAGAGGAAAAAGACATGTTACATAAAGAGAAACCAAGGTCAGAATGACAGCAGATTTCTTATTGCAAACAATGTAAGCAAGAAGACAGTGTATCAACATCTCTACTGATTTTTTTTTTTAAACTGTCAACTTGGAATTTTATACAATGAATTATCTTTTTTTAAGAAATAGAATTCTTTTTTGTATTTGCATATGATTGACACAATATGTTACATTAGTTTCAGGCGGACAACATAGTGATTAGACAAATCTATAAATTATGCTCCACTCACAAATGTGGCCACCACCTGTCATCATACAGCATTCTATTACAGTACCATTGACTATATTCCTTATGCTGTACCTTTCATCCCCGTGACTTAGTCATTCCATAACTGGAAGCCTTATACGGTGAAATTATCTTTAAAAAATAAGGGCAAGGACTCCAACTTCAGATAAGATAAAGTAAGCACTCTCCACCTGGTCTCTCCCACTAAACGAAACTGTAGCACCTGGGCACATATTTGGGCCACTTATTTAAGAGTTTTGTGAAAAGTAAACAGTAGCAGGCAGATTGAGAAAGAAAACCAGATTTTTTTTAAGTACCAAAAGTGGGCACTGGCACAGAGGAAACTTAAGGAAAGCCTTCTAATTCTGACTGAAGGAGAACGAACCGAGCCTCCTAATGCTCAGAAGAAAAGGTGGACATCCCATATCTTTTCTCTCCTATTTTCTCACGCCCCAGCCCACACGTGATCCTGTGGCAGGGCCATACTAGAAAGCAACAAGAGCCAAAATTCTGGGGCAGAGGAATCTTCCTCTTCAGTTAGTGGATCTAGGATTCCAGGAGGGCAGGGGAAGTCCTATTGATCTTTTTCCTCTGTCTTTCTCCATCACAGGCACCAGATAAGGACATAGTCACAGAAGTGCATGTCGGGACGAGTTCACTAGAGCCCTAGGTTCCTGGCCAAAGGACTACAGAGGGCCAGGGATCATGGGGAAGACTGCAGAGAGGGAAAGGCTCTGGAAAGCAACCCCATAAAGTTGCTATGAACTCCTGGTCTCACCTCCCCAGCCACACATGGCATGAATCTGATCCTAGATGGTATACCAAAGACTTGGAGAACTGAACCACCTCTAGTGCAAAGACTGGCCCCTCAGCAGAGCACACGTGAGACAGATTTGAAGGGTATTCCAAAGGCTTTGAGAACTGAACTGACCTTGGAGCCACAACCCACAAAAGATGCATTGGAACATGAGGCTGGACCCCAACCAAGCTTATTGTTTGCTGAAACAAAAGCACCACCATTCCTCAAGGTATATAAACAAAGCACAGAGTCTCATAATATTCACAATGTCCAGGGTACAATCCAAAATTACATGGCACATGATGAACCAGGAAAATCTCAACTCACATGGAGAAAATCAACAATCATCACCAATGCCAAGATGGCACAGACGTTCCAATTATCTGACAAAGTCTTCAAAGCAGCTATTACAAAAATTCTCCAAAAGGCAAACTCGAATCCTCTTAAAACAAAAGAGAAAATACAAAGTGTTACTTAGCATAGTAGAAGACATAAAGAAAAACCAAATGGAAATTTTAGAACTGAAAAAAATACAATAATTGAAATGTTAAAACTCACTGGACAGGGTCAAAGTAGATCAGATACAACAAATGAAAGAGTCAGTAAAGATCAAGATAGATCAATAGAAATGATCAAATCTTAATGCAGAGAATGACAGTTGGAAAAATACAGACAGACTCAGGGATCTACGGGACAAATAAGAAAGAAAGTCTACCATTCATGTCCCTGGAGTCTCCGAAGGAGGTAAGCAAGAGCAGTGTGGAAACAGTATTTAAGTAATGGCTGAGGAGCTTCCCAAATTTGGTGAGAGACATAAACCCACAGCATGAAGAATCTCAGTGGACCACCAACAGGATCAACCCAGAGAAACTCCCTTCTCCTCGGCCAGGAACTTAGCGGTGGGCAATTACGAGCATACGTGGCTCATCTGTTCCCACGACATGCCCAGATGGGGAAGCAGCTGCAGCACATTGAGTTGTAGGCGAGGCCGCTGCCGAAGTGACGTTGGCCTCTCTCTCCTTTCCTACAGTTTTCTCTCAATCTCAACAGTTAGATCCGGCACTGGGAGACGTATGCCTACAGCTTCCTTCTGACTGGGGGTGGGGAAGGACTGAGAGAAGTCTAGAGCCGCCAGAGGTGTTTCCCACTTTGGCTCCTTATCCCAGGGTCCACCTCCCCTCCCCAGACTCCTCCCAGCCTCCAGGGAGTATGCTGGACACTTTCTGCCCCGCTCGCATGCCACCATGGCTTCATCCCACAGTTCTTGGTACCTTCAGCCATATGTGTACCCTGTGCCCCTTTTCCCCGTGAGACCACGCATGATGGTGACTTGGGTGCTTGTATCCAACAGAGCTAGGAACAGTTTGAGCCCCTCTCCTCCCTGAAGACCCCAGCATATTTGGACCAGAACATAGGGACTTTGGTTTCTCCTTGGGGGCAGAGAGACCTTGACCCCACCCCTAACGTATAAAACAGTTGAGGTCAGAAAGGACAAAGGAGGGGCGCCTGGGTGGCTCAGTTGGTTAAGCGACTGCCTTCGGCTCAGGTCATGATCCTGGAGTCCCGGGATCGAGTCCCACATCAGGCTCCCTGCTCAGCAGGGAGTCTGCTTCTCCCTCTGACCCTCTTCCCTCTCATGCTCTCTATTTCTCATTCTCTCTCTCTCAAATAAATAAATAAAATCTTTAAAAAAAAAAAAAAAAAGAAAGGACAAAGGGATCCGAGAGATGCAAAGGAAGTGTTTCCATGCCAGTGTGGGGAACACATTGACTTACCGTAGCTGCTCATGGCTCAACTGCCCTTCTCTTGGCCCCAGAAGCCCTACCCCAGCTCTGGGACCTGCTGAACCCTTTCTCCTCCTGCCTGGAGGGGAAAGCTAATACACAAACACACTTCCAATGTTTCAGCCCACGCACAGTTATGCATCTGCGATAGGGGCTCCTTTCTCCCTAGCATCTAGAGGAGTTCACAGCTCAGGCTGCTGGTGTCAACCCACTCCCAACATTCAGCTTTCACCCACCCCCACCCCTCCTCATTTACAGGCAACAACGGAGAGGACCAAGTATTGCCCGAGGGACCCCACTGTTGGGTCTGCTAGCAATTCCCCTGGAATTTCCCCCAAACACATTAACCAACCCTTGGGGCCCGAAGCTTCCTCGTTCTCTTGACATGCTGACAGAATCCCATCCTCATCACCAGTACAGCTCAGTTGGAAACCAGGATTGGTCTGAGGTTTTGCCCTACTCGCAGGCTGATAAGTCAGCTGGCTGCATCTTTACAACACATTCAGGCAGAAAAGCACAACACCACCCTCGGGGATAGCAGAGACTTGTCACCCCTGGGCCCATGTGCCCCAGGCTGCCACACCCAGAACCCCACAAGTACAAGACTCGGGGCTCCTTTGGGGGGCTGGCATGTCTGTCCATCCCTCCCTCCCAAGAGACCTTATCCTTGCTCCAGAATGAAAACACCCCACCCCCCAGCTTGAGAGGGAAGGCCTTTAGGCTTCCTGCCCCAGCTCCTAAGCAGACCTCCCTGAGCAGAGGCATGTTTGCTGTTCCATCAGCTTGCCAATGCCCTCTGTTCAGCGAGCCCCGACTGTGCAGACCGTGCCGTATTCATGGAGAATTATCTCCCCAAAATTAATGACTGAGTTGGAGGGATTTGTTTCTAGTTTGTGACTGAAGTAGAAGGGGGAGAGGGGGGTCATTTGGCCCTGGGTGGGCTCGTCCAGAAGCCACCCATACAACACCGCTGTGGACAGACAGCAATGGCTCAGGGACCTCAGACAGATGGAACAACCTGGTCTGGGAAGGACAGGGCTCTCAGACAAGGCAGTCACCGGGCGTCTAGTTCTTGCTGGGAAGGAATTGGGGTCTGTGTGGGTGGAGGTCCCCGCGCGACCTCACCCTGAGGGCAGGAGTGCATGCGTTGGTCACCGTGCTGCCCACAGTACCACACTGGACCACTCTCCAGGTGAGCCAGGGGCCCCACAGCCTGGGGACCATTGGACCACTTGGCAGCCAAGTGGCCTCTGTCTCCTGAGGCAATGTCCTTGACATTCCCGCACACTCTTCCCTGCAGGATTACAGCCCCTGGAGTTGGACATCCTACGTTCCAGCCCCAGCTCTGCCACTTGCCCCCGTGTGACCTCGGGCAAGTGTCCACCTCCCTGTGTCAATCACGTGGGGAAAATGGCAGTGCCTGCCTGTCTGAGCGCTGAATGAGCTAATGAAGCACTTCATACAGTGTTGACTACATAGAAAACGCTCAGTGGCTTTTAGAAATACCTCCCCTACACTTGGCTTCCCAACGCAAAAAGTGCTACTCAAATACAGACGAGCTCTTCCCCCGCCCCAGTCACTGCCACCAATGAGGGCTCCCCTCTACCCTCCCAGGAGGAACCAATGAGGGCTCCCCCTCTACCCGCCTCTCCTCCAATGAGGGGGGGGGTCCCCGCTCCTCTACTCTCCTCCAATGAAGACTCCTCTCTACCCACCTCCTCCCAGGAGAACCAATGAAGACTGCCCCTCTACCCGCCTCTCCTCCAATGAGGGCTCCCCCTCTACCCTTGTCTCCTCTCAGGAGCAACAAAATACAGCTATTTTCGTTTCTGCGGCGGCAGTAACAAAGCACCAGAGATGGGGGCTGGGGAGGGGGCTTAAATCACAGACATTTCTCCTCCCCCAGGTCTGGAGGCTGAAGTCTAAGACCGGGGTGTGGGCAGGTGGGCTCCTCCTGAGGCTGAGGCTCTTTCCTTGGCTTGCCGCCGGCTGCACGTTTCCGTGGCGCTGGCGCTGACCGTCCAGATTTCCCCCGTGAGGACAGGAGTCCTATTGGAGTAGGGCCTCGTGCAACCTGAGTCACCTCTTTAAAGACCCTCTCTCTAAATAGGGTCACATTCTGAGATAAGTCCCTCAGGGCTACAGCATATGAATTTGGGGGGACACCATGCACCTGCAGCCAGCTCTGGGTTAACGCCCTTCCCTGCCGTGGGCTCGTGCGGAGAGGTCTTTGCGCCAACAGTGGGCCGGGCCGGGCCACAGCGGGGCTGCGGGCGCCCCGCGCCCCCCCCAAACAGGTTGCTGTGTCTATTTTCTGCTCCGTTGTGGGGGAAGACCAGTCCTTTGTACAGTTTCTTAGGACAGAGATTGCTCTTTATACTGGCCCTTTGGGAGGGTGGGGGAGGTGAGACAGAGAAGGGGCGTGGAGAGCCAGCGTCCAGGCGACTCTGCAGCCAACAGATGCAGACACGTTACAAATAGTGCCCAGGTGGGCTCCCCGGCCGCAAGCACAGCCTCGGGGCTCCACCAGCCTCTGCACATCTGCCAAGAGGAGGAGGCCAGAAGCTGAGTTCCCAAATTGTCCGGGTCCCAATTTCCCTTGCCAAGAAAAACAAAACCATCAGGCATCAGCTCCCTGGTTATTCTCTGCGTACTGTCTCTCTGGCTCCAATAATTACCCACGGCACTGGTAGCCGCATCAGAGGGAGCCCTAGGACCCTGCTGACTGCAGCTGGGCCCGAGCATGACCCCAAGAACCCAGAGGGTCACCTGCTGGAGGCCTGTCAGCACACCCGGGAGTGGGGTCCCCCTACCTCCCTGCTGAGACAACTCGGAGGCATTCAGAGAGGTACTGTTGGTGGGAACTTAATAAACTGTGGCATGAAATATTTATCCACTTATACCAGCTTAAGGAATTTAAGTTTGCTGGAAATCAGCATCATGTTTTCATTTTTAATGAGCCTCTGTAAAGCAGCCCCTTCTGTCTTTGCTGTCAGGGGTTGGGGGGCAGGAGCTTCCTTAGCCCGATGCAATTTTAATCTCCCTCCACAAACAATGCTGAATAAGGCACCGTTCCCAGAAGCCTTGCCCGAGGCCAGAAGGAAGCTTGGCCTTTGGTCTAAGCAAGTCCCAAGTCTGCTAAGGTGTCTCCTCCCTGCTCCCCCTCCTCCCGGAACACAAGGGACACTGGTCACTGCTTAAGCAGAGCCCACAGAGGCTGTGGTTGGCTGAATGATGGCCCCCGAAGGTGGCCCCTCCTAGTCCCCACAACCTGTAAACGTGTCCCCGTACGCAGCAAAAGGGACATTGCAGATGCAAGTAAATTAAAGACCTTGAGGTGGGGATGATCCTGGGCTATGTGGGCAGACCCAATGTCACCACAAGGTCCCTATAAGAGGGAGGGGTGGGGGTCGGCACAGAGAGGAGGTGTTTTGCAGACAGAGGAAGGGTCTGCAAGCCCAGGAGTATGGGAAAAAGCAAAGAAACAGATTTTCCCCTAGAGCATCCAGAAGGAGCACAGCCCTGAGGACCCATTTTAGACTTCTGACCTCCAGAACACAAAAGAACAAATGTGAGGGGCTTTAAGCCACTAAATGTGTGGTCAGCAGTTACAACAGCAATCAGAAATGGATACAATGAGTTTCTCTCTTCCAACTGCCCCCCAACCAGTTGGTCCACACCGGCCACCCCAGTTCCGCCGATGTTGGGTTTCAAACCCACCTCCCACCATGTCCTGGCCCTGGGCCTCCGGCCGATGCCAAGTGCTCTCTAAGACAATGCCGAACCCCTGTGCGGCCGGAATGGGCTGTGAGTGGTGATGTGGCCACAACCCTGCTCCCTCTCAGAGCGGTCTGGGGATGGCCTGGACCGTGAGTCGCACGTGGAGTGGGAATGTCTTCCACATTAGCTGCCAGGTGTCTGAGACAGCGCCACCAGCAGAGATGAAGTAAGGAGCACCCACGGCAGTTAGGAACAACGACAGCTGAAGGTAGGCATCGTGGCTTGGGGTCGGGGGAGGATTCGGGCCAGAGTCCCATGAGGGACTCTGACTCACTATCTAAGGACAATAACCTCTGCCTCCCTCCCAAGCCTAGCACCGCCTCAAAGAGAGAACTGAGCTTCCCAAACATTTCGATTCACGCAGCCCAACATTCTGAGCCCTGGGTGGGGCGGGGGGGGGGGGGAGTGGGGCAGACAGGGCCCCTGCCCTCCAAAACCCTGAGGTGGGGGTGAAGGAATATTGCTGGGCTGCAGTGAGCTCCTGGAGGCGAGCATGCAAGGGAGAATCCCACCTGCAGGCAGGGAGGGCTTCCTGGAGGAGAGGGTGTCTGGGTAAGCACTGGTCCAGATGGTCCCAGTTAGGAAAGTTGTTTGCAATCTACTTGGAGACAGATGTGTCCACATCTCACTGTAATTCTGGAACCCACGAGAGGTGCTGAGGACCACCCTGGGCGGGGGGGGGGGGGGGGGGCTGCAGGGGAGGGAGCAGGTCCGAGGGCTCCTGAGGAGGCAAACAGACATAATTGGGAGGCCACTTCTCTGAGGGGCCAGGGGGTGTAGGGACTTGCAGGGACTGGCTGGTTCTGGCCTGGGGGCCTGGAGCAAGAGACCTGAGGGTGGGCCAAAGGTCGGAGCCGGGCTAGGGGATGCAGGAGTGACATTGGCTTGGGCCTGCAGACTTGGAGGACCAGGCAGAACGTCTGTGGGCAGACATGGGCCACTGCCACCCAGGGTTTGCTCAGGAGACAAGGAACAGTCAGAGCCAGAGAGATGAGGCTGCCGACCGGCCAGGAGCCCTCTCTGAAGAGCAGACCCTGTTCTTCCCACGCAGGGATTTTGTCTCCCCGCCCTTGTTCTTCTCCCCATGGCCGACAGCAGGGAGAGATACCTGTCACTCTCCTCGCCCACAGTGACAGGGCCCTGCCTAAAAATCCATCCAGGGAATGTGTGGGGGTGGCTTCCCTGGCAGGGGGTGCGCAGGCAAGGAGGGGGCCCTTGCCAGACAAAGGGCAAGTGGGCCCTGCAGAAGGAGGAGGAAGGAGCCGGACGTGGCATTCCTGGGCTGGGCAGCAGGGCCCGAGCCAGCTCCTCAAAGATATCTTAAGGTCAGTCTCACCGGCAAAACCGTGGGGAGGGCAAAGCTCACAAAGGCCCGCTTGGGAAGCCTGTCCCTGGCTCAGCAGGAGCCATCAATATGTCTGTCTGTAATGACCTCGGACTTTCCCTTAATCCCTCCAACTCTGGGAGTGCTGTACATATCCACCCATGCATCACCAAGGGAACGTGGGGTGCCATGCCCCAAGTGACCCTGACCTCTCTGGACCACAGGTGGGCTGAGACAGGGGCTCCCCCTTCTCACGGCCAACAGGCTGCTCCCAGCTACAGCTCCCCACAGACCCACCCATGGGGATAGCACCTCCCAGGCCCAGGGTCCTCGGAGCTGGGCTGCTAGCATTTCCCACAGCCAATTTCTCTCAGGTGCCCCATAAAATGCTGGGTGATTGGGGAGGCGCTGTGTCCCAGGCGCTTCCTCTGGGACACAGACCAGGCCTTGCACCCTTCTCACTGCCAGGCCCGAGGTGGAATCTTGTTTCACCACCCCCTAGTCAAGCCGACCCCTTAACCCACACTGTATGATGTCCAGGGATGTGGCCCAAACCCAGGCCCATCCCTGGGGAAAATGAGGTCTGTATTCTGATCTCCCTCTTCTCATAAGGACAGCAGTCACTGCATGAGGACCCAATCTAACCCTGTTTGGCCTCATCATAACTTGATGCCATCTGCAAATAAGGTCACATTCACAGGTAGCAGGGTTTGTACTTGAGCATCTGTGTTGGGGGGCGGGATAATTCAGACCACCATAGCTGTGAACATCAAACCAGAGTGAAACCAGACACGACATGCCTGTGGATGAAAGAACTCAGCACCTCGCCAAAGGGACCGCACTGGAGTCCAACCGAGCCTCTGGTTTTAGCTGCCACTCGCCAGAAAGTCCCGAGGACGGAGGAACATGACAAAGCACACCATGAGGTTGCAATCAGCAAACTCAGAGTGTGGGTACCTCTACAGCCCAATGGCCCAGGTCCTTCACAGAAAAGGTGTAAGTGAAAGCAAGGGATGGATGTAGAACCTGTAAGTTAAAAGAGAGATAAAGATAGATCAGGTTTAAAATAATGGGTAAGACTAAACCAAGTTCCATTTGTTGACATGGGTGGGAGCATCAGGGCTGTTGGTCTTAATAATCCATTAAGCTAACTAACAATTTTCTGTATATGTGCTTTATTTTACAATGAAAAGGGTTTGGGGGAGTTGGAGAGGGCAGAGAGAAAGAGAGAGAGAGAATCTCAAGCAGACTCCATGCCCAGTGCAGAGCCTGACACAGCCTGACACAGGGCTTGATCTCCCCACCCTGAGATCATGACCTGAGCCAAAATCAAGAGTCAGACGCCTAATGGACTGAGCCACCCAGGCACTGCTCCTACAATGAAAAGGTTTTAAAAGTTAACTACTATAATTATTATTAAAATTAGCATCATCTCCATCACCATCATCATTATCCTTAAATCATTCCACAAATATTTCTGAAGAGTCCTCTGTGTCTGGCACTATGCTGGGTGCTAAGCATCTGGTGATGAGAAATGCAGGCTTGATCCCTGCACTCGTGGAACTTACTGCCTGGGGCAGGTGGGTGGTGGGCAGGCCAACATCTGTCCCTGTAATACTGCAGAATAACTGCACTACCCCAGCGGGAGCTGCGTCAGGGCAGGGCGAGGCCCTGAGTCTGGGGGCAGCACATGAAGCCTCAGGAAAGGTGGACATTAGCCCACAGACATTCCCCTTTCCCACTGAAGAGAAGATGCAGGGGCACCTGTGTGGCTCATCAGTTAAGTGTCTGCCTTCAGCTCAGGTGCATGATCTCCGGGTCCTGGGATCGAGCCCTGTGTTGGGCTCTCTGCTCAGCAGCGAGCCTGCTTCTCTCTCTCCCTCTGCCCCTCACCCCTGCTCATGCTCTCTCTCTCTCTCTCTCTCTCAAATAAATAAATAAATAATATTTTTAAAAAGAGAGAATGCATCTTGCTTCATGGGAAGGATAGTAAGATGTGGCAGCTAGCCAGCGATGATGATCCCCATGTGCTGGCACGTCCCTTACTAAGAGCCCGACGTGGTGTCTCAGTTATCACCATCCCCATGTGCACGTGGAAAAAGCAAAGAGAAGTACCGGCTGGAGCGCTGTCAGCTGATGTATGATCTACACTCAGAAACAAACGTATAGTCTCAGTGTTCCCCCCGGAGCGGGGCAATTCTATCCACCACGTCACCACCAGCCCAGAGGGGAGAGCAGAGTCTTCTCCATCAGCCCAGAAGTTCCCTGGAATCCCATCCCCATCCATCGCTGCTCTTCCGGACGCTTCTCCGCTGTGGACACCTGATCCGGGCAGAGCTGTCACAATCCTAAATCGGAGGCCAGGCCTAGTTGTCGTCCCCAAGGCCTTCGACACATCACTGCCCACCATCACCCCCAAACCTGCAAACAGGGGCAGGGGGCCATGGCACGCAGGTACCTGTCAGCCTCGGACCACAGCGTTCACCCAGCCCCCCGTCTTTAAGGGGAACCAGAACAGCCCCAGGCAGCAGGCTGGCAAGATTCCAGAGCAATTGCGGGAAAGGGAGGGGACAGGGTGGGGGAGCCGTTCCTTCGTGGTTAGAAGTACCACTGGGACTGGACGGCCAGGCGTCTTTGTCTCCTCCTCCCGGGCTCCCAACGGGCAGAAGAGCTGGCAGCAGCTCGAGTTTGGATCTTTCTCCGACAGTTCTATCTGCTGATCAAAACATCCCTGGAATTGAAGCAGGTGCACAGGCCCCGGAGGTGACTTATCCCTGCTTCCTCGTGTCCCAGCTGACCACTAGCTCACAAGCTAAAGTGGCAGAGGACGTGGGGGTCTGCACAGAAGCCTAGCCCCCACTCCCCGTCCCTGCCCCCTCACAGAGCATCCTTTCCAGGAGCAGGAAAGAGCAAAGCCATCCGCGGCCACCATTGAGAAAGGGAGGTGTCTCGACGCAGATGACTTTCAAGGCCTATTTGGTAAAGGAAAAAGATGGTCCCTGCCAAAGCAGCTGGTATCTGTGGGCTGGGAGTAAGTGGCAGGAGGAGTTGACCTCCTGCCGGCCTTCCTGGCACACAAAGTCTTCCTCTGAACTGAGTAGGAGCCCTACGTGAGCCACAAAGCCACAAAGAGCACTGCAGAGGGCAAGCCCTTTGTCACTGGTGAGTCTCCTGACGGGGGTCCAGAGGTGGGAGGGAGGCAACCAGGGGCATCTTGTCGGAAGGCTCAGGATCCCATGGGCGCCACGCTTCTGTGTCCCAACAGTCCTCTGCCTCCTCTTTGGCAAATCCCCGGGGCGGGGATCCTGGAACTAAGTCCCCAGCCCCATTTGCAGCCCTCCGGGGGGGCTGCAGCTCTCGGCAGTGTGGTCACAGTCTGACATCCCTCCACCATCCTGGTTATTGGCAGTGGGCGTTTTTCGATGAGACTTCTACCTGGAATTAGTTCAAGAGTTTCGCAGGAAATCTGCTGCATGAATGTCAGTGAAGTGAGTCTGGAGGCTGGTTTCCATCCCCCCATGAGCTAATTCCGCATGTGCTTATTCCTCAAAAGGAGGTTAAGGACCGACTCCCACTCCCGGGCCCAGAGTGCGATGTAATCCGGATGTTTTCCTGTGTGTGCCATTCACAAGGCAACTGCACAAAGGCAGCCTGCAGGGGGGCCCCCTGCAGAATATGCTGGCAGCCCTGTTCTCTTGGGTGACCCTCGGAGGTGAGCAGACCTGGGGCTCACAGGTACGGGATCTGTCCTCGCTTCCTGGGCTGGAGCCCATCTGGGTGGCTTCTCTCCAGACAGCCTGAAACCCAGAGTCATAACCCGTACTCTCCCTGCTTTCCGAGGTGGAACTGAGATGCAAAGGGGTTAAGTAGCATGGTCAAGTTCACACAGCAGCTGAGTTGCAGGGCTAAGCTCTTCACTCAGATCTGTCCGAATCTGCCCGAAATGAACCACATGTGTCATCAGATCCTCGCGCAGCATTGTTTTATAGACCACTAAGGAGCATGGAGGGTGCTGCCGACTACACTTTCTGGTCACTTCTAATCGATCTTAGAATTCCTGGAAACAAAACTCCTGCGGGTTTATTTACAGACGGGGCCTCCCTATGACACAGCGACAGCACCCAGAGCCCCCCCGTGAGGTCGGACATGTTTGGGGAAAGACCAGCTGACCCCCCGTGCAGCATCCTCTTCTCGTGAGCCCATTGGGGCCAGTCAAGACAGCAGAAGCACTGCCCACGTTTTAGGAAAAGGGAGTTTCTTATGGGAATTATGGCTTCTGAGAATGTGGGGGGGGATGGTGGCTGGGGGAGTGAGGGTCTGGAGGGAGGGGAGTGGGGAGAAGGGCCACAGGCCCCCCCCAGCCTAAAGCAACAGCAGGTGGGGACCTGAGTCCCAGGAGCCGAGGCCACCAGTGTCTGGCCCCAAGAGGTGCCACGCACGGGTTCTGTGGAGGGCTGGCTCAGCCCCAGCCACCGCCACGCCACCATGCTATCAAAGCCCCTGTGTCTCAGCACCACCACACTTGGCCGCCGGGGCCCCCAGGACACACTGGCCAAATTCAGCTGCCCAGCGGCCCATTCCGCCCCCTCGCACCCCGACCCAGACTACGGGCTTCTGACACACCAGCCCTTCGTACTGACCTTGTAAATGCTCAGTGCCTCCCCGCACTCCCCATCCCCCACCTGGCCCCGTTGCCCCCATCACCCTCGGTGGGGCCCAGCACGCCGTGCAGTCTGCTTAGCTGCATATCCATATTGACATCCATCTCCCCCACTAGACCCTCACCTTCCAGGCCACTGCTGTGGCCCCAAAGCTGTCTACATCATTACCGGGCACGAAATGGATACTCCATAAATGCATGCTGAACAAACTGTATTCTATCCTAAGCCTATCCTGTCGAGGCCCCAGGAAGGCCTCCTGGTTTCTGTGCACCGTCCCCAGCCCTGACAGGACAGTCTTGCCATATCGTTTGTCAGGTGCCCCCCAGGCTTTCAGAAGCCTGACCAGCAGAAGCTGGACACTGAGTGCCTGGGCATCCTTGGGGACAGGCGTCTACGCGGGGTCCCCTGCGAGGGGAGAGAATTTCGGAGCCATGTCCGGAGTGCAGAGAAGAGCATGTGCTTGGCCCCCATCCACACCAGCGGAACTGCTGCACCTGGGTGCCAAGGGCCGTGGCTCTTACAGGTGCCGCTTGCCGGGGCGTTGGGCTCTAGAGCCAGGAGTGTGGTCGGGACAGAAAGAAGCGTGTGCCAAGCTTCTGTGCCTCAGCCCCCACCCGGGTCACCGGAGGCCCCCCGCTCCCGAGCCCCTCTCCACAGAGAGGGCCCCACCCGGGTCACCGGAGGCCCCGACACAGTCCAACGGCAGAGTCATGAGAGTGCGTCCCCCAGGCCCCACGGCCAGCAGCGGGCCCCGGACAGGAGGCCAGAGACGGCCCTCCGTGTCTCGGCTCTGTTCTGGTTACCACCCGCCACAAGACGGACCGTCCCGGAAACTCGAGGGACACAGGCTCCCCCTGGGGTCCCCATGCAGGTCTCGGCAGCAGCTCAGGACCACAGCCCAGAGGACCCCCGTGCCTGTGATGGGTCTCTGGGTTCTTGCAAAGAGATGCTCGTGGCCCCAGGTAACCCCTGTGTCTGCTGGTCTGACAGCAGCTGTGGGTGCTCAGGTCCTGCCCCATCTCTTGGCCCCGGTTAACTGAAGATTTGGGATAAAGGTGCCAGGATGTGTCCCCCGGGGGGGCCTGGGAACCCCCGAGGCCGAGTGTTTGTCTGTGGGGACTGTTCAATCGAGGCTGGCCTCTCCAGGGAGCCTGAGGGGCATGGCCCCAGGAATTCGGGGACCTGTGGGCTGCTGGAGTCCCTCCTCCTGCTGGGCCAGGGGCTTGGCTGTGTGGCCCAGGAGTGAAGCCGAGGAAGGAACAAGGTTTGAGACACAGGACGGGAAGGAAAGGTGTTGGAAGAAGAGTGGAGGGGGTAGCCGCTGGAGTGGTGAGCAGAAACACAGAAGCGATGCAGAGAACAGGGCCCTGCCCCCAGGGGGAGGCACACACCTCCAGGAGCCACCCAGCCAGGGGCCCCAAGGCTCTGTCACTCTGGGCCTCGCCGTCTTCTTTCATGACTGAGGGGTGTGTACCAGCACATCCCTTCCACCATCATGATTCACTGGAGGCCCCACAAAGGAACAGAGGTCTTCCAGAAGAAGCCCATGGAATGGGGAGTGGGGGAGAGAGGGAAAGTCTGCAATCTTGACCTGGGTCCCAAGTCCCGGCCTCCTAGGTCCTCCAGAGGCCCCGGGGGCATGGGGGGCCTCGTGTGGCCCACGCGGCAGTGTCCCGAAGAGTGCCATGGAGGGGCTGGACTCCAGGGCCACAGAGGGTGGGGGAGGGCAGGGTGAGCAAACTCCGCCCACCACCAGGACCCCCAGCACAGAAGGTGCGCACGCCAGCATCGGGCGGATCAGATCAGCATGGCCTCCGGGCCCGTGGGTGGGCGCTGTGCAGGGGGGTTCCCTGCTGGCGGCGGGCAGGTGAGCCCCTCTGTGATGAACCTGCCCTGAGGGCGGCTGCCCGTCTCCGCGATTCCCATTCAATACGCTGATTTCACGCCCCACATCCACCAGGGTGTTGGGAACCCAAGAGGCGCTTTCTCTGCAGAGGTAGTTGCTGCTCACTCGACCCTGGCCCACCTGCAGATCCCGAAGGTCATCAGGGACTGAGCCACTTTCCCTGCCCCGCACCTGCCACCCTCCTCCCCAGCCTCCTCCAAGCGGCTCCAGTTCCCTGTCTCATCCTGCCCCCTGCTGTCAGGACCGAGACACCAGACTCTGCAGGGTGAGCAGTGGGATGGCTCTCCAGCGGGCCACCTCCCCTCAGCACTTGCTCAGCACCCGGTACTTCCCCTCCCTAGGGGACAGGGGGCCTCTCCCCTGCAGCCCCACATGGTGGGGAAGTTCGGGCAGGGGCAGGATATCGAAGTCCAGAACCTGACGCCACCACCTCCTTGCTATGGGGTCTTGGGCCCGTGACCTCTCCTCCCCGAGCCTCAGCTCCGTAAATGGTGCAAGAAGAAAACCCATCTCCAGGGTGCTTCGAAAATCAAATGAGACAGTGCACGGAAGAAGCTTAGAACAGTGCCAGGCACGATGAACTTGCCCTTGGGAACACGTATGTGTCACTGTGCTCACCCCATCCGCGTGGGGCTCAGGTGCCGAATGTCCCCAGGGTCGCCTGACTTGGTTATTCCATCCACAGTCACCCAGGACCTGCTAGGGGCCCGGCTCTGTCCCAGCATGACCCCTCCACGTTAGCCACCTTTGCAGGTGGACACCCTCTTCTCTACAAAGGTGACACCCTCGTGCTGGTCAGGAGTTGGGGTGGCTAAGTGTGCAAAGCTGGGGCCCCACACCTCTTCTGATGCCTGCATGTCCTGCTTTTGCCCCGCCGTCCTCCCAAGACTTCCCCAGAAGACAGGTGTGTGGTGCACCGCTGGCCTCGTGGTTCAGAATGTCCTTGGCATAAGAGCTAGCCAGGCCAGAAGGCTTGAGAGGTACGTGGACATTCGGGCCTGGACCACTGGACCTCAGCAGCAGCTCTGCTATCTCAGAAAGTTAGACGTTAACCTGACACTGCAAAGTTTAAAAAGCCATTGCCAGGAAAAGGCCCATGGAGACTCTCGAGCTGAAAATATCACCATCTGGACACAGCACTGTGCCCTGTGGGCAACGTTAAGTAACCACCAACTCGGGTGCCACTGGGCACGGAACCAACAAGGGTTTACTGACCTTAAAGCACATCACTTTTTAAAACTCCAGGTAGTAAATGAACAGCAAGAACAACATCTTCCTTTTGGAGATAGAGGTAATGAGTTGGAGGCTGATGGGGACGGCTGGCCTCCGGTGAGCACAAGGGGCCAGGGGCACTGTGGGTTGGGCGGGCAGAGGAGCCTGGCTTGGGACCCGGGGGTTCTGGAGAGGGGCAAGGCTGAGCCTCCACCGCCGGCCCGGGGACCCGTGTTTCATCATCTCAGCGAGTTGGCAGGAATTGTACAAATCACTGCGGTTTGGCGGCCCCTGGGCTTTCGCCGGCCTCACTTTGGGGCAGCGCAAATATTAAAACATTGTTATCTGTGTGCCTCTCCGCTGGAAGATTGCATCCTCGCAGCAAAGGAATTCAAAAATTTTAGTAAATTAAAAAATTATTCAAAAGAACATTTCTCTCTCACCAAGAAAAAGGCAGGGTGCCTCTCATTTTCCTGAGAGGAAAAATGTTCTATAAAACCTTTCCCTTTGTAATCAGGCACATACAATGGGCCTTGGTTCCAGGGAATTCAGCAGAAATCAAGAGAAAAGAGATAAAAAAGTTGTGACCAGCCTATGAGAGAGGGAGGAAAAGTTACAGACCCACCAGGTCACTGTATTTCATCTTTTCCATGGGGTAGGGGCAAATAATTTAATCTGGCCTTTGCTTCCCGCCCCCCCCGCCCCACTTCTGGGCAGTCACCTCTGCAATGTCCTGCCTGATAGGAGGGCCTGCCTTCCTGGGGGCCTTGGGTCACCCTGGGCGACCCAACAACGCGATGCAGAGTGGTAGTCCTAGGGTAGGGCTGGCCGTGCCAGAAAGACCAACCCTGCCATTTAGGGTGGGGCTTCGGGTCCCAGGTACCACTCACCTGGAGACTGAGGTCAACAATGCAGGCGACCAACAGTCAATAATCAATTGATTGCTCACCAGTCGTACCTCTGTGAGGCAGCCCCATCTAATGAGCGTGTGGGGCGGTGAGGCTCGAGAGGGCTTCCTGGTTGGCAATCCTCCCTGTGTGTTGACCCCGTGGGGAGGGGACAATGGGAACTCGCTTTGGGCACTTCCCAGACTTCCACTGATGCATCTCTTCCTTCGGCTGATGTCAGTCTGTGTCCTTCCCCTGTAAGAGTCCTCGGTGAGTTCCTTCTAGAGAATTAGCCAAACTGCGGGTGGTCTTGGGGACTCCCAAGCTTGCAGCTGAAGTGAGGTCCTGTGTGGACTGCGTCCTTTAACACTGAAGTTAACTCATGCCATGTGTGTGAGAGAGACAGACAGACGGAGACCGGGACAGAGAATGAGTATCAGTCCCCCAACTCCTCCTCTGGTATGAATGCATCTTCTGGGATTCTGAAGTTCTATATCCTGGGACTCACAAATCCAAGGAAAAGGATTATCCCCACCTTTTCCCCTCTAAACTCATGCCAACTGCGTTAGTTTGAAAATGTCCAAGAATTCCAGATGGTTCAGTCATAAAACCCTCGAGAAGGCACAAACCTTGTTAGCCGCTCCCTGTCCGCGAGCCAACAACCCCATGAACCAAGAGACGTGTGTGGAGACCAGATAACAAAGCAGGCCCTGCCTTCCACTCTGTGCCCAGACTTCGAAAAGGCGGCTGGAGCACGACAAAGCTGAAGCCGTTCCATTAAGCGGCCGGGAGGGAACGGGAGGAATCCAGCCTTGGCAGCAGCACCACCGGAAAAGCAAGGTTACCTCTGTGACATTCGCCCACACCAGCTAGCTGCTGCAAATGAGGCCGCAGGTAACCCCAGCTATGCCACTTAAATGTACCTACAATGCCATTTATCCGACACTTAGCTGCCTCGGAACGCACGGACCCAAATCTGTTCTGGATTCTCAGCAAGCAGCAAGACAGGGATGCCAGCCGTGGGGACGCCAGGAGGCAGATGCCCTTCAAGGAGAGTGGGGTTTCCTTCATGCAGGGCAGCCAGCCAGAGTGAGGGGAGGCTGACCACTTGCCCCGCTGCTCCCCGTGCCCAGGGAGCGAGGGAGGCCTCCGCTGACCCACGCGGGGCGGTGGGGGCGTGGAGGCCCTTCCCGAGTCCCTGGGGACTCTGGTTTACACAGAGCAGCCTTCCCGGCTTGACCTACAGACTCACATCAGGTATGATTTTGTGAATGAACCACCTCCTCTTTCGGACACCTTTCTCTATTCCCTGAGCCAGCCAGCATCCATGTGATAAGGGGAAGTACGGGCTTCCCCCTGACTGTGCCATGTTTCCCAACAAATACTGCTGATGCAAAAATCTCTACAGCCCCACATCACTGAAAGCAAAACTGTGCATAGTAATGGCGAGTCTTTGATGTGGTTGAAAGGCCACGGGAAGGAAGGGCTTCGGGCGCTGTTGGGTCCTCTGCGGGCAGGCACTTCTGCCTTCCTGAGCTGGCTCTCCCCTGCCTGCCCTCCGGCTGCCCTTGCTGCCCCTCAGAGGCCTTCAGCACCTGCACTGACAGCCAGGGAGAATGCGGCACCTGAGAACATCTCTGCAGCCCAGAGGAAACTCATCTGATTTGGCACCTGATAGAATTCAGCTCTTCAAGGCCACAGCCAGAAACAGACCTAGACTCGGGATCAGTTGTTCCTGGTCCTGTTGGGTCTATGTCCTGCCAGAATGTGACATCAGGTGACCCGGCAGGGCCACCACTGTGCCTTCTCCCGGGTGGGTGTTGGCGGGGTCCTACCAATGCTTGGGATTCGGTGCCTGGAACTCAGACCGTTCCAACAGAACTTATTCCTCCGCAGCCGCGGACCGTGACGGGGCCACGGAGGGGAAAACAGCCCCCAGTTAACGATCATCACATTTGTGGACAATTTTCATTTCTTTGGCGTCTGTCCCTAACGTGTCACTGATGCTTAGCCAAATGAGCCAAAAGGGCAATGGGACACGGAAGCATTTGTGAGTGGGAGGCAGAAATAAGCCGGCTGTGAGCACCTAATTTACACATCTCAACTCGGCAGCCGGAACCTCGCTTGGCGGTTAATATGATCATAAGCTGATTTCCACCACCACCCCGCTTGCTTGAGGGCAGGGGAGCTCTCAAAATAGGGCTTTTCATCTTTGTGTTTTTCTTCCTGCCTGCCCAAAGGTTCTCATAAAACGGCATTTTCTTCATCTAGCTGGAAATTTAGACTTTTCCAGGCTCTGCAAATCCCAGGCTTTTTATTCAAAAGACATTGTAACTGCAGTTCCCCCCCAACACACACACACACACACACACACACACACACCACGTGCAGCTGGGGAGCCTCCAGGCCAGGGGGATGTCGAAGTTCATGGTCTGAACGCTCCATGCTGACTGCAGCTCGTCCGTACCCCCAATGGGAGTGTTTTCTGTGCTTCTCTGTGTTGTCAGGGCAAACTGAGACTGGCCTGGTCCCTAGGCTTCTCTCTGCTCACTTTGTGTTTCTGTCTGTGGAAATCGAAAGCCCCTCCCTCCTCAGGTCAGGCCCCAGTGGTGTGATATGGCCTGCCATGTTTCCGGAGCCCACACAAAGAGCTCCATAAATGTTTGGTGAATGAAATGAATGTACAAGGGTAGCAGTTACAACATGCTGAGGAGGTGTCAGGAGAAAGTTCCTGGCTGATTCCAGCTGATTTTCGCTGGTCCAACGTTGGTGGAATGTGGAGGCATCATAAGGATTTTCCTTCATGCACATTTATATCTGACTACTTCCCAAAATGACTTTGAGTTGCTATCAATAAAAACAGAAGTACTGTTAGATTTTTAGGACACACACCTAATTGCAGAAAAGACAGAAGGCAAGAATTGAAAGCCAAGTGGATGGGAAAAACAGTGTCAAGGAATCCTGAGTAAGGACCCCTGGGGGGGGGGGGTATCTCCAGCTGACCGCAGCTGTGAGCATGGAGGGCACCAGGTCCCCTGTCTCCAAGGAGCCAGAGGAGAATCTGGCCCTGGACAATGACCTTCCAATGACCATGAACTTACCAAAGCATGAGCACGTGTAATCACCCACGCTTGCACACGCTTCCCAGCAGGGTGTGGGAGATTTGAAGCAGAACACAGCCAATTGTTCTCAAACATTTTAATGCCACAAACTGTTTGATTAGCCTGCAAAGTGAGCTACAAAAATCCCATCGTGTTTAGCCACAGGGGAAGTTTTGTGAAGGCACAGCATCAGGCTGCCTTGGGCTCTCCCCCCAGCCCTCCACCCCTGCACAGGGGCATGCACACATTCCCCTCTCCGTGTCCTCCCCTGGCTCTGTGTGCACACATGTTCTGCACGCTGCCTCCTCCAAAAAGCTCTTCTTGCCCAACCTAACTCTATGGTGACCACTTCCTGCTCAATGCTGGTGGCCCTTTGGGACAGTGAAGCACTTCCTGGCGGCCGCAACAGGAGCTCTACATGCCTCTCACGTGCCCTCCGGGGTCTGAGTCTGCATACCCTCCTTCAGTGGCGTCGAGAAGATGCCTTATACCTAGTGGGGCCCCAGCGAATCTGTGTGGTATTAGCCCATGTGAGGAGTTGAGATATTTCACCCTCGGACAGCTGTCGGGCCATGGTGCTGTGCTTGCCCAGACACATACGATGAAAAACCAGGCTATGAGCTTTGCCTTCCTTTTATTTTTTTTAATCAATGCTCAAATGTATCACATCCCTTTTCTAAGTAGACCTGTTTTTCAGAGCAGTTTAGGTTCACAGCAAAACTGAGAAGATACTGAGAGTTCCCATATTTCCCCTGTCCGCCCCCGACTATCACTCAGCTTCCCCCACTACCAACACCCCCCCCAGAGTGGGACATATGGTTATCATTGATGAACATATGTTGACACGTCATCATCCCCCAGAGTCCACAGTTTACACTGGGGTTCATTCTTGCTGTTGTGCATTCTATGGGTTCAGACAAAATAGAAATTACTCCCCCAGAGTCGCTTCACTGCCCTGAAAGTCCCGTGTCCTCAGCTCATCCGCCTGCCCCCACCCCGTCCCCTGGCAACACCAACCTGTGTGCCCCATCTACTTTTGCCTTTTCCAGAACGTCACATGGTTGGAATCATACAGCATGTCTATTTTCCTGATTGTCTTCTTTCTCTTAGCGTGATGCATTTGAGCTTCTTCCATGTCTTTCCATGACTTGAGAGCTCATTTCTTTTTAGCGCTGAATAATATTCCATTGTCTGGATGGACCACTTTTTTATCCACTCGCCTTTTCAAAAGGACTTCTCGGTTGCTCCCAAGTTTTAGCAATTACAAATAAGGCTGCTAGCAACGTGCTTATGCAGGCTTTTGTGTGGACATAAGGTTCACCTCCTCTGGGTGGATTCCAAGGAGCATGATTTCTGGATCACATGGTAAGAAGGTGTTTAGTTCTGTAAGAAACCACCAACATGTCTTCCCAAGTGGCCGCACCATGTTGGATCCCACCAGCAATGAGACAGTTCCTGCTGCTCCATTTTATTCTGTGAGCTTTTTTGCTTGTGGTTTTCCCTCACTATTTAGAAAAATGATTATATCTGTCTTTTAAATATAAAGGGTCAGCATATAAGAGACAGTCCTTCGCCATACAGGCCACCATCTGCTGGTAGTAAGGATGAACCCCGCTAACAAATCCACTGACTTAATCAATTGAAAATTCCCTTCAACTTTCTCGCCAGCCCCGCAGTGTTCGTGGAAGGCAAATACTGAGCTGTGAACATAGCAGTGTTTGGGTGGTGAGCTTGTGTTGTGGGCGAGAATACAGAGTTTCCTCCCAATCTTCAATCCACAACTTCCTTATACGCATTCTTACCACCATCCATCCCTTCAATAAATATCTGCTGAGCACCTAGCAACATGTCCCAGCCACTGAGCCGGGCTCTGGGGCCATGGTTGAGAGCAAAATACAGGCCTCGCCTTCCAGGAGCCCAAAGGCAGGGGCACAGCTAGTCTGGAAGAGGGAAATGAAGGGCATGTCAGGAGAGAGAGCATCCAAGAACATTCTCCTCCACCAGCTCTGGGCTTCTCACCTCACCAGAAGGGGCGGCCTTGGCCCAGGAGTGGGCTCCTGCCTGCTTCCTCCTGCTGGACCTGAAAGGGACTTGGTCCTGGAGGGAAGTGATGACCCTGAATAACTCCCAGTCACTTCCTACAAGGAGCCTCATCTGACAGCCCCACCCTCCACCCCCCACCACCCCTGCTGTACCCTGAGCGCCCATCCCCCTACCCCCACCCCCAGTTGACTAAAAGCATGACAAAGGCAGGCTGGGTGACTGGCTTGAGTGCACCAGCATTGTAACGCCAGGCCTAGCTCAGTCCCAGGCACACAACAGGAGCTCAGCACACAACAGGAGGTCAGAAAACACACACTAGAGGGGAGGGGGGTGGGGGATGGGTTAGCCTGGTGATGGGTATTAAAGAGGGCACGTTCTGCGTGGAGCACTGGGTGTGTTACGCACAAACAATGAATCATGGAACACCACATCAAAAACTAATGATGTATGGTGATTAACATACCCAATAAAAAAATTTAAAGAAAAAAAGTTCAAGGAAAGAATGAAGGACTCTTGCAAATTAAAGAAATACGACAACTTAAAAAAAAAAAGAAAACACACACTGAATGAGTGAGTGAGCGAGCAAATGAACACGCCATGCTCCAGGAGAGGAAAGAGGCAAGTTGCCCCTCGTCCTGAAGGAAAAGCAGAACGCCAAATAAAGCTATAATGAGGAGACTCAGCTTGTGGGGTGGCCTGGAGAGACGGCTGGTAATGCCCCCTCCCCCCAAGGACATGCAATTTAAGCTGATTTGAGGTTTGAAGTGGGGATTAGCCAGGAAAGATGGGGGGGGCTGCGGAGAACAGGTTTTCCAAGCAGAAGACACAGCACGGGGCTAGGTGGGGAAGGCAATTTGCTGCACTCTGAGAGCCAGGAGGGGAGCGTTGTGAGCAGCTGAGGGTGAGGAGAGAGGGCAGCAGGGCTAGAGGAGTCTGGAGGACGGGCAGTGGTGGGCACCTTGCCTCCTACACATTCATTCAACAAACATTCCCTGAGCACCTGCTCTATGCTGGGCCTTAGAGGTCGTGTTACGTCTGGTTCTTGACCCTAGAAGCAGTGCGGCAGCTCCCGAGAGCTTCAGCAGGGGGTCAGGCCAACACTGGTAAGTGACCACTCCGCTGCTGTGGGCAGTGTGGGCAAGAGGAGAAGGGCGACCAGCTGTGTGGTCTAGAATAGCAGGAATGGGCACTGATTGGGAGAGGGGGTGAGGGAGGGTGCGCTGACAGGGGTGGCCCTGGGTGTCAGGCCTGAGCAGCTGGGGGACGGGAGATACTGTTCACACAAACTGGGGTGGGGGGAGGGGGACAGGGCATCTCTGTGACCTGAGATGAAGCACTCCCCTCGGGGAGGCTGAACTCGAGGCACCCGGGGCCCGGGCCTCACCGAGCCAGGCGTTGCCCAAGCCGGGGTCCCGACATCCGCTGCCGCTGCCCTGAGCAACTGGAGAGCCAAAACCTGGCTGGTGGCAATCCACTCCCAGTTTATGAGAAGTGGAGTTCTGAAGGACTCCAGAATAAAACCACTGAACCTAGCCCATTAGGAAACCGATCGCAGCGAAAATGGGACAGGTTAGCTGTTGAACACGGTTTGGCCTTCGGTGTCCCTCCAACAGCACTGATTATATTACTGTCCTTTCCAAATGGATTTTTCCGCCAGCCCACATTTGTCTTCTCCCTTCCACACAGACCGCGGGAAAGAGCAGCAGGAAACACAGCCCTGGGAAGGAAGAAGGAGCCAGCAAGCCACCGGGTAGATGAGTACGTGTGAGCGTGTGAGCGCAAGTGAGTGTGTGAGCACGTGTGAGTGCGAGTGAGCACGTGTGAGCAGTGTGAGCATGTGAGCAGTGTGAGTGCGAATGAGCGTGTGTGTGAGCGCGTGAGCGTGTGACCGCGAGTGAGCCCGTGAGCATGTGTGAGCGCGCGTGAGCTTGTGTGAGCACCAGTGCGTGTGGGAGCGCGTGTGAGTGCATGAGCGTGTGAGCCCGTGAGCGCGTGTGAGCGCGTGTGAGCGCGTGAGCATGTGTGCACGCAAGTGAGCATGTGAGCGCGAGTGAGCCCGTGAGCACGTGAGCGTGTGTGAGCACGAGTGCGTGTGGGAGCGCGTGAGTGTGAGTGCATGAGCGTGTGAGCCCGTGAGCGCGTGTGAGCATGTGTGCACCCAAGTGAGCATGTGAGCGCGAGTGAGCCCGTGAGCGCGTGTGAACACGTAACCGGGTGAGGGCGCGTGTGAGCGCGTGCGTGCAAGTGTGAGCGCGCGTGAGCGTGTGCGAGTGCGCGCGCGCGCACCCGTCCCGCGTGTGTCTTCAGTCGCTGCCGACCCCGCGTGCGGCGAGCGGAAGGGGCTCCACCGGGTGCGCGAGGCGGGAGAATCTAATGCGTCTGACAAAAGCGCCTGATTTAAACGTTCTCACCTGTAAACACACCGGGACGGTGCTCTCATCCGCTCGCCGAGGGCCCCTGTGGCCACTGCTGCCGCTGTGCCGCGCCACCCGCAGGCCAGTCCCGCAGGGACACCGGGGGGCCAGGGGGCGGGGCTGCTGTCCCTCAGTCCGGGGGGGGGGAGAACTGATGGGTCAGGGGGCGGGGCTGGTGTCCCTCAGTCCGGGGTGGGGGGAGCTGATGGGCCAGGGGGCGGGGCTGGTGTCCCTCAGTCCGGGGGGGGTGGGGGAAACTGATGGGTCAGGGGGCGGGGCTGGTGTCCCTGAGTCCGGGGTGGGGGGAGCTGATGGGCCAGGGGGCGGGGCTGGTGTCCCTCAGTCCGGGGGGGGCGGGGAACTGATGGGCCAGGGGGCGGGGCTGGTGTCCCTCAGTCCCGGGGGGGGGGGGGAAACTGATGGGCCAGGGGGCGGGGCTGGTGGCCCTCAGTCCGGGGGGGGGGGAACTGATGGGCCAGGGGGCGGGGCTGGTGTCACTCAGTCCCGGGGGAGGGAGCTGATGGGCCGGGGGGCGGGGCTGGTGTCCCTCAGTCCCGGGCGGGGGGAGGTGATGGGCCAGGGCGCGGGGCTGCTGTCCCTCAGTCCCGGGGGGGAACTGATGGGCCAGGGGGCGGGGCTGGTGTCCCTCAGTCCGGGGGGAGCTGAGGGGCCAGGGGGCGGGGCTGGTGTCCCTCAGTCCCGGAGGGGGGGAGCTGATGGGCCAGGGGGCGGGGCTGGTGTCCCTCAGTCCCGGGGGGGGGAGCTGATGGGCCAGGGAGCGGGGCTGGTGTCCCTCAGTCCCGGGGGGGGGAACTGATGGGCCAGGGGGCGGGGCTGGTGTCCCTCAGTCCCGGGGGAGCTGACGGGCCAGGGGGCGGGGCTGGTGTCCCTCAGTCCCGTGGGGGGGGGAGCTGACGGGCCAGGGGGCGGGGCTGGTGTCCCTCAGTCCCGGGGGGGGGAACTGATGGGCCAGGGGGCGGGGCTGGTGGCCCTCAGTCCGGGGGGGGGGAACTGATGGGCCAGGGGGCGGGGCTGGTGTCTCTCAGTCCCGGGGGAGGGAGCTGATGGGCCAGGGGGCGGGGCGGGTGTCCCTCAGTCCCGGGCGGGGGGAGGTGATGGGCCAGGGCGCGGGGCTGCTGTCCCTCAGTCCCGGGGGGGAACTGATGGGCCAGGGGGCGGGGCTGGTGTCCCTCAGTCCGGGGGGAGCTGAGGGGCCAGGGGGCGGGGCTGGTGTCCCTCAGTCCCGGGGGGGGGGAGCTGATGGGCCAGGGGGCGGGGCTGGTGTCCCTCAGTCCCGGGGGAGCTGACGGGCCAGGGGGCGGGGCTGGTGTCCCTCAGTCCCGTGGGGGGGGAGCTGACGGGCCAGGGGGCGGGGCTGGTGTCCCTCAGTCCCGGGGGGGGGAACTGATGGGCCAGGGGGCGGGGCTGGTGTCCCTCAGTCCCGGGGGAGCTGACGGGCCAGGGGGCGGGGCTGGTGTCCCTCAGTCCCGTGGGGGGGGAGCTGACGGGCCAGGGGGCGGGGCTGGTGTCCCTCAGTCCCGGGGGGGGGGAACTGATGGGCCAGGGGGCGGGGCTGGTGGCCCTCAGTCCGGGGGGGGGGAACTGATGGGCCAGGGGGCGGGGCTGGTGTCTCTCAGTCCCGGGGGAGGGAGCTGATGGGCCAGGGGGCGGGGCTGGTGTCCCTCAGTCCCGGGCGGGGGGAGGTGATGGGCCAGGGCGCGGGGCTGCTGTCCCTCAGTCCCGGGGGGGAACTGATGGGCCAGGGGGCGGGGCTGGTGTCCCTCAGTCCGGGGGGAGCTGAGGGGCCAGGGGGCGGGGCTGGTGTCCCTCAGTCCCGGGGGGGGGGAGCTGATGGGCCAGGGGGCGGGGCTGGTGTCCCTCAGTCCCGGGGGAGCTGACGGGCCAGGGGGCGGGGCTGGTGTCTCTCAGTCCCGGGGGCGGGGAGCTGATGGCCACCGCGGCCTCTTCCCAGGCTGCACCCCGCGGAGGAAGGGCCGTCCGCGCGGCGCGAAGAGGGGCTAGCTGCGGTCCGCCTCCGCCGGGGGACAAGCTCGGGCGCGGTCGCCGGGGTCCCTGCCGCCAGCTTCGGAGCAGGACCACGCGGGGCCTCGCCGCGCCCACCTCCAGCCCCTAGGCCAAGCGCACTACAGAAAAGTCGCGACGCTCACACACCAGGGGCCCGAGCCTAGAAGCCGACCTTCCTAGCGGGCCTGAAAGAGACAGCCCTCTGGTGAACCACCACTTCCCGCCTTCCCCCCAGACACGTGGCCGGCGCTTCAGGGAGATGCCCCTCACAAACATGGCCGCAGCCCCTCGTAACCGCCGTGAGCGCGGAAGCGGCCCGGTAGGTGCCCCTCACAAACATGGCCGCCGCCCCGCCCCCTGCGTCCATCGCCGACTTTGTTGGGTCACATGCCTGGGGACGCCGGGCTGTGATTGGCCAACCTTCCGGTGGCGTCAGACGCCGGGGCGCGGGCCGAGGGCCGCGGGGTGCAGCTCCTGGAGGAAGCGTTAGGCCGGGACGCGGGGATTTGGGGCGGTGCTGGGGGCGGCAGCGCGCCGCTCACACTCATGAGGAGCCGGAAGGTGAGGGGCCGAGGCCGGGTGGGAGCTGCGCCGAAGAGGCTGGCGCTCCGGCTACCCATCTTCTGGGGGAGTTGAGGAGTGGCCGCAGTACGCCCAGGGCCGAGGGGCGGCCTCTGGTCGGCACCCCGTAGGCCGCCCCGGGGTAGGGGTCTCCCAGACTACGGCCCTGGGTAAGGGGGTTCCCAGACCGCGCCACCGGGTGGGGGCGGGATACCCTGGGTTACGCCCCCGAGTAGGGGGCTCCCAGATCACTGCCGTGGATGCGGGGGTTCCCAGAGCACGCCACCGGGAGAGCGGGGTATCCTGGATCACGGCCCTCGGGTAGGGGGCTCCCAGACCACGCCCCGGGGGGGGAGCCGGGGGAGAGCATCCTGGGTTACACCCCCCTCCTCCCCGGGTAAGGGGCTCCCAGACCACGCCCCCTTCCCCCCGGGTAAGGGGCACCCAGATCACTGCCCTGGGTGGGGGTCTCCCAGACCACGCCACTGGGAAGCGGGGCATCCTGGGTCACGCCCCCCAGATAGAGGGCTGCCAGACTAGTCCCAGGAAATACCGCTGCCACCACCGAAGCCCTCAGTTCTTCAGCTTGGCCGCAGTCAGCTCAAGTGCAGAGTGGGGTGGGAGGGGACGGACGGGGCGCTGGTTCGTGCACTGGGGACCTGGCGGCGGCCCCGGACCCACAGCTGGGTCTTGGGGTGGGGGTGGGGGTGTTTTGCCAGCCTGACATCTCTGTGTTTTATGGAATTGTTTGGCCCGTTCACATTTGAAGTTACTGATAAGACTTGGACGCACATATGCCATTTTCCTTTTGTTTTCTTTAAACATTTCTGTTTCTTGTTTAAATGGGTTAAAATGAATATTTTCTAATGCAGCATTTTAACTTCATTATTTATCCACTATTTTTTAACATTTTTCCCCAGCAGTTGCTCTAGGTTTTACCACACGCGTTGTAACTTAGTGGAATCAGCTGCAGATTTGTAGCCGCTTCATTCCAGTGAGACAGTCCCTTTTCCCGCGGCCTCGGGGTGTTGTTAACAGATTCCATCTCTTTGGTGTTAGGAGCCCGCAGTCCCCGCTCCAGGTCTCTGTCCGTCTGCGGGCATTTCCTCAGCCCAGTGCAGCCTTGCTCCCACCCCTGTCCTTTGTGCTGTTGTTGCCAAACAAAGCACATTCCTTGATGAGTTGTATACTGTTACTGTCTACAGCTGCTTTTTAAATCAGTTCAGAAAGGAGGTACATGTGCATGTAAATGGGGTTCTGTAAGGACAGAACCACTTTCCTGGTGCTCTCTTTGAATTTGAATTCCCATGGGGATCGCGGAACCTCCTTGAGTATTCCTTGTAAGGCGGGTCTGCCGGCAACAAATTCCCTCAGTTTACCTGAAGTGTCTGTTTTGCTGTCCTTTTTGAAGGATAGCTCTGCTAGATAGAGGATTCTTGGGGGATTTTTTTCTTTGAGAACTTTAAGTATGCTTGGCTGTATCCATTGTTTCTGCTAAGTTAGCAGTTTATTTATCTAGCTCCCTTGTAAGTGAGGAGTCGCTTTCTTCTGTTTTCGAGATTTCCCTTGTCTTTAGCTTTCAGCATTTAAACAGTGCTGTGTCTGTTTATGGAGCTCGTTGCATTTCTCCTGTTGGGAGTTCAGTTCTTGGAAATTCCTGTATGTGTCTGTGGTTGTTTTTCAATAAATTTGGGACGTTTCAGCGATTATTTCTCTGAATATCTTTTCTGCTCCTTTCCTTCCTGGTACTCCCGTTACACGTATGTTGGTGCACTTAAGTGTGTCCAGTGTTTTCTCAAAGACTTCCTTTTTCGTTCTTTTTTCTCTGTTCAATTCTTTAGCTGTGCCTTCTTTTAGCTCTTGAACATGTTCATAATGGCCACTTTTAAGGCTTTTTCTGATAAACTCAACGCTGGTCACTCTCATGGGCACTTCTGTTGCTGGCTTTTATTCCAGTAGAGGGGTCTGCTTTCCTGTTTCCTTGCATACTCCATGATTTTTTGTTGAAACTGGACATTTCAGATAATAGAGCAATTCTGGGTTCCTGTCTCCCACCCCCACCCCCATGGCTTGTCGTTGTTAGTAGGCTTTGTATTTGTTTAGTGACTGGGCAGATTATTCTGTTGGACTCCTGATTTCCCGGCTCTCACCAGGCGAGGGTCTGGTTGGCCTGCCCGGGGCAGCCCTGGGCACGCCCACATTCACCGTGGGTGGATGCTCTTCCTCTCCTCCCAGATCACACCTTGGCTGTTAAACTCCCATTAAATGCCTTTTGATTGCTCAGTTGTTTTCAGCAATAGCCTGGGGCATAAATTGCTCTGCAAACTAATCTGTCACTGGGTGGCTTCTTTGAAGGCCAAGGCCTAGTTTCTATTGTCCTGTTTGATACCTGTTCCGACCCCAGGAGGGCTCCTCCAGCTTTGTCATTCCCAGCTTCCCACCTGCGGACTATCTGGCCTAAAGTTTATCTTGATTCTTGTTGTGACTGCCTTTTTTCCACATCCTCTACTGTTCTTGAGAGCCCCCTAAGGCCAGACCTTCCTGACACTCCTGCAAATGAAGTCAGTTCGGTTGGGAAGAGATTAAGAGCTCCCTGTTTTAATGTCTGCCTCTCCCTCAGGCAAAGCTGTGAGTCGGTGCTCAGTCTCAGGACAGTGAGTGACTGGCTTCACTGCAAGACACCTCTCATTCGGAGTGCTCTCAGAGAGGCATCGTGGGGGTAGCAGCCTGAGATCCCTTTGGCTTGCTTCTCCAGGCCTGGAGCCACCTCCACAAGCCAGGGGCGGGGGTGATGGGGCCCCAGGCTTCTTGGTGCTCTGCCCAGGGTGAAGCCTCTGTCCCACAACTGGGGTCTGGGCAGAAGGAAGCCCCCTCCTCTCAACCACACCCCTCCCCCAGGACTTAGCGTCACAGCAGGTAGGATGAGGGCAGAATGAGAAAGGCTGACGTCCAGGGGCGCCTAAGTGGCGCTGTCGTTAAGCCTCTGCCTTCAGGTCATGATCAAGGGTCCTGGGATCCAGCCCCGCATCGGGCTCCTTGCTCAACAGGGAGGCTGCTTCTCCCTCTCCCTCTGCCCGCAGCTCCCCCTGCTTGTGCTCTCTCTCTCTCTCTCTCTCTCTGTCAAATAAAATAAAATCTTAAAAATAATAAATAAAAATAATGGAAAAGACTTTTTAAAAAAAAGGCTGACATCCTGCCCCGAGTAGGGGGAAAGCCCTCTGTCAGCGGTAGGGCGCCCTGTGTTCTCGCCGGTGTCGGTCTAGAGTTCACATACCACTGAGTTTTGTAGGTGGTCTTGAGTGTTTCTTCATTTGCTCTTTGCCCAAAGGACCATTTCCAAAAGCCTTAAATGGTTTTTCATACTTCTGCCAGTTCTGTAGGGGGTCAGCAGGGTTCCTCATGCTGTCCTGGTGGAGGTTGGTCTTGTCCTGCTCTTCTGGGAAACCACATTTTTGCCTTTGACATCCCAGTTTTTAACAGTCTTGGAAGGTGGAAGACCTCAACAATGGGAAGCTTTTCATTTGGGGATTAAGTGGAAGCAACCAGCTCTCCAAGGCAGAAGAAACTGCTTGATCCTTGACGTGTGGGAGCGGGCACCTTGGAGGGGGTTCCACCATGATTGAACTAAAGCCAGCACGCCGCCAGATTTGTCTGCATCTCCCGAGTGGGTGACAGGTGGGACCCAGAACAAGCACAGCTCCTGAGTGTTGGCCTAGACGCACCAAGTTTGCGTCTTCGGGGGCCTGGAAAGTCGGAGATGAACACGCCCACCCGGGGAGCCAGGTGCACCCCAAGACTACAGTCCCTGCCTCAGAGATGAAGACAGAAGGCATCTGGAAGCACACTGCCTTGGAGAAGACCCAGGACAGCTGCCCCCCCCCCCCAGCCCCCACGGAGCAGCCGAGCAGCTTCACGCAGGCAGCTCTTGGAGCTTGTATGAGGGAGAACCGTGCGAGATGACGCAGGGCAAGGAGGACTTGGAGGTCACACATCACTTGGCTGACCTCAAACAGGCTCCTCACCGGAGCCATCCTCATCTTAAAGGGGGGAGGCTGCTCTTTTGGAAGCTGTTTAAGCACCAAGCACAGCACCTGCTACATCAGTACTCGGTGATACTCGGTGATAGCAGCAGCTGTCCTCAGGGCCAGTTGTCCATCCGTCTGTCCGTCCCCCACCCCCAGCCAAGCACAGTCACACGGGAAAGTGTTGGGAGGAGGACTTGTAACAGAGAAGAGAAGACAGTTGGTGGCCTGGACGAACGTGGCCATTCCCTCCTGGAAGGGAGAGGGCTTCAGGAGGTGTGCTGGTGCAGGCAGGGAGGAGGGGCATTCTGGAACCTGTGCAGGCTCTGCTCCCTGTGTGTGGCTATGACCCCACCACGGCCAGGCTTCAGCAGACCCCGCTGTTGACACGACGTGGGCCCAGACCCAGGGCACCCACCCGGCAGGCCCTTTACCTGGTCCAGAGCTCCTTGTCCCCGCTGTGCGCACAGCTGGGAGGGTACCCTGCCCTTCCACAGGCCACTTCCTTTCCTTTTCCTTGCATTGTGAATGCTCTCCGGGAACACTCCTGGTATCTCATAGCCTGGGTGAGCTGCCACCTCTCAGGGCCTCTGGAAACCTCTAGGGCTGCGGGCGGGGATGGGGGAGACACCACTGTAGAGATTTCTAAGCCAGCTCGTCTCCTTTTTGACCGCTTTCCTCTTCTTTTGAGCATGCTGCCCTTCACCAGTTCTGGGGCCTGCTGTGATGAGAGCCCTCACGCCTCCCACCTGCATGCCCACCCATCCTCGCTCACTCCTCTGTGTGACTCACTTTTATTGTCAGCTTTCAAGCTGAGCTTTAAATGTATCGTTTTCTAAGTGCATGCATTTGGTATCCACTCCAGAACGGAAAAAGGAATTAGTGGAAAAACTGGTGAAATTCAAATCAAGTCTGTAGTCTAGTGAGCAGGGAGGGCTGCACCAATGCAGACTTCGTTTTGCCAGATGCACCATGGGTTATAAGTTTTTTACTGTTTTAGTTCATTTCTTCCTTGTCATTAGAAGACTACCTTGCATTCGGAGTAAAATGGACACAGACTGTTGATAAGATTAGCCAGAAGTTAACTGCTTTAAACCAGTAGAATCAGGACTGTTTTCCACGTATAATTTGAGGAAGGGTGAGGTGTGGGGGTGGCTTTTGTTTTTCACGTCACCTTTTATCAAGAACTTGGACACCATGTAAAAGTTAGAAAACGTTCTGAGAAAGGGTATGTGCTGCTTCTAAACACATTTGAAGTTGACTTAATATCTACTAACTCCCAGATGGAGGTTCCTAAAAATGTGTAAGGTAAAGGAGACAAACCGCCCCAGGCTTCCAAGACTGTAGGAAAGAGTAGATCTGCATCTTTTACCCAAAACAGTTTTGTTTGAATTTGCACAAGGCCACAGGTGTTTTTTTCGGAAACGGGGGTGGGAGGGACTCTCCAGCATTTTCTTCAGGTAGGAAATCCCTGTGTCCATGCTCAGGTCTCCTAAGCGCACTTTCTGACACTTTGGACCTGGTCTAGCTCACAGGTGCAGTGCGGTCCTCAGCGCGCCTCCGAGCCCGCCGTTGCTCAGCCAGGTTGGCCTCTGCTCGGGAAGCCGGCACCGCCACGTCTGCCAGGACGGTATGTCAGGTGAGCCTTGTTACCACAGAGGTGCCAGGACTTGACTGGTGGGTCCATTTTTGTACAAAATGTTGGCCCTGAGGTGTATCGGGGAAGAGTTGTGTTGCCCACACCCCAGAGAAGGCAACGGTGCTGTGATCGCTTTCGGAGAAAGGTCTGGGGCTGTGCCTTTGGAGTGCTCACCCCTCAGCGGGCATGCATGTGCCACCTCCGTCTCCACATGCACCTTTCCTAGTCACTCTTGTAATGCAGCCTCCTGCGTGAGGTCAGTTGGCAGGGGGCCACGCCCCTTCACCCCTAAGGTCTTTGAGAGGAAGGTCTGCCCACGTCTGCTGTACAGTTGCCAAGCAGCCCAGTGCCCAAGGTTGCTGGAAGGTTGAGCTCCCTCAGGTCACGCTCACGGGTCTGGTTGGGACTTGGTTTGACACCAGCAGCTAACAGTTCCACTTCCGTGCACTGCTCTAAAAACCATGAAGTCCCTTTAACAAATAATTGCTGAGCCCCTGCTCTGTGCCGTAAAACAGATCCTGCCTTTGTGCAGCTGATGTTCTAGCAGAGATGCATGGAAACTGGATGTTTTGTTGGCATTTTATAATCTGTCAATACCTGCTTCTGGAGTGCCCTCAGGAACTGCAGCGCCCTTGGGGGAACTGGCGGAGGGTGTGTGTCTGGATCTCCCCCACCCTTTGGAAGCAGTGACCTAATAACCCTATCATACGAGTGTGGCAGCAGCACCTGTATTGTTTAAGGGGTGAGAAGGAATCCTGGCCTCTGGGACTGAGACGTTCTGAATTTGCTGTCTGCCCCATAAGCCTAGATGTGTCTGGTTTCCCCTTACACTTTCCTCTTGACAGACCTCGTCACACAAAGCTGCCGACAGGCGAACTTCCAAGAAGTTCAAGTATGACAAAGGTCATCTCGTGAAGGCAGAATTACAGAAACTTGTCCCTAAGAGCGACAGTGCTGCTTTGCCCAAAATACCACCCGAGAGCCCTTGTAACAATGAGCCTCTGGGGTTTGCTGAAGACCACGTGCCGCCTGCAGGAAAGGGAGCTGGTGCTCCCACACAGCCGGAGACCGCGGGGCCCCCCCTCGGGCCCCGCACAGCTGTGGGTGACCCTGGCCCGGCAGAGACTGAAGACGGCCTGTGCCTGCCCGCCCCCGGGGCTCTTACAGGGGAGGAGCCGCACGGCAGCCGCGCCGCGCGGGGCGGCTCAGCGCTGCAGGGGGAGCAGGCCCCGAGGCCCCCGCTGCAGACAGATGACAGTGTCTTTCTGGACGAGGACAGCAACCAGCCGATGCCGGTGGGCCGGTTCTTCGGGAACGTGGAGCTCATGCAGGTAAGACAAGTGCCCCCCCACCAGCTGCACACTCACGGCCTGCGTGTGGCGCTGCCTCAGGACAGACTCGTGTGCCCGCAAGGGGACGACACCCCGGCTACCTGGGAGCAGCCCCACCCTGCCCTGAGCAGAGAATCCTGCCAGAGCACCAGCGTCTGCTGGGAGGCCTCTGCATCCTTGCTCGGCCCTCGGGGTGCGGGCTGGTGTGTGACTCTGGGCTCCCCCTCAGCTGTGGGCAGGACGCAGCTGCCCCAGGCTTGCTGGGCATCCTCTTCTCTCAAGTCGGCTGGGGGAGCGAGCCCTCACCCCGAGTGCTGACCGGTGCAGTGCGCTGGCCGTGCCTGAAATGTGTTTTCCTCCCCCAAGGACCTTCCACCGGCGTCTTCGTCTTGTCCTTCGATGAGCAGGCGAGAATTCAGGAAAATGCATTTCAGAGCCAAAGATGATGAAGATGACGATGACGGCGCAGAAATGTAGAGAATAAAGTACGTGGTGATTTCCTTGCATATTTAATACAGTTAATAGTTTGACAGTTTAGCAAGTGACGAGATTTATATCAAGTTATCTCCCAAAAAAATGTATTCTGAACCAGACGTTGGAACAGACCCAGGAAAGTCCTCTTGCACAACACCAAGTACCTGGAGCGTTGACACTCGCTCCCCAGAACCATCTCTGAGTCTGCGCAGCCGCTGCTACACGCACATGCATTTTCCTGTGTCTGTGTGTCCATGATGACGGTTTGAGTCCCCCGAGGGGCGCGGGGTTCAGTGGGAGAGACCTTTCTGAAGAAAACTCCTCACTTAAGCCATTTGGTTTTGATAATACACGAGTTTATTTTCCATTATCAAAATTTGATCATTCTTGTGATTGAGTCAATGCCAGTTCTTAAAGAACTCTCCTTTATTTCTGTATATGAAGCTAATGTTTACCTTGAAAATTTTGCAAAGTACATATGAGAAAGAAATAAAATATATTTTGAAAATATTCTTAAATCTTTATGTTCCTAAAACTCTGTTCCTTTCAAAAATGTTTGTGAGCCAAGTGCTCACAAACGAATCCTTTCCTGTGTTCTGTGTGTAAGGCTGGGTCACCAGCAGGGAAGTGACACCCTTGAGTGCCACCCCAGAGGGAGGAGCTGAGGCTGTGCACTAGGAGGGATGCGGCACCCCTCGTGTAGGGTGTGGGGTTCCTGAGATGGCACTTCTGCTCCACGCAGTCCTCACCCCGTGTGGTGACGAGGCCGTGCGCTCCTCGTGGTGTAGCGAGGTCCAGAGGTTGGGGTGAGGGAACACCAGGAGGGAGCCTGGCTCCCCCATGGCCAACACAAGGAGAGAAGCCGCCTGCAGTCAGGAGACGGGGGCTGAACATCCGCTCATGAGGAACAACAGTCCCTTCTTGAGCTGTGGTTGTGCCCCCGCCCCCAACCATTGTCCACGGTTTCAGTTATCCACGGTCAACCACGAGTGAGAGGCGAATGTCCTCAGAAGATGGGCAGTAGCCCAGGGCTGTGTCGCCTGCCCATGTCGCTCACGTCCATCTCCGCACGCAGGCAATCATCATGTCACATCCTCCCAGGCCAGGGAGAGCGGGAGGCCACGATCATCTGACCTCACGGCAGCGCGTTGTTAGGATTGTTCTGGGTGACTCTTGGTTCCTTCCTGTGCCTCAGTCACACTTTCACTCAATCACAGGTGTGTGTTCAGGAGAAGAGTTAGCACCTACAGGGTTCGGGACCAGCTGCGCTTTCAGGCATCCACTGGGGGTCTTGGAAGGGACCCCCCGCCGATAACAGACATTTCTGGTTTAGTTATAACAACCCTATGAAAATGTCCTGTGAGGCACGGAGGGTACCTTACACGAAAGATCGTTTGGTTCACACAAGTACTGAAGGTTCTCCAAACACCCACAGGAGAGATCTTCCCCCGCGGCCCCTCCACTTCTGATGTGATCATCTTCCCATTAGCAGCTGTGACTTCCACCTACTCTGGATAATTTGGTGGTTTATTGATCAGCAAACTACTCTCTTTAATCATTTGAAGTTATTGCTCCTAAAGGCATTTTGATGGCAGCCAGGGAAAACAACTAACTACTTGAGGTTACTGTAGAAATAGCTAGTAATCATGGCACCTGGGTTTGCGGTGACCAGGCTGCCTCAGATTCCAGGAGTCTCTGTGCCCACGTACTGGCTTCTGGGAGAAGCATATGCCTGAAGCAAGCACACCCGCAGGAGATGTGTGGCCACATTCCCACCAAAATGCAAAGTGAAAACTGCGTGCTCCTAGGGGACCAACCCCTGCTCATGCCACACGGAATCATCTGGTGTTGGGAAGATGGTACAGGTGTGTAAGTCTGCTGGTTACTCCCAGGTGAGGGCGGACGTTAGCAGGTGTCCCCTGCGGAGCCGGCACCAATCGGCGGAGCTCACGTGCTGCAGGACAGCACAACAGAAATGTCACCCTGAAGCCTGTGCGGGGTGACGTGGGCCATATGGAAGGAAGCAGGTTCAGCCCTGGGGACAAAATGAAGTTTCAGGAAGCCTATTAAAAGAGCTGTCAACTCTCACCCACTTTAGTTGTGAGTGTTTGGTGATCTGTCCTGCCTCGGACGTCTGCCAGTGTTTAAAATGAATGCCAGCTCCAGGCCCCGTTACACTGTGAATTTTTAGAAACACTCTAATGTGGGTCTTCACACGACGGGCCCGTGGCTGGGTGAGCAGCGTAGGAACTAGGAGAGCCGTCCTGCCGCGCTGTCTTCAGCGGCCGTTGGGCAGGGGACCCTCAGACCCGCTCCTACAACTCTCAGGACTCGGGAGAGAAGCCACGATACGGTCCCGTGTATCACGGGGAAAGCACACACGGGGCCCAGTGCCGAGGGACGGCCTCCCACGGTGTCTCCCAGTGGTGGCACAGACGCGGGCCTCATTCTCCAGCCACCCGGGAAGCTGCCCCAGGCCTTACTGGGATCAGTCACACAGGCTTGGAGTGCGCCATCTGGGATTGAAACCCCCTTCCCCCTGGTCTCACCTCACCAGCCCCGGCCTTGCTCACACCCCTCACTGGCTTCCTTTGGCACTGACCCCCCCACTCTGCGTGGCCGGCTCCCTCCTCTCGCTTCCCTGCCCCAGCTCCCCATCCTGGCTGCCATCAAAGGCTGACTGCCAGCCGCCCCCTCCCGTAAGCTGCAGGACTGGGGTCTGGAGGTCCTCCCTCTGCAGCCTTGCCGACCAAAGAGCCTGCGGCAAGTGGAGGGCCTGCCAGTACGAGGGACCTCATGCCCAGATGTCACGGCAGTTCTGCACCTGCAGATCACCAGACCCTACACTCCCAGCTCCTAGATTTTTCTTCCCTTCTTTTGTTGAAAACAGACTGCGAACCCCTATTTTGCAAAGAGGTTGTGCCACCAACTCTATCCTGGGAGTCTGAGGGGGATATAACTGCCTGGTGACCCCCTCCCGTCTGTAACAGTCACCCAACACCCAGGCCAAGGGCCCCGAAACAAGTAAACTCAACCGCATCGCAGCCAGGAGAGCCTCACAGCTCTTGCTCAAGTCAGACTGGATTTCCGCATCCTGCATCCCGAGGGGATGTAAGTGCCCGTCAGAAAGGTGAGCAGGAGCTCGCTCAGGAGCAGAGGGCAGTGGGGGAGGCAGCAGAAGTCCTAGCAGATCAGATCTCAGAGCCCAGCCGGGCGGGCGGCCCCTGCCCTGCTGCTGGGCTGGAGGACGGTCCGCAGGACAGCTCAGCAGACACAGTGTCGGGCGCACGTCCCGACCCCCCACCGGCCCCCGCCACTGGTGCGCTTCCCGCGGGGCCAGGTGAACACCACGTGCTAAGGTCCCATATGCAGGACAGGCTCATCCTAAGACATCGCTATTTCAGTGAAGAAAATGGAATGATTTGCATCATTTTTTAAAAATCACTGACCCTTTATTTTTGTCCTTATTATGATTCCCAGCAAACTTTTGACACGTCTACTTCTGAAAAATCTTTATTGGTTTTTACGATTATACAAAAGTAAAAATTCAAATATTACAATCTGTAGGACTTTAAAAAGTAAATTTTAAAAGATTATGAAATAAGTGCTTATTTCAAAAACTTCAAGTTTTATGAAATACATGATTTGGAAAATTAGCCCTTTATAATCCAGTGCACCCCCACCACGGCCCCAGGGTTATTGCTGTCCAGATGGCACGTTTCCTCGCAGACTGTCCCACGTGCACTAACACACGTGCGACACACGCACAGGCAGTTATAAAACCAGCAGGTCACACTCCAAGTGGTGAAGCCACTGACCGCCTTGTGCACCTGACGCACAGCCCCGTTTCCATACTGAAACACACAAAACTGCTACACAGCTTCACATAACGTCGATGGGTAGGGACTGAATCGCGACATCTGACCATTTCTGATTTACAAGAACCGCAGTTTCCTGTGGTTCAGCACAAGACCACAGAGAGCCCTTCCCCCACGGACACACATGTGGAGGGTCTCCCACTCTCTGCCATCATAAACGACACGGCAGCGCGTGTCCTTGCACGTGCTCTATGGAATACAAACGTTTTACCCCAGATGGGCTGTAACTTGGGAGCAATCAGAAAAGCCCAGAGGATAGAGCTCTGCATTTGTCGTGGGAGTGGAGACCCACCCGAGAGCTGACACAGACTACTTGTCCCTCCAGCCAGTGCAGCCACGTCTGGCCCAACGCCGTGTCAGGAGGGGCCCCTGAGCTGAGGACAGGGCCTTGTCCCTGCAGACCCACACGCGTCCTGGCCGTGCACCAAACTGGTCCCCTGGCGCTTGGGCTCTCAGAGGTGCAAAGGCCGATTCAGAAATGTAGTGAGGATCTCTGAAGTGTTTCCAGGAGCCATCGATAACAGCCACTGGAATCCCACGCACCCAGGGGAGGAGGCACGTGCGGCCTGTCACTGGCACTTGCGGGCCGGCCGCCGCCTCTTTGGCTTCGTCTGTGGTTTGTAGATCCTGCATGGGTCACAGCTGAGCTTGTGGGTGGTTTTCTTATGGCAGGCAATGTGGACCAACTTCAGGTTCTCCGAGGTGAAGAGCAGGCTGTAAAAATACTCCCAGGCCACTTCTCTGCCGTCTCGCTCTGTAACAGCTTCAGCCAGTGCGGGGACCACCGTGCGCTTCTTTTCTATTCTGCAAAGGAAGTGAAAGCCGGTCACTGTGCGCCATCGCCGTCCCGCGGCACCTGCCAGGACGCCTGCTGCGACAGCACAGAGACACTCCATATGGCTTCCACTCGGCCGCTGCAGCTGAACCATGAACCAACGTGGGGGCTTACAGGAAAAGACACGAGCACAATGGTTCACACTTCAAAAGGAGCCACACTTGGAAACACCCCAAAGGAGCAGCATCTTGCTGTCGGCAGGAGGAAGACTGGGTGACAGTCCTTCTCGGGGGCACACCGCACACGGCCACGCCTGCCAGCCCGGCCTGGTACAAGCAACTTGGCTTGTCTCCCGAAGGATGGCTGGGGCTGTGCACATCTTTAAGTCCTGGGAAGTACGCAGAAGGAAAGGGGTGGAGCCCGGCGTCCTCAGTCCCTCCTCAGCAGAACCCCAGAAATAAAGCCTTCCCCCTCGTCCTCCCTGGAGCGTGTCGTGGTGAGGGCTGATGTCTGTCTTTCCAACCCTAGCCTCATGCTGGTGTGCATCCATACTGCTTTGTGTAAGCCTGTTTCACTTATAAACCATTCAAAGCCCGTGTACTAATGGGGATGGAAGCTTGCAGACCGACAAGAAGGAATCCGAAGTACCACAGCTGGAGGACCAAGGCACACAGACTCATGTCCCCACAGCACAGAGAAATGCTGAATAAAAGGGAAAAGAAGTACATACTTGAGATCACAAGAAAGAAGGGGGTCCCCCCTGCCAGAAACAGAGATGTCCATGCTTGATCTGCAGGGGTGAGCCCCCGTCCTGCAGCCCACTAGGGCTGTGGTCCAGAAAGGGGCCCAAGGGGAGAGCCGGGGAGGTGGGACGGAGACCCCACTGCAGCCATTAGTGTGGGAAGGGAAGTGGCAGGGAGCCCCGGGCTCTGGGGAGGGAGAAAAAGCCACCCCATCGGCTACCTACTGCTGCATGCCAAGAACAGTGGTTTGTGGGGGTCGGTGTGGCAGGGCTCCTGCTGACCCTGACCCACTCCTGTGGCTGTACTGGCCAGAGGGCTAACTGGGGGCCAGGCTTTCTCCCCAAGGAGCCAGGTTAGGCCCCTCCCTGGGGATGAAGTGCCCAGAGAACAGGCCCCAGTGTGCAAGCACGTGTCCGGCCTCCGCTGGTATCCAGTCTGCTGGAGCCACGTGGCCGAGCCTTATTCAGTGACGGGAGGGGTCGGGAGGACACACACTGTGCAGGGAGCGGGAGGTATGATTCGGGGAGCACCAACAGCATGACCATTTCCACTGTCACCCAGAAAGCCAGGACCCTCAGCTCACTGTTCACAGACACACAGTCCAACCTCCCGCTGCCACACATGTGGGAGCCAAGCAAGAAATTAATACTCAGTTGTTTCAGAGCCACTGAAAGCCCTGGGTGTCCGGCAGAAACAAATGCAAAACCACTCTGTGGGGAAGGACAAGCCAGCACACACAGGACGTCCACAGAAAACAATCCCACGGGGCGCCTGGGGGGCTCAGTCATTAAGCATCTGCCTTCGGCTCGGGTCATGATCCCGGGATCCTGGGATCGAGCCCCGCATCGGGCTCCCTGCTCTGTGGGGGGCCTGCTTCTCCCTCTCCCTCACTTGTGCTCTTTAGCTCTCTCTCTGTATCACTCCAATAAATAAATAAAATCTTTAAAAAAAAAGAAAAGACAAAACAATCCCGCTGAGGATGAACTCGGAATCCAGACACACCAACGTCACCGGGAGCACACAGCAACGGGCAAGGACCCCCGAGAAGGACCCGGGCTACAGCTTCTGAGGCAGACCGCCAAGAGCTAGGGAGGGCTCCCTGAGACCTCTTCCAACACCAACTGCAAAGTCCAGGGCTCCCCAAGACCACCCCTTCTTCCAACGCCAACTGTAAAGCCCAGGGCTCCCCAAGACCACCCCTTCTTCCGACGCCAACTGTAAAATCCAGGGCTCCCCGAGACCACCCCTTCTTCCGACGCCAACTGTAAAGTCCAGGGCTCCCTGAGACCTCTTCCAACGCCAACTGTAAAGTCCAGAGCTCCCCGAGACCACCCCTTCTTCTGACGCCAACTGTAAAGTCCAGGGCTCTTGGAGACCACCCCTCTTCCGACGCCAACTGTAAAGTCCAGGGCTCTCCAAGACCACCCACAGGTTTGAGAGTTTGCTCAACAGGCTCAGAAGCCCCTGGACACTGTTACACTCACAGCAGTGGTTTATAATCATGAGAGGATGCAAATTAAAATCAGCCAAGGGAAGGGACTCACGGGGTAGAGTCCAGGAAAGTTCCAGATGCAGAGCTCCCGCCACCCTCTCCCCACGGAGGGCACAGACCCCCTTCAGCAGTGGCGGTGAGCACACGCGTGGGGTGGCGCCAGGCAGGGAAGCTTCCCCAGGCTTCGGTGTCCAGTCTGTCGGGACTCGGACACACGGGCATGGCTGGCCACCCAAAGAGGAGCCTCATCTCCGGCCCCCACGGGACCCACAGCCTGCACCCCAATCACACTGCTAGACCGCACAGTGAACTATGGCCCTCGGGAGCAAGGACCCCCTACAGGACATTCCGAGGGCTTCGAGGTGACCTCCCAGGGGTCAGGGGCCGAGACCACACCTCTCTTTGGACACAGCTCAATTCCTTACAGCCATAAAGCAAATATGCTTAAAATGAATAAAGTGATTTAAAACAAATAATGAAAAAGCCTGCTTGGTCAGAAGGGCATGCAACTCTTGGTCTTGGGGTTGTGAGTTCAAGCCCCCCACTGGGTGTAGAAATTACTTAAAAATAAAATCTTTAAAAAAATAAAATAAAAATAAATAAAAAATATATTGAAAACAGATTGGTATGGAAAGGCTTGTTTTACAAAGAACGCAGAAGCACTTCCAGGAAGGAAATATGGACTCAGTGGACAGACGGGAGGCACCCCAGCTGCAGAGGGAACAAGTGAATGAATGACAGGCAAGCGTCCAAGGTGGCCCGGCGCATCACAGACACCACGCTCTGGGGGTCCAAGCAACAGACGTAATTTCCCCAAGTTCGGGGGCTGGGGGGTCGGCTGGGGCGAGCTGAGAGTCCCTGGCTCAGAGAGGCGGCCTCTTTACTCACAGGACAGTCTGGCGGGTCAGGCCTGCCCTCGCCACAGCCACCCTGGGGACCCATCCCCAGACACAGTCACGCTGGCCATCAGGGCTTAGACGTACGAACGCGGGGCCACAGCTCAGCCCGTGGCCGGACGTGGCCAGGAACACCCCAGCAGATCTGGAGTCTGAGCCGATGCAGCCCGGGGGAGCCATCATGAGAAGGCCCAGCACGCAGCCGCGGAGAGTTCCAGAAGAGCCGGACAGGAAGAATCCGAGAAGTTGTGACTAATAAATGCTTAGGAGTCTTCAAAATCCAGGAGGAAGTTGGCTCAGAACAAGGAAGACAAGTCCCAGTCAGAATGTGAAGGCAAGATCTGCCCCCGCACACGCTCCATGTTCCCGGAGAGAGAGCCGCTCGAAAGCGGCCACCGAAGAGGCAGAAAGCAGCCGGCGCCCAGAGACCCTGCTGTCCCACCTTCCAGGTTCTGAAGGGGGACCCCTGACGCCCCAAACAAGCACACGAGAGTCCAGGCTACAGGGACGTCTTCCAAGACGGAAGAGCACAGAGTGCCCACAGACCGCACGAAAGCCACGCGTCTGAAATCAGAAAGGAGGCTGGAGGTCAGATGCGCAGAGAAGTCAGCCGGGTTGCTGGAAGGTGTCAGTGCCATATTTACAGAGAGAAAATATGACTGAAGCCACCGGTACTCCACTTCTGCTGCCTCGTCTGCACACTGCTCCAGGCTGGCCTGTCCCGCCCTTTAAAGCTGGGACCCACCCCTCGATCCATGTCCCCATACCCCAGTGAGTCACGGAAAGTAGCAGACGATGAGCTGGAGAGCCAGAGGTTATCTTGGGGTGCTCGGTGCCCTTCAGAAGGGGTGAGACCCTGCGCCCTCCCTAAAGGGGAGCTTTCTCCGCGGCTCAGGCACCAGGACAGTCCTAGTACCCTGGAGGTGCGCCCCCCTCCCCCGCACCCGGGTAATGGCCGGCGGGGCCCGAGAATCTGCCTTCCTGACCAGGCCGCAGATGCTGATGCAGCTGCCAGCCCACAGACCACACCTACATGGCCCAGAACCGGAGACCATGCTCACCCCAGGCTGTCCTGTAAACAGTGGAAACTTAGACGAGACACGCCTACCAGTACAGAAATGCAGGTTCCCGAGACATTCTATTCACAGAGTGAAGTGCTCACAAATGTCCCAAAGCTCATCCCCGTAAGCATAACGTAGGATGGTGAAGCACGGTGTGCCATCACCACGTGTGACCCTGTTACGTCCGTTCTCAAACTCAGACCTCCCAGGGAAAGGCTTGGAGCCTGATACCTATCAGAAGGAAACGCACAAACCTCAGAGGAACAGTTCCTGTGGGCGGAAGGGAATGGATCCAGAAGGGGTGGGACGGCAGCCTCGACTGTCCCCGTAACGTCCTGTATGCGCTCAGTACCATCTGACTCCCAAAAGCGGTATGGCCACTTGAAGGGCATTGGAAGACCTCTGTCTTCATAAAGCAGAGACAAGGACGTCATTATATTCCAGGAAAGCGTCTCCATTAAGATAACACAATTTTATTTCTGCCGTTTCTTAAAATGAGCTGGTACACATAGAAAAACAATCCTGCTGGCCTTCACTCATCCGGGTGAAAGCAGGAAATACCCTACACACTGAATCAGAGCTCCTGCTCTGAGCTCATCCTGGTTGAGGAAGGAGACCCCCCCCCACCCCACTGAGTGCGCCCACTGGGCCCCACAGATGGGAGCTGGACGGGATAGAGGGGGCATGCACCAGGTCACATGGAAGTGGACAGGGATCTGGACCAGCTCCTGTCAGAGCCTGCCACGGTGAAGGACACCTAACCACACAGGTTAGGAGTGTGCATCTGGCAGCCGACCTATACCCTACACACTCAGAACATGGTTGAGTCCATAACCCACAAGCTCAGCACAGGAAACACAAGGCAGCCTGCCAGCCACGCATGCCACGGATGCCACGGCACGGACAGGCCCCAGCAGCTGCTCTTTGGGTCTGTGAACTTAGTTCTCAACAACAGTCCTGACCTCTCTGGAACCCGTACTCACATGTGGTCCAGGTTCCACGTGCTGAAGAGGACCCGGCTCTCCCTGTTACCGTAGGGGTTGATGGAGTGTTTGGATGCACAGGTGTCCACGTCAAAAGGACCCTAGGTCAAAAGAGAATGAGGTCCACGAAGTGAGCCCACTTCTTACCCACTGGTCTCCTATCAAGTTAGAGGAGCTGAGAAGAAGGTCCCGCCCGGTAGGGGATTCAGTCTGTTTGGGGCTATTAGGAATTCTGTCTTTGGAATGGTCCCCCCTCTTTTCCCTCGGGACCCCCAGGATGATACCCCACATTGGCCACGGGGACAAGCCAGCTCCTGCTATTGTTAGGAAAGCCAGCTTCCCGACCGTGCGCCTCCTGGGTCTCCACACCCCGACAGACCCACTGTGTCCAGCCCTGCGAGCACACACCATCACCCGCCCTCGTGGGGAATGAAGGCCCACGGCCGGCGCCCACATGCTGGCTGCTCCCTATCTGCTCCACGTGCCTTCCCGGTATTTCCCTACAATCCCAACGCAGAGGCTGGGCATCAGAGACATCAAATAGTCTGGATTGCCCGGCTTTGGTTTTCCTGCGGTCGGCATTCCTGGCCATGCCACGCCTTCAGTCACTCCCTCACAAACGCCTGCTGAGCACACGCCACATGCTGTGGCCCCCACCCACTGTCCTGTGTTCCAGACGCCCCAAGGCTCGCAGCTCCCCAACAGAGCGCACCGCCCCCCCCCACCCTCGGGCCCCCTCGCAGGGTCACTTATCCACTCCCACCACACTGTTCTAAGGCGTCACCTCCTCCTTGAAGCCCCCCGCCCACCCCACCCAGGACTGGCCTGCTCCCCAAGGGCCTGCACAGCCTCCCAGCTCCAAGCCCACTGCCCTCACTCGCTTACAGGCCTCGGGCCTCGAGCCTCCCGATGATGTCAGGGTGAAATCTTTTGTCTTTGCTCCTCCCCTGTGAAACACCTGGGCTCAGGCGACTCTCATGGAGAGTACGCATGAGGTCATTCAGAGGCTAACGTGCAGTTGGTTGGGAAGGAGCAGTGTTCTGCTGGTCTGGGCCCATCACCCACGGAAGGAACTGCCCAGGCAAAAGCACTGGGAGCCCGTCTGTGGGAGGGAGGCCGTGCCGGCCTCCAGGGTCTGTACCCTCAGGCCCCCAGTGGGGGGAGGAGATTTTACTGGAAATGCAAAGGGGCCCAGGTACTCGCCGGAGCCCTGGAGGCCAGGAAGGAGGCATGGGCAGCAGAACAGCCCCTGCCCGTCCTTGCAAAGGCCACCAGCTCCAAGCCCCATGACTCGTGACCCTGGTCGGTAGCCCCTGTTGGACAGTGGTGCCTCTGTAATTTCTCCGAGTGCCCGGGGGGAGGTCCGGAACGCTGCTTCCAGCCACTGCGACCCCACCAGGTCACATCTGGCCACAAATCCTGAAATCTGAGCTGCCATCCAGAAAGCTTCCCCAGGGGGACACGTTTCAGCAGCTGTGAAACTGTCCTTATCTGCCCATATCCCCCTCCTCCCAGCAGGAGCCGAGGGGAGGCCTCCACTCCCGGGGCAACCGCGCTCTCCCACCACAACAGCGGTTCTCAGAGGAGGGCCCAGACCAGCAGCGCCACCAGGGACGCTGTCAGAAGGGCTGCTGAACCAGCAGCTGGGGGCTTGGAAGCAGGGCGTCTTATATCAACCGTCGGGTGGGGAAGGGGGTTCCAATTCCACTGCAGTCAGAGAACCACGGGCTGAGCTGACCCTTCCCTCACACCGACACCCGGAGGGAAGCCACGGGAGGGCTGGCTCAGCAGCCGCCTGGGTGGCCCTGGGACCCATGGCGCACCTGGCAGCAGAACCAGCCTTCGGGCGTGCAGAGCCGGCCACCTGCCTTGGCGCCTCTGTCGAAGTAGCTGCCGTTGTACTGCGCCGCCCTGAGCTCCCGGCACATGATGTCCACGATGCGGGAATACTCCTCCTGAGCCTCCACGCTGACCACGGAGGCGTAAGAGTTCACCTGGAAGAAACCAAGGGCCATGGCTGAACGCTGGCGCATGATGTCCCAAAACCCACAGTCGGGCGGGCTCCACGGCCTCCGCCCCTCTGCCCGCACGCCCGCGCACCGACCTCTCTCAGGTAGCTCCGGATCCGGCTCTCGCAGCTATACCTCAGGTACCCAGACTTACTCCTGAATCGAGACTCCAAACCTGCCAGGAACAGACAAGGGCCTTCTGGTGTCCGCGGCCACAGGCTGGGCACACCGCCGGCCTCACCTGAGAAACGTGCAGTGTCCTGCTCGCAGGCTTCGGTTCTCTCTGCCTGGAGATGGTCCCCTGGCCCCCCGCATAGGCATCTAGAGGCCACGAGGGCCTCTGCTCCTGCCCCCCCCAGCCCCCTCATCCACGGAGCTGCTCCAACCTGCTTAAAGGCCAGCCCCGAGGTGGACGCACCACGTGTCCATGGCCAGGTGACGGACAAGCAAATGTGGTCCAGCCACACAGGAGAATGTGAGCCAGCCTGAGGAAGGAAGGAGGCTGTGACACACGGGACAGCACACGTGGCCCACGAGGGCACGGTGCAGAGTGAAACCGGCCAGGCTCGGGACACACCCTGTGTGATCGCAAGTGAGGCCCTATGGGAGTCAGATCAGAGACCGGGCGAGTAAGCGCGGGCACCAGGGGCTGCAGAGCGGACGTGGGGGCTGGTGTCTAACAGGCCATGGTTTCAGTTGAGGAACCTGAGAAAGTTCTGCAGATGCTCAACCCCATTAAACTATGCGCTTACACATTAAAATGGAAAATTTTATGTTACGTCCACTTTTCCACAGTTCAGAAATAAAAAGGCCAGCCCCAGGGCTGCAAGAGCAGAGTAGCCAGGCAAGGCCTGGCCCAGGAACTGCAGCGGGATCAGGTCCCCCCTGCGAGGGCGGTTCTGAGCCAGCCCTCCCGCCCCCAGCCCCCTAGCTACCTTCGAACCACGGCGGGTCCTCGGCCCTGGTCTCGGCCGCGATGTTCTCGCTGATGGTGTGCAGGAGGTCGGCCAGCAGCTTCTGCCGCAGTGGAGCCTGCTCGTCGGAGAGCAGCTGCTGGGCGGCCTGGATGAGCCCTGCGTGTGGCTTGTGGAACGCGCTGAGGAAGCGACTGATGTCACTCACATCTGCCACCAGAAGGGGGACCGACAGAAAGCAAGCAGTCTTTGAGGGCCGCCACGGGATGACACGGAGCTGCCGACCGTGAGAACGGGCTCTCGCACGTCCAGCACCTCCTCGCTTCTGGAACTGCCCAACCTCAGGGATGCCCTGGGCCCCAGTCCTTGCCCAGATACCAGTGAGCCGCTCCCCTGGGCCTGCACCTGGGTACCCGCCCCGCAAGTGGTGCGGGGTCGAATATGGAGAGGACAGCATCCAAGCGAGTGGCTGCCCTTCTCTTCCCCAAACGAAACCTCCCACATCCTTGGGCTTCCTTCTAGACCTCCCTCTGGGTCTCCCCGCCACAGTGCTGCCCCCGCAGAAGCCTCCCCACACACCCCTGCTCATGGCCGAGCAAGCACTGAGGACCCAGTGGAACCAGAGTCTGAATGATGCCCCACACCCCAGTGGGGCCGTTCCAGGGACAAGACTGTTCAATGCTCGAGAATCAACCAGTATCATCCGCCCTTGATGAGCTAAAGAAAAATAATCCCATGATCACATCCACTGATGCAGGAGGCTGCAGAGAAACTTTTCCAGGCCAAGGACTTGGTGAGAAGTTTCCAGAGTTCACCTGGAGAGCACGAGCATGGAAGGAAGCACGGACAACGTGGGCTTCATCAAAATGGGAAACTTCTGCTCCACCAAAGAGCCTGTTCCGGGGACGCAAAGACAAGCGACAGAGGAGGAGGAAATGCCCACATGCCACACACCTCACAAAACACTCGTATCCAGAACACATCATGAGAAAAACCCAAAACTCAGCAGTTAAAAGCTCCAATGAGAAGACAGACAAACGGACAAAGAGACACTTGCCCAGAGAGGACAGACGCATGGCCGACTAGCCCAGGGAAAGGCAGCCACACCGAGACAGCCCTGCACACCCACCAGGGTGGCTGGGACAGAAGACAGCCACACGGCCTGAAGCGGGACACGGGACGGGTGCCGCCACTCTGGAACACAGTCCATTTCTCTGTTTGGGAAAAAAACACTTGATTGAGATGGGGTCCCCACCCCTCACAACTCACCCACCCAAAAGGTACAACCCTGTGCTTCCTAGTTTGTGAAAAGATGGGCAAAGGTTATATATTCCACCGTGTGAATGCACCACACTTTGTTCACCCGTTTGTCTCTCAGGGGACACTATTTGGGGTTCCACCTTTGGGCCATCATGAATAAAGCTTCTATAAATCACGCACAAGTCTTCATGTGGACGTGTGCTTTCGTTTCTCTGGGGTGTGCACTAGGAGTGGGGCTGCAGGGTCGCAGCTGATTCTGTTGACTCATCGGGGGGGCCACCAGCCTGTCCCCCACGGCAGCTGCACACTTCACACCCTCCAGCAACGGGCAAGCGTTCCAGTTCCTCCACGTGCTGCTCACCAGCATGTAACTAGCCCAGCGGGTGTGAGGGGTTGCCTCACTGTGGGTGTGATTTGCATTTCCTGGTTGACGAATGATATCGAGCATCTTTCCATGTGCTAGTTTGCCATCTGAATATCTTCCCTGCAGAAATGTCTATTTCTGCCCGTTTTTAAATTGGGTTGTCTTTCACTGTTGGGTTGTAAGAGTTCCTTATTTACTCTGGATACAAGTCCCTTACCAGATACACGATTCGCGAATTCCTTCGCCCATCCTGTGGGTTGTCTGTTCACCTTGATGCTGTCACAAAAGTCTTACATTCTGAAGTCAAATGTATCTATCTTTTTTCTCTAGTTGTTCACGTTTTTATGATATATAAAAATCCTTAGTCAAATTCAGGGTCATGAAGATTGACTGCCCTGTTTTCTGCTGAGGGTTTTAGATTTTTAGCTCTTGCATTTGGGTCATTTACCCCATTTTGAGTTGATTTTTGTATATGGTGCCAGGTGAGGGCCCGGCCCACTCTTCGGCATGTGGATGTCCCATTGTCCCAGCACCACTTATTAAAGAGATTATTGTTTCCCCCACTGGATGGTCTTGGCACCCTTGTCACCATCAGCTGATCACAGACACATCAGTTCATCTCTGGACTATCTTCTAGTCCAAGGTCTTGACTACTGTTGCTTTGTAGTAAGTTTTTAAATTAGGAACTGTGGATGCTCCTCCTATGTTCTTTCTCAAGATTGTTTTGGCTATTTTGGGTACCTTGAAATTACATATGAGTCAGGGATTAGAATCAGCTTGTCGGATTCTGCAAAGGAACCAGCCGGAATTCCAATAAGGACTGGCATGATCTGCAGATCAATTTGAGGAGTATGGACATCTTAACAGTGTTAAACCTTCTGACCCATAAACACAGTATATTTTCCCATTCATTTGAATCCTTATTTTCTTGGAACAACATTTTATACTCTTCAGATTATAAGTTTTGCACTTCTTTTGTTACATTTATTCCTAAGTATTTTATTCTTTTGGATTCTACTGTAAATATAACTGTTCCCTTAATTTCATTTTTAGGTTATTCATTGCAAGTATACAGAAACAAAGTTGAGTTTTGTGTATCGATCGTGTATCCTGCAGTGCTGATGAACCCACTGATCAGTCCTAAGAGTTTTTTAGTGGATTCCTTAGAATATTCTATACACAAGATCACAGTGTCTGCAAATAGTGACAGTTTTACTTCTTCCTTTCCAATCTGGATGCCTTTATTCTTCTTGACTAACTGCCCTGTGTAAAACCTCCAGTACAATGTTAAAGAGAAGTGACAAGAGTAGACATCCTTGTCTTTAAAAAATTAAACACACACTTACGATACGACCCAGCAACTGTACTCCTGACATTTATTCCAAAGAAATGCAAACTTGTGTCCGCACAAAAACCTGTACCTGACGGGCCACGTGGGCTTTATACGTAATAGCCCCAAACTGGAAACCAAAACGTCTCTCAGTAGGTGAATGGGTAAACAAACTGTGGCACAGCCATGTCACGGAATGCCACTCAGTGATAAAAAGGAACAGACTGCCGGTACACACACCACGTAGATGGCTCTCAGGGGCTTACTGCTGAGTGAGAAAAGCCCCTACACCGTGTGATTCCATTTCCCTCGTGATCTCGAGATGACAACGCTACAGAGATGGAAAACACATCAGTGGTTGCCAAGGATGAGGGACGGCGGGGCTGGGAGGGGCAGGCATGGTTATAAAGGGGCAGCGTGCGGGAGAACTTTGTGGTGGGGGGTGGGCTGCTTCTGTACCTTGACTGCAAACACACAAGCCCACACAGTGATAAAACGACACAGAACACATGCCCTGGACCAAGGTCAGCCTCCTGGTTTGGATGCAGCACTATGACTATGCCATCTGCACCCTTTAGGGGACACTACCTTTGTAACTTCCTATGAATCTATCACTATTTCAAAATAAACAATTTAAACTTTTTTTTTTTTAAAGAAGTTTACCAAGTAAAAGGACTAGTGATCTCAGTGGAGAGAGGGGGATAAAGTGCCAGAGAAAGACAGACAGAAAGAAAGAGGGAGGGGGAGAGAGGGAGAGAGGGGAGAGAGAGATAGAGGGAGGGACAGAGGAGACAAGGAGGGGGGGCAGGTGGGAGCGGGGACGACAGCAACCCAGCCTGGTCTGCTCTCAACTACATCATGAAGTGGGAAAGGGAAGGAACAGCCAAAGATTCTCAGGACCACAACCCTGTCCTGCCCAGTCCCCACCTCCTGCAAGAGGCCATCCCAGGTGGCATCACGGTGACTCTGCTTTCTGGCTGCCTCCTCCAGAAGGACAGGGCCCCACAGAGAAGGAGCACTTGCGACCTCGGAGCACACACTAGACGTGTGACCCCTCACTGCTGACAGGAGAGTCCCGACCGCAAGGCAAAGCCACACGCACACTACTCTAGGGCGTCCTTCTGGCCCTCAGGCCGAGGAGGCAGATATCTCCATCCTCGGGGCTCCCACTTCCTTCCCCAGGCACCAGAAGCATCTCCTGAAATGTAAGCCACTTTGCATAAGAGCCACACAACCCTCCTAGGAGAAGAGCACACAGGCTTTGCCACTGGCCTACGGCTGCACAGTAGGGAACCTGTCGTCCAGCTGGTGCTTAAATACAGACACCCCTAAGGAACCGCTCCTGGAAATAATTGCTCTGATAAGGCCCCCAACGTGAGAGCATGCCAGCAAGCACCAACACAGAACAGACACTGAGCGCAGCTCCAGCCACCCTCGGAGCCACACGGCCCAACCGCATGGAAAGGCGTCCCTCCCTCTGGCTCTGCCTTGCCCACAAACCCATGCAGGCCCCAACCCCCCAATCCCTCCCTTCCGCCCTTGGGAGTTACTAGGACAATGAACAGAAAATTTAAATAACTTAGAAAAGAAGACAAGACACCTTAAACACCCAGCTGGACAACCGGGGTCCTGGGCAAGAGGAGGGGCAGCTCCCTCTGATGCCGGGGGCTTCCCCCTTTGGAGTTCTGGGCAGGAAGACCCTCCCCTTCCCCCCTTCCCAGGCTGGTGTCCATGGCAGGCCCCCAGCACCTCCAAAGCCAGTCTGGCTTCCCCGCCAAGCTCCCACGTCCCCGCCACTTACAGCCTTGCCAGGTCTGGCCCGAGGTGAGAAGCACCAGCTCCGAGTTGTCAGGGACACTCCAGAAGTAATCTCCGGTCAGCTCCGTGCCATCCTCATAGAGGCACAGGCGGGAGCCGGCGACAGGGAGCTGCGGAGAGGGAGGGCAGGGAAGGACGCTTCTGTGTTGGGTCTCAGGCGGGCCCACCCTGGGAGCAGTAACCTGAGGCCCTTCCGTCTGCGGTCCTCACAAACGTTTTAAAAGAATCAAGAGCGGGATGCTGTCCACATTCTACAGGTGGACGAACACCTGAGACAGTGCTGGGGTCTCAAGTACCCACGTGTCGCAACAGACACCTCCTGCAGGTCGTTCTAAAACACAAGTCGTGTAAAAATGTAGACACAGCGGGGACGACTTTGCAGAATTCACCACACAGACCTTTCCGACAGGAGCTCCTGAAGGGCACTGAAAATCCCAGCCTGTTGCAGAAAAGACGACTGACCACTTCCACTAAGCCCATAAACACAACCCCATCAAGAGCGCACATCCCCTGACTGGTGTGGAGACACACCCACTCAGCGCACTCTGCATCCTAGTCGATGATTTATTAAGGAGAACATCTTACTGAAAAGGACTCAGGGCCTCTGGCTGACAAGGCGTAACCAGCATGCGGTACCACTAGTCCGCTAACACTTGCTGGACGCTGATCAGCCTTATGGACGTTGATGGCAACTCCGCGCGCACCTGCACCCAACACATACACACACCCACAACCCACGCTGCTCCAAGTCCAAGTCCAGCCCAGAAAACAAATGCAGTAAGAATCCAGTAGGAATGATGACTGGAATCGCTGGAACAATAGTGCTAGAAGGGCCTTTCGTGGGCCTCTTCGCTCAAGTCTTTCATTTTACAGAAGGGGGAAACTGAGGCCCAGAGAGGCCACAGGGCTGTGTCCTGGAGCACACAGCAAATTAGCAGACGTGCGCTAGAACCGGAGTCCCAGAATCTCAGGCCAGAGCTGCAGCGATCCTCGTGGTCAGAAGAGGGAGGAGTTGTCCCAGAACCCCTCCACAAAGTCCCGCTGAATGGGGCTCAGTAACTAGAGGAAGAAGTTAGAGGCGGCGCCCGGTCCCCGGACCCTGGCCACGGGCAGCTGCACGTGGAGGCACCCGGTCCTCCCCCTCCCACCCCGCGCCAGGCACCTGAAAGTGGAGGCACCCCTTCTGCAGCACCTCCGGGCAGCTCCGCCCCGCCACCCCAAACTTCTTCTGGCTGTGCAGAGCCCGCAGCCTGAACGTCTTGGGCTTCCGGAACACGGCAAACATCCTCAGGGCCTCCGACCCCGCCGGCGGCACCTGCTTGGCGGACCAATCAGGCGGGTCCTCGCCCAGGCCGCAGAGATCAGCTGAGCGGCGAGGGTCCTGCGCCCTGCGGGCCCTGCTTGCGGGGACCAAAGTCGCGCGGAGTGCCCCGGAAACTCCATTACCCAGAAGGCCCGGGGAAGCGGAGGCGTGGCCCCGCCTTGTGCGCAGGCGCTATGCCCTAGAGACTCCATTACCCAGAAGGCCCGGGGAAGCGGAGGCGCGGCCCCGCCTTGTGCGCAGGCGCCGTCCCCCAGAGACTCCATTACCCAGAAGGCCCAGGGAAGCGGAGGCGTGGCCCCGCCTTGTGCGCAGGCGCTGTGCCCCAGAGACTCCATTACCCAGAGGCCCGGGGAAGCGGAGGCACTGCCCCGCCTTGTACGCAGGCGCGGCCTGGCCCGGCCGGCCTGGTTGTCATGAGAGCCGCGGCCGCGGCCCTGGCGCTAGGCGCAGGAGGCCGGGGCTGCTCCTCGGCGGCCGCCGCCGCTGCGGCTCGGGGGTGCGGACCGGCCGTGGACGGCGGAGGAGGCGCCACCTGAGCTCCGCAAGGCGCTGCCGAGGGGAGGCGGAGGGCCCTGGGGACCGTGCAGGCGCCGAGGTCCGGGCGGGCCTTCGGTCCTGACAGGTACCCCGAACCCCGACAACGCGCGGACCCGCGATGCGGGGCCTGGCGGATGTGGGTGTGGGCGCGGCCGGGAGAGTCGGGGGCCGGGGGCTGGGCCCAGGGCGCGGGGCCTGCCGGGCTGGGCGCGATCTCGGGGCGGGGGATCCGGCCGGGGGCGGCGAGCTAGTGCGGAGGGTGCCCCTGCCGCGGTGGGCGCTGCCCGCCACAGCCCAAGGTCGCGTCGGCGGTGGCCTCCAGCCCGCGCCGGCTTTCGCGGCGGGTGCCCTCCGCACGGCCGGACCTCCCTGTTGTGGGCGCACAGAGGACCCCGAACCCTACCTGAGCCGGGGCAGGAATGTGGCTCCGCCCCTGTGCGGGTTCCGCGCGTCCCTCCACCCCTGCCCCCACTTTGGTACCTATTCGATTTCGGACAGGCTCTGTGGCACTTTCAGTCTTTGAGATTACTTGACCAAAAATCATTTACTCTTGTAACATGTAGGTTTTCATAAAAAGAAAAAGTGGAAACAAGGTTTTTGTCTCCTAGTCTTGTAGCAAAATTTGGGAAGTCGCCGAGTTGTTGCGGTTTGATTCATAGATGTCAACGATCCTGATTCGTCACTGGAAAGGTACATATTGATAGACCTGGGGAAGGAACCCCCGAGCCACCTGGGTGCACGCAGGCGGCTAGCGTAGCACGGCAGCCGTGGTCAGCAGTTGCCGCTTGGAGGCCTGCTCGCCAGTAGCTGAGTATTCAGCAGGGCCTTGATTTTTCCCAGAATGTCCGTGGTGATTTTTATAGTGTAATAGTAGCGTCCTTCAGGGACACCGCCAGTGTCATGTAACACCCTGGAGGGTTTCCTCAAAGAGGACGCTCGGGCACAAGGTGGAAGAGCTTCGGAAGAGGGTAGCCAAAAAGGAATCCTTTTCAGCTACTTAAAGTGAGGCAATAATGTTGTCTCTACGGTGCCCAAGCACGTCTCCTACCTGGTTCCTAAATGCCAGTACTTTGTTTTGGATATTTGAGGCAATATAGTATATGGACACAACCTTTGTTTGGACTTCAAAGGTCCTATTTTAAGGCTTAGAACCTTGGCAGAGGGGGTGGGTGAAGATCAGGGACTCTGGAACCCAACCAGCTAAAAACACTCTGGCTCCGTGGCTTACTAGCCGTATAACTTTGAGCAGGGGCCTCTCTGTACCTCAGTTTCCATATCTCTAAAGTTGTGTGACAACAAACCTATATCACAGTTGTTACGAAGGTTTAAGTGTGTATCTAGGGCTGAGGACAGTCCTTGGCACACAGTAAGTGCTGTAAAGGTAGTGTCCATCTGCAGGCAAGAGTACTATGTAAAGGAATACATGTCTAAATACAAGAGGGGCAATATAAAGGGTATTTCAGATTTTAGAATTTCGAGATATATTCACATTCAGTTGAAAACATCTAATAAGGGCCACTGGGTGGCTTAATCGGTTAAGTGTCTGCCTTCGGCTCAGGTCATGATCCCGGGATCCTGGGATCGAGCAGGGCTCCCTGCTCCACGGGAAGCCTGCTTCTCCCTCTCCCACTCCCCCTGCTTGTGTTCCCTTTCTCGCTGTGTCTCTCTCTGTCAAATAAATAAATAAAATCTTTTAAAAAATATATCGAGCCCCGCATCAGGCTCCCTGCTCGGTGGGAAGCCTGCTTCTCCCTCTCCCACTCCCTCTGCTTGTGTTCCCTTTCTCGCTGTGTCTCTCTCTGTCAAATAAATAAATAAAATCTTTTAAAAAATATATCGAGCCCCGCATCAGGCTCCCTGCTCGGTGGGAAGCCTGCTTCTCCCTCTCCCACTCCCCCTGCTTGTGTTCCCTCTCTCTCTGTCTCTCTCTCTCTCTCTCTCTCTGTCAAATAAATAAATAAAATCTTAAAAAAATATATTTAATAGATGCCTACTAATTTCAAGGTGGACTAGAAGTAACGGGCCCTGCTCTTAAAGCCTTTATGATTGAAGGACTTGAGAAATTCAGAGCAGGGAGCTAGAACTAAGCTTTAGTTAAGTTTGGCTGGACTTCAGAATTCGAACAGCAGATTGGGTCAGGACACAGTTGACCCTTCAGCCCCGGACAGGGAGCACATCAAGAGCTCTGAGTTTGGGACACAGATACTGATGACCCCAGTTGGACTTGAGAAGGAACACAGGACAATTGGGGGGAGTGCTCCAGGTGGGGGGAGCTGGCGACAGTCCGTGGTCATCCTCTGTAAAAGACAGCGGGGTGGAAAAGAGTGGATTCAATCATAGTCAGTCATCTGAAAGGCAGGATCAATGAGACTTGGCACGTGATGGATGGGAGTGGGGAGGAGCAGGTGCAGGGTACGTCCGGGCTGAAAGCCCAAGCCCGTGGGAGGAGCTGCAGGGTACGGAGGACAAACCCCATCCCTGGGGGGAGCACAGGTGGGGTTCTGCATCACACCTGCGTGCAATCACACTCAGCGTTGGTGCTTGACTACTGTTGCCTTGTAGTAAGTTTTTAAATTAGGAACTGTGGATGCTCCTATGTTCTTTCTCAAGATTATTTTGGCTATTTGGGGTCCCTTGAAATTACATATGAATCCTGATTTTACATATGTAATTACATATGAAATTACATGTGAATCTCTGAGTGGGTTTACTTTAGTGTTCCCCTGATGTACTGTCAGAAATTACAATCTTTAATGATGGTTTATTTATTCTGTTACTAATGCTTTTGTTCATATATTCGAAGAAGCATTGGCAAGTACCAACCAATAATTAATTTATTGATGTAGGTCATTTGAGGTTCTGAATGAAAGTAAAAGATCTAGATCATGCATCAAGCATACTAAAATAAGCAAAATCGTGCAGAATATGTTTATGTTACCTCCTATTCAGGATTACAGCTGACAGAATGTCCTATCTCAGAGAACTTTTTGGAGAATTCTTTATTTTCTATCTTAGTGAGGGGGAGTTTGACTGGCTCAGGAACTGGAAATAACCAGAAGTTTATGAGTAGTTTGGGCCTTAAATGTGGCTGAACCTCAGGGTTCCCGAGGTGGCTGTTTTCCCGTGTCAGCCAGCTCTTTGGCAGGACCTCCCCACCGGTGGCCGCCAGTAACCTCCCAGAAATATTCTATGGCTACAGCCCCAACAAGAAGGCTTCTCTTTCCCCGTAGCCCCAGCAGAGTCCAGGGATGGACCACACTGGTCCCGTCTGGGTCCTGCTCTCGTGTTCCCGCCCCTAAACCAGCTGCTGAGGAGGGACGTGGAACCCGCAGACTGACCGAGCCCGGGAGCGGTGCAGGCAGAAACTGCAGCTGAGGTGCTGTTCTCAAACCAGGACAGGCAAAACCAGACATCACAACATCCATCCTCAAAATGATATTCAACTATGAACAGTTTACCAAACAATGACAAAAATTTCATCCAACCAATACATAAATATCTCAAGCGGGCCCCAGGTGCACATCTCCACCCCTGGCATATATCTCCCTATAGTCCTGCCCTCCCTGCTCGAGCCATGCATTTGCGTTCAGCAGTTACCATGCTGTTGATTAAACTGTCCCTTTTCCCCTTATTTTTGTACACCTTATTAGCATACTGATTATATTAGTTTCTTAGTAATTATAAAAAAAAAAAAAAAAACTTGGTGTTTGTATCTTAACAAAACTCTTTGGTTTTGCCATAACAAAGTGCCACAAAGTGGATGACTTCGAACAACAAAAATGTACTCTGGAGGCTAGAAACCCACAATCAAGGTGTCAGCAGGGCCACGCTCTTTGTAAAGGCTCCACGGGAGGATCATTCCTGCCTCTTCCAACCGTCTGGTGCTGACAGCAATCCTTGGCATTCCTGGGCTGGCCTCCTTGTCTGTGTGCCTGTCTGTGTCCCTCAGATGGACACCGGTGCTTTCGTATCAGGGCCCACCTACTCCAGCACGACCTCGTCTTCACCCCATTACATCTGCAAAGACCCTATTTCCAATAAAGTTCATATTCACGGGTACCGGGAGTTAGGACTTCATCCTCTTTTGGGGGGGAAACCAACGCACAACACTGGTCAAACTTTTAGGACATATATTTGGAAAAAGTCAAGATAAATGGTACCTTAAATAGAGTTAGAGGCTCCTAGGGGAAACACTTAACAAAAAAACCTGGATTTTTTCAAAGTGATGGGAAAATTCTGATACCTTGTGAATTATTTTGTCTATGAGCAAGGCATGAGCTAACATGTTCAATGTTGTAAAATGTTACCAAGTTCCTTTATCTTAAAGTCTTTCCTGCCCTATAAACAGCCCAGCGCCCAGGATGCCCCACAAGATTGGCTTCGTTGTCGTCAGCTCGTCTGGACATGAAGATGGCTTCAGTGCCCGGGAACTGATGATTCACGCACCAACCGTCAGCGGGTGGAGGTCACCGAGGTGGGCCAGGCTGGGGCCGTGGGCTGCCTTCATTTGATGCTTCTGCTTTGTCTTACCACTCAGGCCTCAGAACCACGCACCTTCTGTGCAGTGATGGGATGTTGTTTCCTTCTATTTATGTTTTTAAAGAAAACTTGTTGGACCTTTTTCCCTGAAAGCATTAACTGACGTTCACTTAAGAAATGTGTGCAGAGGAGGGGGGGAGAAGGGCCCACGCAGTGTTGTTTAGCTGTCTTCCCTGGCTGCCTGCTGGGCCCCCCATTCCCACCCGTGTTCTGTGCCGAGCTCCTTAGTTTCACAGCTGTGCTCCTTGTGGGTAAGATTTTTGTGAACCCCAAACTTTAACCAAGAGCACCTCTTTCAAAATGATTACCTTGAATATCTGTATATTCAAGATACCTTTAAAAATGCCCATTACTTGCATAACGTAACAGTAGTTAGTATCTTTCTGAAACTAAGCCTTTTCCTGAGAGGTCTTCAGTGTTCACCAAAGATAGAGTCGTAAGGGGTCGGGAGCCCAAGTGCCTGATCAAGCTTCTTGCCCGTGAGGCTGGCTCCCCACCCCGGCGCGCCCCCTCTCAGTGTCCCTGCCTCTCACGCTCCCCACCATCCTGTCACCTCTTCGTATCCCTGAAGGACAGCTTTGATTCATGCTTGAGTTCTATAAACTACATTTGAATAACACAGTCCTAGGCCCATCTTCTGAAGGATTTGAAAAAAACATACACTTCCAAATTTTGTCCATTGTCTTTTCTTTAAACCACTTCAGAGGGGTTTTTTTCATGATCGATCACTAAGTGTCTCTATGCCTGGAGTGACCTCACCAGCGTCATAACCCACATGCTCGGCATTTGAGAGCAGTAAATATCTTACACACCTGGAGCCACGCTCGCCCGCCATGGGGGACTGAGGAGTGTCCGTGTTGCAAGCCTGTCCTATAGCTGCCCTCCTGCCCCAAGTGCACCTCTCTTACGAGCTTTTCATCTCTGAAGACTCTGGGCGACTGCGCCTCCGAGCTGAGAGTCCATCTGATCTGAGCCCACCCGCCCCTCCTCACCGCACACCCTCCGCCAACACCCCGGCACACCCCCCGCAGTTAGACACAGATTGCCGTGCGCTCTCCCTTCCCCGTTACTAATCGTGCGAACAGGGCCCCGGGGGCGGCGGTGCCTCCCGCTGGTGGCAGAGCAGGGGGACGAGGAGATGGGCCCCGAGGGATCGGGGAGGGTGGCTGGGGTCAGGAGTTCGTTTTGTCTGTCGTATGTAATGCCTGTCAGGCGTCTGCAGGGAGATGTCACGTCACCAGCTGGAGCATAGGCTTGGACTTGGGGTGACATCTCTTTGGGGTTCCTTGACAAGCGGGAGGTTTTTAAAGCCCCAGGGTCTGATAGGCTCCCCGATGGGGAATGTAGGGAGAGGAAGGAGCCTGGACCCCAGCCAGGGGCAGTGCATGCCTGGACAGAGGGGAGGGCACCCGACAGTCATCCGGGCTCAGGCCTGTGGGCTGGATGAAGCCGGGACCAGGAGGTACACTTGTACGCAACGTCCGGGGGCTCAGTGGTGGCCGTGGTGAGAGTAAGCTGTGGAAATATGGGCCGAGCGCCCTGGAGGGGGAGGGGTGCGAGAGAGGGCTGTGCCGGCGTGGGAGCCAAGGAGGATGTGGGGTCACAGGGGGGATTCTTACAATGGGGGGTTCTAGAGTGTGTGTGTTGGGAGTGATGGGGAGAGAAAAGCCTGGGTGGGGGCAGGCAGGCTCTGGTGCCATTCAGGGGAGTGAGTAGGGGATGGGGCACCAGCAGGGATGCTGCTCCTTTCGGGGAGCAGTCCCATTTGAGGCCTGTTTTCTCAGTGGAGTGGGGGGCTGCTGGGAGAGGTGGCAGGGGGTTGGAGCATGGCCAGTGGGCAGGAGTGGGCTCACCCACAAGGCCGCCGGGCCCTTTCCAGCTCTTCCACCCTTGGCTGCTTCCCTCTCCCAGGGCCTTCGACGCCCCACTGTTCTAGTAACCCAGCGCTTGCCAGCTCAGCGTACGTAGTATCCACGGTCTGAACACTGTGCTCTGTTGCTCAGTCATGATCAGATCCTGCAGCCGCGGTTCTCCAACCCGTTCTCATGTAGGTGGTTAATGTGCTCTGTCACTTAGGAGGCAAAAACTAGAAGCTTCCCTGTGGACAGTCGTAGGCCTCTCCTGCAGACCACTGAGCATGCATGGTAGGCACTCGTCACTCGGATTCCCTGAGCAGGTGGCTTTCCTAAAGCATTTGGGTTCCTGGGCAAAATCCTTTGGCTCTGTCTTTCCCATCAGTACAGCCTCTTAAGATTGATGTTTTTATCTTGTGTTGAACTTCATTTGAAACCGTTTCATTTCAGACCATTTTCCAGTTGCCAAAAGCATCGGGTGGCAGTCCGAACTGCAGCTTCAGCTCCACCGAGCGTGGGGCGCTGGCGCCAGCCCCTGCAGACCACCTCGATGCATGCGGGGTGCCATGCACACAGCCGGAAACCCTCGCAGTAACCGTGTGACAAACACGCGTGTTTGCTTTCAGATTTTGCCAGTTTCCACAAGAAATCGTCCTTCAGATGGTGGAGAGGTGTCGAATCAGGAAGCTGCAGCTGCTTGCCCACCAGTACATGATCCCAAGTAAAGTGGAGTTCTACATCAGCGAGAGCCTGCCCGAGTACTTTGTGCCCTACCAGGCGGAGCGGTTCCGGAGACTTGGGTAAGGGTGAGACCGAAGGCTCGTGACGGGAACTTTTGGCCCGACTCTCCCTGTGTCTGAGCGGTGGGAACACAGGGACCGCCCTGCTCCCGGTCCTGGTCAGACTTCCGTGGGGGTCAGGTGCGCTGCCTCTGAGCGGAGACGTGCTCGGTAAGCAGTACTGTTGGGGTGTCAGCACCATTCGCCTCTGCTCCTCAGATGCACAACTTGTTTCAAGAGAACGGGTTAGAATACCGTTCCTGGGCTTTTCCCAAGGTTTTTCCGTTCTAGACTTGACTTGGACCAAAACCCGTTGAGTTCAGTTTTGCTGCGCACACGTTTTCTGTCAGCATGATTCCGGCGTGTGCTCTCCCTTTCAGCTACATCTCTCTCTGTGACAATGAGAAGACAGGCTGCAAAGCCCGGGAGCTGAAGTCCGTCTACGTGGATGCAGTAGGACAGTTCCTGAAGCTGGTTTTTCACGAGAACCACGTCAACAAGTACAACATATACAATCAGGTGAGATGCGCGCCCTCACCTTGACTGCTCCCCACCTCCTCACAGCATCCCAGGACCCTGCGCCCCTTGGCAAAGGCATTTCAAATCTTTTTTTAAGATGGTAACTTTTATGGCAGAACGTTAAGCTCTCTGGGAGCCGTGCGGTGCGATCAGGAGCCACCACCCCACACAGCGGGAGCGCGCTGGGCACCTGGCCAACCCAAGTGTGATGGGCCGCTCGGGCTAACTGGACACTCCAACTCAGAGGCTTTGTGTGAGGAAAAGAATCAGTTAAGCAGTGAAATGATAATATTGTGGTGATGTTAGGTTTAAAAATCAATGTCATCTGCTGCTTTTTACAATTTTTTTTACTGTGTCTACTAGAAAATTTAAAATTATCTAGCTGGCTTGTGTTGTTTCTGTTAGGTGACACTCTTTCTAGATAAACGCGCTAAACTTTTGCAGGATAAGTCCCCTGGCAGGACTTGGGGATGTGATTTCAAGTCCTCATTCTTCTCTCTCCCTCCCTCCCGTCCCATCTTTCTGTTCCTTTTTCTTGTCTTTTCTTTTAGTTTTGTTTTTGGCGTGATTCATGTAGTAAAAATCAGTTGTGTCCAAAGCAGACTCTTCATTAGCATGGATATTGACAACACTCCCCACCCCCTCTAAGAGGAGTGGAACATTCCACTGTGAGTTGAGGAGAGCTCTGGGATGTAGTTCCGTGGCTGGGTCCACCACAGTAGTGCTTGACCGTGAACCTGAAGATTGATCGCTAACCGCTTTCTCCGTCGGCCCCACCAGTAAAACCCCCTCACTTAGTTCCACCGCGGTGATGCTCAAGGGAGAGAGGGTGTGGGAAGGGGAGTCCTCCCCCTTCAGGGAGAGCCACAGACCCAGACAAACTGAGCTGTGTTAACACAGGCTTTCAGTCCATTGTCCCGTTTACCAAGATTGAATAGATGGGTCCCCGTACTGGACTATGAGGGAAGGGTTTGATGTGATGCTGTGTTAAAACTGTGGAGCTTTTAGCCGTTATTGTCTTAATGTACTTTGGACGTTAAAATAACCATTTGATTAGGCATTAGAATATTAACTTACATAATTTACAAAAACTATAATAATTCTATAGCTTGACATTTTACAATGAATGTGCTTTGGTGTACATCGTCCCATTTGATGACAGTAAGAGCAAGCAGTTTATAATAAAGGGGGGAAGTCATCACAAACATTTTATACTTAATTTCGATTGGTTAACTCTTTCTTAGGTTGCTCTGGTTGCAGTAAATATCATTGGAGACCCTGCAGATTTCAGTGATGAAAGCAATATCGTAAGTTTGGGACGTTTCATTCTTAAAGAAGAAAATGTATTTCTAATGAGGGGATTGATTATTTTTGTCACAAAAAGTGTCATCTTGAAAATCTTTATAAAATTGTTGAATAATTAGCAGATAATTTTTAGCAGCTGTAGTGTATTAAACTTTCTTTTACTCAAGAATTTTAACTGTCTCTCCAAAAGACTAAGATTCTCAAAGCCTGCTGACATCTATGTATTGCGCCACCTCTTAGTTAAGGCTTCGTGTTGTTCCTGTTTTCCTCTGAGACACTAACCAGAACTTTTTGCTCCCAAAGACCTCTAGAGAGAAGCTGATTGATCATTATCTGGGGCACAACAGTGAGGACCCAGCTCTGGAAGGAACTTGTACTGGGTAAGAATCCTCCCCACAAGGCCATCAGCTCCTAGACTCCCCTCAGAGTTGCCAAAGTGTGAGTCAGCTCTAGAGGATTGAGGGTTCGAGAGCCTCTAAATTCAGTTCTGAGCTAGTTAAGCCACTAATGGGATTGACTTAAATACTTAAAGATTAAGGTCACTGTTTTACTTAGCACATCTTTAATTATTGCCCTTTGGAGACCGCTCCATTTCTTGTGTGTTCAGGTATTACTAGAAAGTTCCTACATGCAGGTAAAAGATCTGTCGGCCATCCTTTGATATTTTATTGGCACAGACAACTTTGTAGGTAAGAATTAAAGGAATTAATTGACCCAGATGATCAGTTACTAGAGCCTTCATCTTATATCTGCTTTAAGCCCTCCCCACTCTCGTCCACCCCATGATGGTGTGGCTCCCACCTCCCTCAGCCTGGGGCCCTCGTGAAGCCCAGGCTGCCGGTCCAGGGGAGGCTCCACCAGAAGCAAGGCTCACTGTCCACTGGTGCACACACTTAGCACAGCAAGTGGCTCCTGAGTGACCACAGAGAGACTCTCTCCATATTTTATGCAAGCACAAGAGCCCGGCTTAAGAATGAAGAACTTTCTCATTGCTTTGGACTGCCTTGCTTCCTGTCGAGCCTCCCTGGGCCTCCAGCCTTGGCTGTCACGGGGTGGATGTCAGTAGGGAGTGCTTAGAAAGTAAAGGCAGTCCCTTAATGTGTATGAAACAGTGAGGAAAGTGACCTCTCCCCTACGCAGCCCGTCGGTCTCCCGCAGACTCTCCCTGTGCCTGACAGTAACGGCAGTGCCCCCCTTACCTTTCCAGGTGGGGACTGCCACACTGTCTCTCCCTGTCCGTCGGCACCAACCCCGGGTCAGCTCTTTGGCTCTGCCCTCAGTGAAGCTCCAGCTGGTAGAACATGGGCAGCCAATCCCACTGGTCGGTTTTAGGATCTCCCATAGAAGTTCTTTGGGTTATTTGGACTCTGTTTAAATCAGTTCTTTATCAGGTTAGCCACCTGGACTGGCAGACCGCGGTCTGTCTATCCTGACTCATCTGCGGGGCTTTCCTGAGGGTAAAGAGAGAGCCGTCTGTGGAAGGCTGTGTGCTGGGCCGAGCCAGGGTCACCGCTGGGGGGCGGTCGTGGGCAGGGCAAGACCGGCTCTTAGGAAGCTGCCCACACACAGCCCTGGAGCTGTGACTCCCACGCCAGATGACGTCATGTGTTTCTTTGTAGCATTTTCATAATAAATTCTTTGTTTTCGTCTCCAGGACTTCAAGGCAAAGTAACTTTGACTTAAAAGTATAGTATGTATTTAGGTAAAAATAGTTAACCTTGTGCCAGTACCAAAGCGTGTTGCTGTTTGGTCCTCACTGAGATTAATTGATATTGTTCAAAGCTGCCAAAGCTGAGCCAACCCCCAGGCCCGGTGGGGGTGCTGTAAGCAAACAGCCTGATTTCCAGGAGTCGGGAAGTGTTAGGGGGATGTTTGATCATTCTGAAAAGTGATGTCATCACGTGTCCTGTTTCAATTTATTATTAGACAACGAAATTTCTTATGATAAGAAATATTTTCATTAAAATTTACCTGTGTAGGGCGCCTGGGTGGCTCAGTCGGTTGAGCGACTGCCTTCGGCTCAGGTCATGATCCTGGAGTCCCGGGATCGAGTCCCACATCGGGCTCCCTGCTCAGCGGGGAGTCTGCTTCTCCCTCTGACCCTCTTCCCTCTCGTGCTCTCTGTCTCTCATTCTCTCTCTCTCAAATAAATAAATAAAATCTTTAATAAATAAATAAATAAATAAAATTTACCTGTATATAAAAATACCCAAGTCAAAGCTAACACCTGGCTTATTTTATGTAGCTGATACAGCAGACAGAGACTTTGAAATGTGTCCTCTGCCAGCATTTTTGTTGAGTGGTTAGGCCTTATTCGAAGTGTTAGACCCAGGGCAAAGCTGCCAGCCTGCTGTAGAATTTGAAAGAAAGAATGAAGTGGTGACCAGGAACGGGTTACTCAGATCACTACAGAGATCTTTCATTCCTGGAGGGATTGTTCTGATCCAGCCAGGACTTGGGGTATCGTGCAGCCTGACCCTGTGAGCCGAGGCCCCGGCATGGCCCGTCTGCATCTTTCGTGCTTGTCATGCTCCCTGTGGCGCTGGTGTCGAATGTGGACACCTGGACCACCTGGGACCCACCAAGTCAGCCTCTCTACAGATGGGGCCTGGCAGTCTGCTTTGGCTTGGGCTTCCCCTAGTCTACAAATGATTCACAGGCACTGTTATGTGCCCGGTGCCCAGAACAGAGCTGGGCACAGAGTCCACACTCAAAATATTTGTGGAAGAACCAATGCACCAAAGGCTCAGATGCCCCCAGTACGGTTTCAGTAATGGGCGGGGGCACAAGCTGCGGAGTCAGAGAGACCTGCCTGCACGTAAGAGCTGGGTGACCTGAAGCCCATTCCCGGTTTTTCTGAGCCTCCACTTTCTCCGGCAAGAATGCTCCGGGAGCAGGTGTGGGGGCTGCCATTGCTGCACCTCTACCTCCATCATGAGCCCCTAGGGCTCCCTCTGCCACCACGCTGTCACCTACGGCAAAGTCAGCTCTAAAATATTCATTTCTCTCCTTTAGGAAATCTGACTATATTTCTCCACTAGATGACTTAGCTTTTGATATGTACCAAGATCCAGAAGTTGCCCAGATTATACGTAAATTAGATGAAAGAAAACGTGAAGCTGTCCAAAAGGAACGTTACGACTATGCCAAGAAGCTAAAACAAGCTATTGCTGATTTGCAAAAGGTACTGCTCCTGGAGAGAACAGTCCTCCCTCAAGTGTGTGAGAAGGCAGGCAGTGGTCCTGGCCCTGGTACAGCCAAGGCGTAGACCACTAAAAGCTATGGGTAATAGCGTGGGTCCAAGGGGGTAAGCAAAATAAAGTTACGGACGGATGAGCCCCTAAATAAAATGTAAATGAAGGCACACGCTCAGCCTCTTCAGACGTCATCCTCAGACGCCACATTGCCGCCCAAAGTGGTAGAAAAACACAAGATGTTTACCGTCCCTGTGGATTCATGCAGTTTCTTAGCCGCCCCTGCGTGGCCCAGCTTGGCCCCTCCTCCGAGCAGGCTACGCGGGCAGCAGCCCCGTCACCCAGGCCTCGCTTTGCACCGGCTGGGGGTGGGTGCACATTTGAAGCAGGGCGACCTCGTGTGCTTCAGGTCGGAGAGCGGCTCGGGCGGTACGAGGTGGAGAAGCGCTGTGCGGTGGAGAAGGAGGACTATGACCTGGCCAAGGAGAAGAAGCAGCAGATGGAGCAGTTCCGAAGCCAGGTGTATGAGCAGCTGCAGCTACACAGCCTGGTGGACCCCGAGCCGGTAGGTACCCGGGCAGCGGTCCTTGGGGCCGTGGAGACGCCCCACAGCGCCCGTGTGTCCGCAGTGCGTGTGTGCCGTGCGCATGGCTCCGTCACAAGCAGGTGCCGGTTCAGACAGGTGGCGTCAGCTGTGGGGCCTGCTGCTGGACGCACTTGCAGGCAGATCAGGGCGGAGGAGAGAGCGGATCTCGCCCCCCCCCCCCGGCTCGGCTTCCCCGTTGGTACAACGAACTGAAGGCAGCGCTGCCCCACGTTCGCCCCATGATGGCCTCAGGAGGGTCGTGTGCCGTTAATCCTAACGGCCTCGGCTTGTTGAGACCGTGTGTCCTGGGAGACGTTCCGCCGCTCACCTTTAGCACCCCACAGGTAGCTGGTGCTCACCCCATGTGGCAGAGTCGTGCGGGACGGTGCGGACTCCGGAGCCTCACTGCCTGGGCTCCGACCTGGCCCCTTTGCTGGCGGTGGGATCTCCGGGTCATTCCTTAGCCACTCTGCCTCAGTTTCTATCTCCCGTTGTGGGGTAAAAGGGGTGTGCATTAAATGAGAGCATCTGTCCGGCACGCTTACCGCCATGACCCACAGTAACTGTGTCGTGATGACACAAAACAGCCTGCTTTGCGGCCACAGGATACACGGCCACGCCAGGGTTGGGGTCCCGCCCAGGTGCTTCCTACCCCACGCACCATGTCTTTGCTGGCAGGTACGTGTGCGTGTTTCCACGCTGGGTGATGCAGGCGCTGTGCTTGCTGTCACGCAGGCACTCCGGTGTGCTCTGTGGGGCACATGGCCACCATGGAGGGGTAGTTGAAAGGCTGGGACAGAACTGGGGGACACCGTTGATGCAGATTGTCTCTCTGCCTTCCTAAATGGTCGCGTTCCCCCCCCCCAGAATGGTGTGGCAACAGCACTGGGAGTGAAGTGTCCCATTTTTCCCCAGGTGCGAAGGCCTTCCGACCTGCCCCTCCAGCCCCTTGCTCACTCTGCCAGTCCTCGCCACCAACAGCCAGTGCCGTCCCTCCCGCAAGAAGACAGGGCGCCAGAAAGCCAGTTTGCAGAGCCTTTCCTTCAGGAAAAGCCTCCAGCGCATGCCCTGGGCCCTTCTCAGCACTCCACAGTGGACCTGTCACTGCGCGCCACAGACCTTCATCTCAAGACCCATGTAGGTAACTCGGTTTCAGATTGTGTGCAGTTTATTCAGCAGACACATGCGGAGGACCCACACGGTGCCAAGGCTTTCCCCGTGCAGGGGATGGATCAGGGCACACAGCCGCAGAACCTTCCTGCCCAGATGTTCCAGCAGGTAATGACACCCCCCTGGGAGGCCCTGTCTACAGTCAGATGTGCAGGCCTCCCGCCTGCTTCTGCCCCATCAGCCAGTGGTCCGGGACACCCCATCCTTCTGAGCCTCTGCTTTCCTTTCTATAAAAATGTACAAATATCTGCTTGAAGGATTGTTTCCAGGAATAAATAAGACCATGTTTGTAAAGTGACAGAACTGACTTCAGTAGGGCCTCCATACGAGTCATGTATGGTTACTGAGCTTTGAGGGTTTGCTGTGTTGTAAGTAGCAGAAAAGCTAGCTCAGACTGGGGGCCTCCTGGTCTTAGGGCCGCTCGGGGCTGGAGAGCTCGTGTAGGTTTAAGGGTTCAGTAGCTTCACAGTGTCGTCCTCACCCACTCTCTTCCTGTCTTTCCACTCCATTTCCTGTGATTCCAAGTCACCCTGGAGCTGGAGCTCTCGCGTGGCCCTCAGCTTCACGTCTGCACGTTGTCCCCTGAGAGGGGCAAGCGCGTCCCATTCTGAGTTACCGGTCACACGCCGGCCTCTGAGTGATGACGAGGACCAAAGGAGGGCTTCACTGGGGCTCCAGCTGGCGGGCAAGGCGGTGCGGCCGGTGGGCTCTGGGGAGGAAGGCAGGGTGTCAGGTGGGCACGGGCCCATGTCCGCTGCAGCCTGAGGCCCAGGAAAGCCAGAGGGGACAGCACTCGTGCTGCTGGCCTCCCAGTGCACAGCTTTGGGGGTCCCCGTCATCCCCGCCGGGAGCATCTTGTCTGTGACGTCATGGCTTTAAGTCATACTCAGTACTTTGGTTTAAAATGGTCTTAACGTCTCCTTTGTCAGCATGTCAGCATCTTTTGTTTCATAGCAGAGTAGATTTTAGAATATGAGACCCTCACTCGCACACATAGCATACGCCCACTTAACATCTCAGTGGGTATTACATGGGAATGTCGCAGTGACACCTGCCTCGGGAAATGACTCTGGAATCCCTCTTCTCACTTAATTTCCCCAAAGTCTGCCACCTGCGTACATGTTCAGGTGTGCATCTCTGTCTCTGCGTGTGGATGGAAGCCCCAGGAGGTGGGGTTGTTGGGTCGCCCATTGCTTGGGCAGGGGGCCCGGCGAGCACCTGCAGGGCTGAGGGGGGACAGACAGCTGCCCGCCCAGAGCACAGGAAGGCTGTTGAAGGGTCGTTAGCTTGGCTGCCTGTTTTTAGTGTACGTCTGCCAGATAATGAACACATTTAAAATGAGGCCTGATATTTATAAGTCATAAACTAAGAAAAAAATCAGAAGCCTTGTCAAGAAAAAACGCAATAACTTTTACTTTGTAAGCTACCTGTCCGCTGAACTGTAATTACTGGCGGTAAATAGTAACCGAGGCCGAATCTACATCGCTTTTCTATTGGATCTACGGTGAGTTTAGAAAGGAATGGAAACCGTGACCTAATTTTTTCAGTTGAATCCTCCTGTATAAATTATTCTGATCCAATACAACTACCATCGTGCAGAGCAGTAGGCCTGCAGTGTAGATGCGGTGTTGGCAGGCGGACAGACCTGGGGAGCTCTGCAGCCGCCCTTCCTGCCCTGCAGCTCCAGTCCGTGCCCTATGACGAGCGGCCCCTCCCTGCCTCGCGGAAGCAGCCAGCAGTGGCCCTGGAGCCAGAGAAGAGTGACAGTGATGTCAGCGAGGCTCCCAGAGGAGGTGCGGCTGGAGAGCCGGAGCCCTTGACGGAGAAGGCCCTGAGGGAGGCCGGCCCCGCCGTGGACGTGCTGGGAGAGAGCCTGGTAGGCCGAGTGCCGAGGACGGGTGTGCGGAACGGGGAGGAGGCAGGCAAGGAGGCGCCCTCGGCTTTGTCCGTGATATTGTTGGCTCCCCTTTTGGCCTCAGTATTCAGCTGAAGTCTTTCAATAATCATTAATTATACAAAACAGAAGCAGAAACAGAAGCTAGAATTTATGATTTTATGAACGTGTGTTCATTTAAGACTGGGTGTTTCTGTCTAGTACTGACAGAGCTGGGATTGAAAATCTGCCCCTTTCTGGAACACCTGCCCATCCCAGGGGAAATGGTGGCAAAGCAAAGCAGAAGATGGAAGGGTCTCCGTGTGGGAATGAGCCCAGGGGGTTCTCCCCTAGTTCCCAGCTTCCCAGCATTTCTCTTGGCGGAACTTCTCATGTCCCCATGTCTTACGGGTCTTCGGTATTCCACATTAGGAAAGGCACTTCCTTAAACACGCATACTTATTCTGTCCCACAAGAGATTTGTCTCCATGTGTCGGGTCGCACGGTGTTGGGCGGTGGGGTGGCATCACTGACACGCCTGCTCTGAGTCAGGCCGGCCTCCGGGCTGTGGTAGGTCGCCGGGGCCTATTCCAAGACGTGGTCGTACCGGGAGGACGCTCTGCTTGCCCTGTATAAGCGACTGATGGAGACGCCCGCTGGAACCCCGAAGGAAGAGCTGAAGAGCATGCTGCGCGCGTCTGTCTTTCTCGTGAGAAGAGCCCTCAGAGACATAGTGACCCCGGTGAGTCCCCTCTGCCCCCCGTGGCCCCGGGTGAGGTGCCTCAGGAAGTCGGGTGGCCACGGGGGTAGCACAGTGTGTCACTAGGAAAGAAGGTTCTCTAGCAAGAAGTGTGGTCAGTGAAGAGCCTGCGCAGTCTGTCCTCACCTGGCCGCATGCCCTGCCCTTGAACGGGGTCGGCTTCCCCACGCCCTAGAAGCCAGGGTCCGCTGAGACCCGACTCATGGGGACTGATTAAACGCTCAGTTTCTGTTTTTATTTTTCATGGAAGCTGAGGGGCTTGAGGTTATTCCTGGATTCCCCTGACTCTGAAAGGGGCCGCGAGAGTGAGCACGCCCCGGGTGCACACTGCCTGCACGTATGCAGTTAGGAGTGTTCGGGGTGTGGCCTCCAGGCCAACGTGGGGCTCTTTCTGACACTCAAGATGAGAGCACACACCTTCCGTACACGAGGCGCTGCGTTTAGAAAAGCAGTCTTCAGTTCACCCTCACTGGCCCTGCTGGCAGTGTGGAATCTCCAGCATAACGTTCACATTTGTTACTGGCGGTAAATGTCAGGCTTTCTTTGCTGCTGAAATACAGTTACAGGAGCTCCTCTGTTTTTGCCGCTTTTTTCTTAGGTTTTTCAGGCTTCTTTGAAATTGTTGAAAATGATAATTACGCAATATATTCCTAAACACAAACTGAGTAAGCTTGAAACCGCTCACTGTGTGGAAAGAACCATCCCCATCCTGCTCACCAGGACTGGAGACTCTTCTGCTCGCCTCCGAGTCATAGCTTCAAACTTTATTCAGGTACAAATTTCACCATAAAATTTGAAACAGTAACTAATGAGCCCGTTACTACGCTATTTGACTTTCTGAGTACCTTACCAGGTTCTGTCTCTCCCAAGAGCGTTATTGATGCTCCTCGTGACTCCCTGTCATTCTTGCCTGGTGCTCCGAGAGCTGAAGTTTGCCTTCGACTAAAGTATAATTTGACTTGTCTAGTATTTCTCTTCTTCAACGTATGCCAGTAACTTCTAGTAAAAATATATGGAAAATTAAACCAGAATAGAAAACTAGGGGTAAAGAGATAATAAATGTGTAATGGCCTTGATCTAGATAGTTTTGTTCGTTCAGCAAACATGCCTCTTCCAGGCCGGGTATTGTGGGGTTACCAAGAGAGGTATCTTGGTATCTCTTCCCCTGAGTGAGGCCCGTGCTTCGGCTTCAGCAAGTCTATGGATGCCTCAGATTCTATACAACATTCTGTTGGGAAGGACTCCGTAGCTTTCCTAGTTTCTCAGAGGGGTCATTTTTCCAGTATGAAGAACCACTCATCTCATTTCCTTTCACCTGAGTTCTGGGGGGGAATGAAAAAGCAGTACATTATATTAACAGGAAGGTAAAAGTAAGTGATGCTCAAGTCCTACAAGATACTCCCTCTCAGTGTGGCTCAAGATCTGGGGGAGGTGGCACCTTTCAAAAGGAACATTGAAAATGAGAGTGTGTCAGTCCTTCATTTAGTCATTTGTGAAGAGAGTGAGAGGAAGGGCTGAGGAGGGGAGAGGGAGAGAATCCCAGGCAGACTCCCCGCTGAGCATGGAGCCCAGTGCAGGGCTCGATCCCATGACGCTGAGCTGCAGTCGAGAGTCGGACACTCAACCGAGCCACCCATGCGCCCCCAAAACTGATTGCTTTCTATATTGCAACCCATATGCTTCAGTATTTTATCGTTACTCTTTCTGTGTCTCGCTGCTTAAATGCTAAATACATTAATTATAGAAAGACTTACTCGTTGGCAGTGGGACTTCACGCTCTCCCGTAAGCCCACCAGCAGTCCCGTCAGCCAGAAACTGTGCACGGCTACCCCCTTGGCCAATCTCATAAAGACTAACACAATACTCATTTGTTCTAGAATTTTAGAAATTAGAAAACCTTTTTTCTGAAGTGGGGAAATCCTGAGAAATGAAATCTTAAGTTTTAGATCACATTTCTTGTAAAGCTTTCATTTATCTGTGAGTGATCATGGTTTTGTTTTTTATGATTTGGGGTTTTGTTTTTAATCATTATATCTTAAATAGAAATAATGAGGTTATTAGAGATAAATTATTTTACCGCTATTTTTTATTCCCTATTTTTTCCTTCGATTTTTACTTTGAGGATTATACTGAAGTATACTGAGTTGCCTCTAGCATTTTCTAGTACAAATTAACACAGTCATGTTGGTTTTTATAGGAAATGGCCTTGTTCAAAGAAGTTAGGTCTCTCCAAATTATTCCATCTTACCTGGTGCAGCCATTAAAAGCCAACTCTTCGAATCATCTGGCGATGAGTCAGATAGGCCTCCTGGCCCGGCTTCTGAAAGACCTGGGCACCAGGGGCACGGGCTTCACCATCGATAACGTGATGAAGGTAAGCGCACCTCTGGTGCCGAGCCAAGCACTTGAGATGAGCCTGGAGCATGGTGGGCGTCTAGTCAGTGTTCGTTGAATGAACGAGTGAGTGAATGACTTCAGAAAACCAGTCACTGTTTCATCTAACAAAGGCTTCCTGCTCCTCATTCTGCCGCGAGTCGGCACGTACGTGTGGACGTTGGCCCGTGGTGGCGGACAGACTAGGAAGAATCCGGTCGGTAAGAGCTGCAGCGTCACTGGGGATCAAGTATCTGGACATGTAGAGCAGCAGGAACGGACGACCTGATGAAACCACAGACATCCTGGGAGAGAAGCTGTCTGCCAGAGCCAGGATTCCCCCCTCCCTAATTTCGAATGTGATAGAAGCGCACTCTGAGCATACAGCCGGCGTCTCAGCCGGACGAGGAGCTACAGCGCCCTCACAACGGCGCGTTACGGCGCAGCCCATGCATCAGTGCTCCGCATTCCTTCCTGTCCGCGTGGGAAGGGAGGGTCTCCCTTCTCCGTGGATTCCACATGTGCGTCGACTCGGAGACCTGGACCAGGTCCTCACGTAATCAAATGTGCCATCAGGAAAGGCAGGATCATGTCAGGCCACTTCCGCTCATGTGTTTTCTCTGCGGACGAATGATTTAGACGCTGAAGTAAGTAAGCCTTTCAGACACTCCCTCCCTAGACTTCTGGAGCTCTGCGCCCCACTTACCCCACGCTTGGCCTCGTTGTCTCAGTCCTTTTTCTGGTTCTTCTTCATCCTCCTGATCTCGTTAACTTTGGAGCGTCCAGGCCTCCTCTTCTCACTCCTGTGCACACACCTTCCACACCTTCCCTCGCTGACCTCACCTGCGCCTTCCCACCCGTCCGTGGAAGACAGTTTCTGTGTGTGCCCTCCCTGGACGCCTGACTCCCCCTGCAAGCCGTGTCCGCCCCGCGTCCAGATGGAGCGCCTGCCCTCCTCTCTGACCTGCTCCTTCTCAGCCTTCCCTGTTGCCACCAGTAAATGGCAACACCATTCTTCTGTTGGCTCAGCAAATGCCGTGGGCTCTTCCTGCGAATATATCCAGACGCCGACCAGCCTCCCAGCTTCCCTGCTGCACGCAGGTCCAGCCCCCGTCATCGCTTGCCTGGTTAGCCACTGCCAGCTCCCCAGGGGACTTTCCCTTCTGACTCGCCCTGCAGTCACATGGACCAGCCTGTGTCTTGCCTCCAAGTGCAGTTTTCTTGTTGCCCGGCACAGAACATGAAGCCTGCCCCGCACACATGAATGCCCATTACCTGGCGCCCCGCTTCAAGACGCCAGCCTTGGCGTCAGTCCCGGTGAGCTCTGCTGCAGCGGCGAGGCGCAGGGAACGTTGGTCACTCTCCCTCGCGGCCGATGCAGCTACCAAGGAGAGAGGGTGCTCTGCCCCACGCCAGCCTTCAGGCCTCCAACTCCTTCCAGTAGGACGCCACCAGCTTTCTCACATGACTCAGAGATCACCGAATGGAGGAAGCGAGTGGAGGGTGGTGAGGGGGTCTTTATGGGCCGGGCCGCTCCTGCCCACCCTTCCCTGGACCTCAGCGCACGGGGCCAGGGGAGGCGGTATAGGTGTGCCTGGGGCGGGGGGGGGCAGCCGGCCTGTCGAGCACGTAGCTGTATTTGTCTGTATTTGTGCTTGACATCACGCCTGCGTGCTGGAGGGGTTGGTTACTGCAGGAGCGAAGTCCCTGAGTGGCCAGTGGGATTGGGCTCTGGTGTGTATGCAGCAGGGCTGGCTGCACGCAGAGCGGGGAACACGCATCCTCTCCACGGATGAAGTCCGCTCAAAGCCCAACTGGATAATGGAGGTTTGAGAGACAAGAAGGATGTATGAAACGCCCCCTTAACATCTAAGAAGGTGAACTGGCCAGAAATGCCTCAGGTCAGGTCACTGTGCACTGCCCGGAGCCCCCGGGGCACCTGTCATGGCGAGTCTGGCATGGGGCCAGTCAGCATGCTTCTCAAGGCTGCAGGCACGTGACTACACAGGAAGAAGGGGTCCCAGAAGTGACTTAGTGATGGACACATGGGGCAGGAAAGGCTTGAGCGAGGCGACAGACAGGAGGAGACAGTGTTGGGTCCAGAGTGCGCCAGAGGCCCCGATGGGGTTGAGGAATTATCTGGGGAGGGAGTACTAGAAAAAGTGGGAAAGGTGGGAGGTGACCCTCAGAGGGTGGGAGTCCTGGAGGCAGTGCCGTCATCTGGGGTAAAACCAACGGCCTATGGCAGGCTGAGACTGGGAAGTGAGAGCCCGGCACCCGAAGCCCCACAGGCAGATGGCAGTTTACTGAGCGTGGTATCGACAGTGTGGGTTGGGACGAACGTGTCATGGCACAATGCTGTAGAGCAGCGGAAGTGGATCGTGATGGACGAACGTCCTTGACAAAGAAATGTGGAGTAGGAGGAAAGAACGTTTCAGAAAGATAAGCACAGTATACTATTTAGAACGTCAAACAAAAACCCCATGTGTGTACCCAGCACGCGCGCGTGCGCACGCGCGCACACACACACACACACACACACACACACACACACGTAAACCCCTGTCTGGGTGGGAGCGCACAGGCCTGCTTCAGGAGAGCCGTGCCCTCTCAGAGCACGGGAAGACCGTGGGGCCCGGGGGGCTTCTGCTGGGACTCACACCATCACCACGGTGTTTCATTTCTTAGAGATCCGAAACAAACATGGCAAAATTATAACATCGGTTAATGTGGTTGGTGGATGCGTGAAGTTTCTTTTATTTCCTCTTCTCGGTGATTGGAATATTTTATAATATTTAATATGAAGTCTACAGAAGGATATAACCTAAAAAATGTTTGTTGGCATGTTAAATGGAAAAAAGCAAAACACAAACTTATATATAATCCAACGTGAGCTCCGCTGCGTGTGTGAGGGAAACATGGTGAGAAAAACTCGGTGTCGTAATAGCCAGAATTCTGTGGGTGTTGTTCTTTTCTTTTTCAAATTTTTATAATGTGCCTGTATTTCTTTTATGCTGGGGAAAAATAAACTCTGTTGTTGTCAGAATCAGTAACCACAAGAACCCCTCCCAACTTTGTGTTTAGTTTTCAGTGAGCACCCTGGAGCACAGAGTGTATGAGGTTCGAGAGACAGCGGTTAGAGTTATTTTGGACATGTATAAACAGCACCGGGCTTTTATTCTAGAGTACCTCCCTCCCGACGACAACAGCATCCGCAAGAATGTTCTCTATAAAACAATTTTTGAGGGATTTGCTAAAATAGATGGCAGACCTACAGAAGCTGAAATTAGGGTAAGTCAGCTTTTATGAAATTATGACTTAATCCTCTATTGAAGTTATTTGGTCACGAATAAACCGACAGATTACTCAAGGAGCTTCCTGTGCAGGAAACCAGGGAAACCTTGTCTCCCTGAGTTCAGATCCTAGCTCCTCCACGTTCTGCCTGTGAGACTCTCAGTTTCCCCATCTGTAAATAGGAATAGTGACAGACGAGAGGACATGTGTGGTTCTATCTGTCCGTAAACATTTATCAGATTAATTTGGTGAAGGTACTTTGATCCCAGTTATATTGTTAATCTTAGTGACTGTCATAACTTATGAAAAACATAACTCATATGCTGTAACGTTCTCCCAATTTCTAAGACTACCCTAAATAGCTGTTCTAATGGAAAAATAATTTTCATACCAGGCACAGAAGAAAGCAGCTACAGAAGAAGCAGAAAAACGAAAGAAAGAAGAAATTAAAGCTTTACAAGGGCAGTTGGCCGCACTCAAGGACATTCAGGCCGAAGCCCAGGTTGGGAAAGCTACTGTATCCTTCACCCCTGTGCGTGCGCGGACGCCCTGACTGCTCGTCCGACGAGACACATGCACGGCATGCTTGCTTTCCTTTCACGGCGTTATGTAGATGAGATCTGTAGGCTTTGTTGCTTTTTTAAAACTGGTTTGGGGTTACATAAAAGGAATCTTCCATCAGCTGGTTTGAATTAGATACTGACGCCAGGGAGTGCTGCTGCTGCTGCTTAGGAAAACCCAGGGCTACAGGGCGGAGGTGGGGGACAGATTTCCTCTTCGGAGCTCCTAGCCTCCCTCAGAGGCAAAGGAGGAAAATAGCTTGTATGTGAAGATCTGATTCCCATGCGTTGAAGAAGGCAGGTTTCAGGGAAATGTTCCCCCTCAGGAAGCCCCTGGTCCTCAGCCTCTGGGAGACGCTGTCTGGGGGTTCAGAGAGTGACTGCCCTGTTTCTGGGATTTACAGCAATTTCACGACGTTTATTTTGTCATTCACGTCCTTCAGTTGAAAGAAAAGGGGAGAGGGAGTGGGGAGGAGCTCATCACGGAGCATGAGGTTTCAGGGGTGCGGGAGGAGAAGGTTCCGGAGTGTGCTGCGCGGCACCGGGCCTGTTGTTGACGGGACCACACTGCCCACCGCAGGCTGCTAGGAGGGTAGACCTCGCGGTGAGCGTTCTTGCCACGGCTCGGAGAGAGAGAGAAAACACAACTGAGTGGGTGTTGCAGTGGCTGTGGCCCAAAGTCACAGTGATGATCTGGGAGGTACTGGCAGCTGCGGCGAACAGGACAGAGCCGGAGGGCCGTGGAGGGTTTCCTGGGGTGGGGCCTCACACCACGGAGTCAAGGGGGGCTTGGTTTTGTTTTGTTTTTAAGGTTTTATTTATTTTGAGCAAGAGAAAGGGGGAGGGGCAGAGGCAGAGGGAGAAGCAGGCCCCCCGCGGAGCAGGGAGCCCGATGCGGGGCTCGATCCCAGGACCCTGGGACCATGACCTGAGCCGAAGGCAGACGCTGAACGGCTGAGCCCCCCAGGCGCCCCTCAGGGGTGGTTCTTTAAGACATTCATGTTGGGTCCGGTTCTCACAGCTGCTTGCTAAAGCAGGTCCGGCAGGTACTCGACTTTCCCTGACGTCATACAAATAGAGAAACAAATTTATTTTATTTATTTATATTTTTTAGAGAGGGAGAGACAGAGAGCATGAGTGCGAGGGGGGAAGGGAGAGGGAGAGAATCTGAAGCGGGCTCCACGCCCAGTGCAGGGCCCGACACAGGGCTCGATCCCACGACCCTGAGGTCATGACCTGAGCCAAAATCAAGAGTCAGACGCTTAACCCACTGAGCCGCCCAGGTGCCCCAGTGGGCAAACAAATTTTTAAAACTAAGGCGACTTGCCCCAAGGACAGACCTCTCAGTGGTTAAGCCAAGACAGCCGGGCTGTGCTGCTAAACCCCTCTCTCCTGCCCAGTGCAGCACCGGGCCGCAGTGAGCCCAGCCCCAGATGCTGTGGGCGTCACTAAGGCCACGCGCCCCCCCCCATAGATGTCGGTGGAAACAGTGCTGGGTAGCCTCCTCCTCCAGCTTTCCCGGAGCGCATTCGCCAGCTCATCTCCATTCATTACATGTTTGCTGAGTACCTGCTCTGTGCCAGGCACTGTGCTGGGCTCTAGAAATAAGCAGGGAACACCACCAAGTCCTATCCGCCCCACCCCCACAGGGCCACTGCTCTAAGAGGAAGAGACAGTGAAAGAAAGAGCAACACAGGGTGGTCCGTGGGGCGGGGGGCGGACGTGGGCCCGCTGTCCTGGAATGATTGCTTAGGACGATGGAGTCTCTTTGTTGCTTTTACTGTGGTGAAATATTTGTAGCATACTTCCCAGTTTAACCATGTTCAAGTGTGCAATCCTGTGCCGTTAAGTACAGTCACAGGACTAGCACTGTGCCCTCCATCCAGCTCCAAAGCTTCTGGGAATGACAGTATTTTTAGATTGCCTGATTGCTCCCGAGTTTTAGAAAAAAGGATTTGAAAATTACTGATCAGTTTTCTAAGCTATTCAAAGCATCCAGCTTTTGGCATTGTTGACATTGTCTCCCTGCAAAATACACAAACCCATCTCTCTGTCTCTTTTTTTTTTTTAAAGATTTTATTTACTCATTTGAGAGATAGAGAGACAGTGAGAGCATGAGCAGGGGGAGAGGCAGAGGGAGAAGCAGGCTTCCCCCTGAGCAGGGAGCCTGATGCAGGGCTCGATCCCAGGACCCGAGATCACGACCTGAGCCGAAGGCAGACGCTTAACCATCTGAGCCACCCAGGTGCCCCCAAACCCGTCTCTCTTAAGAAGAGGTTTTGATGCCTGAAATCCAGTCCTGCTGAGTTTGCTTTCTGTGTAGGCACATAAATCGTGTGAGCCCCGTGCCAGCTTCATGTTAATCTACTAACCCTCCCCAGCTCTAAGATTGTGTTCTGGTGTGTGTGCCCTGCTCCGTGCTTGGCTGTGACGTAAGTCACTTACTCTGACATGAAGCTTGATTCTCTACAAATGCAGCAGACCGTACCCATGTTTGTAACACATCCCTTAAATGCTACGTGTAGGGCCACCCACTGTCCCTGTTCTCTGAAACTGAAAGTCTGGGAAGGCCCTCAACCCCCCACCCCCAGGCTGGGCTGGTTGGTCCTCACGGGTGCTGTGAGGCGCTCACCACACAGTTGGGCTTTGTAGGGACGATGGCAGTGTTCAGAGAGCCAGGGAGGAGACGTGCTGACGCGGCCGCCAGAGCTCTGGGGCGGGGGAGAGCTGCAGCAGGAAGGCCTGAGCCCGGCCACGGCTTGCCACCAGCAGGGACGCTGTGCTGCTCATAAGGGACCCCTCTGCCTGCTCCACAGCTTGGCGCTCCCCTGCGTCCTTAGCACCCCAGACGCAGGGTGTCTGACACAGGGCAGGAGCCTGGCGGGAAGAGCGCGGCCCAGCCCATCAGACTGAGGGCTGCCTCAGCGTGGGAACACTATGGCACGTTACCCGTTTAGTCCACAAGCGTGCTGGGGACAGTGTGCGCCAGAGAACAGAACAGACAAGAGTCTCCATCGTTGGGGACGCTCGCCTCTTTCAGGGGCGTCGGATGGTGATCAAGATACACGAGTGAGTGCGGAGCCCAGGAGGGGCTGCTGGCTGACACCTTGCTCTGGAGGGCCTCTCGAGGGGAGAGCCCAGGCAAGAGGAGGAGAGGGCCAGAGCTTGAGCACCAGGCCTTTGGAGGGACGGCTGGAGCCAGGTCACAGTAGGCGCTGCAGACTCGAGATGAGGGGACAGGTGACCTAGGAAGCTGGCTGAGGGTCTCAAGCAGAAGTAAATCAGCCTGCCGAGGCATTCACAGGCCCACCAGCCACTGCGTGGGAGGACCCCCAGAAGCAGGCCCCCGGGCCCGGCAAGATGAGGCCTGGCCTGGGTGTGCTCGAAGTCCAGCCTGGGACTTGCTGGCGGGCTGGTGGAGGCTGAGTGGGGAGAAGGTGAGACGTCAGAGGTCTCTCCGAGCGTGTGCCTGGGGCTCTGGAGCCTGATCTGCGATGGTGCGGGCTGGGGCAGCGGCTCGGCCTGGTCAGGAGAAGCTGGGTCCTGGGACCCCCAAGGAGAGAAGGTTTGAACCCTTGGTCATCCGCACCGGGGGCTGTGAGCCCGGGAACCAGGAAGAGCGTGCCTAGCATGAGGAGCCAGGAGCGGGGAGGCGGCCGAGGAGATGGGGCTCCTGGGGTGCCCCAGGCATCCATGGAGAAGGGTGATGGTCACGTGTTGCCCAGAGCCCATGGGCGCTGCGGAGGGTGAGCTACTGGGAAGCGGCAGCAGAGGCAGGAGCCCGTGGTGGGGCTTGTGAGGGGAGGACACACATTTAGACGTTAACGGCTCATAGAGCTCTGTTACTTGCTGGTAAAAAGTCTGAAAACAGAAGAACGTATTTTTGGCATCAGAATGCGTCCTGGACAGACTCTCACTGTGCAGCCATCTGTCCCTGATCTTTCTGTTTTTGTTCTTAGGGGAAAGAAGGCCCCTCGGTGGAGGCGGAGAGTCAGGGTAGGTACTGGGCATGGGGACTGTCTGCAGCGGCCACCTCATTCCCTGAGCAAATATCCAGGGGATGTAAGATTAACACAAGCAGGGGGAGGGGCGGAGGGACAGGGAGAAGCACACTCCCCACTAAGCGCGGAGCCCAACACGGGGCTCCATCCCACGACCCCGAGGTCATGATCCAAGCCAAGATCAAGTGTCGGATGCTCAACCACCTGAGCCACCCAGGCGCCCCTCAACTTGGGTGCTTTTAAATGTATTTCACATCAAACTGATTACTAAAAATTTGAAAATAATTTTTACAGAAGGTTATTTTAAATGCTTTCTATTTTCGTTTCAGACACACAAGGAGGGAAAGCAGCACCCCCGCCAGCTCCAGAAGTCCCAGATAATCACTATTTGGATAAGTGAGTAGAGGTTCTTTAGCCTTTGCTGTGAGGGTCGAAGGGCTTGCCGCGTGCAGGTGCCGCGAAGGAAATATTTTCCCAAGCCCGGCAGGATTATATAAGCTAACTGGCTCTTCTCGGTCATTCGTAAAGGTAGGGAATGGCCCTCCGGACCGACGGGCGCTCCCCCTGCCCCGGGAGAGTCAGGATGCCTTCCCCGCTTTACTCCCAGAGAAGTGAGCAGCCCGTTTGTCAGAACTGCTGTTAAAGGCACAGAATATTGTGACAGCAAAATACTTTTCCCTGTGCAGCCACCACGGCAAATCTACAGGAATTTCAGTAAAATATCTTTGTTCTTGTGACTTAAATAGTGTCTGTGCTTGATTATGCTGACAGTTTAGAATTTGAAGGGACCTTGAGCTAGTTTGTCACAAACACCCGCTCTTCCTACTGCGCACTAGCGCACTGTCCCCCCGCGGACCCCAGGCCGCCCGCAGACAGGGGAGGTGTGCATATTTCTAGACGACCCCCCGTGCCTTCATCTCTGGCTTCTGTTCTGTTCCAGTTTGTGTATCTTCTGTGGGGAAAGGAGTGAGTCTTTCACAGAAGAGGGGCTGGACCTGCACTACTGGAAGCAATGTCTCATGCTGACGAGGTGCGCCCACTGCAAACAGGTCAGTCCCTGCAAGGACAGCCCGAGCTGCCGCCTTCTAAGAGGAAAAGACCTGGGGAAGATAGCTGAATGGAGAGCCCCCTCTGTGTGTGCAGTTGGTGTGTTCTCACTCATTCTCACCGAAGTACGTAACGCGTACGTAAACGTGCACACACACCGCAGAGTTCGCGTGGGTTCTGCTGCAGACCACCACAGGAAAACAAAAACCGCACTAAAGCCAGTCAGTGATGTTTTGGGCTTCTTGGGGCACACACAAGTTATGTCCGCACTGTACTGTGGTCTGATATGTGTGTGACCGCGTGGCGTCCAAAAAACAACGTAAGTACTTGAAAAATACTTCACTGCTAAGAAATGCTAGCCACCGTCTGAGCGTTCCGCAAGCCCTACTCACTGACCACAGGTCACCATAACCAATGTGATTATAACGAACAAGTTTGAAATACCGTGAGAACGACCAAAATGTGACACAGAGACACACAGTGAGCAAATGCTGTTGGAAAAATGGCGCCAACAGCCTCACCCGCTGCAGAGTTGCCACAAACCCTCAGGCCGTAAACAATGCGCTATTGACGAGGTGCCCATATACAAGTCAGAAGTGTTTGAGCCCCTGAACCCCCACAGAATTGTGCCCCCAGCTCCCCAAGCCTCGAAGCCACCACCTCTCCCCCCAGAGTCACCACCATCCCGATTCCCAGCACCACAAGTCAGTGTTTCTTGCTTTTTGAGTTTATGTAAGTGGAATCGTACAAGCTGTAATTATTTCATGTCATGTTAGTCTTCCTGCTGTGTAGCAGTCATTGTTTGAACAGTCCACAATTATCCCCCCATCCTACTGTTTTTGGAAATTGGCTGTGTCCAGTTTGAGGCTACCATGAATAATTCTGGCGTCTGTCTCCCAGTGCGCCTGTGAAGGCAGCATTTGGGGTGCACCCCGGGGGTGGAGTGGCTGGGCGCGCCCCCACTGGGCTGCAGGGCTGACGCAGGTGGTGCTCGGAGGGGCCACACGTCCACGCACCAGCCCGGGCATGGGGGGCTGCTCCCCATCCTCACCACCTCCACGCTTTCTGCGGATGGTGAGGTGAGGCACCTGTCCATCTGTCCGTCCATCTGCTGGCTGCTCAACGGCCCTCTTTTAGAAAATACCTTCTAGTCTCTTGTTCATGGGTTGTTTTTTAAGATTTTATTTATTTTTACGAGGGAGAGAGAAAGCGGGGGGCAGCGGGGGGCAGGGGCAGAGGGAGAAGCAGGCTCCGCACTGAGCAGGGAGCCGGACACAGGACCCTGGGATCATGACCTGAGCCGAAGGCAGACACTTCACCAACTGAGCCCCCCAGGCGCCCTCTGGTTCGCGTTTTAAAATAGATTGCCGGTCTTGCTCTACTGATCTGTGGTCGTTCTTGCTGTGTCTGGACCGGAGTCCTTTGCCAGCCCCAGATGCCATAGCTGGCCTCTCCCGCTTGGGGTCCAGCCTGTCCGTCATCCTGATGTGTCATTTAAGTTTAACGTTGTCCACCGTGTCCGTCTTTCTCATGGTTGACACTTCATGTAGCTTGTTTAAGAAATCTTCTCCTACCCCCCAGATTTTTATCTCTTCTCTGATGCAGTGGCCTTTCTTTTGATAAAGGGGGAGAACGGAGAGAAGGGACTTCTTGCCTCTGCCCTGGGGCTCTTGCAAGCTCTCGCGTGGGCAGACCCCTTCATACCCTCAGGCAGGCAGTGCAGACTCTAGACCCCGATGGAGGTGCTGGCTTCCCCAGCAGGGTGTGTGAGTCTGTGGCATGAAGTTTCGTCATGCGTATGAGTCACTCCTGCCAAACGTACCAGCTTGGCAAGGGAGTCTCCTACCACTCTTCCTGCGCACACTACAAGCGTGAGGGAGCTGGGATTTGGAACCCAGAGGGCCGCACGGCTGAGCTGTCCTGTGGCTTTACTACACGTGTCCCACTGGAATTAACCATCACTCCTCCAGCCTCACCCTGAGCCGTGGCCTTTAGGCGCTGCCACAGTAACATGATGAGAGGACACAGGGTGTTAAGCAGAGCACCAGGAAGGATGGCACAAGCCCTTTGCGCTAGCGGGGTGAGGACTGAGCGAAGGTGCGCGAGCCCGGGTCGTGCAGGCTGGCAGGGGCAGCACACACTGCAGTGTTCTCGGAGACGTGCTTCCTTCTGCATTTCGGAATGCAGGTGGTGGAGATCTCCAGCCTGACGGAGCACTTGCTGACAGAATGCGACAAGAAGGATGGGTTTGGAAAGTGTTACCGCTGCAGTGAGGCTGTTCTGAAGGAAGAGCTGCCCAGACACATAAAAACGAAGGAGTGTAACCGTGAGTGCGGGCCCAGGCGGTGCCCTCCATGTCCCTAGTGCCCCTGGCCTGGGGGGCCCCGCTGCAGAGGGGGTGTCCGGTCAGGTGTGTCCTGCTCCTCGTGCAGGTCTCACAGGAGGAACTAAATCTTGTCTTATTGACACCATTTCAGCTGCCAAACCAGAGAAGCTGGCAAACCGGTGCCCTCTGTGCCATGAGAACTTCTCCCCTGGAGAGGAGGTGAGGGCCTGACGTGGGCAGGGGGCGGGGGTGTTCGGGGAGCACCCCGGTCTGTGGCAGCGCTGCCCGAACAGTTACTCTGTTTACCTGCCTGCTCAGGTGCTTTCCTCCTCCCGCAGCGCCGTGGACCCTCTGGGGGGGCGGGGGGCTCAGCTCTTGGCGGGGGGTGAGTGTGAGGGGCTCTGGCCTCCGTCTGGCCTCTGCGCTCCTCCGCGTGCTGGGGCCCCAGATGGCGTCTAGGCCAGACCACAGCACGCCGGTCCCCTCTCATGACTGAAGCCGAGCCCGGCACGGCGTGGAAATCCCACCTCTCGGGTGCCTGCAGTCTCTTGTCTGGAACCCAGAGGCCGCACTGGGTGTGGGGCCCTCACCCCGCCCCCCCCCCCCCCATCGGCCACGCTGACTCCACCCACAGCTCCGTGCGCTCCCCAAACCTACACGGTGGCACCCAGTCCATGACAACACTCCGTCTGCTGGGTCGGTCAGGAGCTGCAGCTGCCCCTGGTTTCGGCTCTGGCGGAGCTCATCTCGATTGTTCCCTCGGTTGCCTGGTTGACTCACTGTGTGCCTCCTTTGTTTCAGGCGTGGAAAGCTCACCTCATGGGCCCCGCTGGCTGCACAATGAACCTGCGTAAGACCCATGTGCTGCCCAAGGCTCCTGTTCTGCTGCCGGGTAAGGCCCGCGCCTTCCTGCACGTCGGTGCCCGCATGGCGGGGTCCCCGCTCTCCGTTGTCGCTTAGTCTTTGTGTCCTGTCTCCGGCTCTTAGTGAGGAGGCTCATTGCCTGACCAGAACTCTGTCAGCACTAGATGCTTGCACGGATCCTGCCCTTTCTGGAGGCTCCCCAGCAGCGTCATGGAGGCAGCAAACCCAGCCCCCCAGGTGTTCTTAGGGTGCAGACCCTGTTCTCGGCCTCTTTCTGCATCACCAAACCAGAGTACTCAGAAACACAAAGTTAAATGTAGATTCACAGACAATGCCACTACCTGTTTTATAAATCATAATTTTCAACATTTTATGTCAGATTTAGAATGCCTTAGAGGAAAATATGGTATTTTTCATTAGAAAATTATTCCCAACCAAAACACTGTTGGATGCGTAGCTTTATGTTTGGGGTGTGTAAAAGCAAGAGAGTCACCAACACGAGTGTGAGGAGACGTGGGTCCTGGGCTCCGTCCGTTGCAGGCGCCGTGCCGAGGGCTGTGCGCGGCTGACAGGGCCACCCCCCCACCGCCCCCACAGCAGCCTCTTCCATAAACCAGGAATACGGGCACTTGGAGGGGCCTGCCCGGGTTCCTCCGCCCAGAAACGAAGCTCTAGTCTCACGGCCGCCCCTTTCTTCATTTCTGGAGCTGAGCTTCTGAAGCCAGCAATTGGCGAACAGCTCCCTTCTCTTCCCTCCATCCCTGACGTCAGGCTCGTCCTCTGAGCTTCTTCTTTCCTCTCTGCCGGTTCACGTGCACGTCCTCCTCAGCCGGTGCGGCCCATCCTCGCGCCTGCCCTGCTCAGCCCGGGCCCTGCGGACAGAGGGGCCACTGTGCCGTCGCCGCGGCCACACACTCTGTTCGCGTCTCTGTCTCCCTCCTAACACGGTGCCTGTGTTTTGTGTGTCTGTGTGTCCAGCAGGTAAAGGCCCAGCCACGGCCAAATCAGGGACCTCAGGATCAAAGGTTGGAAGCAAGATCCCAACCCCGAAGGGACTGAGCAGAAGCTCTGGCAGGACATACACAAAGCAGTGACATGACACGCGTTCTGTCTCCTTTGTCCCCACAAGGGACAGAGCAAGTTTCCTGACTGTGAACCATCTCTCCTAAAATCTGTCCTTGGACATGGTGACCCATCCACCGCCCCCGCTGTCCCTCCGCTCTCGGCCCCGCTCGTCCTTACCTGTCGCGCCAGCTGCACAGCCGACCGAAGAACCTGCATCCCGGGGCTAGGACCAAGCCCTCCGCAACTTCAAGCAGCCAGGCGTCTGACCTCCCAGCCCAGTGGGAACAGAAGAGCATCAGTGTGTTTGAAGGGCACCGACACCCTTGCCCGGGTGGGTCAGGTTGCGGAAGCTGTAGTGTGAGCACAGCGCTCTCCCTCACGTGCTCGCCGTCATTTCCATAAAGGCTTCACTGTGAACCTGGTGCATGTTGGTCTCCCTCACCCGTGGCAGAATGCCCTCCGGGCCTTGGCGCCCCGGCAGTGGTAACCGGCCAGGAGAGAGACGGCGTGCACGAGGCTCATCGGGCGCCTTCCCCCGCCCCCAGGCGCCGTCTGCCCCCCCCTGCCCGGCGCACCACCTCACCATGTCCGCGGAGCCCACGCTCCCCACTCTCACAGGTCACCGCGCATGGGTCCCCCTGCGGCACTCGTGAGGAGTGCCGGGGCCCGTGAGGAACGTGGGGTCCGCGGCAGTCCCCCCGGCTCCGAGTCAGGGCTGTGCTCAGGGCGCTCACGTCCCCTACACGTGGGCAGCCCCCAGACAGAATTATGAAGTGACTGTCCCCTAATTGTCCTGAGCTCACCTGACCACCTCGGTCGAGCAACCCTCTCCTAAACCCTAGAGGCAGATGTGGCATGGCGGACTCTGGCACGGAGTAGCTTCTACTTCATGTACATCACAAGCGAGCCTCCAGCCCAGACCGCAGAGCGTCTGCCTCGGGCCTGTCGTGCTGCCCCTCACACATCTATGCTGGAATTGGGACCGTAAGTTGGTCCTGTGATGCTTCAAACACCAAACACCACTTCAAATGAGGAACCCAGACCTCGCTCCTGGCCAGCCATCGGGCCCCCGGGCAGTGGGCCCGCGTACGTCCCCTGCAGGCGGCTGTGGCAACCAGCCCGTGTGCGTCAGCAGTCTGCCGGGAGGCGCCCCGGTGTCCCCCCGCGCAGGGCTGTACTCCTCGCCGCCGAGCTTTCCCCGGGGACCCGAGGCAGCTCGCCCTTCCTTTCCCACCGTGCGGCCTCACGAGCGTCAGCAGGCTCTCCAAACACCAGCGAGAACTGGGTGCAATGGATGAAATGTGGACTATATGATTAGTGCGTAAGTATTCTGAGTTCCCAACCGTGTGAAACAGCAAAGTGTATTTTAGAAGACCCCTAACAGCTGTTTGAGTGGTGTACTCCCTGAGTACGTTCGTGACTGTGAATTTGCACGACTCTCTCCATCCTGGGCGAACTAATACCTTCTCATACACAGCAAGAATAAGACTGAGAGAATTACCTTTAAAAACAATAACCAATTGAAAAATAAAAAGTATATGGGGAGAAATAACATAAACCTTCAGTGGACAGAGCAGAGTGCAGATGCCAACCGATGACCCACGAGCCTTCCTGGCCTGGGAACAGCGGCTCAACCTGCCGGCCCGTCCTCCACGTGCAGACCAGCCGCTTCCGTAACCAGAGCAGTGGTGACACGAGTTAGTGAAGGAACGATTCCTTCCTCTCCGATCAAAACTTTCAAATATCTGTGTCCTATTTTCTATATATTATAACATGTAACTTAAAAAAATATTTGTAAAAATACTTAATTTTAGTGATTGACAAAATCGGGTGCATTTAAGACCAATTAGCGTCGTTGGTTACGGAAGAATCGTGCATTTATGTTGAAATGATCCCTAGCAGTGACTTGTGGCCACTGAAAGCCTTACAGAGTTATAGACTATTAAGGAACCACAAATAAAAGATAAAAAATTTGGAAGGAACTGTAAGATCCCTTGGCCATTTATAAACAAATATGTAAATTTGGAACAGGAATTAATAATTGACTTTTCATTACTGAATATGTTGTGGATATTTAACTATTTATTTCTATTATTTTCATATTTCAGAATATTTTATCAAGCTAATTTAAAAAATGTGTATAAATTTGGCATCAGAATACACATGTAAATACTTTTAATGAAAATTTGCAACTTTTTAATGTTTTAACATAGTTTTCTATTTGTCTTTATTTCGGGTACCAGAATTATAATATCTAACTAATATATTTTTGTTGTTACTTCTGGGGCTAGGGGTCACTTCACCCTGAGCATATGAACATAATAAAAAGATCACTAAAAGAGCGTTTTGTCCCTTTTATTTCAAGATTAATATTAAAAGGCAAACAGAGTGCGGTCCACTCTGGCACACAGGCTAGGGGCTCGGCCGGGGGAGGCGCGGAAGGGACAGAGCCCGGCCCCACGATGCAGGGTGTGTGTGGACATGACCTTCCTGCTGAACAAGCTGAAGGACCGTCAGCTCCATGTGACTTGGAGGAAATGGTTGCCCAGCTTTACCCTGTGGGAGGAAACCGGAATGTTCCTCAGACGGCCTCACGGTGCCCACTGGACATCTCCACGCTTGGCCCCCTTGGCCAGAGGGACGGCGATCTTGCTTTCAAATGAGTAAAAAGGCAGGATTTTCTCTGTTCATGTGTGGAGTGACTTTAAGCTTTTAGCAGTTTGGGGAATTGTAAAATCGCTTCTATTTTGAAGCTGTAATGTCCACGAATACATAGTAACGTAAAGCTGAGGGCACTGCGGTTTTGACGGGACAAGGACTTAGAGTGTTCTCTCTTGTTTGGTGACTAGGGCACCTGCGTGGGGGAGGAGCCAGGTGCGCCGCAGCGTGTAGGACGAAGGAGAAGCGCTCCCCTCACCCCTGCCCCGGTGCGGGAGGAGGAGGAGCCCTTCCTTCCTTCCGCGGGCTGCCGGAACTGGGTGTTCCTTTGTGCCGATGAGTATTTGCTCCTAAAAACCAGGTCCGCTCCAGAAAGCCGAGCGTGTGGTGGTGTGTGCGCAGAAGGCTTCCTGGCTCTCAGCCGCTCCAGGGGGCCTCCACCCACCCTCCACATCAGCTGGGCTGCGGGCTGAGCCCCCTGCATCTGCAACGCTATTGGAGTAGTGACCCTCCGAGCTGCTCCCCTCGGGGTCTTCAGAATGCTCACGAAGACCACGTGGGGCCAGTGAGGTTATCCTCAATGGCAGACAGGGATGCTCGCTCTCTGGAAGGCAGCGGGCCCAGATGAGAACCCTGGATCCTGACAGACCCGGGAGGCCTGTGAACAACATCTCATCCCTGCCTCAGTTTGCCCTCTATGGAGCGGAGCCGAGGAGAAGGTGCTGATGAGGCCCGACCTGGCCAGTGGGTCTGCAGGTTTGGGGAGGGAGCCCGCCCCTAAGCTGAGGGGCGCCCCCCAGCCCTTCCTCCCTCATTAGGCTGTACCTGCAAGGGGTAGGGAGCAGGGAGACTGAGGCACGGACCACCACCTGCCCAGAAGGCCTCAGAACTCCACCCAACTTCCCAGGCCCCAGGCCCACCCACCTGAGCCCGCTAGTGCTGGGATTGCAGGGGAGGGGCAGGGAGAGTGGGGAGGGCTGAGGTCAGACACCTCATTGGGTGGATTTCCTTGTGCACAGAAGGAGCTCATCCCCAAGCAACGCCCTTTTGTGACCCTGGTCCCGCAGGTTGCGGACTCACCAGGAGAGGCGTCCCTGGTTCCTCTCAGGGTCCTGGGACCAGTCCGGCAAAGGGAGGGGTGCAGTGTCCTGCCTGGAGGTGGGGGACATTGTGGGAACCACTGCCAGGGTTCTGGATAGAGATCTTTCTCTCCCCGTGGGGTAGGGAGCACCTTGGGGGTGCTGTTTACACAAATTCCGGGATCCTAGAAGGGGGTGGAGGGTTCCCTGGGCGGGGGGGGCAGGAGGGCAAGCCTGCAGGTGTCCAGCTCCAAGCATCGGCCTGGGCGGGGCCCGGCCAGGAGCAGAGCCAGGGACAGAAAAAAATCACCACTCATGTTCTTCCTACTGAAAGTTTTAAAAGTTTTGCTTTTTAACACTGCCATCTGTAACCTACTTGGAGATGTTTTGTATTTTCTGTTCCTGAATGAGACAGAAACTTGTGAAACAAGACACAAACACAGCAGCTGAACGATCAATCATTTGACTCTATTACAATCATGAAGTCTGTGTCAAAAGGCGCGTCAAGAGGCCTTTACAGAAATAGAAAACCAGAAGAACACGTTTATTTACAACATGCAACCAACAAAGAACTCGTACCCAAAAGACACAGGGAATTCCTACGCATCATTAGGAAAGGGCCAAGCAGGCCTCTAACCTGGCTTTGTGAGTGCAAATAGGTAAGTGATTCCAGAACACAGCACTGCAGCATTCTGCAGCTGCAACAAGTTACCGCGAGGGCAGGGACCCATGGCGCACGGGAGGGACTAAGATCGGGGCTCAGCTGGGTGCAGGGCTCCCGGGGGGAGTCCACTCCTCAACATATCCCAGCTTCCAGAGGCCCCCACTTTCCCGAGCTCAGGGCCCCTCTGTTCAAGGCCAGCCACGCGCCCCAACTTCTCACGCTGCCATCCCTCTGGTCCTCGGTCTCTGCCTTCCTCTTCTGCTTGTAAGGACCCTGTGATCTCACTGGGCCCACAAGACCGTCTCCCCGTCTCAAGGTCCGTCTGCAACTACAAGTCCCCTGTGCCATAAAACCTACTGCGTTCACAGGTTCTGCAGACTAGGGCATGGACCTCTCCGGGGGCCGTCACTCTGCCCACCACACATGTAAGAACACCACACGCCTAACATCTATTTCGCTTTTCAAAAAGGCGCTCACCACCTGGAAGATATGCAGAAAAAGTTAAACAGAGATTAGTGATGGCAATACCAGAAAAAAAAAGAACAATAGTAGCGTATCGGTGTTTATTTCACATAAAAGCAGTATTTTCACTAAAAATGGTTCACAATTCATATGCTACAAATACCAAGGCAACTTAATGTCCAATGCATTTAAAATAATGTATAAACAAATTACAAACATTAAATGAACCGTAAATTCATAAAGGTAAAGATTGAGTATAATTAATCACGCAATAGTTAAGTTACAAGGATAAAATTTATAAAAATATTTAAAATACACTAAACAATATGCAAGTGGAAAAATGCAATGAGTAATACACATTCTTAAATGAAATGCTATTTTCTTTTTAGTATATGTGTGTGGAGTTATTCTTAGAAGATTGTAAGCCCTAAGGGGTGAGTGTGGAAGCAGCTGAAAACGTCAGCAGCGTTCCTGGTCTCCGGCTGTTGAAAGCAATGGCCCAGAAGGAACGGGATCCCACGATCCTCAGGGGCAGGGCATAGGTTAGGAGCTAGGAAAGAATGTAACCCTCATCCCCCCCACTTCCTGCTCCTCCCTTATCCCATGACTGCCTCCCTGCGTGCCTACCCGTGGTTGGAGAAAATGCAAGCCTGCCTCAAGATATTTGCCATCCCTTTGTACTCCTTTCCCACACTTGGAGGCATCTGTCCTTGCTTTTCTGATAAAATAAAATAAAATAAAGTAAAATAAAATAAATAAAAGCCATGTGCAGAATCCAGCTGAGGCAGTCCTGCACGGCCGCTCAAATGGTTGTCTGAGGACTTGAGTTCAGTGCGGGACGACATTTGGCGCCCGAACAGGGACTTTTTCAGGACTCGATATCCTGCACGTCACTCCTCAAGCCCGAGACAGGACGTGCGCTCATCCAGGTAGGAAGTACGGCCCTTGATGCCTGTGTCGGAGTGACAATTGAACTCACATTTTTCTTTCTTTCAGGCGTGCAGGATTTTACTTTGAATTTCTCTCTGATCTGTTTTTCTGTCTGTTATAAACGTGTTAGTTATGGGACCACCTTTAAGTAGGCAACAGGCTGTCCATAAGGAGCAACTACGCGTGCTTCTGCACTGTACAGGATACAAAGTAACTGATAAGGATTTAATACAATTGTTGTCAGTAATAGATCAGCATTTCCCATGGTACATGCCCTAGGGCTCCTGTTCGGTTGAGGACTGGGAACGTGTGGGCAGACGGCTGAAAAATGCACTGGGTCCTGTTACAGATTCTCATTTGCATACATGGGATCTTTGCCGGATAGCTGTCCACTCTTTACAGAAAAAAACCAGCTAAAACTGATCGGCAAGACCTCATTCCTCCCCCTTCAGATCCGCCGACGTGTTCCCCAGTCACGGCAACAGCCCCATGAATGTAGCCCCTACCACCCCGCCGGAGGCTCCAATAATATCCCCCCCCCCGATAAATTGCCTCCTCCCTCTCCACCCTCCCTAGAGGCAGAAAATAAAGCTGTTGAGGAGAGTGCCTCCTTTCCCTTGGTAGAAAAGATATTAAAGGAATACCAAAAAAAAAGGAAGCCCAAGAACAAGAAGGCTTTATTGGAGCACGTCCTGTCTTCGGAGACCAGGGACAAGCTCCACGGCACGATCACTTAGCGTCCCCGGGCCTCAAGGGGCTTTGTCGGAGCATCCGTGAGAATGGGCTCTCAGGTACTTTCACAAAGGGTATCACAGAAGGGATCGGCGGTGGGTAGGAGATGACCCCTTGGGACTGGAAAACATTGGTCAAAATGGTTCTTAACACTGTCCGATATTCTTTACGGCTGCAAGAATATCGAGGTGCTGTTCAGATAACTGCCGTGGACAACTTGACAAATGACATACCTATTGGAATTGAAAAGTTATTAGGAGAAGGGCCTTAAGGACTGTGGACGCCCAAGTTGCTATGGATCGAAGGGCATTTCCGCAAATAGCAGACGCTGCCATTAAGGCACGGTCCCGGATTCCAGATTCTCCTACCCCATCTGGCTCGTTCGCTACCATTCAGCAACGAGCCAGTGAACTCTATATACCTTTTACAGAGAGATTGCAAACCGCTATAGCAAGGCAAGTGGATAATACTGATGCACAAACACTTCTAACTACTCAACTGGCTGATGAAAATGCCAATCAGGACTGCCAAATGTGAAGAGGCCAGTGCCCCAGTATTGCGGAAATGATCCGAGCCTGCCAAAATGTGGGCAGAGTCTCATAAGGCAGTATTGCTCACCTCTGCTTTAAGACCTCAAAAATACTTTAAACGCGGCAAAGAGGGACATTTTCAGAAACAATGCCGACAACAAGAGCAGAAACGTCCCACTCAAAAATGCCCCAAATGTAAAATGGGATTATCACTGGACTAACCAATGCCCTTCCAAATCCGACTCGCAGGGAAACCCGCTGTCGGGAAACTTGAAGAGGGGCGCGGGAACCAGCGATGCAAGCCCGGAACCAATCCTCAAACCCAAAAGCCCAAATGTGAAATGTCAACGCAGAGGAATGGACCCCCAAAATGTCCAACCACCCCTTCAGCCCAGATGACGCCGAGTGATAGACTTGGTCGCCGCTGCTGCAATCAGCACAGGATGGACCTGCCTCTTGCTTGTGGTGTGACCCTTAATACTGTTGGGGAAGTAAAAAGGGCCCCAACAGGCATATTTGGTCCTTTGTCAAAAAGGTAGGAATGATTTTTGGGGCGCTCTAGCGCAACTATGAAAGGCACATTCGTTCTCCCCGGGGTTATTGATTCCGATTATAGAGGGAAAATCCAAATAATGTTGACTTTCTTTACTTATGCCGAAATATGGGCACAGCCTGAAGTAGCACAATTGCTTCTGCTTCCTTATTGGGCCCCCAAATAGTCAAAATATACGAAGACATGATAAGGGCTTTGGCAGTACCAGTGCGAAGCGTGAAGCCTTCTGGGCTGTGGCCCATACAGGACACATGACCCACCTTACAAATCACAACTGCAAAAAGAACTATTAAAAGCTTAATAGATCCTGGGGCCGACGTAGCTGTCATTCGAGCCCAAGATTGGCCAACAGAAATTCCCCTTGTGCCCTGTTCACAAACTCTTACCGCAACAGGGGGCCAAGACGGTCCCCTACAAAGTAAATGTCCTGTTGTATGCGCTGATCTGGAAGGGCACCGGGCCATCGTAAGACCTTTTGTTCTAAACATCCCCACTTCTCTCTGGGGAAGAGACTTACTAAAGCAATGGACTCTTCCCCTACAGACAAATTTATCCTGACGGCCATCGCTACAGAAACCGCCCTCACTCAAGCTGTCTTGGAAAAACCAGGTCCCCCTGCTTGGGTGGAGCAATGGCCTATAAAAGGTGACAAACTAAAACACCTACTAACCCTAATGGAAATAACTCGTGAGCATAGAGAACCTTCTACCAGCCCGTGGAATGCTCCTATCTTTTGTATCCGCCCAAAATCAGGCAAATGGAGATGGCTACATGATTTACGGGCAGTTAACGCTCAAATGATTCCCCCGGGGCCCTTGCACTTTGGTCTTCCAAATCCTTCCCTACCCCCTTCAACTCAAACTCTCATTGTGACTGATCTCGAAGATTGCTTCTTTACTATTCCCTTGCACCCTGAGGATAAAGAAAAATTTGCCTTCTCTGTCCCCACGATCAACAATCACAGAGCAGTACAAAGACACCGATGGAAGTATCTGCCCCAGGGAATGATGAAGAGCCCCACTCCCCACGTGTCAGTCTTCTGTTGTTAGTGCAGCCTTTTGACCTGCCAGAAATAGATTCCCACAAATACCTACCACTACACGGATGATATCCTGCTTGCTTCAGATAATAACACCTTCTCCATACATTTTACAATTTCTTACTGATTCAGTCACTGCCGCCGGTTTGCTCATCGCTCCTGAGAAAATACAAACAGCTCCATGGAAATATCTGGGGTACAAGCTCATGTTGCAGACAGTCACCCCTCGATAGATCGTTATCCGTTTTCCGTCTTCCATCGCCACTTAACGTTTAGCTCACTGCGGCAATTCCTCGGACACATTAATCAGCTGTGTCCCACTTTAGAAATTCCTACTCGCCAATTGACCTCTCTTTTTAACTTGGAGATCCAAACCCTGCGTCCACATGATCAATGACGCCTCGAGCAAAAAACAACTAGATCTCCTATCCCAATGACTAACCTCTGCTTCATTAGACCGCAGAGATCCCTCTGCCAGCATAACTTTCCTTGTCTTGAACACCCCTCACGCCCCTACGGGGATAATCTGCCAAGTCCTGCCTGATAAATACCTAGTTCTTGAATGACTTTTCGTCCCAGCGCAACCCAAACATAGGGTCGCCTCTCACCTCTCTCTGATTACAGCTCCCACGAGAGATCGGAAAAGAATAATTCAGCTAACTGGCTTTGATCCCCGATCTATCTACTTAGGCATCAGCAAAGAAGAAATGGATAATCTATGGATACACGACAAAAAGTTCCAAATTGCAATGGCTAATTTTACTGGTCAATTTATCTTCTCATTGCCCTCAGATAAACGTATCCAGAACCTCAAATATTTCCACCTGTTCTCCTACTCTCTCACTTCTAATAAAAACAGGGGAATACATGAAAATATGCCTATAAGCCTTTACCACACCCACTCACAGAGCAGAATTGGCTACTGCCATTCTTGCTCTAAAGATCTCTTCTCAAACACCTATTAATCTAATAACAGACTCCCAGTTCATGGCACAATTATTGACGGACCTCCCTACCACCACTCTTAACACACACACACACACACACACACACACACACACACACACACATTGATCGCCCTCTACTATCTATGTTTCTTGAAGCTCAGGCATCGTTACAACACAGGTTCTCCCTGTTGTTTGTCCTTCACAGGCGCAGTCATTCTCATCTCCCGGTCCTCTTACGGAGGGCAACAATTGTGCTGATTCCTTACTGACCGGATCTTCATTCTCCTCTGCCTTGGATTCTCACTCCTTTTTTCACCAAGGGGCAGGGGCTTTGGCTACACAGTTTTCTATCTCTCTTTCACAAGCAAAACACATCATACACTCCTGTCCCGGCTGCCAACAATTTTCTTCTGCTCATCTCCCTGGAGGAGTCGATCCCCGTGGTTTATCCACAAATCGACGATGGTAAATGGATGTGACCCACTTCCCCTCATTTGGATGACTACAATGGGTACATGTTACTATTGATACTTAATCTGGATGTCTATGGGCCTCCGCTCAGAGCAGTGAAGGCTCCTCTCATGTCATTACTCATCTCTTGGAATGCTTTGCCATAATGGGCATCCCCCAAAAACTGAAAACGGACAATGGCCTGGCTTGTACGTCCCATCACATGACCCAATTCCTAAATGATTGGGGAATCACACATTCTCCTGGCATTTCCCCGAAATCCTCCAGGTCAAGTCATTGTCACACGTGCCAATGGTATCTTGAAACTACTTCTGCATAGAAAAGGGGGGGATTAAGGCCCCCCAAATGAGAATAATGAAGGCACTGTTTACTATTAATCACACACAACTAGACAAACATTTTAATTCGGCTCATTCAAAGCATTTTCGGGTTGAGGAACCCCTTCCCAAACTGCAAGTATGGTACAGACTGCCCAATGGGGGGCCACAATGGAATGGCCTGGGACCTTTACTCACGTGGGGGAGAGGTTATGCTGCTGTGCTTTCTCCACAAGGTCCGATGTGGCTACACGCTTGGCTGACTAAGCCTCACCATGAGCTGGCACGAGGAATTCAAACGCCCGCTTCCGTGCTTCAGCCTGATGTCGGTAACCCCACCACCCGGCATGCCATCGGCCAAGGAAAGGAAGAATGAACCAACACCTATCAACGACATCTCATGGGGTGATGTCAAAGGGCCCACAGCTATTTTAGACATCATGGCTGCAGCCGCTACCACGGCAACCGCTGCTGATCTTTGGCTGCTTCCCTCCAAATGGCACAAGTGCATTCACATATGCAAAACACTACAACCGATTTAGAAGAACAGGTCAAAATTAACAAATTTGGTTAGGAGAACATCAACAGGCAGTGTGGACTAGATCCCAATTAACTTGTGACTCGGAGTTTACCTCCTACTCATTACTTCGATTCCCTATAACAAGACTTGGGGGCAACTGAAAACTCATCTTTTTTTTTTTTTTAAAGATTTTATTTATTTATTTGAGAGAGAGAATGAGATAGAGAGAGCATGAGAGGGGGTAGGGCAAGAGGGAGAAGCAGACTCCCTGCTGAGCAGGGAGCCCAATGCGGGACTCGATCCCAGGAGCCTGGGATCATGACCTGAGCCGAAGGCAGTCGCTTAACCAACTGAGCCACCCAGGCGCCCTGAAAACTCATCTTAATCAAGCCTTTTCCTCCTCCTTGAATCTCTCCATTGAAAATATATTTTTTTAAGATCTTACTTATTTGTCAGAGAGAGAGAGAGCACACGTGCACACTCAAGCAGGGGGGTGGAGTAGAGGGAGAAGCAGACTCCCTGCTGAGCAGGGACTCCATCCCAGGACCCCGGGATCATGACCTGAGCCGAAGGCAGACCCTTAACCGACTGAGCCACCCAGGCATCCCTGTCCATTGAAAATCTAAAACTTAAGTAACAAGCACAAACACAGGAACTCCAACAAGAACGTCAACAAGCTACCATTAATACTCTCAATGATATTTCTACCTGGCTCTATCCAAAAAACTGGTTCTCTGAGCTCAATCTCCACTCTTGGTTTTACATGGCTATACTGCTTTTAATAATCTCCTTTCTCGTTATAGTCATCATGGCAAGCCTCCCCTCCTGTTCTGCCTAGAGGACCCGAAACACACTTGTAGTGACCACACAGATCCTTGCCACCCCCTTAAACAGCCCACCTCCATATCCCACTAAACAAAAAGGGGGACTGTGGAGTTATTCTTAGAATATTGTAAGCCCTAAGGGATGAGTGTGGAAGCAGCTGAAAACGTCAGCAGCGTTCCTGGTCTCTGGCTGTTGAAAGCAATGGCCCAGAAGGAACGGGATCCCACCATCTCCAGGGGCAGGGCATAGGTTAGGAGCTAGGAAAGAATGTAACCCTCATCCCCCCTTCCTGCACCTGGCGATTAGTAGCACAAACATCTCGCTCCTCCCTTATCCCATGACTGCCTCCTTGCGTGCCTACAGGTCATCTGGTAAAATGCAAGCCTGCTTCAAGATGTTTGCCATCCCTTTGTACTCCTTTCCCACGCTTGGAAGCATCTGTCCTGGCTTTTCTGATAAAAACCAAAATAAAGGCTATGAGCAGAAACCAGCTGAGGCTGCCTCTGGCAGAGGCAGTCCTGCACGGCCGCTCAGATGGTTGTCTGAGAACTTTATTTAAGTGCGTGAGGACGTACGTGCTGCTTAAGCGATGACTATGTTGTCTTTTTTAATTATTTTTAAAAGAGGGAGAGAGTGTGTGAGCAGGGAGGGGCAGAGGAAGAGGAAGAGAGAATCTCAAGTAGACTCCATGCCCAGCGCAGAGGACACAGGGCTCAATCTCAAGGTCGAGAGATCATGACCTGAGCCAAAATGAAGAGTCAGCCGCTTAACCGATGGACCAAGCCACCCAGGCGCCCCTGGACTGCTCAGGGTCAGACCCGGGTGGGGGGGCCATCACTGCTCAGGGCCCTATCTGGGGTTGGGGGGGGCATCACTGCGTGGGCATGGGCCAGGACCTGGAGGGGGGGGAAGGCGATCACTGCTCAGGGTCGACCCGGGTGGGGGGGGCCATCACGGCTCAGGGCCCTATCTGGGGTTGGGGGGGGCATCACTGCGTGGGCATGGGCCAGGACCTGGAGGGGGGCGGGGGGAAGGCGATCACTGCTCAGGGTCGACCCGGGTGGGGGGGGCCATCACGGCTCAGGGCCCTATCTGGGGTTGGGGGGGGCATCACTGCGTGGGCATGGGCCAGGACCTGGAGGGGGGCGGGGGGAAGGCGATCACTGCTCAGGGTCGGACCCGGGTGGGGCGGGGTGGGGCTTCACTGCTCAGGGTCGCGCCCGGGTTAGGGGCGCCATCACTGCGTGGGCCCAGACCCGCGGGTGGGGGAGGCCACCACTGCTCAGGGTCGGGCAGGGTGGGGGGTGGGGTGCGGCGACCCGGTCGTCTGTGGGCCCCGGCCCCCGAGCAGCCCCAAACGCCCGCAGAGGCCCTTCCCTCCACGAAACACCTCCCCGCCGCTCTTCTCCCGGAGGCGCCCGGGGCTCGTGCAGTCCCCGCGACCTCGCCCCTTCCGGCCCCGGCCGGAAGTGACGCGTCGTGCCCCGGAAGCGCCCCTGGAGCGGCGGCGCGATGGCGGCGGCGGCGGCGGCGGCTCCCGCGCCCGAGGCCTGGCCCGAGCTGGAGCTGGCCGAGCGCGAGCGGCGGCGCGAGCTGCTGCTGACGGGGCCCGGGCTGGAGCAGCGGGTGCGCGCGGCGGGCGGGCGGCTGCCGCCGCGGCTCTTCACGCTGCCGCTGCTGCACTACCTGGAGGTGAGCGGCTGCGGGAGCCTGCGCGAGCCGGGCCCGGGCCTGGCGCAGGGCCTCCCGCAGCTGCACAGCCTCGTGCTGCGGCGCAACGCGCTGGGGCCCGGCCTGAGCCCCGAGCTCGGCCCGCTGCCCGCGCTGCGCGTGCTCGACCTGTCGGGCAACGCGCTGGAGGCACTGCCGCCGGGCCAGGGCCTGGGCCCCGCTGAGCCGCCGGGCCTCCCGCAGCTGCAGAGCCTCAACCTCAGCGGCAACCGGCTGCGCGAGCTGCCCGCCGACCTGGCGCGCTGCGCCCCGCGCCTGCAGACCCTCAACCTCACGGGCAACCGCCTGGACTCCTTCCCCGCCGAGCTCTTCCGTCCCGGCGCGCTGCCGCTGCTCAGCGAGCTGGCGGCCGCCGACAACTGCCTCCGGGAGCTCAGCCCCGACATCGCGCACCTGGCCTCGCTCAAGGTCAGCGGGGACCTGCGGGGCGGGCCGGGGCCCTGGAGGCGTGGCGGGGAGGGAGCTGCGCTCGGAGCCGGGCCGCCCTCCCGTGCCGGGGCCTCCAGCCTCGCGGGCCTGGCTCCACTGGCGCTGCGTTCTGCGACCCGTTGTTGCGTCGTTGTTAGCAAGCTCGGCCCCCGTCTCCGGTCGGGAGCAGGTCAGCAGCAGGGCCCCCTAAGTGTCTCTAGCTCCAAACACTTGTGATTTTGTGACCGTGGTGGGGAGGCGGCCCCCAGGCAAGGCTCGGGTGTGAAGTAACAGGCATTCCCGTAGTGCGGTTCGCTGTGATTTCATGTAAGGTGTTTCCCTCAACCCTGACGACTGCCTTCCAAGGGAAGAGGTTGTTATTCCTGTTTAACAGATGCCGGAAGGGGTTGCTCACAGTCGACGACAAATACTTTGGGTTTTCCTCTAGACTCCGTTGTCCAGGAGCTGCTTGCTTACTCCTCCCCAGCCCCCAGCATAATGCTGGGCGGGACAGGTGCCCCTTAAGCCTGCTGAGTAGGAGTGGGGAGGATGGAAATTTCCCGGCCACTCCTAAATCCAGTCTAGAGGCTCCTGTCCAGCACTGTCTCCTCTGTGTCTTTTGTCTTTCCATTTCATCTTTAAAAAGGCAGATCTGTATTTCTTCTTATTCCTACTTTTCATCCTTTTAATGCAGACTTTCTTAAGCGGTAAAATGTGTCTACATTGGTTCAACTGGTTTATTTCAGCAGAAGTTACTCTTAAGATATTGTCAACTGATCTGACAAATATGTTATGTCTGTGTACAGATCTAAATGCGTGTGCGTACGCGTGTATGGATGTGTGTGTACGTGTGTGTTTGTAGTTAAGAGAAAGGGGTGCCACGTGCTTGCTGGCATTTGCAGCGTGAGGCTGTGGGGGTGACTCCCGGGGCACTGTGGTCATCCAGGGCTGGAGGCTTCGCTTTGTGGCTGAGGTGTGACAGATCACGTACAACCCCGTTTACTCCATCTTCCCATCTGTCAGATCTCTCGGTTTTCCGGAAGGTTGGTGTACGAGATATGCCGCTGAGTACAGGTCGTGTGAGTGCAAAATCACTTGTTCTGCTTCTCTTCAGATCCAGAATGTCTTCCCGGTGGTTAGGTTTGTTTTGAGTGTTCTGTACTACGTGTGTGGCACCCACCAGTGATGTCCGTGGCCTTCGTGTGTCCTGACACTGTCGTTCAGGGGATGTCTCCTCTGCCGACCCTCCGCGCCCCCGCTAGGCTTCCATCGATCTCTTCCACGTGAAGGGGCCTGTCCCTGTCGTGGAGGGTGTGGCGCCAGAGCTAGCTGGAATCTCTTTTGGATTTCGATGTCCTCTGGAGGCCTTTCTAAGATGATGCCCCCGTGCACCGTGCCACTAGAACCATACGAAGCAGCGTTGCTGCACACGCTGGGGTTGTGCGAACAGACACCCCTGCAGCTGCTGTGGGAAGGCAGCTGGGGTGCAGGAAACTGAGCTTGGAGGCAGAAGTGTGGGCTCCCTCAGCGTCTCGTGGCCGTGCCGCTGGTTCCTGCACCGGGTCCTTGCCCGTGGGAGACTTGCAGGGACGGCCACCGTGCCACGAACGGGGAGGACCCCAGGACCGACCAAAGCCTTGTGCGGGAACAGCGACAGTCGTTTTACGTACTGACCGGCCCCCTCCCAGGGTGGCACAGAGCCACTGTGCTTGCTCGGTCCCGAGTTCAGCTGGCGGCGAGCGCAGGGCTGGGCTCGGCGGGAGCGCTGTGCTGGCTGCTACTTCCCAGGACATCCGGGCGCCGCTCTCTGCCCAGCAGCCTAGTGCACTTGTTCGTGGCAGCCCAAGGCTCCTGAGAGCACAACTGCAAGAGGCGTAGGCTTGGAGCTGGCACCTGGCACTCCCGCCGCGCCCGGCAGATGGGACGAGTGAAGCCCCGGCCACGTTCCTGGGGAGACTTCACGCAGGAGGTGAATTCCTGGGGCGCACGGCTCCTTAGGAGCCATTGGAGTAGCCGCACACAGGCCTCTGCCTGTCCCTCCCCTCACTTCCAGGGTGCTCCCTCCCCCAGGGAGCTGCCCCAGGTGGTGGCCCCAGGCCTGGCTGCCGTGAAGGCCCGACCTTCGTCCCCACCCTGGCAGCCGGTGACAAGGAAGTCCTAGAGATGGCCGAGTACTGTCTGTGCCAGACTTCACCAGCTGGTTAGCAGCCTGTACTGAGCCCAGTTCTGTTGCCGTCCTGCTGTCAGGCTTCACAGAGAAGTTGAACTTGGATTGTGAAACCTCTGTCCAGCACCCAGACACACTGAAGTTTAGAAGCCCTTCCTCCGCCTTTATCTTCCCGATGGGCTGCTTGGTGCCTGGGTGGGGTTTGGGTCCCCTCCGGCGGGCGTGCCCGCTGGAACGAAGACGGCTCCTAGCGCCCCTCTGGAGGTGGCGTGTTAGTCTCAGGGTCTCACAGCCAGGGATTTAGCACCCCTTCCCCAGCATACGGCTGGCCCTGCAGCGGTGATGTTCCCAGAGGCGCTTGGCGGCCCAGGCCCAGTGCCATCTGTGTGACCTGCAGGAAGGGGGTAAATGGGGTCTTCGTGTGTCGCCTCCAGGCACATTTTGGGGCGCCGGTCCATGTGCAGTTAATTCTACTCTGTGTTTTGTACCCTTTGGGGGTTGGGACGCACAATCTGAACTCGGCTTCCTGGTCAGAGACCTGCCCTCCTGCAGGAGTTGAAGTCCGCACTGACGTTCCCTGTCACCTCAGGGCTCCTCCTGAGGCTCCCTTGTTCCTTTAGTGTCCTTTTCTAGGCGTGAAACCCCACTGAGTCTGCTGCACTTACCTGCTGGTGTCCACATTTCTACAGGGCCCCCAACTTCCAGAACCCCGATCTGCCGCCTCCCCCTCCCCGTCCACATTCTCATGGGGCCCAGCCCAGGGCCTGAGCTGCCCTCTGGGCCCTGACCGCTGCCCCTGCTTACTGTTCTGAGATGTCCATGATTTGCTCGTTGTTAGCCGTGAAGGAAGCCCCCTGACCCGGGACCCTCACACCGTTGGCACTGTGGTGGGGGCGGCAGCCAGGGAGGTGCAGCCCCCCAGTCTGCCTTCCTCGCCGGTTCCTCCTCTGCTGTCAGCACATGGCGTCCACCTGGCCGGCCTCCTGCAGCAGTGACAGTGACCCCGACGGAGTCCTCCAGCTGGCCTGAGCCCTTCAGACAGTGTGGCGGACCCCAAAGCTGGTGTGTGCTACCCCAAACCTGACCTCAGAACACCAGCCCCTCGCAGCCACTCACAAGCTCCGATGGTGGGGCTGATTCAGTTCCCCTCCCCCACCCTTCCCAGTCCTGCTCGAGTGAGGAGAAAGGCCTGGTGAGGCACAGAGTGACCACAGCTGTAGGAAATCGTGTTGCCCACAGCCCCTTGGGGCCACTTGGTCCCCCCAAGGTGACTGACGGCCAAGTCTGGCTTACGTGCTTCCTTCCTCTCGTTGTCCCCGGTCCTGAGTGCAAGCTGGAAGCCGGTTCCAGCTGCTCGCTGTCTCCTGAGCCCTGACAGAGGCTTCGCAGCGGCACCAGGTGCTCGCCCGGCTGTGAGTTTGTGTGCTGGCTCTCGGGCAGCAGCCTCAGGATTGCCTCATTCGCGGCCGGGGTCTGACTCGTCCCCACTACCAGCCAAGCAGGCGGCATCTTCTGGATCATCAGCCCCTGCTCCCCTTTGAGCTCGTGACAAAATCCCTCACCAGTCTTGTTGGGGCCTGTTTATGTCCCAGTCAGGCCCAGGACTGGTGCTGGCCTAGCCCACCCAGGACCAGTTGTGTGTGTGTGTGTGTGTATACGTACGTGTACAGCGCGGGGGAGGGTGGCTGCCCTCTCACCACAGCTACAGGAGGGGAAGCAGAGGACCTACCCCAGACCCACCTACTAGAAGGCGGCTCCGTCGGTGTCCCTCCTGCCCAGCCCAGCTCTGGCGTGATGACCCCGCAAGGTGGCTGTTCTGATGGTTTCCATGCCGTCAGCGATGCTGATGCCAGGCGTGCGTGTTTGCCAAAGCCCAGTCATTAATAGTGATGGCAGGTTCTTCTGCATGGGCCGTAGCGTTTCACGAGCCTCCTTATGGCGCAGACAGCAGCGGCCCTGTAGCCTCCTGGGTCAGGATGGGGGCCGAGAACCCAGGCCAGCGTCAGAGCCGGTTCGCCATTCTGCACACAGGTGGAGTTGAGCGTGCTGCATCGTCTTGCTGGGGGCTTTGCATTTCCATATGAAGAGGAATGCTTGTTACTCATGCTGTGTTTTCTTTTTAACTCGTTTAGTTAAAAAATGTGAGCATCATTTTGTGGGGAACCTGTTTCTCATCTCAAGTACTTACAACCACAAGTTCTCGTTCTGTGCTCTTTTCTCTGTCACCTTCATCCATTGGGATAGTTGTCACCACAAGGAACCTTGCAGGGAGCAGGAAGCGTTTCATGGGGGTTGTTGGCAGCCATCACGTGGGCTGTGTGGCCGCGGTAGCAGGTGTCAGTCTGGGTACAGAGCGGGGGACAGGCCGTGTGGGGTGGGGCAGCGCTCGGGGAGGCAGTGTGTGATGGCAGGCCCTCCATCTCCTTCCCAGATGCTGGACCTCTCCAATAACCAGCTCAGCGAGGTCCCAGCAGAGCTGGCCGACTGCCCCAAGCTCAAGGAGGTCAACTTCCGGGGGAACAAGCTGACGGACCGCCGGCTGGAGAAAATGGTGCACGGCTGCCAGACCAAGTCCATCCTGGAGTACCTGCGCAGCGGAGGCCGGGGTGGCGGGCGGTGCAGGGCCAAGGCGGACGGCCCGGAGAAGGAAGAGGCCCGCAGGAGACGACGCGAGAGACGGAGGAGGGAGAGTGGCGAGGGGGAGGGGGAGGGGGTGGACAGCGCCAGCAGACTGCTGCTCCGCATCCTGCACGTGTCTGAGAACCCCGCCCCGCTGACTGTGCACGTCAGCCCCATGGTCAGGGACGTCCGGCCGTTCATCGTGGGGGCCGTTGTGAGAGGCATGGACCTGCAGGCTGGGAACGCGCTCAGACGGTTCCTCACCTCCCAGGTGGGTGCATGCGGCCCAGGAAGGGCAGGGGCAGGGCGGGTGTGCAGAGGCGCAGGGCAGGTGGGCAGAGAGGCAGGGCACAGGGAGGGTGGGCAGAGGGGCAGGGCGCAGGGAGGGCAGGCAGAGGGGCAGGGTGGGCAGCGCGGGGCGCTCGGGCACTGAGCTCGGCGGGTCTCACGTTGCAGACGAAGCTTCACGAGGACATGTGTGAGAAGAGGACGGCAGCCACCATCGCGACCCACGACCTCCGGGCCGTGCGCGGGCCCCTGCTCTACACCGCCCGCCCACCACACGATCTCAAGGTGCCAGCACGTGCCCCTCCCCGTTGGCACCTGTTTTGCGTTTCCGTGAGGCGCGTGCTCGTGACGGCGTGCCTGCGCTCCAAGGCAGCATCTGACGCTGCCCCCGGCGAGTACCTCGAGTCACACACAGGCCGCGTTTGCGGTTCATTGGAAAGTACACTCTTCACAGGAGGGAGTTATTTCAAAGTGGTTTCCTTCATTTGCTCAGCTTTCACCAAACACGGGTTTATGTACTGACTACAGAACCCCTCATTTGGGTTGACTTGAGTGAGCTTGGTTTGTCTGTTACGCCCTGGGGTGCGGCGGGGTCCCCGCGGGCAGTCCGGGAGCCCAGCCTCAGGCCTGGGAGACGCCATGGCGTGTGGCGGGTTGAAGGTTAAGCCCAGCTTCGGGAGTGCCGGCGTGTGTGGCAGGTCCCTGAGGGGCCTCTGGGGGCCTCACGTGCTCATGCCACCATCACAGGGAGAATGGAGGGGAGAGCCGAGAGGGGACACTGTGCCGACGGCCACATGAGCAGGGGACCGGCAGCGTGTGGTGGCCGCGGCTGTGAGGAGAGCTTGTTCCATCCGAGCTCACCACCAGGTGTTCACCCCACAGATCGTGCCCTTGGGGCGCAGAGAAGTTAAAGCCAAGGACCTGGTGCGGCAGTTACAGCTGGAGGCCGAGGAGCATAGGAAGCAGAAGAAGAGACAGAACGTGTCGGGCCTGCACAGGTCAGTGGCGAGCCTCCCCTCGGGGCGCTGCACCCACCCTGCAGGGCACACCTCCGGCCTCCACTTCACTCAAAGGCTGCCATAACTTGAGACTGTCCCTTACAGATGTTAACATCTCCCAAACTTCGTTCCCTGTGCTGTCAGGGACTCTCGTGTGGGGTTAAAGGAACCATGTCAGACAGGCCTCTTCTCTCGGAGCAGGGGCTTAGACGCTGCTTTGGGGAGAACAGGCTTTCTTAAGTGCGCAGGCCCATCGTCGGGAGGGACGGGGGTCCTGCCCACAGCACGTGCACAGGGACGGGGGAGGGCAGTGCAGTCACCCTGATGACAGCCAAGCCATCAGGCCTACAGCGTTTTGTGCACATCACCAGCGCCTCGGGTGGGGTATGGGTGGCCTGCTGTGCGAGGCCCACGTGAGGACAGGCTTTAGCACGTCTTCCTCCCAAGCTCGTAGGTGCCTGGTCTCACACTGATTAGTCTCAAGAGCTTGCATTTGTCCAGTGTGACCCGTAGGTGTGCGTTCCCATAGTTATGCCACCTCCGCGTTTTTCCCTGCAGATATCTGCACTTACTGGACGGGAAGGAGACTTACCCCTGCCTCGTGGATGCGGATGGCGACGTGATTTCTTTCCCACCGATAACCAATGGCGAGAAGACGAAGGTAGGGCATGGCCCGTGCGTGTTCGTGTGTCTGGGCCTGCTCTGTCGTGATGGCCCGTCCCCACACCAGACCGTGCAGGCCCCATGCTGTGCTGCCCACAGAGGCCCCCAGTCTCCAGAGCTCGTGTCCCTCTCAGCGCGGTGCTGCACCAGGCGTCACCATGTGTGCGTTCCCGCCTCTGCCTCTGTTTGGAAAGGGGACGGTCCCAGTTTGCTTGGCACCATTTTTTATAAGTTTTTCCTCAGAGCACTTGCTATTGTCTCTGGTAACTGTATTCTTCCCTAAAACCCCTCTGATTTCTTTTTAAGATTAAGAAAACAACTTCTGATCTGTTTTTGGAAGTAACAAGTGCTGCGAGTCTGCAGACCTGTAAAGAGATCATGGACGCCCTCGTGCTGGTGAGTCCACGCTCTCACCCGGTTGGCACTCTGGCCACAGGGATGGACGGCACGCCCTCCGTCTTCCTGCCGTCCCTCGCATGCACAGCTGCCCTGGTTTTCTCTAAAAGGGTATTTTTCCTTTGCAGAAAATGGCAGAAATCAACAAGTACACGCTAGAAAATAAAGAGGACGGATCACTTTCAGATCCCGAAGCCGACGCGGCCTCTGGACAGCCTCCGGGTCCCAGCGGGAGCCCAGGTGCCACAAAGGCTGGGAGCGCCTCACTGGTGGTGGAGCAGGTCCGGGTGCTTGACGAGGACGGGCACCTGAAGGTGGTGTACCCCTCTAAGACAGACCTGGGCCTCGCCGCTCCCCACGTGACCGTGATCCGCTGAGCCCTGGCCGCCGCGTGCCCACCAGCGCCGCCACGCGGTCCTCAGCTGCACCTGTTGTGCTGACGTTAAGTTATTCCTTACGTTCTCACCCCGGTGGTTTTTAAGATCCACGCCTCTGTTCGGTTGTCTGGACGGTTCCGTCCTGTCGCAGTGACGCCACATTGCCACGGACTTGAATCGTTTTGCCTTTCCAGCACCAAACTGTTTTACTAAAGCTTTTTACGAAATTACTCAAATATCAGAATTAAGTGTTCGAAACATTCTGAGATCATGTGAACACAGCAAACACCTTTATTCAGGGGAAAAAAGACTCAGAGGTTTGGACATTCAGCTCTACGCTGGGAAGCTAGACGACGTGCGCTTCAGTGAACTGCACCACCATTGTTTTTCTACAACACAGCAGCTTTTAAACCCGCACCGTGCCGGCGGCGCAGCCTCAAGATACGGAGTGACGTCCCGTCCCTGGCTTGCGCCAGGTCGTCATCTTTTTATGAAAAAAATATTTTTTAGGTGACCTTAGAATTGGCAGAAGCATTTTCTTCTTCCTGTTGCGGTTGGATGCATTAGGGGTAGCGCGACAGAGTCCCCTCGTGCGCCCCCGAGAGAGGAGCAGACATCAGAACGCACAGCTCCGGGCTCGCACGCAGTTCCCTGTTGCGGAATTGGCTTCCGCGGACCGGCCGGGACGTTCCGTTGTCAGCCCGCTAGAGGACAGACACGGGGACAGCCGCGGAAGGTGAACTTTGAAGCCATCAACCAGAGCGCAGCCAGGTGTGAACAGTTCTTCAGCATTTTGTGTTTTAGGTTATTTCCAGTTTTGAGTGTCTTGGGCCCTAGACCGTGAGTCTGCATTTGTTTCTGTGCGCAGGTACCCCTCCCTGGCCACGGGGTAGGTGGCGTTTACTGACCTCCCTGCTTCATGGTCTGGGAGGGTTACGAGACACTCAACTGGCTTTTGGTATTTAGTGACCCCGTCGGTGTCACGTTCTGTGACCCGCAAGAGACAGTTTGTGTGTTCTGCTGACTTGGGGAGCGTTTGCAAGAGGCTCAGTGAACCCATGCATTTAGCCATCAAAACCAGACATGGGGTTGGGGGGCAGCTCACGAAGGCACGTGGTTCTCCCAGAGCTCAGCCAGCCTGCTTTGTAGGACCCACCACAGCTCTCTGGGCACCTCCTGGCCTTCCCTTCGGTCCCTGGGCTGAAGGAGGTGGGCCAGATGGTGGCTTTTCCTCGTTTTGTTAGCCCCAAACCTACCAAGCATCCGTGCCGGTGGCTCTGGCTTGTCATGTCATGAGCCCTGGGCACTCAGGGTGGCGACTGCTGTGGGTGGCCTGGCTGGCATGGGTCTGTGGCCAGGGGGGGAAGGGGCACGTCCTGTCAGCTGTGACCTCACTGCCGGCCCATGGCCTTTCTGACGCAGCTCAGCCCCGTGTGAGGTATGCAGATGTGTTTGACTTACCACCAGAAGCCAGACGTCCTTCCTCTTTGCCGGTCCAGCCCACTAATAAACGTCATTTAATATCTGTGTTTCTCCCCAGTGAATGCTTTCTTGGCAGTATTTCGGGGTAGTGACTTTGGGGAAACAGAGGACCTGAAACCCCCCTTCCCAGCCCAGATCTTGCCAGCAAAACACAAGAGGGGCTTGATCACAGGCTCTGCCCAGAGAGGCTGCTGGGCCCTCCAGGCCTGGAGCGGGAGATGGACCCCCTCCCAGGGCACCTGCCCCCCCCCGCAGGTCTCACTCCTGGGTCTTACATGGGAGGGGAGACTGCCTGGCAACTCAGCAGGTGCTGTCACCTGTCCCTGGCCAGGGCCTGGGGGGCCACATCTGGTGGAGGCAGCTCACAAGGAGGTGATACGTGGCCCAAGGGCCTCTGCCTGCAGTCTCCCCACACAGAGGCCTGGCTGCTGGTGCAGCCCACAGAAGGAGACACGCACGTCCTCCAGGGAGTGGGCTGGCGCACCCTGCTCTTCGTCCTGCGACTTGCTGGGCCTCGGGGCGCACAGAGCATGAAGGCCAGATCCAGATGGCTTTTGTCATCTGTTGTTACCCATGGGGTTCCCCCCAACCCAGGGAGGTGTTTGTGAGGACCCGCGGGGATCACTGGGCAGTGCTGGGCTGAGCTGGGGAGGCTCTGAGGACACCGCCCCCAGACGGGTTCCCCGTAGTGCCCCTTGTGCGTGGACCAGACCCGCTTGCTGCCCCACCTGCTCTGTCCTCCCTCCTCAACGTGCTCCAGCCTCGGCCCCCAGCCCCTCCCGCCTCACTGGTCCATCAGCAGACTCGGTGCATCCTGCCCAGGGGCTGCTCAGACAGTGGGACCCCGAAGCCCACAAGGCGTTCTGGAAGTCAAGGAGACCAGAATGGCCTCAGGGACGACTGGTGGGTGGGCAGCTGCCAGGGGCCCTCCGCTTTTCTGTCCAGCACCCTGGCCTGGCTCTTGGCAGAGGCTGCACCCAGTCTTGGGGAGACCCAGCCCCTGCACCTCAGGAACTACCAACGTCCTAGAGCCCATGCAACCCAGCTGTGCCCCCCCACCAGTGCCCACCCTGTGGTGGCTCCAGCAGGGGCACCAGGGTAAGGCTGGCTAGATGCGGGTCGGCTGGCACGCCTCCCTCAAGTGTGGCTGAACAGGGCTGGGAGCGGGGTCTTCTTGGAGACGGGTGCTGAGGCCCGGAGACTAGGGCTGGCTGGACCAGACCTCTGCCCCTTAACCAGCATCCCTTGTCCCCACCCCACAGCAGACCCCCATCACTACCTGGAGACCCCAGCGCAGGCCAGGCCCGCCAGGCACCGCGCCCTCCTTGCGGGCAGAGCCAGGGACCCCCTGGGTGGTGCAGCCGTCCCTAACAGGCAAGCCAGTCTCGCGGGGTCTCTGCCCTTCCCTGCCAGCTTGGCCTCTGACATGCGGGTTTGCCACGTGCCCTCCGGTCTCGGGCTCCACGAGGACACTGACTGTCCCTCATCTCCCGCCCTCAGTCCTCCAGGAAGCAGCGTCTGCTAAGGTGTTTCTGGCAAGGCTCTATGGGGCCTGAGACGTGAGCCCGTAGTCAGTAGGTGGGGGTGGACACGGGGCCCCGGAGGGCACTTCCTGGGAACAAGGCAGGGGCACCGGACTGAACCTCTGAGCCGAGAGGCCTTGTCCGCGGCCGGTCAGGTGAGGCAGGAACAGGCCCCGCCAGCGGCCAGTCCTCGGGCCTGCCCCCGGGGGCTCACGGCCCACAAGACCGGCCCAGCCAGGCAAAGACACATTCCAAGGCCCAGAGCCAAGTGGGAGGGAGGACAGGCCCTTCCCACAAGCTTCCCACTGTTGTCCAAGTGCCCTCCAGCTGGCCTCACACCAGGCAGGCACCTAGGCTCCTGCAAGAGGCCCTCACCCATCCTTCATTCAACAGACTTTAATGGCTGCATTGGCACCCAGGCTCCCACAGGGCAGGGTGGGGGAAGCGCCCTCCCACTGGATCTGCTCCCTCGGGGGGAACGGCCAGTTCACTGCAGGGAAGACTGGGCGGTGGGTCCCAGACAAGGGCTGAGGCCTCTCTCCCCACCCTGGGGGGTGGCAGAGGGACACACACGGCCCCCTCAGAGCCATCCACGCAAAGCAGGAGTCAGAGGGCCCAGAGAGGGCAGGGGCCTATTCAGGGCCCCACGGCCCCACAAGTTCCCCTCAGGAAGGACCCCTCCCTGGGGCTGCCGGGCCTGGGCGCTCTGCAGGGGCTCTGGAGGCGTGTCCTGCAGTCCCAGCTCAAGCTGGCCCTAGTCTCCTGGCCATTAGTGTCTTGGGCTGGCCGCCTGCGCCAGGCACGGGCACCTGTGTCCCTGTTCGCCTGTGTGCCCATGTGCTGGCCAGTGACCTCGGCACCCTGGGGTCTGTGTGTCGGGGGTGGGGGCGTGCGTCTGCGCAGAGAGAAAAGCCTTCTGTACACGAGGATCATGTATATGGGGTTCAGTGTATACAAAGGGGGTTCTGGCGTACAGGGCGTCCACCCGAGCCCATGTCCCCACGCACGGCGGCCAGCCCCGAGCGGGTGTGCTGGGCAGCCCTATTTGCACTTGTGTACGTAGTAACCAGTGAGATAGCCGAGGATGAAGACAGCCCAGAAGAGGGCCACTCCGCCCAGCACCTTCATGGCGATGCCCAGCCTGCCCGAGCACAGCTTCCGGGAGACCCTAGGGAGAGAAGCGCCCCCACATGAGCCCCTGAGTCGACCGGGGGGCTAGGCCGGAAGGGAGCGGGCCCTGGGGCAGGTGGACCCCGAAGGAGGGTGGTCTGTATGGACTGCTGACTGGGGAGACAGGAGGGAGCCCAGCGAGGGAAGCCGCACACAGAGGTGCAGGGCCCCGGGTGGCTGGGACTGTTGGGGCTGCGGTGGGGGGGCCTGCAGCGTGGAAGCCGCCAGGAGGGGACGAGGAGGTGGAGGGCTCCTCCTGCGGGCCCTCACCTCTCCCAGCTCCAGGCCTCCTCTGTGCTGGGCCCAGCCACCACGCGGACTTCGTCGCGGCTGCGGTCATCCCACCTGCTGTACTGGACGCCGCTCTCCTGGGGCTGCATGCTGCGGGGGCTACGGCAAGAGGGGCAGAAGGTGGGCTGAGGCGCTCACGGGCGGGGAGACCGAGGCAGGCGTGCAGGGCCCTGACTCCCTGTAAAGCATGGTCCCGGTGACGGCAGTGGCTGGGGCTCCGTGTGGAGCTGCGTTTAAGGCCAGGGTCCGCCTGGGGGTAGGGGCGGGGGTGGGGGGACACGACGGTGGGCTGGCTCCTTCCCCCGAATCTTCTCACCTGGCTTACCAGGGGACCGGGATGCCAAGTGGTCCAGCCACTTGCCCAGGGTCACATGGGAGGAGGCCAAGCAGGAATTCTAACCCAGGGAGGCTGCAAACCCTTCCCTCAGGAATGCGAGAGGCTGTCTCCACCCAGCCCAGTCCCGGGCGCGGGGGAAGGAGAGGGCCTCTGGCAGAGCCGAGGCCACCCTGGAGGACAGCACAGGATACCGTGGGTCCTTGACCTGATAACTGCCTTCCTTCCCTCCCCATTCCTGGCAGATAAGGCCCCGGAGCGTCTCCGGAGGCTGGGAAGGCAGGGGATGGGGCGGCGGCTGGTACGGCCTGTCTGGCAGGTCGGGAGAGGCCTGGAGCGCCAGAGCAGCACCCCAGCGTGTCCAGTGTCCTCCGGCCTGTCCGACTCGCAGCCCCTCGCCCCCGACACTGCCTGTGGGAGAAGCCAGAGCCCGGGGGGCACCTGGGCCTGCTGGGAGTCCAGGGGCTGGAGAGGCAGGGGCCTCTCTTCTAGGGATCCCCTCCCACAGAATCCTGGAGACAGGCTTAAAGGCACAGTGGGCCACTGAACGGCAAGAGGCCAACCCAGAAACTCCTGCGACCTGGAAGTTCTTAAACCCCTGACATGCCTCCGTGTCGTCCCTTTCCCCAACCCCAGCCCAGCGGGGAGGGAGGAAGGGAGCTTGTCTCCCAGCCCCAAGGCCTGCCTGTCAGGTGGGAGCACCTGCTTTGCCACAGCCACTCGGATCAGGGGCCGTTCTCAGGCCCGAGGGACGCCAAGTGTCTGCAGAGTGTGGGCTGTGCCTTCCCAGGTGTGCCTGGGAAAGGGGCTCTGGACCGACTCTGCTAGCTGTCTACCTAACGTCCACCCCCTGTCCACCCTGGAGCAGAGTCCCATTCTGTGCCAGGCAGCAATGTGCCACCCCAAATGACAGCCAGGGAATAAGACAAACTTAATACCCTGGCCCCTGGTCCCCCAGGTCAGCCGGATGAGGGCAAAGTGCTGGGGTGTAACAGAGCTGGGGAGTTCTTGCTTTCACCAAGGAAATAGCAGCCACTTCTTTCTTCCTGCCCAGGCGTGATGGCCGGAGCGGCAGCAGCCACCTTGCAGCCCAGATACCCATCCAACACCAGCCCTCATCCTGTGGACTCTCCAAATCCACACCAATTACCCGCCCTTGGGCTTCTTGGTGAGAAGAGTCAACCCCCACCTGTTCAAGCCTGGGTTCCTGGCGTGGGCAGCAGAAAGCATTTCTAACTGATGGAGACTAGACTGGCTCTCCAGTCATCTCAGTTGGACAAAGCCACTAGAAGTTGGTGGGGTGCCTAGAGCTGAGATCCTGCAGGCCTCAATCTCCAACCCCCACCTGGAGACACCCGCCAAGCTGGGGACCCTCTGGGCGTACTACCGCATACCTTAGACCCTTTTGCCCCCAAAGCACCTCCGAGGAGCCCACAACTTACAAAGGGAGAGTCCTGGCGTGGGGCCCGGACTCCGGCGCCCAGAAAGGTGGTCAGGTGGTCTCTGCCCGGCCAGTGGATCTCGCCCGCCTCCTCCCGGGCCGCAGGTCAAGGTCCGAGGTGCAGCCGATGCCTGCAACCTCAAAAAAAAAAACAAAAAAAAAAAACAAAACAGAACATAAAGAAAAGGTGAAGAAGAGCGGCCCTTCGAGGAGCGGGAAGGGGGTTGGGAGCGCTGGGGTGTCCAGCGACAGCAGGAGCCGGGCAGACATTTCCCGCACGTGGCCGCCCGGCCTGGGGTCGCTCGGCCGGATCAGCGCTCCCCCCGCCGCCCACCCCGCAGCTCCAGGACTCCCGGGCGGCCGCTCGCAGGGCACGGAGGCCGCGGCCAGGCCCACCTCCTCCGTCCGCCTGCACGAGGAAGCTGCCCCCGACGCGCGTCCCACCAGCGCCTCCGCCTCCTGCCCTCCGCGCCGCGCAGACGTGTCCGGGCCGGGAGGGGCGGGGCCTCGGGGGGGCGGGGCGGCCTGGGGGCGGGGCAGGGGGCGAAGCCCGCACGGGGGCGCCGACCCCAGGCCCCAGGTGTTCCGGACGCGGCCGCCGGAGGGCGTGCGTGCTGCAGGGAAAAAGGCTTTAGGGGCCGCAGGGGAGAGAGGGGGCTGCCGGGGAGAGGGGGCAACATGGGAGAGGGGGCCGCAGGGTCACGGGGTCGGTAGAGGAGAGGGGGGCCCCCTAGGCTAGGGTCTGCAGGGGAGAGGGCCTGCCCGGGCGACAGGGCCCTCAGGGGTCCCGGGGGGAGGGGGCGCGGGTCCACCCCCAGACCGTGCAGGTGCGGGACTCTGGTGCAGAAGCGGGCCCTGGAGCCTCCGGGCGCTCCTGAGTCTGATCCGACAGGCGAGGCGGCCCAGCCGGGGCGCCCCCCGGGGAACCTGCGCCGAGTTCCCAGCTCCGTTCCTCGGGTTCCCGCACTGGGCCCGCCGCGAGCGCGAAGCAGGAAAGGCCGGGCGCGCGCACAGGTGGGTGGGGGTGGAGGACGAGAGCAGACGCCGCGGGCGGGTGCCTGCATGCAGCGCGTCGCTATGCCCAAAGCCTGCGGGGTGCGGGACGCACGCAGGGTGAACTGCGCAGATCAGAGAGCCTGGCCTCCTGGAGCTTCCACTCCCGCAGCAGTCATGGGAACAGGAGTAGACGATCGCCTCCACTGTCTCCCAGAGGGGTCGCAGCCGCGAAGTGGTGCCCCAGCCAGGGGCGCCCCCACCGCACAGGTTTGTGCCGCAGGTGTTGGGAAGGGGCGGATAGGCACCGGGTCTCAGGCCTCCTAAGCCTGGGGCCTCAGGGGTGGGCCCTTGCTCAGTGTGGGGGTCTCCCCAGGAAGGAGCCAGGGGGGCAGATGGGGGCTGTGGTGGTCGCGCAAGCCCCCACGAGTCCCCCCGGGAGACGGAAAAGCTGAGTCCGTGGCCAATGGCAGAGTTTAATTCTAAAGCGAAAAGGCCGGGCTACACAGGGCTGGCTCCCTGAGCTGGGTGCCGGCCTCCGCTGGGCTGGCTGGCGTCTGGGGCCCCGGCTGGGTCTACTTGGAGGTTATCTTCTTGGACTTGTTCGGGGAGGACGAGGCCTCTGTCTGCTGCAGGGGAGGCACTCTGGCGCCTTTCTGTTTGAGCTGATTGTAGTAGTCGTCTCTCTCAGAGATGATACTCTGCAACAGAAGCCCGGGCCCTCGGTGGTGGGGACCGCGCCTCTCCTCCCCGAGCGGGGGGGGCGGGGGCGCAGCAGTGGTGTGCGCTGACCTGACCGCCGGCTCTCCAGCGGAGAAGGCTCTGGTCTGTGGCATCTGCTAACTTCTGGGCTGGAAACACTCCCCACCTCTGCTGATCCCGCCCCGGCGATGAAGCCACAGAACTCAGCCCGACACGGGCTGGCGTCACCTCTCCCCTGAAGCAGCACTAACTGCACTTATGTCCTCTGAGGATGTCGAGTGGCCCAGACCAAGAGACCTCAGAGGCCATCGAGTCTGTCCCTCAAGTCCCTTCTGTCCTGCGCACAGGGAGATGGGAGCCCCTCCCTCAGCTCTGCTGCTTTGGCACATCACTGTTTTGCGTGCAGCAGAGGAAAGGGCTTCTTTCCTGGCTACTGGCGGGTACTGATGACTCCTCCCATCCCTCTCTCCTTCCCTCCCTCCTCCCTCTCCCCCACACCAAACAACAGGACCCAGATTGCAGAGACCTTTGCAGGCTGCAGAGACCTCTCCCCGGGTCCTCTTGCAGGTCTTCCCCCTCCCCAGACTGTTGCCACCCTACAGGGGCACTGTCTCCCACGACATAGGAGAAAGGAAATCAGGTCTCGGGGAAATGTGGGTGCAGGAAGGTCATAGGCACCTGCTGGGGCAAAGGGCCATGTCATGGGAGGCTTGGGGCGTGGGGACAGAAGCGGCCCCTAGTGAGAGTCCATATGGCCCTGCACAGAGCACGTGACAGTCAGGGCTCTTCTCCCAGAGCCCTCCCCCCACCATGCCCAGAAGGCAGACAGGCTCTCTCCCAGGTGCAGAGGGAGGCTCTACTGCTCAGTGAACTCAAGAGCCAGCCCACAGCTTGTCAGCCAAGGCCCACGGGGGTGGTGGCTTGCCCCTGCCAGCCCCAAAGCCTGCACTATTTCTCCTGCACCACCCTGCCCCGTGAGGCCTCTGCTTGGGGTCGTCAGGATGACAGCCTGAACCAAGGCCAGGGAAGGGGGGCCACGCCGGGGTCCTGGCTGCGCAGACGAGGATTCCAGGTGAGGCCACGCTGAGGTGCCAAGAAACATCCCCAAAGAGGCTGAACTGGACAGAACCTGGTGGGGTGGGGGGGGGGGGGGGGGGCATGTTCCTGCTGCTGGAGAATCTCCAGGACCCCAGCAGCTTGGTCCCCTCCTCACTGCACCCGGAGCTGAACGCTGAGAGCAGCCTAGCCATGGGGAGATCTGGTCCCCTCTGCCTGAGCAGAGAGCAAGGATGATCCCAGGGGCACAGTGAATGGTGACACAACCAGGATGAGAATGGGGGTCCCCTCAGCCCCCTGCCGCAGATCAGCAAGCGTCACCCTAGAGAGGCAGCCTCAGGGACCAGGAAACAGCCCAGCGCTGGATATACCTGCAAAGCTTCCAGAATGTCATTGTCAGAGATCTCAGTGGCAAAGGACTTGACCCCGGAGGTGCTGAAGGTGGCCTGGATGATCTTGTTTCTCAGTCTCTCAAGCTGTGAGCAAAGAGAAGGAGGGGGCAAATCACGCCCAACCCTGAGTGAAGCCTTCCAGAAGGTAGATTTGTCCTCACTTTTCGAAGCTTTAGGAACTGGAAGTGTTTGGAGAGGCCAGCTGGTCTGCCTGTGAGCTAGAAGGTGCCAGATCAAAACTCAGACCCAGGGCGGCTGGGCACCCAGGCTTTAAGACTTTCTACTATTTTTTTTTTAATTGAAAAAGTAAAACCTGCACATGGCTTAAAAAAAAAAAACAGTACAAGGTCTCCAAAGCATCCCCCAGGCCATCGTCCACAAGGGAGCTGGCACTCCCTGCCCCCAGGGGAGACTCCGGGATGCCCCTGGGAACACCCTGCAGGCTTATCAGCCCCTCACTGTTGGCACTGCAGGGAACACCTGGCCGTCCCTCCTCTTGGACCCCCAGCCCTCCCTCCTTTTCTTGGGATGGTGAGGCAGTCCTCAGTGGTTTGCATTAAGCAGCCATGAATGGGGCGGTAACCAGGAGTTAACTAGGACGGAGCTAAGGCTGTCTAGTCTTGCTGCCATCAGCATCATTGTGCTGATATGCATTGTTCATCTCCTCCACTCTGAACCCCAGAAGCACTCAGATGGGCCCCCCAAGTTATGGTGGCAGCTCAGCACCCGCTCCTCACCCTCAATGAGCAGAAGCCCTGATGATGCAGAAACGTCCCGTGAGAGCCGGCCTCAAGAGAGTTTGCATTGCCTCAAAAGGGCTGCAGGCCGGTCCACTTTGCCCCTGGGACAGCGTTGAAGTGACAGAGGGCATGTTAGGAGCCCCTGGACCTTGGGTGGGGAGGGGGTTTCCTTTCTTTCCAATGTGGATTGGTGCCAGCTCTGCACCCCATACCGTACTGGGTGTAGGGAAGGGGGGCCCGCCCCCTGTACCGGAGGTGACTGCTGCTGGGCAAGGGGTGGCAGTCACCCGGAGTGTCCGGCCACAGTGCCCCACGCCCGGGCTGCTTCAGGCGTCACTCACGGGTCACGCACCACTTCCAGAGGACCCCAGACCTGCCCCCACAAACTTTCTCAACACAGCGTTCCAGGCGCTACCAAACTGAGGCGAGAACCAGACCGATGATGCACCATCCCCCGCTCACACTCTAGCCGGGAGGACTGCTGGATCCCAAACACAGTTTTAGGAGAGACAGCGAGTGGCGGGCGCTCACTGATGCTGCCGAGCCATCCGAGCCATTCAGCGGGAGGCTGGCTCCTCCGGGCGGGAAGAACACACCCCGTTACAGCAGGCACTCTGGGGGGGCAGGGGAAGGTGTCCTTTCAAAAGCCTACACGCACAGGACTTTCTCTTTGCTGGTTTTTGGATTCTGGTCGGCTCTTCGCCGAATTCCTTTTTGGCCTGGGTCCGTCAGCAGAGGGCACCTCGGTTTCCCTCTGTGCCTTTGCTCACGTGTAGCATGGGGCTCAGATATGGGGTCGGGCTCTTCACATCCCAGCACCACCCCCACGCAGCTCTGGGGGCACCAGAGGGTTATTTCGCCCCTCCGGCTGCAGGCTCCTCCTGTGAGCAGTGAGGACGCTAAGAACACCTGCTTTACTAGCTTTGTTCACGAGGTTAGACTTCACTGAGCAGCTTAGAACGGTGCCCGACCCCGGCACGCACCCCGGAAACTATAAATAGATGGCGTACCCCTGGCCCCGGAGCGCTCCTTCCTGGCCGGCTATCCAAACCCTCGCGCCCCTTCACAGCACAAGCCAGACACGGCCCGTCCCGCCCAAAGTGTGCAAGCCCCATTACACCTATGGTCTCTCCGCCACCACTTCTGGAGCGCCAATTCTGTGCCGGGGGCGGGGCTACGCGGGGGAGTGAGCCTAAGCCCCCGCCTCCTCGGCGCACGGCCCGCCCCCCTCGGCGTACGGCCCACCTCCCTCGGCGGTGGGCGGGCTCGGGCGCTCCGCACGCGGGGCCTACCCGGGACTGGGCGCTCTCCAGGGCCACGCGGGCCTGCTGCTCCGCCTGCTGGATCATTTCGTTCTTGCTCAGCATCTCCTCCTGCAGCCACTTCCATCTCTGCAGGTGGTTCTGGTTCTGGCTCGCCTGGGCCTGCAGCTTGCTGACCGTGGCGTCGAACTCCGAGATGATGTGCTCCTGCTTTTCGAGTTTGCTCTGCAGCTCCAACACTTGCTGCAGGGGAGCCAGGGAGGACAGGGCAGTAGGCCCACCTGGCCCAAACGGGTCACCTGTGTTCCCCGCCCGTCCTTCCCCCAAAAGACCGCCGGCCCTCATGGAGCCAGCAATGGCAAGGAGCTTCTGCATGCGCTCGCGCTCCTGCGATTCGCTCACCGGGGTGCTGCCTGAGGTAGGGGGGCCCGACTCACTGCGAGGGTGTTTCCAGCTCCTCTTGCCCGCGCTGTCAGGACTTACAACAAGAACAGCGGTCTGGCTGTTTAACCACACCTGGCGGTCACCTGGCGGAGAAGAATGTTGTCCTTCTCGATGATGCCCATCATCTCTTCGTGCTTCTTGTCTTCCCTGAGGTTGGAGAACTGGAAGGCAGACGGGGGGGGCGGGGGTTGGCTCAGGGGGACTCGGGGGCAAGACGACAGATGGAACACTTGCATCCAGCTTTTCTCCCTGAGCCTCAGTACGGTGAAAGCAGCGGGACTTCTGCCAAGGACAAGAGGGGCAAACACATGGGGAGCTGGAGAGCAGGGCCCGGAAGGCCAGATCCTAAACCAGCAGGGGTGGAGAGTTGAAAACAAGCCCAGTTCACGCTTCTGGTCCTCAGATCTCAGAAACTGGTGGTACGCGTTCTTCTGGATCTGGAACCTAACGTGGGGAGGATCAGTGGATACTTCTCCAGAAACTAAGAGCGGCAGACCCGTCCCTGCCCTCAAGCACTGGGAGCCTGTGCTGTGTTCACCTGGTGAGAGGCTGGATGTCGGGGGCATAGCAGAGGGTCTCTGGCTAAGGAGGGGCCAGGCGCAGTGGAGGGTGGACCCCCCAGGCTCCAGATGGGGGATGTGGGGGCCAAATGTGGATGCCCCCGCTGTCTTCCCATCTTGGCTCCTAGAACACCAGCAGCTAGGCCTTCTCATTCCAGGCAAGAAACTTCCAGGTTCCCCGAAGAACTAAGAAGACAACCTTCGAACGCTCGGCTGAGGTGCCCACATGTGCCCGTGCGTGTGAAGCACAAACTTACTGCCACGTGCTCAGAGACCCCACTCAGCTCTGGCACAAGTGAGGCCCTCTCATGAATGACAGACACGAAGACAAAGGGACCCAGGGCACTTGCAGGCGATCAAAGATTCAGGAGGTTGAGCCCAGCGAGCGTGAGTGTTCCGTGGGGGATATAGACAAGACACTGAATCGTGAGACAAAAGAAGAGAAAAGGACGTTGGGAGAACAAGAGAGGTCTCGGAAGCCATCCGTGCAACAGAGAAGAGCACGGGAGGCGGCTGTGGATAAAGAGCCGGGAACAGGGGCCGTAGAGCAAACCACCCAGAGATGGGACAGCAAGAAGAGGAAGAACGGGGCTCCGGGGACACCGGGAGGAGTGCTCAAGAAACAAGACGGAGAGAGAAGAAACAAGGTAACATAACCTTCCGGGGCGAACTTTCAGGACACCTGGGACAGAGAGCCCAGTGGTTTTCCGGAGACGCAGCAGTGCACCCAGACCACGGTCCCAGGCAAGCGAGAATTGGGAGTACCCAGGACTGCCCCCCACAGCAGCCTGGGTCGCTCGGGCCCGTGGGGCAGTGCCTTCACTGTGGGCGCAAAGTGCTCTCCCGGCTGTGGTTCGGCATCCCACCAAATTCTGTTGACGTGTAGAATAAGGACATTAGCAGAATATGGTGCCCCCACAAATTTACACCCACTCAATTTTATCAGAAGACTACTGCAGGATGTGCTCCAGTGAAAACACGGGAGTAGATCAGAAAAGGAGGAAACTTCATCCTGTTTGGCAAAACCTGTGTTTGAGTCCCAGGTGGGCATGAGGGGCTGGCAGCCATACCCCGAGCATCCCATCACGGTGGGACGGCACCGGTGGGAGGCCGACCGGCCTGTGCTGGGGGCCCCAGGCGGGGCAGGAAAGAGGGAAGCGCTCGATAATGCTAGGATGGAGAAAATTCCAGAATGGGTGCTAGAAGCATACCGTTTGTAGGCCTGCAAAGTGATTCCTAAAGAAGAGTTGAGAGCAGTCGCCCTGGGGGATGGGCACACAAGACGGAAGAGGTCGGGACCCGCCCCTGCTGTGTGACAAGCCTGCGGGACTATTTCATTCTTTAGGTTGTGTGCGTGAATAACTTTGATGAAACAAAACACGTAGCAAGGGGTGGGCTTGGCGGAATGGCGGCCTCTCTAAGTGTGCGTGCGCTCGACCCTGGGACTCGAGCACGCGGGGATGCTGGAGAAGGGACCGGGAGCCGAGCAGCCCAGGGAGGACGGTGCGGGCCAGGGGGCGTGGCGTGACCCAGGACAGGCTGCCCCAGCTCGGGACGGTGGGGAGGGGGCGGGGCTGCTGGTGCCCGCTGCATGACGGGCATGGCCACCTTGTTGGACATGGCTTGTAACTGGTCCCTCCGCTCCTGGAGCTCCTTCTGCAGGGTCTCGTTCTTCGTGTTCAACATGTGCAGTTGGGATTCCTGGAAATCCACTTGGCGTTGTAAAGACACGGCGGCCCCTGTGTGAGCCGGACGTGGGAAGGAGGGGAGAGAGGGCAGGGGCTAGGAGGCCGAGACAGGGGGGCTCTGGCCCCAGGCTGAGGGCTGCCACCTCCTGCCCTGCGTCCCTCGTCCCCTGGGCCACCCTCTATCCTGTGGCTCCTGGGCCCCCAGCGCCCCACCTGTTGCGAGCGAGTGTCTGGTCCTGGTGACCTCCAGCTCTGTCTGCAACTCCTGGATCACGTGCTCGTACTCCTCCAGCTGCGCTATCAGCTCCCGCTCAAAAGCCTCCTCCAGGGAGCGGGAGCTCCCCCTGCGCTGGTCCTCCTCCTCCTGCGCCTGCTCCTCCTCCTCCAGCTCCATCACCTCCTCCTTCTCCTCCTCCAGTTGCTCCTGCTCCTCACCCCCCTCCTTGGGTGCGGCCCCCTTCCTGCCTGCTGGGCCCTTCCCCTCGCCGTCCGCCCTCTCCTCTGCCTCTGCGTCTGCAGCCTCTTCTTCCTCGCCGCCAGCTGCTTCCAGGTCCTTGCCTCTGCCGGTCACGGCAGACTCCTCCTGAAGCTGGGAGAGGGAGGGGGCGCTGGGCAGGCAAGCAGGGGGCAGGGAGCACTCCACTGGCCGCCGTGCCAGCGCCCCGCTGCACCGTCTCGGGAGACCGCCACTGCCCGGCTCCTCCCTGCACCTGTGCAGGGCGGACAGGGGAGCTGGAGTCCCTTTTCCGGGAGCTGCTCTGCCCCCCTGCCCCTGTTCCCCTCAGGTGTGGCTGAGGGCCCACGACGCGGAGCTGCTGGGAGGACGCTGGCATTGCCAGGCAGCCCCGGAGATGTAGCCTGGGCCAAGCCTGCCTGCTCAGGATCCCGGCGGCCCGCACCTGCCTCCAGTGCTGCAGCTCCTCGTCTGGGAAGAAGGTCTTCAGGATGCTCAGCCTCCCGCTGGGCTTTGGCACCGGCTCCTGCAAGATGGCCACATGAGCCTCAGCGTTCCAAACTGCCCCCTCAGCTCCCCTGGCTGATGTCCTGAGACCCATCCTTCTGGAAGGGGACAGCACCCTCTCCATGTTGCAGGGGAGAGGGGGATCAAGTGTCTTCCTGCCAAGGGTGCTGTGTTGGTGAGAAGGGGGGCAGTGACCGGCAGATGAGCATCCCTGGGGGACAGTGATGGCAGATGGGCAGCCCTGAGAGGAGGGTGATCGGCACATGGGCAGCCCTGGGGGGAGGGTGATGGCAGATGAGCAGCCCTGGGGGTGACGGTGACCTGCAGATGGGCAGTCCAGGGGGGGAGGTGACCTGCTGATGGGCAGCCCTGGGGGGGACGGTGATGGCAGATGAGCAGCCCTGGGGGGAGGGTGACCTGCAGATGGACAGCCCTGAGGGGAGGGTGACCAGCCCATGGGCAGCCCTGGGGGGAAGGTGACCTGCAGATGGGCAGCCCTGGGAACAGTGTGATTTCTGGCTCCCTTGGACCCGCCCCAGGGAGTGGCCTTGCAGCAGTGGGCACCCCCACTTTGTTCCAAGAGTGGAGGGCCAGCCTGCCATGCCCACGTTGCATGTCCCTGTAGGCCCAGTGTGGGCTCAAGCCTCTCTAACAGCCCCCGGGAGGCCAGGGAACAGGGAAGGCAAGCCGATGCTCCCAGGCCTCTTCAGACTCCTGCTGCCCCTGCCTGCTGGTACTGCACCATCCGTGTCCAGGCAGCTTTCTCTGGTGGCATCTCGGGGATTTGGTGATGGTCCGAGGCCCCCACCCCACCTCACATGTGCCCCTAGCATAATGCCAGGCTGTATCCTCAGGTATGAAAGAAATCAGGTTTTAGAAAGACCGGGTGACTTCCCCACGAGGACCTGCCTAGTTCAGTCCTCTGCCCAGACCTCCCTGCTTTATAGGCAAGGACACTGAGCATCCTGCAGCCAGAACAGATCAGGCGAATCCAGGCCACCAGGCCCACAGGGCCCATGGCTAAGCCAGGTCTGGAGACTTCACCTGCAGGGGGCCTTCCGTCCTATGGGATTTCAGAGGGGCTGGCCCTCAGCTTACAGGTAAGGAAACAGAGTCCAGAGAACGACACAACCTGTCCCAGGCAGGAAAGCAAGCTGGCAGCCAAACACAGGGGTCTAGATGTCCAGCTCACGGCTCTTCTACCCACGAGGCCGTGGCAGCCTTCCCGGATGACGGGGCGTTTGCTGGAGACCTGAGGGCCACCAGGAGCTTTGGACACTTTGGATGCAGAGCCTGCAGCCCGGGCCCTGCACTCACCTTCGTGCACTGGCATACCCATGTCTCCCGGCCCTTGTTTTTAAGGAGGCATTTCAGCATTTTCTTCAAGGCCTCCCTCTCCTCCTGAAGGGCCAAGACCTCCTCATCTTCCTTCTGAGGTGGCACCTCCATCGCGGACAGCCGCTGCACTTCCTCCCGCAGCATGACCAGGCAGTGATCCTGGGCACAGAAGCATGGGTAGCCCCTGGGTGCCACACAGCCTCCCCCCCCCCACCCCCGGCCCCCGGACCCACCCTCTCTGGGCGCCTGCAGGAAGAGCAGACCTGGAAATCCCAGCCAATCCTGCCCAAGGGCGGGGACCAAGTCCTTGCCTGGGGAAACTCCTGGCAGCCTCCCTTTCAGGCCTGGTCCTGGCCAGCCCCCCAGTCGCAGTGGGGGATACTGTTCTTCTGCACGGCCCCACAGCGAGCCAGCAGCACCCTCCGAGAGCCACCCCCTGGGGCTTGCAGGGAGCCAGACCCTCTGCCCCTCAACCTTCCGTGCTCAAAATCTCAGTGCCCTCGATTCCTCAGCGGTGGAGACCTGGTACCAACATGTTTGGATAGCTGGAAATGGAAGGACTTGCCATCGGTAGCTCTGAACTGGGAGCAGCGTAAAGGAAGGCCCTGGGCCCGCAGTGCACCCCGCACAGTCCCAGGAGGGAAAAGAAAGGAACTCAAAAGTCCTCCAAATGTTTGGGATTTAAGTGCCAGGTTCCTACGTGGCCCATGAACCAAAGAAGCAGAAGGCACACAGGAAGTTAGAAAATGTCTTAAACAGAGCGATAATGAACACTGTCAAGATGTATTGAGACTTGTGGGGTGAAACTGAGCTGCGGAGAGGACAGATTCACAGCCCCCTGTGCATCGGCTAGGGCAAGCAAGGAAACCAGCACCTGAGCAACCATCAGAGGGATCCAGGAAAGAGCTGCGGGCTACGGTGGGAGGGACCGAGCAACCAGGATGGGAACTGGAGGACCCAGCTGGGAGCGGGGGAGGGGGAGGGGCAGGTGCGGCAGGACTGCGGGGGTCTCAGGGGTACGCGGAATTATTCACACGGCTAAGCTGAAATAACCTGGCAGAAATCACCCTTCTTCCCCTGGCTCGTGGTGATTCAGACCCATGCACCTGTCCCACACCAGACAGTGGTTGCTGGAAAGGGGATGCTCGTTTCCACTGGGGCCGCTGAGTGGACACCATGCTGCCATGTCACTGCAGGTGACTCTCTTGCCTCCAGTGGAGACTCGCTGCCTCTTCAGCTCAGACCAGGTGGAGATGAGAGAAAGGGAAGCCTAAGGACAGCTTCCAAGCTCCTGGAGGCAGCCAAGCGGGCAGCCCTTCTCCCGGCCGCTTCACACATGTGAGCTTTCCCCTTCCCACGGTTTGCAAAGAACATCCTTTCACATAGACCTGTGTGGTCCTACCGCTTGATAGCCTCAGGCTTTCCCCGACGTGAAATTGCTTTCCCCAAAGTGGTCACAGGATATCGACACTTCTAAAATCGTGACATCTCTCAGAAAATGCAGAGTGTCAGGAGTAAAGGTAAAATGAAGACTCGTGGAGCCACACTATCTGGGCTTTGCGCACCCACCAGCTGCCCAACATTTTGTGGTGCTCACTTCCATGACTGTCATTAAAGCCTCACCAGCTTTAAAACACCACCAACAACAGAAGGTGATTCTAAGAAAAGAGAGAGAGAGAGACGGCCCAAGTTAGCACTGTCAGGAATGGGAAAGAGGCTCCCTCTCCTGCAGAAATGGGGCGGGGGGCGCCTGGGCGGCTCAGTCGTTAAGCGTCTGCCTTCAGCTCAGGTCATGATCCCAGGGTCCTGGGATCGAGCCCCGCATCGGGCTCCCTGCTCCGCGGGAAGCCTGCTTCTCCCTCTCCCACTCCCCCTGCTTGTGTTCCCTCCCTCGCTGTGTCTCTCTCTGCCAAAAAAAAAGAAAGAAAAAGAAAGAAAGAAATTAGAGGGTTATTAAGAGACCATTATGCACAGGATCAGGCTAATAAATCTGAAAATTTACATGTAATGGACACATTCCTCGAAAAGCATAGCTTTTCCAAACTGAAACAAGAGGGAGAAGGAAGCCTGAGTATCTTTCAAGGACGTGAATTTATGACTTGGAAAACCTGACCCATGAGGACTCTCCAGGCACACATGGCCTCAAAGATGAATTCTTTGCCAATCTCATGCAGACTCTTCCAGAGAATAAAATAGGAAAGAGAAAATGCCTCCCAATTTTTTGATTGTTTGTTCTGAGGCCAGAATTACTCTGACACCGAAAGTAAACAAGGGAATTACAGACAGGTAAACTGTAGGCCAGTCTCTGTCACAAAGATGCAGAGCGTAACATCACAACGAGTCAACTTGTAGGTAGATCTTTGTATACAAGCTGATTATTACTGTTTTCAAGAATATATTCTCTTAAGTGGAAATAGTGGGTCAAAAGCTATGTGGATGGTTGACGTCATGATATGTGTGGTCAGCTGCATGCTGAGGGGGACGAGATCCATGCCAGCTCAACCCGCCACACGCTGGGATGAAGATGCACAGGGGCCAGAAGGTCTGGAAAACAGGTGAGTCACGGGGGCCTAAGGAGGGTCCTGGGGGTCATTTTTGGCCGCATCTGGAGACCTGCTTGGACAGCTAACCAGATACCCCAACAAGAGCCCTGGGGGGCTGGCCGGGCCCTCCTATCCTGCTGGACGTGGAGCCGGGGCATTAGGGTCAGGCTCTCTGCCCGGGGCTCCACACGCATGTGGCCGTACCTTCTCGTGGATGACAGAGATGTACCAGGGTAACCGCTTCTTTGGGTGGCTCTGCGCCAGGACCGGGCTGCTGGGGACCGGGCTTATGATCTGGGATCCACTCCTCTTCCGCAAGTAGTTGAATTCACAGGCACTCTTACTAAAGGGAAGGAGGCACCCTGTGGGGAAGCCGCAGGGCGTCAGACTCGGAGTGCTGAGCCGCCCTGGGGGCGTTCCACGGTAGTTTCCCCCTCGCAAGACGCCCCTGGGAAACCCTTTGCTGCCCAGCTGGGCTCCTCCACGCCTCCTAGTGCTGACCCCCATCGTCCATCCCTCCCCACCTGCCCCTGTGTGGGTTGAAGAAATGGAGGGAGATCATCAAAGCAGCCCTTGGAGATCCCCAGAGCCTAGGGGTCAGAACACCAGGGGTCACAGTGATGGCCCAGACATTTGTGAGGGGTTTCCTCACATTCAGACAGAGGAGACCTTTGTGTGCAGAGATCATCTTTGGATAAACCAAAGTAAGTATATTCATGCGTGGGAACAGTACATTCTACTCAAGGAGGGATGCATCCTGTGTAAGGGGCATAGGGTCGGGCAGGTGGTCCTGGGAAGGGAGTCCCATGGGGGCATAATCAGGGAGCCCTGGGGAGAGCAGGGGTCCCAGCAGGTTCAGGCAGAGGCCTCAGAGCTGGCCTGCCAAGGAGAGGACCCCAGGGGCATGCTCGTCCCAGTGGCGGCAGGCCCTGCCCTCACCGTCCACCTTTGTGTCGGAGCCCCGATGGCTGCAGGACGGGTCCTGGGTCACCTTCCAGGAATCAAAGCCCGTGCACAACTCCTCGGGCACCTCGGCTGAGGTGGATGAGCCTGCAGAGCGTTAAAAATGCTGGCTGATGACAGCTAAGGCCATGTCTTCACAAGACCTCCTGGGCAGGGATGATGATTTCATTTCTTTTTAAACTTCAGGTAGGATTAAAGATGACTTTTGTCACTGGATGTATGGGATTGAACCCTGGGACTAAATCGAACCATGATTCTGTCCTCCTGGCCATTTGTGTGCCCACGTGGAACAGACCGGGTGCAACTTCATCTCTGCAAATGGATGCATCCCCTCCTCTGGAAGGACCCTGCATTCTCATCTGTAAAACTGGCTCAGCCTCAAAGTCTCCAAGAGGTCCCTCTACCCCAATGGGCAGACCCCGTTTCCCCTCGGCCATCATGAATCATGTCAGTGGCAGGTGCATGCAGGACACAGTGTGGTCTCTCAGCCCATCCCAGCCCTGCCCAGAATTCACGGACCTGGAGTGCTGGCTCCTCTCTGAGGTTCCATCCCTGAGAAAGGGGAGCTTAGGGCCAGAACGGGTGGGGGCTCCTGCTTCTGACATGAACAAGGCCCCCATCGCTAGCCACAGGCTCTAAGCTTCCATTTCCCTGTCCCTAACCACAATGCCATGTGTGGGGACATGAAACCAGTGCAGGCCCAGGAACTGGGAAGTCTAGGGTGCTGTCCGGCCTGGCCACTGCCCCCCGGTGACTGCTGAGTGCCTGGCTCCTCTCTCAAAGCCTCCTGTTCTCCCGGATCAGAACAGTGTGCAGTCACACCTGATGGTGGTTGGTCTCCTTACCAGGATTGGTTCCTATCTTTGGCCTCATGACCTCTTTACTGCAGCTTCTAGAATTTTGAGCCTTCTCCCTCTCCCCTACCCCCAACCCTACTGAGTCTGGTGACTGAGACAAGAGAAAAGCAAGAAGGCTTTTCCTTCCCCCCTGCCCCCCCTGCAGCCAGGTCTTGCTGCATGCTCCAGCTGGTGCTTCTGCATGCACAGTGAGTTCCCACCACTGGCCACCACTCTGGCTGACGAGCACCAGGAAGGTTACCCCACTCCTCCAGGGAGGGAGGTGGTTTCCATGTGGGGGCCTCCCTGTGGGTGGCTCTCACCATAATGAGACATAGACGTGGCCTTCGTGCTGAACTGAGGGCAGCCAGGGCGCTTGAGAAACGCCTTTCTCAGCTCCTCTAGTTCGGCCATGAAGCTGGTGTCCTCGGGGCCGGGGCCTTGCTTGTATTCACCCTGGTGGAGTGGGGACAGCAAGACAGTGGGAGAAGAGCCCCTGGAAGCCACGTGCACCGACCACAGCCATCTGCCCTATTCCCGAGAACCACAGGCTTCGGGACAGGCACGTGTACCCACTGGAGAAACCACCGGCATCCACCTGGGGGGCCGCGGGTGGCTCTCTGGTCTCCTTGAGCTCATGGTAGATTCAGGAGCCTCGTAGCTGTGCTATCCCTTCCTTGTCCTCTCTTCCCTCGACTTCACTCCTTTTTGAGACACCCCCCCCCCGCCCAGGAAGGCTCAGGGCAGCCGGCCATCTTCTCTCCCAGGCTTTCGGGTTGCCAATTCTTTACACTCCCAGAATTGGCCCATCTTCTTCTGTCACCAAAGCATATTTGGAAGGCTGCAGCGGGCGCCCAGGCCCTGAGGCCTCCCATCAAGGGGGAGAAGCAGGTCAGCCCTGAGTTAGCTGTGCCGTGGCCTGGCCGTTCCCCTCCGGGACCCCACACCTTCTTCCCGTAGAAGCGGCTGATGGTCTGAGCCGACTTGCTGAGGGAGCGCTGTCTCCGGCGAAGTTTCCACTCTGGGACCAGGTTGTTCCGGCCGGCCACACACTGGAGGAGCATCAGGCCCTTCTCCATCAGGTTGGGCACCACGCTGTGCTTCTTTGGCAGGCTGGCTCCGCCAACCGGCAACATCCTTGGGGCGGGGCGGAAGGACTGGAGAATGCCTTGGATGGACGGCCCCTGTGGGCCTCTCTGTCTGGAGCAAGGTGTCAAGGGGAGCAGGGGCTCGAGTGTGGACCTGCCGCCGGGCACAGCCCTGGACACGACCAGCTTCGGAAGCTCCGCGTCCTGTGGGATCCTGGGAGGGTGTACGGCATCACAGATGTCTCCATAGCAACAAAGCGTGTCATTCGTCTTAATTTGCTGGGATTTGTCTTCACTAGGAAGAACTGTGTATCTCCAGTTGCACTCAGCCTTCTGACCATGCGAGGAGGTTCTTTCCTCTGGGGCAGCACACAGCGCACACCTGCATGGCTGACTCCCCTCGGGGTCTGGCATCCACATCTTGGGACTTTTGTCTTTTAAGTACTTCTCCATCTCATTTCTTCATCTCTATCCCTGATGCAGCTGTCACCACTCAAATTTGTCACCTTTCCCTTGCAATAATCTCCCCTGAGTTTTTGTGACAGACTCTTAGTCTACATTCACTCCTCTACATCCGTCCCTGCCCCGTGCCCAGCAGCCCAGCCCACTTCCTCACCTGCACTTGCTCTTGTCCCAAAGCTGCGCTTGGTTATCACTGCCTGAAACAAGGAGCGTGCTAGGCACCCTGGGTTGAGTGAGGATTGAGGTGGCCCCCTGGGTTCCCGGAAGACCCCTGGCATGGGTACCATTGTCCTCACCCACCCGCGGTAATGCTCTGCACCTTCACACCGTGGAGTCCTTGAAAACAGGACCTGTGCAACCCACCGTGTCCCGCCAAGCGTCTGTGAATTTGCTAGCACACAGTGAGATGCACCTGGTACTCTGTGTAGACCTGGGTCCAAGCATCTGCCCGCAGTCATCCTCGCGTGTACGGGTGTGCACACAGGTCTGTGCAAACATCCCCCACACGCACACATTCACACACAAAGCCCAGCCTGTCTTGGATGTGAAACCACATTGGATTATGATCGGACCCGAAGCAGGGAGGCCGGAAGGTGGCTGGAGCCGGACCGCTTGAGTTCAGATCCCAGCCCCAACATATTAATATCTCCTTGTCCTTGGCTAGTCCCTCCACCTCTCTGTGCCAATTTGCTCATCTCCACAGCGGGGATACAAATAATACCCATCTCCTAGAGTCGCCGTGAGGATTTAATTAGGAAACAGAGAGAGAGCGAAAGAGAGGGAGAGCTTCCTGCCATAGGCGGCACCTAGTCAGTAAAGCCCCCCCTGGGGACTGTCATCATTGCTACGCTCCTCACCCCGCCTTTGGCATCACCTTGCTGCCTGTCCTGGGGAACTGGGAGCACCTGGTAGTTAAGAATGCGAACAAAGGGGATGATTGATAAAAACAAGTCGTGCTGACCCCTGCTTTCACCCATACGCCTTGTCAGCAATCTGGATCCCCCGGAGGCCCTACAGCAAATTCCTTCTACCCTCACTGAGTGTCCGCCAGGCACCAGACACTGACTGCCCTAGGCCCCAAGGGCACCACGGAGTCTGCCCCACAGCCCGCGTGGCACTGTGACTGAGGCTTTTCTTGACCTTGTGTCCTACCCTTGCAAGGCCGCTGCTGGCTGGATTCAAGAAAAATTGCTCTGACCCTGGTTAGAATGGAAAGGAAGACTTAATTCCGGGACTGCAACAGGGGAGAGAGATTGAAACTCAACGCTGAATACGGCGGGCCGGTGGGGCTTCAGCCCAGGAGCAGCGAGAGGGGTTGTGGGTGGAACTTGCTAAGAGGGGACAGCAAGGGTGGGGGCATTCTCCCTAAGGGCAGGCTGAGCTCTCAGACGCAGGGCCTGGCCATCAGGGGCGCGGAAGAGGAATTCGGTCATGGGTCAAGGGTCCAGGGACTCTCTGAAAACTGGCCTAGGGTTCTTGCTGAATCTGGACTTGGCAAGGATGGACAGGGGGAGGCCATGAGGGAGGCCCCGGCGAGAAGAGGGCTCCGAGGGGTCTGAGGAAGGTTTGGTCAAGGATAGAGTTTTTGTCAGCTGTCGTCGGTCAGGGACCCAGGCTGACCAGGCTCCACCTCCATGACCAGTGTCTGGGCCTGGGTCACGGACGCAGGAGGAAGCAGCTCTCAGGGCCCCTGGCCTGGAAGTGAGGCCCTCCCTTCCGCTCACATTTGACCCCCAAAGCAGGTCACCTGGGGTGTGGCATTACAAAGGGGTGGGGAAATGCAGGCCTACCCTGATGGGTTGCATCATAACCCCCCCCCCCAAGGTATGTTGAAGTCTTAACCCCAGGACCTCAGCATGTGGCCTTATTTGGAAATAGGGTCTTCATAGAGGTCATTAGGGTGGGTGCTGATCCATATGACTGGTGTCCTTATAAAAAGGGGAAACTGACACAGAGACTCACGGAGCGGGAGGTCTCCTGAGGGTGGAGGACTGGAGCGAGGCATCTATTCGTCAAGGAACTGCCGCAGAAGTAGGGACAGGTGAGGAAGGGGCCTCCCCTGTAGGTTTTCCAGGGAGCACAATTCTGCTGACACCGAGACTTTGAACTTCTGGCCTCCCAAACTGTGAGAGCATCCGGTTCTGTTGTTTAAGCCCCCAGGCCGTGGTGCTTTATTACAGCTGCCCCAGAAAGCTAGCACACCCACCACGTGCTGGGACGTTCGGCCCTGAACGTCAGCCCTCGTGGGAGCTGCACGGACGATCGCCACGGACAGGAGACACGCCCCAGGGCTGGCTTGTGGACCTAGCAGGGCGTGCAGTGTCCAGGTGGGGATGGGCCTCGAGGCCAAGCACACCCCTAAGAGGGGCATCCTGCAGTCTTTGAGGGGAGCAGGGTGAGGAGGACCCTGAAAAGCTTCCTCTGGGAGGCACGCCGAAGCTGAGTCTTGAAAGTCTGGTGGGTGGGCTTGGGCCACTGGTGGTGCGTGAACTTTCAGGCGGAAGCAGTGAAATCCTGCAGGAGCTGAGGCTCCTCCTGGCTCCGGGTGGCTCAGTGTGCCTGCAGTTTACAGGGACCGAGGGCAGCTTCTCAAACTGTGTGCTCATGGGAGTTGCCTGGGGAGCTTGTTAAAATGCTGATTCCCATTCACCAGGCCAGGAGCAACTCCTCACCTCTGTGGGCGTTGCCCCCACCCTGGCACTGAGTACCCTGGGGGCGGCACCCCGGCCCTGGTGCTGCACCAAACCTACCTTTGACCCCTGGCAGCCATCCACAGCTCTTGCGCCTGTTCAGCCTCCAGAGAGAAGGGCTGCCCGGCCCTCCGAGGGGCCTCCGGAAATGTAATTCATCCACGCCGGATGGCCTGCATCTTAAGTCGACTTATCCTGCACATGACCCTCAAATTTATTGAGGAACCGTGGAGACATTTTCACATGATGCAGTGATAAACCATTTCATTTTTACAGATTCATACCAAAAATCCACCAATAAAGTATGCAACACCAGCCACGTGCTTAACATGCTTTATTTCTCCTAGTCTATGGGAGCCCTGATCAGGCTTCCTTTCATCTTTCCTTTGCCCTGACAAACACGGGGGTCTCCCGTGTGTCTCCTGTGTGCCTGGCTCCACGCTTCCAGCTGGGAGACGGTGGAAACTCCCATCTGCTGGGTCCCTTCTCTCAGGAGGCCTGCAACCCGGAGATCATATGAGGAGATGAACCAAACAATTGGCTCCTTGATAATGTAGAGTTCCAAATAGAATAGTAATCACTCTGGTTGCAGATTAAAAAGCTAGAGAAGATATTTGCATACCCGTGGTCACAACAGCATTACTGACAATTGCCAGAAGCCAGAAGCGACCCAACGGTCCACTGAAGGGTGAAGGGATAAATAAAATAGAGTATGGCCGTCGGATGGAATAACACTCAGCCCTGAAAAGGAAGGATGTTCTGAAGCATGGAGGAATCTTGAGGACATCATGCTAAGTGAAATAAGCCAGCCATGAAAGGACAAACACTGTGTGATTTCACATATATGCCATAGCTAGAGCAGCCAAACTCACAGAGACAGAAGGTGTGAGGGTGGGTGCCAGGGTCTGGGAGCAGGAGTCGGGGGTTAGTGTGGAGTGGGTAGAACTTCAGTCTTGCCAGATGAAAAGCGTTCTGGAGATGGACAGTGCACAACAATGTGAACGTCCTCGATACCACTGAACTATATGCTTAAAATGGTCAATTTTGTGTTACTTCTATTTTGCCATGATTTTATTATTTAAGGAATAACTTTTTTAAAGGTGTTTCCTTTAAAGGAAAGGTCTCCTCTGCCCTTTCCTCCTTCTCTAGCAGATGGAGAGGCGACAGCATGAGAAGAGGTTGGGAAGGGCCCAGAAGAGCTCTCCGGGTTGTCACGGGCTAAATGCCAGCAGTGCGTGTTCTAAGGTCCTCATCGGCACCTGTCGGCTCCCCGCGTGGTTTGAGCATCTCCCGTGAGCCTGACCCTATTCTGGGCACTAGGATGGAAAGTGCTAGCCTAGTGCTTGCTCTTCTTACATTGCAGCGGAGGAAATGCAAAAGCCGAGGAGCAGACACACAGACACATTTCGGCTCGTGGTAAGGGCTCCGAAGGAGAGAGATCCACGGGGGCCGAGGGGGAGGTAGTGGCAGATGCCGTGGGCAGGCTGGAGAAGATGGGCTCTCACGGTGATGTCAGGGCCCAGAGCTGATGCCAAGGAGTCCAGCCCCGGAACATCAGGAAGGAGAGCATTGCTAGCACAGAGCTGCTCACCAGCTGGAGGCAGCAGTGAGCTTGGCTTGTTCCAGGAACAGCGGAGGCCAGATTCTTGGGACCTGGATGCCTCATGGTGGGGAATGGCTACGTGGAGAGTGTAAGAGCTTTAGGGGTACAACCAGAATCCCCGAGGGTGAGTTCTACTGTACTGGTTTCCTGGGGGTGTCAGACACAACACAGTAGGCCGGGCTCACACCACACACAGTTCTCGAACACTTCCCGAAGTCCAGGGTAAGATGTCAGCAGAGCTGTTTCCTTCTAAGAACTGTGAGGGAGAACGTGCAACAGCCTCTTCCGTAGCTGCTAGGGGTTTGCTGGTGATCTTTGACTGTAGAAGCATCATCCCCACCTCTGCTTCATCTTTGCATGGCATTCTCCCTGTATGCGTGTCTGTGTCCAGATTTCCCCTTTGTATAAGGACGCCAGTCATACTGGATGAGGCGTCTCCCCACCCCAGTCAACCTCATCTTAACTCAACCAATTCCATCTGCAATGACCCTACTTCCTAATAAGGTCACATTCTTAGGTATTGGGGGTTAGGACTTCAACATGTGAATTGTGGGGAGACACCATTCAACCCATAAGAACCTCCCCTTGGGTGGGGGATGGGGTAACTGGGTGATGGGCATTGAGGGCACGTGATATAACGAGACAGGGTGTTACATGCAACTGATGAATCACTGAACTCTACTCTGAAATTAATATTACACTTTATGTTAATTAACTGAATTTAAATAAAAAATAATAAAGAACCTCCCTCGGATAGCAATATTAAGTGCAGGGAGTTCTCCAGACCCGATTCCTCAGCCCCAGAGCACCTAAAACATGCCTGGTGCCTAACAGGTGCTTGAAAAATATGTGGCTGAATGAAGTACCATTTCTGGCTTCAAGGACCTGAAAGAAAAATGCAGCAAACGCTGAGGGCACTCCAGTTTCTTTTCATACTTCAACTCAGTAAATATTTAAGGGCAGTGGAAATGTCAGCCTCATTTTAGGTGCTGGGGACAGTGCAGTGACGTCTCTGACCCTGCAGAACTTACATTTTATCCTGAGACATTTGGCTTCACCTTTCTGGTTACTCAGGTATGACCCAAGAAGGCATCCAAAGTTCAAAATCCAGAAACGAGACCAGATCACAACTGGACAGCTGCTTATCCAGTATCCGGTTTTCTCTTTAAACAGAACCTGGGTTTTATGCCTGGCAGGAATTAACCCAGCTAAGACAACATTCCTCAGCTGTGCAAAAGAAGGCACTGGGTTTCCAGAGAGGTCTTTAAGTGGGGAGGGGCTTGCTTAGGTTCGAGCTGTGATCTTCTTACCTTCCATTTTCCCATCTTTAAAGCAATGTCCAAAGTTCCAGACCAGGAGTTGACCTAGAGAATGAAACCATTTGGCTAAGAAAGACCAAGAAAAGAGAGAGAAGCCTGGCTCCCCGCTGATGATCTCCCAGCCCTCAAATGCTTATCTCAGGACATCTTTAATGACACAGAAACAAGACCCCAATCATACAAGCTTTCAGCGGGGCGGGAGTGGAGGTGGGAAGGTCTTCTTTTTTTACTGGCTGAAGGAAATTCATGATATGATCCCTTGCAAGAAAATTATATAAAAAAATAAATAAATTCACCACCCCAAAATGCTTTCAGATTACTTTTGCAGCTATACATGAAATTATAAAACATGACTATTATTGGGATGCCTGAGTGGTTCAGTCAGTTAAGCGTGTGACTTCAGCTCAGGTCATGATATCGGGGTCCTATGATCAAGCCCCCTGAAGGGCTCCCAGCTCAGCGGGGAGTCTGCTTCTCCCTCTGCTCCTCCCCCCGCTCATGCTCTCTCTCTGAAATAAATAAATCTTTTTTTAATTAAAAAAAAAAAGCCGATTATATTTGGTTACCGGAAATCCAAAGTGAAGTTCAATCAATAGAGAAGTCAGTATGAAATAGGGAAATTACCTTGGGGCAGTCAGTCCATTTCACTCCATCACGCAAACCAATCAACTTTCTGGTCTTGTCACCTCGAGAGAAAAGGACTCGATTTTCTCCACATTTGGAGGGTATGTTTAGAGCTGGCTTAAAGAAAGGCGGGGTAGCACCAGAAAATGTATCTTGGAAGGGGTGCAGGCTAGCGCCCTGCTCAGCTCGGATGAGACAGGGTGCCACACCTGCGGATGCTCGCGCGCACCCAAGGCCGCGCAGGTGCCCGAGTCCAGCACCCTGACGGTTTCAGGGCCTTCGTTCATAAAACCCCAGAGAAATTCAGATGCCCCAAAAGCCTATGATTTTTGTTACTTTATAAAAAGCTTAATTGCAAAGCCAATTTTTGCAACGATAGACCTTTATGCGTGAAAAAGCCCTCTCGCCGATCAGGGAAACCCTGTAGGGGGAGAGGCTCGGCAAATAGAAGCCCAGCAACCGCCCAAAAGTGAGGGCGGCGGGAACCTGGAGACTTTGGCCGTCATTCCACGCCACGCCCAGGCCCCGCCCCGCAACCGGAACCACGCTCTTCCGGGAACGGCTTCGGCCCCGCCCCGCGCCCAGAGTCCCGCCCCTCACCCGGAGCCCAGCCCCCAGCCCCGCCGAGGCCCCACCCCACATCCAGAACCAAGCCCTTCTCAGAAGTGTTCCAGCCCCGCCCCACTCCGACCACACCCCAAGGCCCCCGCCCAGACCCCGCCCCTCACGTGGAGCCCCGCCCCCTCACAGGGGCTCTCGGCCCCGCCCCGCGCCCAGAACCACGCCCCGCGCTTCCGGGTCCGGGTCGGTGCGGGGGCACAGGAGCTTTAAACCGCGGGGCGGTGGCCGGCGATACTCCCGGTCTGGCCCTCAGCCTCCACTCGTACCCTGGGGCACCTCCGGCCTGCGGACCCTGTCCTTCCCGCTGGCCTCGGGTGTGTGCTCCCGCCTCCCCAGCGCCATCAGCTCCTCTGCCACCGGCGCCCCGTCTGCTCTGCTAGCCACCTTGCCGTGTCCCCGGCTCTCCAGATGAAAGGGCCGTCCGTCCCTTCTAAGCAGGCCGACCAAACACTGCCCTCAGATGCCTCTGACGCCTCGTCGTCCGGCGGTGTCACCAGAGCCCCCGGCCCCCTTGGCTGTCTCTGGGCTGCGGAGCGTGGAGTGGGTGCCGGCACGTGCTTTCCGTTGTTGATGGCTCCGTGACGTGGCGCGAGCCGGCAGAGCCGGGTGTGTGGCCGCCGGGATGCGGATGCCCATCCCGTCGTCAACGAGCCGCGGCTACCGACGCCGCTCACTTACCACCTGCCGGGGGCGGGCCCTGCGCAGGGGCTGAAGACTCGGCCCCCAGTGCTGCAAAGTCCTCGTCCTGTGCTGCTGGATTTGGTAGAGAGACAGACAAGGAGATCCCACGCCACGCCAGCGGCACTGGGCTCCACGAGAGAAGTCAAGCTGGGGAGGGAGCGGGAGGGTGGAGAGGCTCCGCAGAGCGGGCATTCGGACAGGGACCCGAATGGTGAGCCTGCCGCGCAGGTATCTGGAGGAGGCGCACTCTGGACAGAGAGGAAGCCAAGCCCGTCCTAAGGCCCGGAAGGAGGCCCTGTGGGGTTGTTCAAGGAATAGCACCGCAGGCGAGCTGGTAGGAGTGCAACGAGCTTGTGGTGAGGGGTAGAAACAAGGTCAGGGTGGGGGGCCCACGCGCTTTGGGTTGTGTTTAGAGTGTCTTGGGGAGCCCCCAGGGGACCGTGTGTGGAAGGCTGGGGTTTTGCAAGCGTTGCCCCAGCGGGTCCTTGCACTGATTTGGAAGACCCCACCCTAGTGGGGCCAGGGGCAGAAGGAGGCAGGGCATTGCAGCAGTTCAGGCCTGGACCAGAGTGGCAGCATAGTTGGATTTGGGGTGTTCTGAATGTAGAGCCTTTGAGACCTGCTGAGTTCCTCAGGCCCAGCTCCCTAAGTCGTGCAGCTGAGTGGGACCTGAGCTCTTTTCAGGGAGCTGTGTCCAGCCGCTGAGGGTAACACTACGAGCCGGCAGCATTCTGGACTCGCCTCCAGAGCCGCCTGGCATGATGGCAGCAGCCTAACTGGTGGTGTCAGGTGCAGCGCCACCAGCCGCAGGGGAGCAGGGCTGGTCCCCTCCCAGTGTGTACTGTCACGGGGCTGGCTGCCGGGTTTGCTGTCGGGCTGACGGCTCCTGTCCACCTGTGTGACTCTCTCTCCTGAAGCCGTAACTACTCTGTGAAATCTGTTCCTAATTACCATGTTAAGGTTTAATCCTGACTTAATGCACATAGACCATTCTGAAAATGTTCAGCCGAATGGTGTGCAATAATAGTCTCCTCTTTATCTCCCGAGCACGTTCGTGAATGTTTAAAATTTGCATGTTTTTGGAAAGCTGCCAAATTGTAGTTTTAGATTATATATGATGCTGTCTTCCTGGTACCTCCCTTCTTGACTTAGGAGAGTCCGCATCCTTATAACTGAAGCGTTAACGTATGTAGAATAAACACATTCGTACGTGACCCATACATGGACAAGTGCCTGAGCTCCACACGTTTTTGCAAACTGAACAACCTGTGTGGTCAGCCCCCGGAATGTTCCTTGTCCCCAGGACCCCCTCGGGCCCCCTGCCAGTTCAGACCCAAGGGTAACTGCTGTCAGCTGCGGAAGGAGCTCGGCAGATTGTTCCTCTGACAGTCTTACTGGTGTTGGGTATGTGGCATTCTGGCTTCCTCAGAGGCCAGCGGTAAGTTAAATCCAGCAGCCAGTCGTTTGCCTTGAGGGCAAACGTTGGGATGCTGTTGAGGTGACCCAAGTCAGAAATCCACCTCCCGTTGCTCTGATTGATTCCCTACCCTTGCAGCAACACCGCATCTTGGTTCCTGGGGCATCCAGTAAGGTGAAATGAGGTAGCGCGAGTCCCCCAGCTTGTTTCCACGTTGTTTGGGTCATTCCAGATCCTTGGCCTTTCCGTATCCATTCAGAATCTCATCTGCGTCTACCGCAGACATCCTGCCGGGATTGTGATGGGAATCACTTTGAGTCTGCGGATTGGCCTGGGGAGAACCGACACCCTCACGGTAGGGTCACAGCCCATCCGTGCCTTTATTGCTGTCTTCCTTGATTTCCTTCATTACTGTTCTGTACTCATCAGTGTCTAGATCTTGTGTTTTGTCAGATGTTTTTGGTGCTATTGTAACTGTTACTTTTGTGGAGATTTATAAAGGGAAACCTCACTGAAGTGGAGTCCCACACCTACCACTCTTGCCCAAGAGTGCACCTTGCACGTGGATACTACTTTTCTGCCCCAGCAGGAGGAAGGAGAGTCTCCTCGCCCCCTCCCCAAAAGCACAGCCAGTGAGAGTCTGTCACAGTGCAGACAATGAGAAGCCCCTACACTCTGAGCTCCCAGTTGACTTAGTGGACCTTTCCTTTACCACAGCCCCCCCAGCTCTCCACTCCTTCATAAAGTGTACCTCTCCTCTGTTCTCCAGACCTGCCTGTGGTTTCCCTGTCACCTGCTTGTCCCAGATGGCAGTTCTCTGCTGTTCCCCAAAAACCTATCCTTTGCTGGTAAAATAACTGGCAGTTTTAGTTTTAAGGTTAACAGTTTTTTAATTTTCTATTTCCATTGTTTGTTGCTAGTGTATAAAAAATACGATTGATTTTTGCATAAAGAATTGTATTCTATGACCTTGCTAAACTCCCGTGTTCCATTCATTAGCTTTGTTGTCGATTCTCTGTAGAAATGATTTTCTTCTTTTCTTTCTAGCCGGTATGTTTTTCTTTTTCTTGTCTAATTGCGTTGGCAGGGACCTGTCCTATGACGTGGAATAGGACTGAGAAGAGCCCTGTGTTGTGTCCAGTCTTAGGGTGAAGGCCTTCGTCTTTCACCACGAGTATGGTGCCAGTTCTGAGTTTTGTCAGGTTGGGAAATTTGCTTTCTGTTCCTACTTCACTGAGATTTTTTATGACGAGTGGATGTTGAATTTTATCAAATGCATTTTCTGCATCAGTTGAGACGATGAATGATTGATCCTCTAATATCCAACCAGCCTTGCATTCCTGAGAGAAGCCCACTTGATTGTGCTGTATTACCCTTTTTAATATAGTGTTGAGTTCCATTTGCTAAATTCCTGTGAAGAATGTTTCTATCTGTGTTTATGGGAGAGGTTTGTCTATAGCTTTTTTATAGTGTCTTTAGAGGGTTTTGGTTTCAGGGTAACGTTTGCCTCACTGAGTAAGCTGGGCATGTTCCCCACCCCCTAGCCCCTCAGTTTCCTGGAAATGATAGAATGGGCACTAATTTCGAAACATATAAAAAGCCATTTTTGAGCTCCCTAGGGTGAGCTGCCACAGACCTATAGTACTAGTTTGCCAGTGCCCGCCTCACTGTAACTTTTATCTGAAGCAGCCTTTTTCAGTATTCCATAAGAGGGGCTTAGGCTCTTAAGTCATAATATCTCTTTTCAGAAACTGTGGGCTGACCATTGCTTATGGGAAAGAAGTTCTGGAAGTACTCCCCCTCAATGCCATCAGTGCGGCCGCTGACGGCTGTTGGGGCCACAGGGAGAAGACAGGACCAGGCAGGGGCAGCTGGACGGAAAGAAGGGTCTGGGCCAAGGACTGAGGCGGTGGATGGCAAGGTGTCCCAGGGGCAGAGAGGCATGGACCGCCGTGTCATCCCGAGCTTCGTGGGATGGGGGACAAGGGGGGCTTGGGCAGGGCACCGCAGGACTGTGCCTAAGTGGGGGTGATGAGGCCTTGGTCTCTCAAGCCCTCACTGGAGGTACCTGGTGGGTGACGCCCACCAGTGCTGGGCGGTGAGCGGGTGTTTGGGACAAGGAGTGGGAGGCCAGGCCAGGGGTGGGGAAGGCCACCGTGTGGGGCCTGCTGTTTCTCCATCTCAGGAAGTCCGTTCCTTGTCTGGGCTCGAGTCCCCTTGGACTTTGCCTGGAGAGCAGGGCCTCCAGAGTCGTCTGTTCTCATGGTCCTGCATCCCTCCTCCCATTCTCTCTGGGGTCTCTTCTGCCTGTGTGCTTCACGTCCCCACTGACCCTGAGGGGCCAGATCCAGGCCTGGCCCCTGTTTGCCCCTGCCTGGAAGAACCCTGCAAGAGGCGCTCCGTCTCATTTCCCGGGGCTCCCATCTCCACGGTGGGTGGAGTAGCCCACGCCGAGTCCTGTGTGACCCCCCAGATCAGCTTTTCCCGCCACCGGCTCTGCTGACTGTCTGTTTCCATGCCCGCCCTGAGCCCCGGCCGCACGTCCCCTCTGCCTGCCGGGCATCTGCACACAACGCGCACACGCTCACATGCTCAGCTGGGGCCGAGCTCGCCCAGAGCTGGCTCCCCTCCCCGGCCACGCCCTCCCTCCTGCGCCCACCCTCACCTTTGGCTCCTCTTCTGTCACCACCTCACATCCTCTGTCGTCGGCAGCTCCCGCGCGCGCTGCCTGGCTCCCCGCAGAGTTCATCCCAGGGCGAGCCCGATAGGATGGAAGGTGATCAGGCTCCCCTCGCTCAAGGTCGATGTCACCCTCCTTTCTGACTGCGGCCCTTCTCGCTGGTCCTCAGGGCACTGCCCCTCCTCGGGGCTTTGCCTGGATGCGTCCATCCCAGGCTCTGTCCTAGGCTCCTCCGGCCCGCTGGGGCTTTCCTCAGATGTCACCCCACAGGACTCTTGCCAACCCTGACTTAGCGGTCGCCTCCACTCCTCCCCCCAAAGAGCGGTTCCTGGGGCCCTGTGGGTGGGGCCGGCCCGTTGGCTGCGGACCTGCAACACGAAGTGGTGGAGGCCTCTGGTCAAGGCAGAAGCACCACGAGCGATACTGAAGCTCAAAGCCAGGACCGGCCAGGGATCTGACAGCCTGACCATGGGGGCTGTTCCCACGAGAGGTGCAGCCCATGGTGACAGGCTCTGCACTGCAGACTGGGACAGGGGAGGCTTCAGCAGCCGAGGGGGCTCCGTCCTGGTGTCACGGCTCATTCAGGACTTGACAGCAGAGGCTGGGGTCTGTTTCAGCCACGGCCTGGTACGTGAGGGAGATGCTTCTGGCAGGAGCCCCCTCAGCGTGGGGACTGGGGGTCAGGGCAGGATTGACCATGTAGGCTCAGTGGGCTGCAAGCTGTCTCCAGGGGAGGAGCAGAGCCAGAGGTGGCTGGAGCACATTGGAAACTAACGGTCATGTGCAAGAGGCAGGCTGCAGGGTCCGCCGGGCATTTGGGGCAGCTGTAGCGGTATTTAGAAAACAGGCAGTTGTCTGGAAGAACCCGTGCAGGAGGCAGGCGCAGGTACAGCGCTGTTATGGGTACGGCGGGGTGTCCTGATGCACCACTAGCCCGTCGTGTTCTTGCCGGCCTGCGGACTTGGTCTTCAGAGGTCAGCGGGGAGACGAGCAGACGCCCTTCTCCTCCCGAGGGGCATGGAACATGTAGCCAGGCCTCCTCTTTTCCTTTTGGCAGCTACGGGGTCATCGCCAGGATGCTCCCAGAACAAGCGCGCCTTGCAAAGTGGCCGGTCTGCTTTGAACCCAAATCATCTTTTGACCTTAGAGTGCAACAGATGGGAGATGTTTTTACATGTTTGAAGGAATTGGCTGTATTGCTCGTACCCTACTTAAAAAAACATGTTTCTGAACAAAGATACAAAAAACACCCTTGTGCTGTAAGTGTGACTGTGTTCATTCCTCAGAGGCTGCCTTTCCTTGTTTCCCATCTGGTTCAGAGGTGTCGGAGTGCTTGCGATTGGGGTTCCTGTCTCAGTGATAGGGTCAGGGCATGTTCTGCTCAGCCCTTGACGTGGGCCAGGGATAGATAACAACTCTGGGGAAAGGGATGAGCAGGTTTTGCTCAGAGGCGAGTGTGTGAATGAATGGGCCCAACCAGAAAGGTGTGGCTGGGGCCCCGGCTGGTACACCCAGCTCCACCTGGCCTCTCCTGGACCCGCCTGGCCTCTCCTGGACCCGCCTGGCCTCTCCTGGACCCACCTGGCCTCTTCTGGCCTCACTTGGCCCCACCTGGACTGTCCTGGCCCTGCCTGGCCTCTCCTGGCCCCTCATGACCCCTCCTGGCCTCTCCTGGCCTGCCTGCATGTGGTGTCCCCGCAGAGCTGTCCCTGCTTTAGTGAGTGCCGGAGAGTGTGGGCATGGCTCCATCTGGCCTTTGTGTGTTTTCTCTTCTGCTTAGTTTCAGCCCGATGTCTAAATGACTTGGGCCCCCCTCCAGGTTGAACAGACTCAAGAGGCCTGTTCTGCTGGGGCAGGGCCCCTGTGTCCCACAGCCTGGAAATCCAGAAAGCTGAGAACTGGAAGAACGGAAGCTCATGTGGCCTCCAGCCTGAGTTGAGCGGCCGTAAGCTCTCTCCTGTCTTCTGTGTTCTAAGTTTTGCAGAGAAACGTGAATGTGCTCGCCTCCAGGCAGCTGGGAGGGTATTCGTGGTCTACCCGTGTCCTGTGTAACCTTTCTGAAGTCAAGACCTCCGGCCCCCCTTGGATGAGGGTTCCAGAGGCTGAGGCCGAAGTAAGGCCTGTGAGGTCAGGCAGCTTTCGCTCTTGTGACTCCAGGCAGCCCTGAGCTCTTGGCTCTGCAGTGCCCACAGCCGCATTCCGCTGAAAACACAGGAGAAGCCCAGTGGGGCTGCTCAAGCCCGGCGTGGAGGCTGTAGGTTCCCCCCACCTGCTGGGAGCTGCCTGCGTGCACAGGTTATCTTCCTTATCTGAGTTACTCAGAGACAGCCTTCGGAACGTGCGCTTTATTATGTTACAAAAAACAAAATTTCCCACCAAAACACAGCTAAAAAAATAACACATTTTCCCAAGATTACATTACCAAAAAAAGTTAATATCATTGGAATAGATCCATTAATACTGCTTGAAGACGCATCAATTACATTAAAAATGTGGGTGATATATATATATTTTTTAACCTTAAAGCGTTAAAGTGCTTTACCCTATGGAAACAGAGAACTGGCTGTCTGCATTGGAGATGCTGACCTGTCCCTGATCCGTGCATGCTGAGGGCCTGGGCCATGGAAATGACCGCTCCCCAGCAGCCCAGCCCTGCTAACGAAGCTCTGCACACAGCCAAGCCTGTGGGGGCAGTGAAGGGCGTGGGGCAGGACAGGCCCCCCCCCCAACCCCCCAGCAGCGCGCTTTCTGGCCTGAGCTCAGGCCTGCTGGTGTCGGTGTGGACGCACGGTCCACCTCACTCTCTGGGCTGCTTCCCATCCAGAGCATTCCCTCCTGCCTCTTCACCGCTGGAAAACCCATACCTTCGGGGTTTATTCGTTCTTGATTCTTGAGTTCTGTAGAACCAGAGTTTCAAACCTATGGAGTGTTGCTCCCGTCAGTTTGCACGTTCTCCTAAGCAGGGCCAAGTTTCTACACAATTGATTCTTGTGGCTTGTTCTCCCCAAAGGCCCTCACCCTCCAGCACAGTGGGAGAAAGGCTCCAGGACAGCGCGTGCAGCCTGGGGCCCCCATGGGAGGACAACCTCCTCCCTCCCCCCTCGATGTTCGGGGCTCTGCCTGCCCTGCACCAGCCCTTTCCAGGGCACCTGGGGGGGCCTCTGTGGCATTTCCTGCTGGACTCGGGCCCACAGGAGCGTGCCTCGGAGACAAACGGGGGCCTGGGCTTGCCCGCATCCGGCCGGGTCCGTGGGAGTTGGGGGATGGGTCCCAGTGCCTGAGGTGGAACAAGGGGGCACCACTGGGGTGCCCCAGCGTGTGGCTGCAAGAGCAAGTGCCAGAGTCTAGCCCAGCCTTGAAGCCCAAGAAGCAGGACTTCGCCTATTTGCTCATTGGTAAACCGGCATGAGCAGGGTACATCTTTCCCTGGCCTTGCGGTGTGTGTGGGGGTGTGTGTGACAGAAAACGGGGGGGGCATGGGCAGCTGCACATGGCCCCCAGTGGCCCTGAGTCTGCGGCCTGTGACTGTGGGCCTCTGCGCAGCGCATACCTTGGGGAAACTGCAGATCCCCGTGCACACGGAGCCCCTCTGGGCTAGTGAGCAGAGCCTGCTGCCCATTGGAACGAGCTGGTTCTGTTGCCCCGGTTAGCCCTGGCTGGGGCTCAGAGCTCCTGGGTGCGCGGTGGAGGGGGAGGGATGGCCGCGTCATCCCAGACGCGGCGCTCACAGCACAAATGATGCTTTCACGTCAGTGTAGACTGAGGATGAGAATGGCATGACTCTCCAAGGTGAAGTCCTGGTCTGGAGATGGCCCTGAGGCCAGCTGGGGCTTCCTTCCCCTGCTGGCCAGTCTCTGAACCACCATGCAGCAAGGAGCACCGCTCCCTCTTCCCAGGGCTGACATGGAAGAAGGAAGCCGGTACTTAGCACCCACTCTTCGTCCAGCGTGGAAAGGGACGGAGCTGGAGTTCTGAACAGACACCTCTGAACACGTGGCCTGAAGAGTCCGTCCTGCCTTCTCCAGAGAGGAAGGCTTCTCCGGGGGTGCTCAGGGCAACAAGAACAAACCTGAAGGGTGCTGAGGGCTGTGTCTACACCTTCCCCGTGGCCTGGAGGCTTACCTGCCTCAGTGGGGACATCGGTAGAGGACCCACACATTCTGCAGGCGCGGCGAGGGAGCAGGCTGTGCTTGGGAGGTGCCACATGCCCGCACGCAGGGCAAGTCTCTGCTGACATATTAGGCCGGCCTCCCTTCATCCCGCCTGCCTGGAACAAGGTGGTTTGCCTCGTTACCCATTGCCCACATTTCTCTGGGGCCCTGTGTCCTGCCCTGGACAGTGCGCTCAGTCTGTCAGTGTGCTGGCCACAAGGGCTCATGAGGTTCCTTGCAAATGAAAATGGCCCCACGCCTGCCCCCAGCCCGCTGATGCCTCGGGGTGCCTCATGAAGGTCTGCCCCCTGCCCCCTGCCATCCCTAGGAGGACAGGAGGGCCCTCCCAGCACCGGGCCTTCCTCTGAGCCCCCAACGGGTGCACATTCCTGCCGAATGCTCCCCCTGCCTGGGAGGGGCTCTCCCCACAGCCCTGAGAAAGGTGACCCACTGCCCTGCTCCCAGTTTGCCAGTGTCGCCAACGGAGTGGAGCTGTCCCAAGTGGAGAACTTCTCAGCCAAACAGCGGGCGGACCTGCCCTGCCCCTCCACGGCCCCCTCCAGCATCTGGGAGCGAGAAGCTGACCCTTGCCTGGCTTGCCCTCTACTGGGAAGCCAGGAATGCCGACGGGTTGAACCCTGAAGGGAATGTCAAGAATGAAAGCAAAAAATAAAATAAAAGCTGACCCACCAAGTACAAAGGGTATCATTTTATCAAATATTGACAATTTCCAGTAGTCTAACGAGCACGCTGTCCACGTCTGTGCCGAGAAGGTCACCGAACGGAGGCGGCTGTGGCCAGTGGTGTTGGCATGGGTGTTGGCTGGTGGCACCTGACCAGAAGTTTCCTTGCCTCCCAGGAGGGACCGCACACGCGGCAAACGCACTCCTTCCTAGGCCCCTCCAATTCCAGGGAGGTTCTGGCTTTCCTCTTTGGGCAGGAAGTGGAAGGTAGCTGCAGTGGTTTGAAGTGAGAGGGACAGACTGACCCTCAAGTCCAGCAGAGGGACCCAGCCTTGAGCAGACACAGGGTCTGAAGCATCGACCCCAAGATAAACATGTTTTAGATACAATCCCGGGGCCGCTCATTGCCAGGAACCAAAAGACTTAGAGAAATACTTTTCGGCAGTCTGTCAGCAGAGGCGAGCCTTGTATTCCGAAGGACCTCGCTGGGGAGCAGCAGAGCCCTAAGGAGGACGAGGCCCATGGGGGGTGGCACCGGCCCTCGGGGGCACCCCCCCGGGTACAGCTCCAGTCCCCGGACACAGCAATCCTGCCGTCCAAGGCGCTGCGGGTGGACCTTGCCTTTTCCCTGGGCACAGCCTGTGGGTCCTGCCTCCCTCAGCAGTCTTTGACAAAAAGCAAGAGGAGACCAAACACGGCTTCCCAGGGACTCCGGGCCCCGGCCGTCGCCACTGACCCTGCACCGTGCCCTCCGCGCCCACTCTCCTGCGAACCCTGGCCCCTCAGTGAATCTCGCTCTCCGTGAACTCCTCTTTGATGGACTGTTTTCGGGACTTGCAGTCCGGGAGGTCGAAGCCGAAGTCGGCCCACTCGTCAGGCCCCGAGCCCCCGGCCGGAGCCCCGCGGTTGGGGATGGTGATGGTGTGGCGCACACGGAAATGCACGGCCTCCATGACCCGCTGCCGCTGGAGCTCCCCCGAGCTGCCGATGGAGATAGCAGAGGTGTTGCTGCTGGAGCGGATCAGCTGCTGGGCGCCGTAGTCGTGGCTCTGCTTCAGGTCCTGCAGGCCCCTCCAGATGGTCATCCGGTACTGGTCTGGGATCTTCAGGGCACCGAGGTCCTGCACGAGCCGCGGGCGTGCCACCGTCAGCGGGCCCTGCCCCGGCCCGGGCCCAGAAGCCCCCTCACCCCCCAGCCATGGCCGGGGCCGGGGCAGGGGCAGCTAGTGCTGCATGCATGAGACCGTGGCCTTCTGTGACCGAGAGCCAAGAATGGGCGTGTGCGTGTAGGGGTGAAGCCATTCCTGGGCTCTGCGGACTGCGGCCCTGATCACCGTCAGAGTGACCGGCGGAGCCCCTCCACAGCAGGCCCCGTAGGGACCAGAGCAGATCATCGAGCCCCTGTGCCCTCCCCCTCCATGCCAGGCACAGGGCTCGTGTGGGTGAGGGGCACTTACCATGCACTGAACTAGCCTGGCAGGGGTCGGTGGGGACGGGGAGGGGGAGGGCATTCATCCCAGTGACTGGCCCCAGTGCCTGCAACAGGCCTGCAGCCCTGGGTGGGAGCTGAGCACCAGGCTGGGGAGCAGGGGCTCAGGAGGCTCCCGGCCGCTGAGCTGGACCTGCCCTGGGATCTGGGGCTGCCCCTGCGTCTCAGGGCTCTCGAGGCTTGAGCTTCCCTTGGCTAACCGTGCATTATGGCTCAAGGTAGCCCTAGGCTGCAAGCAAGTGACGTCTTTCATGGTTTAGGAGGGACTCGCTAGTGGTATCTTGTCTGACCCAGAGATGAGCCATGCCATTTGCTTCTGGCCTGGCATGATCTGAACCCAGGACACACAGGACGTGTCTTGCCCTCTGTGGGCCGCAGTTTCTCCCCATGTAAGTGGAGAGCTGCCCCAGCTCCAAGACCCTTCTGGCCTTGGCAACTCTCTGTGCTTTGGGAACAGCCTGTCCCCCAAATCAAAGGCAGCCGGGCCGCTGGGTCCACGTGAGCAGTCCACTGCCAGGGCCCTGGGCGGGGGTCCCATTCAGCCACTGTCTGTGCAGCCAACTGCGCCCGTGCCTCCAGAGCTGGCTCGGTAGGAGGCCAGACGTGAGAGAGGACGTTGGGTTTGGTCTCGGGAAGAAGGTTTTTTGCAGATTTTCCCGCTCCCCCTCCCCCGGTGAGAGCAGGAAGCAGAGTCCCAAGAGTGGGGGACGACCGTGCCCTGGGCCAGGGCGCTGGGCTCTGGTCTGTGGGCAGGGCGCCTACCTCTATCGTCAGGTTCTGCAGGTGGTAAATGTTCTGTAGGCCCTGCGACGTGAAGTACTCGATGCAGTTTGGACACCCCAGTCCTGTCAGGAAACTGCGGGGAGAAGGCAGGGGTGGAGCGGCTCTCACTTCCAAGCACGCGCTCAGCTGTGCAGCCTGGCACCCCTGCCCGCCTGTGGCCACTCCAGGAAGCCCCGCGTTTCGTGCTTTCTCCCGAGCACCCGTTGGGTGCTCACTCCTGACCTCCCCGCTGCTGCTGTCCATGCTCGAGGTGGCAGAGTGGACGTGCCTGAGGACGGGCAGGACAGTGTGCCGACTGCCCAGCAGCAGCCCACATACCTGACCAGGCTGGGGTCGGCGTGGTAGGCGGGTGGTGGGGTGCAGTGGGACCCCGAGACCATGGACTGGGCACCGTGGCTGCCGTTCATCTCGCCGCTGGTCGGCAGGGCGTGGCCATGGTTGTTGAGAATCCCGGGGCCTAGGAGAGGGCAAGCCGGACTGTCGGGGCCAGCCGGGTCGGGTGTCCCCCGCTCTGCACGACCGGGAAGCTAGCATGGTGCAGACCTCCCCACAGTGGGGAGTGGACAGAGGGGACTGTCCGCGGCTGTGCCTCCCATCCGGGGACAGGAACTGCCGGTGGGAGGCGGCCATCGAGAGCCCCGAGCTGGGCAGCAGTGTCTGCAGCCAGAGCTACCCTCTGTGCCTCCCCAGCCCGTTCTGCAACCCCCCGACCCGGGCCACTCACCCATAGGCCCCAGGTTGGGCCCGGCCGCTGAGCTGTGTGGGGGCGGCTGGCCCACCAGCTGGTTGACGGAGGGCAGCTTGTTGACGGCCCCGTGTGCCTTGTTCATGGGCGAGAGGACCGGCCCGTAGGAGGCAGGCTGCAGGTGGTTCCTGCTCGGACAGCCACAGCTCCCGGTCACTTCCACACAACACCCCGCCCTGCTGGGGGCCTCCCTTCTCACCCATGTTCCCACCCAGACCTGGGCCAGACAGCCCCTGGCCTGCCCTCCAGCAGGGAGGCTAGAGCCAGCTCCCACCGCTGGAATCCGTCAGTGGGGCCGCCTGCTGATCCCCCTCTCACCGCCCCCTCCCGCCGCCGCCTTGCAGTCAGTGGACACTTAGGAGGCCCCGTGGGAGGGGCGGAGCCATGCACAGAAGGCTCCCAGGAGGAGGGCCGCCAAGCGGGGGTGCTGGGGGCCTGTCCTGGTGGGGGTCCAGGCCGGCGGCGGGGGGCGGGGTGCACTCACGGCCTCTGCAGGAGCTGCTGCTGCTGCCGGTATGTGTCGACCAGCTGCTGTGGTACCAGCTCCATCAGCTCCAGGCTCTCCTTGACCTTCATCAGGATCTCAAAGTTCTCCCGGCCCCGTACCTGAGCACAGACGGGGGGCCCTCTGCACAGGCGCCTCTGGGACCCTGCGGCCAGGGAACGTCCGCTTCTCCCCTCTTCCCCAGGAGCAGGTCTGGGGCCCGGTGAGCACCCACCATTCCTCCCATCCCCCGGGCTCTGCACACGCAGGCTGCTGGGGCGGGGGCACCCACCAAACACGAGGCTCTGAGAATCGGGCTCATTCTGGAATGGAAGAGCCGTCCTAGCAAAGCTGGTGGGTCATCTGACCCACGTGCCAGCCGTATAAGCTGGGCTCACAGACTTCAGGATTCCGTGACCCCTGACACACTGTCCCCCTGGAGGGGTCTGCCCCCCCCGTCGCAGCGGGACTTCTTGCGTGGCGGGAAGCAGCACACAGAGTCACTTCCCTGCACGGTCTGGCTGCCTGGGAGCTGCTTCTCCTGGGCACCCCGCCCACCACCTGCAGAGCCCAGGGTCTCAGCTCGGAGCACGCCAGGGCCACTCCCCGCCTGCCCCCGGCTGCCCCAGCACGGGCTTTGCGGACAGAGGACACGCACGTGCATGTGGTACACGTCCTCGTCTCCGAGCCTCCTCTTCTTCACGTTGGTGCCCAGGGCAGGGACGGCAGCGGGGCTCTGTTTGAAGGCTGGAGGGAAGGCAGGCCACACGCAGGTCAGGCCGGCAGGATACCCACCACCCGGTGTTGAGCTGCCCAGAGACCAGTAACCCATTCAAGGGGGGCCGACCCAGGGCGGGGCCGCGCTGGATGGAGCTGGGGCCAGGGCGGCCACGGGCTCGCGCCCCGAGGGGTCCAGCGCTGCCTGCCATCGTGGGCCGCCCCGGCCCAGGCCGCTCACCGCGCTTGCTGGCCGCCCCGTGCTTTGCGGCGCTCTCGCTCAGGGCCTGCTGCTCCCGGTGGTGGTCCTCGTCAGCTTTGCGGTCTCGGCCAGGACAGGCGCAGATGCGGCCCTCAAAGGACCGGCGGCCCAGCACCTGTCCACTGGCGGGGGGCCGCGGGGGCGCACAGCCAGAACCATGAGCCTCAGGGGCCTACCTCCAGCCTTGCCAGCCCTGCTCACCCTCCCCACCCACCTCGCACAGGGGGGTCTTGATGAGCCAGGGGGTGAAGGCCGAGCTCCCAGCCACTCTGGGACACCAGGTCCCTTGCCGTCCTCCCAAAGCCCAGCTCCTGCTCAGGTAGCCACTGAAGCCCGGGGTGGGGGTGGGGGGTTGTCCCTCCTTAAACTCACCTCCAGGGCAAGCACCATCCCTTACCATGCCCCAGATTCATGCGCAGCCCCCAGCAGCAAGGCCCCAAGCCCCCAGTCCAGCCTCCCCCACCCCACACGCCCAGCAGACTCACTCCCGGGTCTCCAGGGTGATGATGATGAGGATGGGCCGCCGGTTCATGCCCCCCACACAGCTGCTGTTGCACATGAAGTTGTACAGGATGGTGGTGAATTCTGTCCCCACCTGCACACGGGGGGGGGGGGGGGGACGGCTGTGCTGTCAGCCTGCAGGCCCCAAACCACTGAGGTGGGGGCTCCTGGGCTGGGTCCTGACTCTGAGTAGGCATGGGGTGGAGGCAGCCCCGGCACTGCGGTCCTCTGCCATTCATCCATCCACCTGCATGCATCTACCTTCTGTCCACCCATCCATCCATCCATCTGTCCATCCATCCACCTCCATCCACCCACCCACCTACTCATCCATCCATTCGTCCATCCACCTGCATGCATCCACCTCTATCCCTCCAACCCATTCGCCTGCATGCACTCATCCCCCCATCCAAACCATCCACGCATCCGCCTGCCCGTCCATCCATCCATTCAGGCGTGCACGGAGTGCCATGCACCATGCTCGCTCTCGGAGGCACAGAGTCCTGTGGTCTGGTTGCTCCAGCCATCTCCCCTAACACAGATTAGAGATCAAGCCCTGGAAGCTGGGTGTGGGCAGCGGGCAGGTGCACAGGTTTCTGTGGACACAAATGTGTGTTCTGCTTGCTGTGGGATCTCCTGTGCAGAACGGTGCACGGCTCTGGCAGAGGGATGGACCAGAGCCATCAGAGTGGACCCCCATCTCCAGCTCATGTGCCGTTTCCCAGGGAGTCTGTGGACAGCTGAGGCATGAACCCAGGACTTTTGACCCCTGGGCATCCCAGGACCACAAAATGGGCAGTTGTCATGGTCTCCCTGGGTCAGGAGCTAAAACTCGGTTGCTGGCGTAGGCAAACCCGGCCTTTCACAAAACTGCTGACACATGGCAGCCACCAGGGGGCGGGAGAGCCCTGCTTTCCTGGACAACTCTGGCAGGTGAGCATTGGCTGGGGAAGGAGGGCCGGCAGGGGGGGCCCGGGACGCCCGAGGGGCCAGGTACAGGGACGGGGTTTGAATGCAGTCTGGGGGCCAGACCCAGATAGAGGAAAGGTGGAGGCTCACTGCGCCCACTCACCCCGGGAAGCATGGCACACAGGGCCCAAGCGGGCGGCACAGCCCCTGCCCCCATCCCACCGCCAGCCCACCATCCCCGCTCACCCCCCCACCCCCACTTGACTCCACCCCCAGCTTTTCACTCTAGCTGGGCCCTCAGCAGAACCTTCTGCGGCCTTTGGGTCACAGCAGAGCCCTGGGGAGGGGGCTCTCCACCCTGCCCACCTCCCACTCTGGCCCCATCCCTCACCTCCAGACCCTGCGTGCATCCTACCGGCCTCTCTCCCACAGCGGGAGAGGGCCCGAGGGGGTCCCACCTAGACCTGCACACAAGCGGTCAGAAGTGGGTGCCAGGTGCCAGGGGGTGGGCGGGTGAGGGCGAGGAGTTTGCTCCGTGGCAGGACTGGAGATGCTGGGGCCAGCAGGGCGGGCTGAGGTGACCTGAGTGCTCCTCCTGCCTACCTGCGGGGGCTCGTAGGGAACCATGACACTCTGCCTGCCCGTGACGGGGTCGTCCACATACTGCGAGAGATTGTTGCCCTCCACGCGGATGAGGTGGCTGGCCGGAGCAGACTGTCCTGCCGGGAGGGGACACCGCTTCAGAGGGGTGCCCAGCTGGGGTCTGGCCACCCCTGTCGCAGCCAGCTGGGGACCACGGTGGGGGGACTCAGGCCAGCAGCCTGTGGTCCCGTGGGCACCCTCCCCCGAGGCCCCAGGTGCCGCTGGGATGGAAGGGGGCTGGGGCGGGGAGATGCCGAGCCCACACCACCGGCCACTGCCACCCCCCAGACAGGAGGCCCGAGGCCGGCCCTCCCCTTCCCAGGGTGCACTGGCCGCTGGGCACGGGGGCTGGAGGTCTCACCCTCGTTGAAGTCCCGCCCGAGCTCATGGTTGGGGCAGCGCTTCACGACCTCAGTCACGTGCTCTGCCTTCTTGTAGACGGGCATGGCGCGGACGATGGTGCCCGGGGGCGGCGGGGTGGACACCTTGATCTGGATGGGGCAGGTCTTGGCAATTTGGCAGTAAAGCTTCTTCAGCAGTGGGGAGTACTGGTGGTGGGGGGAGGACAGGGTTCAGGCCCAGCCCCGACTCAGCACCCTGGTGCGGCTGCGCCCCCACCCCAGTCAGGAATCCCGCCCCCAGCTCTCCGAGGACCTGCTCGCCCCTGCCCCTTTGCTGGATACCTCCAGCCGTCCTTCCAGTGGCCCCCTCCAGGCCCCCCCCCTCACATACATGGCAGCACCTGGCCGGTTTGGGTGCAGGGAGAGCAGTTGGGCTCTCTGGATCTCACTGGCTGGAGAGGTTAGCACGTTACGTCCATCTTATGGGCGAGGACAGTAAAGGCCGGAGAAGCGAGTTGCCTCTGGAGAGCGGGACTGGGAGCCAGGTGTGCCCTGCCAAGCCCGGCTCTTCCCACCATCAACCTTCAGTCCCGGGACCCGCAGTGGTTGGAAGCAGGGGATTTGCAGCATTGTATCTCAGTTTTTAAAAACCCAGAGTTAGGCTTTTCTGGTATTTTGATGAGAAATGTGTAATTGTGAGACAGCCTGGGTACCCCTATGCACCGAAGCTTCAGGAAGGAACTCCCTAGAACAGCAAGTCTGAGGGGTTGAGCTCTGCAGCTTGGTATGGACCACTGGCTTGGGGGGTCCTCTGACCTCAAAGCTCTGGTCCCTGCAGCCTGGGACCCTGTCCCAGGGAGGATCAGCGCCCAGGGGACCCCACCTAAGGACCCTGGCCAGCTCTCATGAGTTCAAAGGTGACCCTGACGGTGGCCACAGGGGTGCCCATTGGTTTCAAGTTGACTGGCTTCTGGGGACCCATCTGTGCTCCTCATGTCTCCTTCCCTGAGGCACACTGGGCAGTGTTCCTGTCCTCAGACTCACAGGACACTTCCTGTCCCTGCCCCATAATCCCTATGCCCCCCACAAAGCCCCAGTGACCTGGAGTTATCCCAGCCACAAAGCCTGGAGGGAGCCCCATCACACCCCACCGCGGTACACCCAGGGAAACCATACTGAACCAGGGACACCGCTAGACAGGTGTCCAGCTGGGGTCTGGTCCCCGCCACGTGGTGCATCTCAGCAGACTGGGGAGCACAGACTGGGGCTTAGGCTCACAGCGGGAACTGTACCCACTATGGTATAGTCAGGGCAACTGAGGCTGGATGCCAGAGCGGGCAGCAGAGCCAGAGCTGGTCTCAGCCCACTTTTGCCAAGGAGGCTGGGGGACCCTGACACCCTCATCCTGCAAAGGTAAAGCCCCCACCAGCCACCAGAGCTCCCTCTCTGGCCATCAAGGGACACCATGGACCCTCAGGGACTCATACCTTCAGCAACTGCAAGTATACGAAAACCAAGGGGTGGCAAACACAGAGATGGGGCTGACCCACAGCCCGAGAACGAGGGGCCCCCAGAGCCCTCAAAGCCCTTGGTCCCACAGTATGAGCCATCCCTCCCCTGATGAGCTGGCAGGGGCTCCGTCCCGGAAACACTCACCCATCCCCAGAGTGGAGTCCAAGGAGGCTTGGGGGAGAAGTGGGCTGGGGTCTCCCTAGTGGTGTCCTTGGGGTGTTGGACCCTGTTCAACTTTCCCGTGGCGCAGAATTCAGTACGCACCCTTCCCACCCCCATCACAGACAGGAAATGAATGCCCCTGGGGCTCACCCCTTCACAGGTGCTCCACTCACCGGGGTCCCCAGAGCCCAGTGCAGCCTGCCACCCCATACCTGGGACCCTCACCTCTGGGGGGGAAGCAGAGTCCCCAGACCTGTTTAAAATGCAGGAAAGAGGGACGCCTGGGTGGCTCAGTCAGTTGAGTGACTGCCTCCAGCTCAGGTCATGATCCCAGGGTCCTGGGATCAAGCCCCGCATCAGGCTCCCTGCTCAGCAGAGAACCTGCTTCTCCCTTTCCCTCTGCCTGCCCCTCTGCCTACCTGTGCTCTCTGTCAAATAAATAAAAAAATATTAAAAATAAAATAAAATAAAATGCAGGAAAGAATGATCCTGCACAGCCCTGAAGGTGGAGGTGAGGCACTGCCTAAGGGCAGGCTTGGGGCCCCAAGGGGAGGGGGGCTCCCTGCTTCTTGTTGTGGGGGTCAGTCCTGCTTCCCAGGGGGTGACCGCTGGCCTCTGCTGCCCCCATCAGGATAAATGCTGCCACTTCACTCTCCAAAGCAGCAGTGTGGGGGATAAGCTGGACACCCTACCCCAAGGACTGTGCCCAGAACAGCCATAGCCCAGCCCAGAGCAAACACTAGGCGCCAGCCAGTTCAGCACCCAGCTCCCTGGTCTGCCCACAAGTGAGGCTTCAGAACTGGTCCCTGACTCTCAGACAATGTGCCGGTAGAGTGTCCGGCAGGGAACTGCCTGGCAAGCATCGTGGAGGCACACTGAGAGGCTGAGCACAAGAGCAGTCACCCAGGGGGTCTCCCTGGTGGAGGAGGCCCCCACAGGAACCATGAGCCTTGGCTGGACTGCAGGGGCCCAAACACAACTAATGACACGGCGAAGCCAGCAAGCGTTTGTTGAGGGCCTACTGTCTGCCATGCCCTAGACTCACTGGAAACTGGGCTGAGAGCCCCTTCAAGCCACAGAAGAATCTAGACTTACTGGAGGCTTACACCTCAAAGCCACGCAGCCCTGGTACTGGCCGGCCTCAGCTGGTGACCAGTGGGACCGGGCCCTTCTGCAGCAGCTGGTACATTCCAGAGGGCATCCCTGTCCCCTGCAGGGTCAGCGAGGACCCCAGGAGGGCCCGCAGAGGTGTCCAGTGAGTGAGGTGACCTGGGGCTGAGAGGTGGCCTGCTTCCTCCGTAAGTGGGGGTGGGGGTGGGCAGACACGCTGAGAAACAGGCCTGGCCTGGGAGGGGCAGGTCATAGTCACGGGTAAGCAGTGGGAGCATGGCCTTTGAGATCTGGCTCTGGTCCTTGGCCCCTGGGAGGCTGTAAGCCACTGGACAAACCTCTCCGAGGCTTGGCGGGGGAGGGGCGCAGTAACTGACTACACTTACTACCCCTGGAGGGTTTTCGCAGTGGACTTATTAGTGTACCGTGGTCATTCCCACGTGAGATGGTTCCTGGCCCCTCTGTGAGCAGGCGGAGAGTGCCCCCAGGGGCGTGAAGGCCCTGCAGTCCCCTCCCCAGAGCGACCACCCAGCGGCTCCCATCAGTTAGTCACTCGACCTCCTGCTCCTTCCGCCTCCCGAGATGGGGTCTGTAGCCTCCCCACTACCCTCCGCAAGGGCCAGGCGCCTTGGCTCACCAGCCAGCAGGGATGGAGGACTCCAGGCGCAGCCCGGGGGCGCCCCAGGGGTGCTCTTCGTGTCAGGAGTCGGGCCCGAGGTCCGGGGCGGGGGGAAGAGTGGGGGGAAGAGCGGAACCCGCGGCGGCGCGGGCGGCGGGCGCCCCGCCCCGGGGAGGAGCCCCAGGGAGCTGTCCGCGGTACCGGCCCGGGAGCGGGCTGGGCGGTGAGCGCGGGGCCGCCTGGGGTGGGCGAGGAGAGTGCGCGCGGCTTCCTCCCTCTGCGTCCCTGGCAAGGCCACCACCAGCCTTGGGCCTGACCCCGCTCCCCACAGGGGTGTCCCCAGCCCAGGTCCACCCCCAGCTGGCTGCTAATGTGGCCTCGGGCGCGTGCACCGGCCAGCCCCATCCCTGCAAGGGGTTGAGCCCACAGAAGCCGACCGTTGGGGCGGTTGGGGTTGAGCATCGCGGCTGAGGGATGCCTGAGGTCTGCCTATACCTGGAGCATCTGGCTGGGCTACACGGGCAGGGGCGGGGGCATGAGCCCCTACAGCTCCACCAGCTCCGTCCCTCGTCCCGTAGCTCCTGGGCCCCAGGCCCTGGGCAGGGGGGGGTAAGACTCCTGGGTCCCATCTCTTCTATAGAAAAGGTCACTGGAAGACGCTTCCTTTCCCTCCCTCCCTCTTTCCTCTCCTTTCCTAGAACCGCTAGATGGATGTGTTTCAACAGATTCTGAGCTGATAAAATCTTATTTATCTTCGGCTGTTGACACAGAACCGTCTGGACTTGCCTGCTCCGGGATGCGTGTATCCCTCCGCGCTTGCAGGAAACGCTTTGCCCAAATGCTGGTGTATGCCCATCCCTCCCCTCCCCCACTCAGACCCTCCCCCTCCCTCCCCCCATCACAGTCCACGGTGGGCCGGGTCTGGCTGGGAGCCCAGGGCCTGGCAGGGCTGGGCGGGGGTGGCGGGTGGCAGGCGCCTCGGCTCTGTGGCTGTTAATTTCCTCGCACCCGCTCCCCAGCAGTTGGGTGCCCGGCGCGGGCAGGTTTGGACAGGAGGAGAGTGGGGAGGTGATAATAAGTTGTCTGTCATTTTCCAGGGACGTGTAGCATCTTGCAAACCGCAAATACCGTTAACCAGCTTGGGCGAATCTGTTACAACAGATTCTGGAAGATGGGGCCTGCCGGGGTGGGGGGGGAGCTTTTATTTTTTAAATGATTTTTTTTTTATAGCCCACTTTTATCTGCTTCCCGTGCGTGCATGCGAGTGTGCAGGGCACATTTCTGTCCTCTCTCTGGTTATGGGCCCCTTTGAGGACCTATCCAAGGCCACAGACCCATCTCTTCCTAGAGAAGCTCTGTGGGTTCACAGGGCGACCCCCGAGACCCACAGGGAGCCTAGGCCCACAGCCCCCATTGACAGACCTGCTGGGTCCCTTTCTCCTTCCAGGTAAGGAGGGGCCTCCAGGGGGGGGAACACAGCCACACTGCTGCACCGCCCCCCCCCCCGTGGCCTCTCCCACCCCGCGGAGGGCTGCTGGGAGCATGGGGTGGGCTCTGATACATGTCAGGGAGGCCTGGGCAGGACAATTGGGAAGCTACCAGCCTGTAACAATCACCCCAGCCCACTTTGGAGCACCCAGGGTCAGGAAGCAGTGAGGGTCCGGGCACAAGGAAACCCACAGCCAACACCCCACATTGGCCTCAGGCCTGCTGGTCGGAGGCTCCGGGGAGCTCAGCCGCAGCCAGTGCCTGCAGACTGATGAAGAAGCTGCCGTGATCCCCCGCGAGCTCCTGGCTGGGGGAGGGGACAGATGCATCCGCTGACAGACTGGACAGTGGGGGCTCCCCTCGCTGGGAGCCCAGAGAAGGATAAACTAGAGGCAGAAGCAGGCTTTGCAGGTGCCCAGTGACCCTGACCACTGTCCAGGGGCGTTCCCAGAAGTTGCTATCTGGAGAGGTGGACCTGGGGCTGGCGGGGACACCCCTCAGGAGCCAGGCAGCTTGCCCCACCACATCCTAGAGCCAGGTCCCAAACAAGAGGGCGGGGGCCCTGGGACTCGCGGGATCTGGAAGTGCCCTGGAAGGAGAGTGTCCCCCTCTCAGCTGCACCCCCAGACCACAGGGCCTTGGGCCTACTCAGTCCCTTGTCACACACATGGCAGCAGGCCAGCAGGGACAGCCCCCCGTGGCTTCTGTCCTGGGCTAAGATGGGGGGTGGGCAGCCGTTGTGTGTGGAGCTGACCCAGGAGAGAGGCGGATGGACACCAGGTCTGCCGTGCAGAGGGAAGGAAGGCCCGGGGAGGGCCGGTGGGTCGGGAGGGGAGGCCCACACCAGCAGCCTGGGCAGTGGGTGACACAGTGGGCCCAGAGGGGAGGGGAGGCCCCGGGGGGTCTGGGGACACGGTGAGGGCTGCAGGACAGACTGGGAGACAGTGAGCCCCGAGACGGGGTGCAGTGACCCTGTTTCTCCACAGGGCCCCCAGGGCCACCCTCGAGGCCACCACTCACACTGACACCTCCTCTGCGCCAGGTCCACGCACACATGGTCTCCACCCTCAAGGTCATGCACTGTCACCAGAGCGCCGCTTCCAGGAGCTGCCGGCTCAGCAGCAGGGGTGAAGCAGCACTGGGACCCCTAAGCTCCCTTTGTCACCACCAGGCTTGACCCGGGTCCAGGAAGACTCAAAGAGGCGTGCAGGGGGACAAAGCAAGGACATGGGTGCCAGATGTGACATGCCTCGGGTCAGGGGCAAGGGGACCAAGTGGGGGGACCTGCCTTTGGCCTCAGTGACCTGGGCCGGGCAGTGTGGGAAACTCTGGGCCTCCATCCGCCCTTATTCTGTAACCCAGGCCTGCCATCCGGCCTCCCCCGGACCCCAAGGAGGGGACCTTGGGATGGGGTGGGTAAGCAGGACATGTCTTTGGGGACACAGCTGGGCTTGCAGAGGGCACCAGCACTCCCACCAGGAGCCACCCTCCTGCTCCAAGGGCACTAATCTCCCCTGCATCTGAAGCACCAAGATCTACCTCGGCCGGGTCCAAACACCAGTTCCTCTGCCCATGAACTTGGTTTCCGACTTTGCCAGCTGGAGAGCCCATGCCCGTCTGTCCCGGCCTCCTGGAGAAAGCAGACACTCCACTGGTTGGCCCGGTGGGGAACACGCTCTGGCAAGGCCCCAGCAAGCAGGGCTGAGAGCCAGCCCACAGAGCTGCACGGCATGGGGATGGAGCAGGGAGGCTGGCCAACCACCGGGCTCTGCTCACCACAGAGCGTCCCCTCAATTGCCAGGAGAAAGAGCCCCCTATGGCCCTCACCCCCACCTGACTTGTGGCCTTAGAGTAGGCTTGACCTTGTCCATGCAGTGATCATAAAGGTCAGCCCACCTGGGCAAGGCACTGGGGTCAGCAGCATCTTCTGCTCAAAGGATAGCCCTGGGATCCTCTGCCTGTGGACACACTGTTCCGGACACCACTCTGGTCTGGTGAGCGCAGGCACGATGGGCTAGCTCCTTCCCCCAGTGCCCTGAAGCTTCCAGATGGCCTGGGGCTGGAGCTGGCCCAGCTGCAGGTGGCTTGGGAGCGGGGGAAGCTGGCCAGGCTGTGGCCACAGGGGGGGCAGCTGCTCGGGATGGGCCTGAGAGCCGTGTCGGCCCAGGAGTCCCGCGCACACAGGCTCTCCTGCCTCTGATCTTTCTGCCCTGGAAGCTACAGGTACGTCTCTGGTTCCGGACCTCAGTTAACATGTGCCCTCCGGCCAGGGAGCGGTGCACTTAGTTTCTTCACTCTAAATAAACTCTACTCTCAGCCAGCAGGAGAGAAACCCACTGCATCTCTAGTGAGCTCCGGGACACCCTGGACACGGGGCGGCAGGGGCGGTGGTGGGGGGGGGTGTCATTTTCCAGCTCTTAAGGCAACCATTGGCTGGAATCAAAGTTTTCCCTGAAACTTGTAAATATCCAGCGAAGTATGTGGGGCAAGGAGAGTTTTGGCTCCTAAACATCTGATCCCCCTACAGAGGGCAGTGGCTCCTGGTGCCCACGTGGCCTCATTTCATCCCCCCCATGAGGAGCGGGGAGAGGCTGCCGCGCCCCAAGGCGCACGGCCATGGTGGAGGAGGCAGGTCTGCGATCCTTGGGGGACCTTGGGCTTTAGGCCACCGTGGGGCCCCCAACAACCTCTGAATGTCCACTTCACTGAAGCCGGAGTGCTAGTCACTTTTTTAAGGGGGGTTCTCCTGCCCTAACAGGAGCATCACAGCCCTGCGGCCCGTCTGGTGGGGGGGCCTGGGGGGGGCTTACGCACGCAGCCCGGACCTGCCCCTCCCCCTCAAGGGAGCTGCTCCTCTTTCCAGTTGTGACACCCTAGATTTCTGCCCCTCCTATTCCTGGGGCTGCCTGGACAAAGCCCAGGTGCGGCCAGGGGGCTTCTCCACCTGGAGGCCAGGGGGTGTGGCCACGGGAATTCTGAGACCTGGGGTCTGTGAACTTGAGCTTGGCTTCCAAGTTTGGGATCTGAGAAAATCCTGACACAGATTTCCCCCACAACTGACCACGGAAAAGTTTCACTGGCTGCTCAGCGGAGACCCTCACCCAGAGCCGCACAGAGCCGCAGGTGCAGGATGCCCAGGAGACGCTTCCCCCCGATAAAGGGGCTACTGATCCCGGGTGGGGGGACAGGCCGGGGAGACGCTCAGGGGGAGGCGGGGAGGGGCCAGTCCTGGGTCTGCTCCCGACTCCAGGCCCCAGCCCCTCCTTCTTGCTCTGCTGGTCAGCCGGGAGTGTTCTAACCATAAAGCGTTCTTGAGGGATGGTCATTTGTCAATCCGTAGTGGCAGTGAAGGCGGGCGGCCGACTCTCCCCTGCGGTGGGAGTTGTCACTCACTCGTTGGCAAACAGGAATCGAGGCTCCTGGGGCCCCGGGAGCTCTGGACCTCCGAGGGTCAGCCTCTCTTCCCAGCGTCTCCCTGGGGTCCCGGGGCATCCCGGAGCGCCCCTACACTCACAGGGGGTGCATAGATGGCCTCCCCCCACCCGCTGCTTGACGAAAGCCAGGGCTCAGGACACCCGCACCTCCTGCCTTTCCTGAGCCTTGGTGTCGTCACCATCAAGGCTGCTGGGAGGGCGGCCCTCTCCCACACACTGGGGTGGGGGGTGGGGGTGACGGCCTGGCCCCACCACAGTCAGCACCGCCAGACAGACATTCTAGAATCTATGGAACCATACCCATTTTGGGAACGAGTCCCAGAAAATAGGATTCTTCATAAAACACTGATTGCATCCAAACCCGTAGACTCCTACCCCCCCAGGGGGCTGTCCCTCACATCCCCTACAAGAGCCCAGGTGGGGGGAGGCGGAGGCCACCCCGGGTGCACCCCTCAGCCCCCGGGACTCAGGGAGTGGGGACTCCAAGGCCAAGTTCTGTGACCTGGGTCTCCAGCTGCAGAGGTCGGAGAGAAGAGGGGATGCCCGGCTCAGGCAGGCCTGCAGGGAGCGGGTCCGCCTCAGGAGCTCCCCACAATGCAAGCAATCACTGCAATTTCCCTGGCTTACTCCTCGTTTTGTCTCCACAATAGACACTGTTAGAGCTCTTCCCTGGCCTCAAATACGAGTAATTGCTTCTGGTGCCAGTAAAAGGTATTAATTCCACTTATGCATTCCATAAACTTTTAGGATAACGCAATTGATACCGTGATCATGTTGGGACACCTCCACTATTATTTTCCTGCTTGCAAACCTCCGAGGGGCTGGAAAGTTTTCTCCCGAATCCATTAGTGTTGACTCAGCCACATTCTACCAGGAACCCCGTGTAGAGTCTTTGTGCCTCCCCGCCTGCCTTCCACAGGACCCTCCCCGGCCAGGAGGGTGGCACTCACCCCACGTGCGCTGGCTCGCCCCCGGGCTGGACGGACTGGCACTCGCCCACGGTCGGGTGTGGGGCAGCTGGAGGTCATTCAGGGGGCTGTGTCCAGGCCAGCCGGCCGTGTGGAGGCCCCCGCCACGGGCTCACTGAGCCCTCATGCCCATGTACACCCTCACTGGCCTAACTCACACTGCTCGGCTGGGCCAGGGCTCCAGCCATACCAAGCCTCTTGGGTGACCTCGGAGCCCCCTCCCAAACCTACCAAACCCCAAGGACAGTCCCCTTCCCTGGCAAGGCCCAGCCTGGGAGCTGGAGGAGATGGAGCTGGGCTGGACAGCATCCAGATGTCCCTCGCATTGGGCTGCTCCTTGGGGCTCCTGGGACCGGCCGGCCGTGTCATTGCCAATCCCTGGGCAGGGGGCCCAGGACAGGAGCGGCCGTCAGGGCCCAGAGGCCAGGCTGGAGTGTGCTGGGCTTGGGGACAGGGACAAAGGCATGAACACTGCCATCCCTGGCTGGGCTCCACCGCCCACCAGGCCAAAGAGCATCAGTGCCCAGGGGGGCCAGCCCCTACCCGCAGCTCTGACCTCACAGCGTGTGTCTCCTCCCGATGCCCCCAGAGCCCCAAAGCCCCTGATACAGGACAAGCTCCGGCCAGGTGACTCAAAAGCAGCCATGTGTGGGGCGCTCCCCAGGCTCCGGGCCCTGCTCACAGTGGTCCCAGGATCCAGGGCACTTGTCCCTGCTGACCCCTCAGGCTACAGCCCACTTTCAGACTGCAGCAGATCTGGGACCTGGACCCTGCCAGCCAAACTCCCACCACGTCTGGTCCCTGGTCCCCGGTTTAGAATCTTGGAGGCTGAACACACACCCCTCCTCTGGCTGCTCGGTTACACCCGACCCATCCGTCCTGGCCTCCTGTGGGGGAGCAGGCGTTGTCACGCCCTGGGTAGCGACCAGAAGAGGCCTGCACACGTGCACACGTGTCTGTGTGCATGTATGCATGTAGCACGTGCACACCTTTACGTGTGTGCGAGGTGCCTTGTGTGTGTATGTCCGTGTGTGCGCACACGCCTGTGAGCGGAGGGCTCCCCTCGGTGCCCAAGGAGCGCACATGTGAGATCTGGGGGCAGAGGGACCACCTGGGGCTGGGGGCACTCGCCGGGGGACTCGGCCAGGCAGAGGCCAAAGACCCCATTAACAGCTGTGATCCCGTGGGGACTGGTGAGGGTGTTTTTCCCAAACGAGGAGAGGAGTGAAGGCAACAGTCAATTTGGAATTGTACTTGAGAAAAATATGAATTATCTATCAGTTACCAGCCGGCTGGCATGGCGGGGGCCATGCATGGCGTGGTGCAGAGGCCCAGATAGCACGCCCGGGAAGCAAGTCTGGGCAGAGCCCGCACAGCCGGACCCCCAGAGCTGTGAGCAGGCGGGCTGCCCACAGTCCCCACCCTGCACCATGAGCCCACCCGCCCCCTCCCCGGGCAGGGAAAGGAGCCTGCGGGGGGTCTGCTCCCAGAGAGCCAAGGTGTCAAAAATCTCATTATCAATGTCTGTCCCACCTGTACCCCCTGCACTGATGGGGGCTGGGGAGGGGAACCGGGCAGGCCAGCAGCAACACCCCCCAGCACAGCTGCAAGACAGCAGAGGGCCCAGGCGGGGGGGGGGGGGGTTGCGGTGAGGGGTGGTAGGAGCCACTGAGCACAGGTGAGCCTCTTCCACTGCTCGTCCCCCCTCCCCTCTCTGTACGGCTGGCCAGGACAGACCACTCCATGGGGCCACGTGGGGCCAGACAACTGTGACCCGCCATGGGCCCTCTAGACCTGACGCTGCACCTCTGACCAGAGAGGTGGAAGCAGTGGGGGGGGCGGTTGGCAGAGGCCCCAGGCGGGCAGTGGGGGGACAGTCAGCAGGGGGACAGCTTCTGTCTCTCCCTGAGGACCAGCTCAGACCATCTAAGCCACTCCAAGTCCCCCAAGACACTGCAGAGACCCCACCAGCATCCTCAAACAGCAGAGAGAAAGAGAGCCAGGACCCCCCTCCAAGGCTTGTCAAGATTCCTAGGGGTCTGGCAGCTCAGGCCTTGGTGACAGTATTGGTACTAGAGGGGTTGGGACCCTCCCCTGAAAGGCCAGAGAAAGGGCTTAGGGAACAGTATGAACATGGAAGAGGAGAAAGAGTGAGCCTCCTGTCGCCAGAGGTGTGCAAGGGTGGGATGTCTCAGGCGCCTCCTGACCTGGCTCACAGTCACACAGCCAAACCTCAAATCTGGAGTCGGGGGACCAGGGCCCCACAGGAAATAAGAGAGTCCTGCAGCAGGTACAGCTGCTGCCCAACAACCTCACCCAGGAGGACCAGCTCTAGGGCACCCCATCCCCAGCCTTACTGCTAAGGAAATAGTAATGTGACACACCGCTCCTACTGCGCTGGCCTGTGCTGTATGGACAACACCCCCTCTAAGGAACAACAAGGAGCACTGCAGGAAGCCTTCACGAGTGAGGACGAGGTACCAGCTCAGGGCAGCCAGCGATGGGTCAGCGGCTGGGGACCCACAGCCAGAGCGAGAACCAGAGACAGCCGCAGGGGCACCGCGCCTTGGATCCCAGACCCGGACCAGCCCCTGCAGAGAGCCGGACCGTCTCCCTGTGGAGTCTGCCTGTGGATCTGCACCCCCTCGGGCCCCCCCAGGAGCGTGGGAAAACCACCACCTGGCCAGGGGACAGTGGGGATCGTGAGACCTCATTCTTAAAGCGGCAGAGCCTCAGGGTCACCTGCTTGGTGCTCGGCCACGCTGCGTGGACTTCTCTGTTTCCAGGGGCTGGGGGAGACCACGGAACTGCTGTTCCCTGGAGGGGGTGACCCTGCCCCAGGGCCGGGACCCGCTAGGCATCCCCAGGGCAGGTGCCAGGCAAGGCTCACTGTCCTCTTCTTGCGTGCAGGCAGGAGACCTGGAGTGCCCCTGGGGCTGCCTTTCCTGCAATGCCCTGCGTGCCCTACCCTCAGAGGGGAGCCTGTGCTCTGTCCCTGGGTCGCAGCGCCCCCGCAGAGTCCCTGACCCTGCGGGCATGTCCGGCAGCCCTGTCCTCTCCTGGCTGCACCGCGGTTAGGAAGCTAGAGCCCCCAGACCCGGAAGCCTGGCCGCGGGGTCGCAGCAAGCACTTACTGCCTGCGTCACTCTGAGCGAGCTGCTTCCCCTCCCCTCCGCTGCCTGTGGCCTGGGCTATAAAATGGGACGGTCACAGATTCTACCTTGGGGGTCGCTGGGCTGTCTCAAGAGTCAGCGTAAACTCAGAGCACCCTGGGGAGGCCACGGGTGCACGGCCGTCATCCAAATCGGCGAAACCCCCACCAGGGGCCAGAATGCTGTGGAGCACAGGGCGAGCACAGGGCGGGCGCAGGGGGCAAGGTGGGACCTGAGTCTGCAGCGCTGTGGACCCCCCACCCATGACTTCCCGGTCTCACACCCATGCTTGTAGATGACAGCCCAGAGTCCGGGCAGGCAAAGCTCCAGCCCGCCAACCGCCAGACTCCAGACCCCCCTGCCAATGGCACTACCTGGAGCAGGCAGCCCAGCGAGCCGCGTGTCCCGCTCACCCAGGACAGGATTCAAGCCCCTCCTCGGGGCAGGGACGCCGGTGGTCTGCCTCCGCCCCGTGGACCCGTGGACCTTGCTGCGGAGCCTTGTCTGCCCCTCTGGGGCCCCGCGGAGGCCAGCCGCTCTGGCCGCACGTCCGAGGGGTAGGCACGCCCAGACTGCCCAGCCCCAGACCCGCCTCCTGCCCGACGCTCCTCCCGCAGCAGTGGGCCAGGATGGAACCCTGTGCGGACACCTGGCCGGCCCTCCCTCCCTCACTGCCGGGACGGCCCGGGGCGGGGGGGGGGCGGCGATCGCCACTTCCCACCCCACACCCCGCAGATGCCCCTGGGAGCAGGGGCGCAACTCACCGTCCAGGTGGCGGACTTGGCCGTGCTGGACTGCTGGAAGGTGACGTCGAAGTGGTGGGGGCCAGGGTAGTCGGTGTTGGAGGGGATGGCCGGTGCCGGCGACATGGTGTCGAAGGTGGAGCTGGGCTGCGCGTAGGGCGAGTGGGTGGGCACGCTGGTGGCGTGCTCCGGGGTGTAGGGGCTGGCCGAGGCCGCGCGGCTGCTCATCTGGTCCATGGTGCTGTTCAGCAGATTGAACTGGGACTAGCGTGGAAAGGGGGAGGGAGGGGGACACACAGTCAGGCTGGAGAGTGGAAGCATGAGGCCAGAGGTGTCCTGTTACAGGAGCCTTAAAGGGCCAGCAGCTCAGTCATCCCAAATATTTCCCGCCCCCCCCACCCGACAGGTCACTACTTGTGTTGGGATAAACTGACATATTCACCTCGCCCTCCCCTCTCCATCAGCCTCCCCGTGCCAGGGTTTCCGGGGTTCCATGGAGCGCACCTGGAGGGGAGCTGCTGGTGGAGGGGGAGGCTCCCTGCCCCTGGACCTCCTGGCAGGCTCGCAGGAGGGGCTCGGGCTCTGGGGCAGGGTCCCCGTCCCCAGTCCTCCGGCACAGCCCAAAGTAGGGAGATCCCGGGCCCAGGGAGCCAGACAGGGGCAGGGGGTGGCCCCAGTGTGGGGGGCCCACAGTCCCCTCCTGCCGTGGGCCACAGCCTCTGCCCTAACCCGGCCCTAGGAGCCCAGCCCCTCCCCCCGGGGCCACACCCTGAAGGAACAGGGACTCTGAGCTGCGAGCTGCATGGTGTGGGTGCATCCCCAGGCCACCCTGTTGGGGTCAGCCCCTGCCTGGAGCTTAAGGAGGCCCTAGCAAAGGAGGGAGGAGACAGACCAGATCCCTCCTGGAGGGCCGGCCGGGAAGACCCCTTTCCCATGAGATTTATTTTAATCTTCTCTTTGGGCCTGAAGCAGACACTGCTATTATCCCGTTTTACAGATGAGGACACTGAGGCATGTAGGGGAGTGACTTGCCTGAGGTGAGGTGGTGGCTCTGACAAAGTGGGGGCACCAGCCACCCTCAAGGCAGTCACCCGGAGAGCCCCGGGGACAGGAGGGGACAGTGAACCGGGGGCAAAGGGCCCAGGGTCCCCAAGGGGGGCAGAGGTGGACCAGCAGCCAGAGGGGATGGGGGGGCTTGCCCTGCAGCTCCCTCAGCAGCCTGCCTCCTCCAAACTGCAAAGCACAGGAGTGCATCCCTCAGGCTGGGAGGCAACTGGCTGCTCAGCGCTGGGTCGTCTCCTCCGTCAGGAGGCTGGTGCTCCTCACCCACGGCCCCCCCTACCCAGCTCGGCAGCCCCCTGGAAGGCACACATCCCCCCTCCAGCTCGGCATCCCCCTGGAAGGCCCACGTCCCCCCTCCAGCTCGGCATCCCCCTGGAAGGCACACGTCCCCCCTCCAGCTCGGCATCCCCCTGGAAGGCACACGTCCCCCCTCCAGCTCGGCATCCCCCTGGAAGGCACACGTCCCCCCTCCAGCTCGGCATCCCCCTGGAAGGCACACGTCCCCCCTCCAGCTCGGCATCCCCCTGGAAGGCACACGTCCCCCCTCCAGCTCGGCATCCCCCTGGAAGGCACACGTCCCCCCCCCAACACCTGGGCTGCCTGCTTGGGACAAAGTTTCCTTGGAGCCTCAGCACAAGTGATGCCCCAGGAGGAGGGAGGTGACAGGTGACAGATTCTTACTGAAGCCCTGGCTTCGTGCCTCCTGGAGCCCAGGCCATTGCTTTCCTCGGATGCGTCAGCACCCCCGGGGATGGCCTGGCGGAAGCTGCTATCGGAGGGGCCCCTCGGTGGTCATAAACGTGTGGCCGGGGCCTTGTCCTCCACCAGCGGGACAGGAAACCCCCCTGCAGGGCACCACTGAGAACTTCTTCCCTGGTCTGGCTCCCCACCACCTTCCTAACTTCCTGTGGCTTCACCTGTCCCCTGGGGAGGCCCTAGCACCCACCGACCATGACGGGCAAGTGGACAAACTCTGGGTCCGTGGGTGGAAACAGTGCTCACCCCCCATTAAGGAGCAATGAAACAGCCAAGGGGACCACAGCCTTGCGCAGAGAACAAAGCCAGCTGCAGAAGCGTACCTGCTGTGGGGACCTGCTGCGGGGCCCAGGGGCTGGGTGGGGCTGGGGCCGCAGCTAAGGGGAGCCTGGCTTCCTTTGGATGTGATGAAGGTGCTCTAAGATTCACGGTGCTGATGGGAGCACAGAGCCGTGGATATGGTCAAAACCACTGAAATGCACACTTTGGATGGGTGAGTTGTGTGTTATGCAAAACGTGGCTCAATAAAGCTATTTAAAACAAAATGACAGAGAGGCAAGAGAAACCAGCCTTGCACTCCACATGGCTGGGATGGGGGACCCCCGCGCACTCTTGCATCCCGAGGGCTCTTCCCTATGCCCCGCCCCCTCCGTCTCTGGACCTACAGGACCGCTGTGGGCCCCACAGGGGCTGTCACATGATCCCAAGCGTGGGACCGTCCAATACACAGCCACCGGCCACATGGGTACATGGAGCCGCGGCAAGTGAGGCGGTGCTGGGGGGCGCACGGCACCCTGACTCCACACACCCGGTGCCACGAGAAAAACATAAAAATGAAGGATCTCATTCTGTTTCATGCTGAACACGCACCAAAATGTGCATCATTTCCGATAAGAAGGGTAAATTATTAATTACGTTATTTCCACGGGTTTCTTTTTACTGTTTTTCTATGTGGCTACTGGAAAATGCAAAATCACACCTGTGGCTTGTGCTGCGTTTCTGCTGGATGGCGCTGGACCCCGAGTGTCTGGCCCCCAGGCTCTCAGGCATCATCCCAGCTCCCAGCCTCACTGTCATCAGCAAGGCTGCTGGCGCAGCTCCTGGGGGGGCTGAGGACTCGCATTCCAGGATCCTCACTGAGTGGTGGCCCAGCAGACGAAGGAAGGAAGGAGGGAGGGAAGGAAGGAGGGAAGGAAGGAAGGAAGGAGAGAAGGAAGGAAGGAAGGAAGGAAGGAAGGAAGGAAGGAAGGAAGGAAGGAGAGAAGGAGGGAGGGAAGGAAGGAAGGAACGAAGGAGGGAGGGAGAGAGGGAGGGAGGGAGGGAGGGAGGGTGCGCCAGGCAGCAGGACGGCTTCCCCCGGGCCGAAGCCCGGGAACGTGGACGGGGCATGAACCCGGTCCTCCCACCCAACCAGGCTGAGAGCCCCATGGGTCCTGGGGTGGGGAGGATGGGGGTGCCAGCCTGCTCCCCACCCAGAGTCGAGTCCCCATGACCCCTGTCTTCCAGGGACAAGCCACAGCCCCCCGGAGTGAGCGGCTTCCCTGGGCTACCCAGGGGCGGCAGGAGGCTTCCCTCCTCCGGGGCTCCGTGAGGACAGCCCCACCGGGCTCAGGTCTGTCCTCCCCGCTCCATCCCCAACAGGACAGCCCAGGCCAGCAGGGCAAAGGGCCCCCCCACTCAGGAGAAATGAGAGGCAGGCCCACGACAACAACGTTGTTCAGATTTTAACTTGTCCACATTCTTTACCGATCTGAGGCGGGTGCCAGGAAATTAGTCACTGAACCAAAAGAGCCGGGCTGATAGCATCTCTGCGCCCGGCAGTCACAGGGCAGGAGGGAGCGGGAGGTTTCCAGCAGGCAGGTCCCTGGGGAGATGTGAAGGAAGTGCTCGGCACACACAAACACCCGAACACGGGTGCCCACAGAGCGAGCCAGCGGCCCGCAGGGAGCACACCCTCCCTCCGGCCTCTGGCCCCGGGGCACTTTGCGGTCCAGGAGTCTTGGGAGCTCCCCTCTCCCCAGGGGAGCGGAGCACAGGGCCCTGTGTCGGGCCACTGTGGCGGGGGGGGGGGGGGGGGGGGCGGGGGGAAGCCGTCCCTGCGAGTCCTTCTCAGGGTCCTGCACCCCCAGGAGCTCCTGGTCCATGCTGGGCGGCAGCTTCTGCATGTGGCTCCCCAAAGGCCCCTCCTTCCCTCCCTTAGCATTCCTTCCAAGTGGGGATGGGGAGCGCTGCGGGGGGCCAGCCCCCACCCCCATTTTGATCTCTCTGCCCAAACTGGTCCAACACAGCCACACAGAAGCCTGGGGTAGAGCTCCTCCAGACCAGAGGTCCCTGGAAGCTGGGGTGAGACCCACTTGGCAGCAGGAGGAACCCGGGCAAAAGCAAGACTCTTTTGGTTTGTTTTGCTTTCAATCAGAACTCCCAAGAGAGTGGGCTAATTAGGACATGCCCGGCCCCAGGCGGCCCACATGTGCCTACATGTGCGTGCAGAGCTCCTGGGCCCAACCCAAGGAGGGCTGCGAGCAAGCGGGCGGGAGCAAAGGAGCCGGCGGGTGGCCTCCCCTCTAGGTCCGGGGCAGACGATGAGCCCGGCCTGCCTCAGAGGCCGGAGGCCGTTCCTGGCTCTGGGTCGGTGGCCAATGGCCTGGGAGCTCCCTCCACCAAGACGAGACAGGCTCCCCGAGGCACTCTGTGCGTTTGTTCCACAAACATGTTTTCTGTTGCTCTCCGCCAACTTGGAGGGGACACTGGGTGGGGCAGAGAGGGTCAACCTGCCCTCAGGACGCAGGCAGGGTGTCCAGCCTCCACAGGGAGCCGGGCTTGCTCCCAGGGTCAGCACCTCTCGGACCAGGACCCCAGGGGCGCCCATTTCTGCTCAGGAAAGGGCACGCGTCGGTCTGGGGGCCACATGCACACATGTGCTCGCACAGCAGGGCTCAAAACACACGCAGGGATGGGGCAAGGGGCTTAGACCTCAGGCTGCAGAGGGAGAAGGCCACCTGATGCGATGAGGGTGAGCAGAGGCCCCGCCCCTGGGTGGATGACCTGGACTGTGTCTGAGCACCTGACCTCCTCTGGGAAAGGAGCTGGACTGTCAGGGCTCGGAGTCCCAGGGAAGGAGGGTGCTGCCCGAGGACCAGTAGGGGAAGGACGAAGCGAACCACCCTGGGGTGGAGTGGTCCCAGCTTCCAGCCCACCCCACCTCGTCACCACCTCTCCAGCCTGGGACCCTCCTCTCCTCTGCAGATCCACTGGGGGCCTTCCCAGCCCAGGCAGCTGCAGAGACCAGCACCCGCCTGGGGACAGTGAGCTGGGGAGACCTGCCTGCGTGCATGCCCGGGGGACACTCTGGTCCGGCTCAGCTTTCAACCCCATCCCCAGACCTTGCTGCTTTGATCCATCCTGTGCCCAGGGGGTGGGGGTTCAGAGGCCCCAGCTCCCCAGCCACACCTTGCACCCCCCGCAAGGCAGCAGAGGGTCTGGCCTGCCTACCTGTCCTCCTGCCCAGCAACCTGAGCTCAGCCCAGCCCCGCAGCCCCTGCCCCACAAGCTCCCAGCACCCTTTGCTGGCCAAGCCAGTGTTGGGGGTCCCTGCAGCTGATCAGGAGATGGTGCTGGGTTGGCTATCCCAGAACAATGGGCGTTCCTGGCCAACCCACTGCCCACCTACAGGCCTCTCTGTGTGTCCAGGTCTGGGATGAGTACCGCCCACGAGGACCATGTCCTGGGGCAAAAAGAGAGGAACAGAAGGGACTTCCCAGGCCCAGCAGGGCAGAGCAGGCCTCCGAGGTCAGGAGACCTAGAGGCCGAGGTCCCAGCCCCGCCTGTGTTACCCAGCCGGGCAATCCACCTTCTTCGGCCCTAGCTTTCCCATCTGCAAAGTAGGGGTGAAGCCATAGGTCGGCTGTGGGGATCAGGAGGGTCCAGAAAGGCTGTAACCCGTGACTTCCCATCAGGAGGAATGACCCTTGCCCAGGAGACTCCCCAGATCCAGGGAGCCCACCATGCACGATGCACTCATCTCCCCTCGTCTGCACAAAAGCCCAACGAGGAAAGGGCTGCAGACGACGACGAAGCAGTCCCGGCCAGCCTCAGACCTTCAGCCCGTCGCTTAGAGGTCACTTCCCACAGTCCGGTCATGCCCGGCCCCAGACGGGATGCTCAGAAACTCTGGGCTGAATGAAACAGCCCCGGGAACTCACAAACGGACCCCAAAGCACATGTGGACCATGGCACCCGCCCTTGCTCTTTGGGGTTGAAAGCAGCTGCTGCAGCCTTTCCAGGAGCACCTGGCAGGAGCAGCCACCGGGCGTGTGGCCAGCCCACCCTGCCCAGGGGCCCGGCCACCCCCTGCCCCTGTGCCTTCTTCTGCCCCGTCACCCGTCCTCAGGGGCCGGACTTCTCCGGCCACACTGGGTCAGGCCCTCCCTTCACTGTGAGCTGGATTTTGCAGTTGTAGAAGATTCCTATTTCATGTGTTTATTTATTTAAAACTGATAAGCACTCTCAAGTGAGTTTTTGGGATGTAAATGGAAAACAGATTGTTTTTAAAAGCCTGTACCCTGATTCCCTCCTCACATCCCGCTCGCTTCCCAGGGTGGGAAGGTGGTCTGTGGCCACCTCTGGCGGACTCCAGGCGATCGAGACAGGAAAAGCAAGAGCACAGGTGGCCTGTGACCATGCGGCCGCAGCAGGTGTGTGTGCAGGTGTGTGTGCAGGTGTGTGTGCAGCTGTGTGTCCCACGTGCTCTCTCCGGACGGGACAGAAAACCTTGCCACTGAAATTTACAGCGCCTCTTAGTATGTCCCCAAAGGCTCCGTTCCAGGCTCTCACTCACTAGTGGAGGGGACTCTGGGGGCAGAGGGAGGACATCTCCTGCCCCGTCCCTGCACGGGGCCAAGCGGGGGCAGCCGGGGACACTGGGCTCAAACCCTGGATCAGGAAGCATGTTTGTCCCTGCCACGAGGACACACAGATCCCAAAGACAGAGCTCCTGCACCTTCGGGTGGTGATATGGGTCCCCCAGAGGGCCCCCCATGCCCAGCCTCCTTTGTACACCTGCTGTGTCCATACCACAGGGCTTTTGCTCCCGCCGGCCCCTTCCTGGAACACTGTCTCCTCCCACCTGTGGAGCCTTTGAAGGCTCACCTCCTTCTAGAAGCTTCCAGGCTCTCCACCTGCCTGTGGTCTGTGCTCTGGGGCTTTCTCTCCCACTTCTCTGGGTAGAATAACAGACATCAGGATGCACGCCCTTGGGGGTTCATATACCATGGGGTGTCCGTTTTCCCCCGGCTATAAACCTCTAAAATACGGGTGAACCTTGACCGACACCAGGTTAGGGGCGTGGACACCCCGTGCAGTCAAAAATCCAAGTATAACTTTTGAGTCCCCCAAAACTGAACTACTACTGATAACCTATTTCCCGGAAGCCTTATCGATAACATCAAGTCAGTTAACACAGATGCTGAAGGCTGTGGGTGTTATAGATGACGTTCACACAGCGAGGTAAGCTGGAGGAAAGGAAATCTCATTAAGGGAGTCACAAGAAGAGGAAACCCATCTCAGGGCTGCCCCGTATGTATAAAACAAAAGTCCGCATACAAGTGGACCCGAGCAGTTCGAGCTCGTGGTGGTCGGGTCAGCTGTCTCCGTTCCTGCCGGTTTATAAACCTGCAGCAAAGGGCTTCCCTGGCTGACCTGGCTGAGCCCGTCTAGCTCCTTACGCCCTCGACCCCCAGGAAGTTCTTCCTGGACACGAAAGCCCATCGCCCTCTAACCCTGTGCAGGGAGCAACCCTCTTCTGCTTTGTAACCTTGGCCGGGCTCACAGGGATCATGCAGGGGATCCCCGAGTGCCCAGAAAGCGAGGCGTGGCTGGCGGGTTGGTACTAACAGAGTCCTCCATCCGTCGTCCCCTGAGGCTCATGACAATGGGGATTGAGGACATTTCCAAAGCCCTTCCCGAGAAAGCTGAGAGGCCCAAATGCAGCTCCGAGCAAAATGCACCCCTGACCTTCCCAGATGTGGAAGGTGGTGACACAGCTGGCCGGAGGCTTCACGGGTTCCTCTCTCCCCACTCCTTCCCTCTTTCCCTCCCCACCAGGCCCTGCTGGGACCTGGTGCCATGCTGTGTCCACTGCTCCCCAAGCCTGCAGCACCATGGGTGTCCCGTGCGGCCCTAGGGCCTTGCAAACACGTCTCCCTTCACAGCCGCGAGTGAACAGTCTGAAGGAAAGGTCTTCGTGACTTCCCCCCAAGGTCAGCCCCTGTGCACCCCACATTCGAGCTGCCCGCTGCAGGCCCAGCACAAGGTCATACCCTGCAGCCTTTAGCAGACAGCCGTCCTGGCTTCCAGCCCACGGTGGGCTGCCCGGCTTCCCCGGCCCCTTCTTCATCCCCTCGGCCGGGTTCTGCCCTCCAGCCTCCAGGCCCCGCACAGAGCCCACGTCCGCAGGACGCTTCCCGGCCCTGCTGCCCTTCCGGGCCAGGGGCTGGGGCTGGAGTTGAGCCCAACTGGCAAGGCACACAGATCCATCCTGTCCCAGAGTCGGAGTGCTCCACAGCTGGGACCACATCAGGGGACTGGGGCCCCAGCTTCACCACGGCCCAGCTGTGTGGTCCCTGTCTTTGTGGAAAATGGGTGAACGGCGGCTTCCTCATGGGACCAGCGTGGATCTGACTGGAGGAGTGGGTGCAAGGGTCTTTACTGCGACCGGCTCGGGGAGGGGTCACCGGAGCCCCTGACAGTCTGCTGAGCCCTCTGCCCAGACCTCCACGGACGGGAGGCTCCCTGCGCCCCACTCAGACATCACCTCCTGGGGTGAGCGCTCTCTACTCCCGGGACCCAGAACCGCCTGACCCGGGGTGCGGGTCACTGTCTCCCGCACTGGGGGAGGAGCTCTGAGCCCGGACCTGGAGCCCCTTGACCCCCCGCTGCGGGCACCCCTTTGATCTCGGAGGGCTCTGCCTGGTGTCTGCTCTGACCCCCGTGTCCCCCAGCTCCCCAGAGAATACTAAGACCAGACTGTTTTTTGTAGAGTATGAAACTCCAAGCCCCCTGCTCTTCTCTGGCAGGCATGTCTGGGCTCGGGTGTGACCTCACCCAGAGGTGAGTGACTGGCACATCTGGGCTTCGGGGGAGATAACCCACTCGGAGTAGGACCTCCATCCCGCGGGGTTTCCCACAGCACCTCCCGGAGTCTGTGATTAAACGGGTGGAAACGCCAACAAGACCGGACTCGTGCCGGGGGGAGGCACCCTCTCCTCCTGAAAATATGCACTTACACTCTCTCCTCACCCGGGGCTGAAGCAAGGCCTTGCCCAATCCTACACCAGGGCCATGTGGAACTTTCCACACCTCGCGCCGGAGAAACGTGCCCCCAGAAGCCTGCTCCTGCAGCTGCCGAGGCGTGTGTCTGCAGGACGCCCCTGCCCGCCTCCGCCTGCACAGAGCAGCACGGGGGCAGCAGCCTGGGGCCGGGGGTCAGGCAGGGTCCCCGTGGTTCTCTGGGATGTGTCCTGCCGGCCCCTGTGGGGCTGCCCGTGACACAGGCAGGTGGCCCACAGATGCACAGACTTTATTTTAACCCCCAGAACACAGCCCCGTCCAGGCCCCACCTCCCAGGGTGCCCAGGGCCTCGAGCAAAGCTGGGGCACAGCTCATGGGGTACCCCTCGCGCTTGAGCGCCACTGGGGACAGTCAGCCTTCCCATCCCCCTGCCTGCCGCCCCGGAGCCTGGCCCTGACCCAGGCATCTGCCCTGAACTCCTTCGCCCATGTCTCCCTTGTCTGCCTGTCTGTCCATTCTGCAGGTGCTGATCAGGCCCTGCCCACACCAGACCTCCCCGGGGGGCTGCGGCTCCTCTCGGTGACAAGTGTGATGAAGGTGACAGGGAGGGTGAGGGAGAGTCATGAGTGCACCCCCGTCGATGGCCAGGACCCAGGGATGGAGAAACCGTTACGCGCCTCCTCAGTGAGGGGCTCGGCCGCTGGTTGGCCCATTCCCTCCCCAATTCAAGGCTCCGGGGTGGACAGACGGGCCAACCCCAGTGCCTCCCGGCAGCTCGGCTACCTGACAGCTCCCTGGCAGGTGAGGTAGCCCATCCCCTCCGCACACATTTCCCGGGCGCCGTCCGCCCGGGGTGCCGGGAGCCAGCACGGCGGCGAGCAAACCAGCAAGTGAGTGTGTTGGGGGCTCTGGGCTTCAAAACAGGCTGAACACAAACACAGCTGGGTGGGGGGCAGTGAGGGATGCGCAGGGCACAGGGAAGCCTCCAGACTGGAGACTAGAAAGCAGTGCCTGCAGCCCGAGGAAGGGCTGAGGGGGGTCGGTTCAGCCAAGGGACCCTCGCTCCCGAGTCAAAAGCTGTGACATCGGCCATGGATTGGAGCAGGGGGCTGGCACGTCCCGAGGACACGCCGATGGGCTCCCAATGGAGCGGACGCTGGGTGTTGCAGAAAGGAGGGTCAAGAACAGCTCCAGGGTTTGGCCAAGCCAAGGACGAGCGGATTTTCCACTCGCTGAGGCCGGACTCGCCCCTCCACGGGGCAGGTGGGAGCTCGGGGTGGGCTGCTACGTGGAGGTGGGGCTGTGCACAGGCGGCTGGGCCTGGAACTGCGGGGAGAGACCGAGAGCCTGGCCGAGGCGGCAGGAGCCCGGGCAAGCGGAGTGTCAGCTCAGCAAGCCTGGCGGCTGGGGGTGATCCCTCCCCTCGGGGCAGGCTCTGGTATTCCCCTTCTGGGACATTCCATCCCTGCCTGGGGCCCCCAGAGCCTTGTGCTCTCGCTACCCCAGGTCAGGGAGAGGACACCTGCGGCTGCCAGCCCATTCTGCGGCCCAGACCCCCGGCCACGCGGGTTCAGCTCCGGCCAGCCACGGGAGCCCCTCCCGCCTGGTCCCCAGAGGCCTGACCTTGCGGCCCGCCCCCGCCACCCCCTTCCCGTCCCCCGTGGCACCTTCTCCTGGCTCCCAGGTGGCCCCTCTTGTCTCTTGGGAGCTGTCTCTCTGTCTCTGATCTCGTTACTCTTCCCCCGTGCAGCCCCCACCCAAGCCGGGACCCACCCCCACCTCACCCAGGCCTCTCCACCAACACCTGCCCCGAGCGCTGAGCGGCCGCTCCCTCAGCCGGGCTCACACTCCCCCTCCTCCCCTGCCGCTCAGCCCAGGCACAGCTGTCACACACAGCAGTCACAGCTGAGCTCACTCTTCACCTCAAATTCCCCTCCCACAGTTTCCCATCTGAACAAACAGGTGGTGACTCACTTCACCCAGCCTCCTGGGTCCAACCGGGGTCTCCTTTGCCCTGTCCCCCAACCCCGAGCAAATCCGGCCGGCAACCCTCCCCCCCCAGGCGCTCGCGCCTCCCCGGCTCCCACCTGGCCCAAGGTGCCATGGCTCTGCGGGACTATCCAGTGGGCCTCGGGGCTCCCAGCCTCGGCCCTGCCCTCCCGTGGCCTGCTCCGAGCACTGCAGCAGGGGCTCCTCCCAGAACCCCTGCGCCCTCTCCTCCCTCCTCCCACTGCGTGCCTTGGATACAGGAGGCGCTTCCTACTATTCCTTCATGCGCTGGGTGGCCTTTCCCACCTGGGGTCCTTCCTGCCCAGAGGCTGCGCTGTCTGCAGGAACAGAGAGTGACCAGACCCACGCGGCACGGGGGGTGCCAAGCGTTGTGCCCACCCGTGCGGCTCCAGGACAGAGGAGCCCGGCGTTCTCCCGGCACACACCTGCCAGCCCCCGCCACAGACTGGCGGACAGTGGGAAGAGGTCAGGTCCGGACGCCCATGACCCAGCTCACGATGATCCTGCAGCCCAGACAGCCCTGGGCCCCAGTCAACACACATGCGTGAAAAGAGCCAGTGGGGTCTAACACTGACCTTGCTTATCTCTTGAGACTCTACGGGTTTGCCAAATAGTGAAACGGCCCCAAAGACTAGTGAATGGGAAATCTCGAGATTTCCAATCGGGAAAGGTCAGTCCCAGGTGCCTGTTCCGGGTCGTGTCCAGTGTGGCCCCAGGTGAGAGGGCCCCTGAGTGGGGGCGGCTAGCGGGCTGCGGGGGCGAGGAGCTGCCGCGGGGAGGAGCTGCTGCAGACAGAGCCCCCAGCCCTCCCAGTGCCGGCCAAATGCCTCCAGTACGTGGAGCCACCAAAGGCGAGGGTTGCTCGGCCCTTGACAGAGAAGCAGACCCTGAGTATGGCTAAGACTGCAGGGAGAGGGGGTGCCCCAGCGCCCCGAGCCGACCCCAGCACAGGCTGGCTGAGCAGGTGCAGTGGGCAGCACGGTGCTCATGGGCCACGCAGGAAACCCGGCTGCGCCCTCCTTCCCTGGGGCTGGCCTGCCCTAAGGGCCCCAGCAGCCAGGGAGGGGGCCACACGAGCGCCTCGGTACATCCCTATTTGTTCATGCTAGGGTTTTAGGTGGTTTGGGGCAAACGCCCCTTCCTCTTTTATGATGTTTGCATGCCGCAGGAAGCTTCTGTCTCCTGGGACAGAAACAGGAAGTAGACACTTTTATAAATCAGCGTGACCAGCCCAGCCCACCTCCCCTGGGGGCAGAGGCTTCGGGCGCCGTCCACCTGCCCTGGGCCCAGACACACCCGGGCTGCTCGGCAGATACTCGCTGACGGAGTTGTCCTTGGTCGACAGAACCGAGGGATGACGCGCCCGACCCTGCTGGTCCCGGGGCATGGACCAGAGCTGCAGAGTGGATGCCAGCGGCCCTCTGCTGCCCACCCCTCCTGTGGGGAGGCGATGCTCCCTCCACGGTGCCAAGGAGGGCCCCGTACCCCTCACCCCCGCACCCCGGGAAAGGGGCCATGCTCAGCCCTGCCTGACGTTTCTTACTGTGACAGCTGCCCTAACCGAGAGAAAAGTTATACCAGAGTCCCCATGAGCCCCGTGTGCCCAGGCCCCTCGGCTGGCCAAGCAGGCATGCTGGCCTCCAGAGTCCGGGGTCCCTGGCTCTGCCTCGGGTGAGAACCCCAGTGGCAGGGATACAGCCCCTCCTGGCTCCCACACTACCTGCATGGAGAGTCTGGGGGTCTGAGGCTGCTTGCGTGCCGCGTGAGCCCCGTGACACGTGTCGTGGGGAAATGAGTCGGTGACAGAGTGAGTGACTGAAGAGGGCACGGGGAGGAAAGATGTCCCCCCCCGGCCCAGCAGTTGCCCACATTGGGTTTCAGACAAAAAGCTCATGTCGGGGGTAGGGAGAGGCCACGGAGTTTCCAAATGTGAGCGCATGGAGCCGGGGCCGGAGTCGGGCCGTAGAGACGGGTCACCCACACACACCACCCGCAGGTGTGGGCCACACACACACCTGTCTCTCTTTCCATGGCCTTGCTGGGGACACACGGCCACAGGCACAAACACAGACATGCCTGTCCCAGCACACAATACATGCACACACACGTTCTCATGTGCACACTCACACGCTCTTGCACACAAGCACACCTGTGCACCCACACACGCTGCCGAGAACACGCAGGCTCCAGAGGCTGCCGCGCCCCCAGGCTCCTGTCCTCTGCCCGTGGAGCTCGGCGGCGCCTGCACTCTGTCCAGCTGTCTGGCCCGTCCCTCTGCCCGCCGCTGGGTCTCACAGGGTACCGGTGGTCCCCACTCTACCTGCCTCCCTGGCAGGAAAAATGGCTCCGCCCTCCACCTGCTCAATTAGCCGCCTGGTGCCTGCCTGGCCCCAGGGACCTGGCAAGTCTGGAAATGAGCCCAGGTCCCCAAGGCCCAGGCTGCAAGGGACAAGCAAAAGCTGCAGTCCCTTCCTTCCCCTCTGCCAGGCCGCTACCCCTCCGTGAGACCCCAAGGCCAGCTTGCTGCAAGTCCTTGACCCTGAGCCCAGACCTAATGAGCAGATTCCCAGGAGAGGATGCTCTTGACCTGGGAGCAGGCGGGGCAGCCTCCTAGCCCAAGCCCCGGGGGAAGGACGACCTCCAGGGTCCCCTAAGCTCCTGGCAGCCGGGGACAGGGCAGGGCAGGGCCGCCAGCCCAAAGCTGGGGAGCCTCAGAAACCCCCGCATCTCAAGGCGACTACCGAGCCCTGACTGAAAACCACCCACCCTCCTCTCCCAGCCCGTGGGCGCTCATCCCAAACCTCTCCAGGATGGGCAGGCATCTGCCCCTGCGCCCAGGACCTGCCCCAAACCCTGTTGCATCCTGCCTGCCTCAGCTTACCCTGGATTGTGGCCCCCAACCGGCAGCAGACGCCTGACCGGGAGGCAGACAAGAGAATGCCCCTCCTCGCCCTCCATCCTGGCGAAAGCCCCAGCACGGCCCCCCAAGGAGGATGGAGACGGGTCCGCACCTACCGTGGTGAAGTGCTGCATGGGGTCACTGACGTACAGCATGGTGGGTGCGCGGGGGCCTGCACACGCCGGGGAGTTGGCGTGCTGCGGGACGAGGCATGGGTCTGGGTGGCCGGGGGGCGAGGGCTGCAGTGCTGGCCACGCGGCGGGGTGCAGCCAGGCGGAGAGACTCCGTGGCTAGTGGGGCGGGAGCCGAGGATGCTCCGGGACATGTGGGCTATTTGCTGGCATTTTCCTTCTCCCTCAGTTCTGTCAACCAACTGCATCTAACAACAAAACCGGCGGCCCGCCCCTTTATCCCTCATGCCTATTCATCACAGTCCAGGCAGGCCTCGGCTTGCCCACCGATGTGTCGGACCGCACCACGGAGGCGCCCGGGGAGGGCGGCACGCCGGGCCAGCGTCGGCTCCACAATCGGGCCACACCCTGCTCCCCCGGAGACGCCGCCCAGGGGAGGCTCGGAGGGCCGCAGGCCTCTGCCCCGAGCACCGGGGGGCCGGCCCGGGGCCCTTGAGACCTCCGTAGGTGAGGCTGGGGCCACCCCAAAGGGAAGAGAGGGTGCTGCAGCCCCGGCGCCCTGGGCGGAGCACCACTCCCTCCTGCCGAGAGCGCGGTGGTCCACCGGGGACGCCCCAAAGGGCCGAACGGAGAGGAGAAGCACCCCAGGAGACTGCTCCTCCTGGTCCACCTGCAGGGAGCCTCCCTCCTGGAATGAGCCGCCGAGGCATGGCCCAACGCAGGGACTGAGCGGGGGACGCAGAGTCCACGTGCTCCAGCCCCACCCGGGCTGACACTGGCTGTGTCCCCACGGGTGTCGCTCCCCTGCAAACAGCGATGTGGCCCAGAAGGAGGACGGCTGGGCCCCGCCCGCCACACTGCGCTGACCCCGAGGCCTCGGCAGCTCCAGGCCGGGGCCTGCACATTGGTGGCCCGCCGGCAGGGAGCTCGCGGTGGTCACCACGACTCCCTTCCTGCAGTCTGAATGTCCACTCTAATGGAACCATGTGCGGCACAACGTTGCTTTGGGGTTGGGGCCGGGATCCTCGCTGGAAAAGGCAGGGCATTGGTTATACACAGATAAGTCATGTGACCCTGGATGTGCCACCCTCAAGTTCCAAGCCCCCCAACAAGGGCTTATAGACCATGAGGTGCCGGAAGGACAGTCCATTCTCTCCACCTCCCTGACCACCTCCAGGCTCCTGGGGGCCTGGGAGCAGCGGGGCTCAGGGCAGAGGGAGGCTCCACCCGAGGCCCACCAGGGCACGCGCTGACCAGCCCAGCGCCCCAGAGAGGGAGAGCCGGGGCCGGGGTCCTGGGGGCAGGGGCAGAGACACAGCTCACTCCCATGACCCCATGGCTGACAGCTCCCAACGCGCTGGGGCACCACTCATCATGAGCCGACGGAGGAAAACAGAGGTAGGGAAGGGGGTCTGCAGAGGGGCCTGGGTTGGGAGCTGAGGTGGGCCTTCTTCACCCGGAATGCTTGAAGACAGGAAGGCCTGGGGTGGGGAGCCCCGTCGCCACCCCCCGGGGTCCTATCCTTCAGTGAGGCTTTTGGAAGAGGCTGGAGGCAGATGGACAGGCGGACAGGTTGGCGGGACACAGAGCTCCCACGGGGCGTTGGGTGAGGTTGGGCCCCTCCCCAGCCTCTCATGACGGGTGTCCCTGCCGGTCAGGCCAGCTCCGTGCACAGCAGCTGGGGCAGCTCAGCTGTCTTCCTAATCGTGCTGGGTTTGTAAAGGCCGAAAGGGGGGCAGCAAAGGAAACAAGGATCTGAGGGGAGAGACCCCGGGAGTCTGGGAGTCTGGCCCAGGCTGGCACACAGAGGACCCAGTGTGGGGACTGACCCCCAAGGTGGCCCTAAGACTCCCACTCCAGGCATATGCCCTGCACCCCCCTCTCCTTGGGAGGTACTGTGAATGCGAAGACAGCCCCTGGGATTAGGTTACAAACCAGTCAACTCTGAGTTGATCAGCAGGGAGACTATACGGGTGGGCCAGGCCTGGTCAGGTAAGCCCTTCAAAGAGGTCCGGGAGACATCCTCCGGCTGGCCTCGAGGAGCCCACGGCCAGGCTGTGGAGGCACGGCAGGGCAGACGGCCAATAAGCAGAGTCTGGAAGTGGCCCGGGACAGATGACACTCAGCAGCCCGGGAGACCCTGAGCGGGGGAGCCGGGGGAAACAGGCCAGACTCCTGACCCACAGAGACCATGAGGCCGCGAGTGCTGTTTGAAGCCACCAGGTGAGACCTTGGGCAGAGGAAGCCAGGGCTCTGGGGGGGGCTCAGGCCACTGGGAGGGCCTGGGGGCACAGGCTGACCCAGGAGACACTGGCTAGCCCAGAGGGAGGGCATCAGGTTGGAAAGAGGTCTTCTCTCGAGCCCTGGTGGGAGCACCGAACACACACGGTCAAGGACAGAGGGGCCACGCCCCAGCCACAGTGCGGGGGCACCACAGAGGAGGCTCGGGGCGCCCAGGCCTGACGACCAGCACTGTCCCCCACACTGTGAGCCGGGGCCAGGCTGAGGTCCCAGACAGACCGAGAGCCGGTGTCCACATGTGCCGGAGCCCCAGTGTCTTCCGGAGCAGCACCCACTTCCTGAGCATTTATCCTACGTCCTGGGGACAGGGACGGGGGCTGGGGACTCTGTCCTGAGAACCTCACTTGGCCCTCAGCTGCTTCCTCCAGGTGGCCTCCCAGGTGGCCTCACTGGGCCACGGCACCTACCCCCCTGACTCTAACTCCCCAGAGATTCTGCCCTCCGTCGGGCCCCGCAGAGACACAGTGGGGTTTTCTTCCACCTCACACGGGCACAGGATCCACCAGAAGCGCACCAGTGATGCACCGGCTCAGGACCAACTCCTCACACCCACAGGCAGGTGGCTCTGCTCACCCCACGGGGGATGTCGCGGAGCTGGCTCCACGACCTGGCGCTGGCCGGGGCTCAGCTCTGCACCCCAGAGGAACTCCCACTGCAGCTTGTAGGAGGAAGTGAGCTTGGGGCGCACTGTGGAGGGCAGGCGGGCTGGGGTCCTGGAGCTGAGGACTGTGGCGAGCTGCGCCCCTCCATGACCTTGAGCTCCGCCCCCACGCCATCCTTGGGGCTGCAGAGCCTCCCTGAGGAGGGGGCGCCCCTTCCCTCCTCCTGCATGCCTGTCCCCTTCTCTGGGCCAGCCCAGTTTTCCGAGAACCTAGTCCCGGAGGTCTACACTGGGCTGTACCCTCGCTTGTCCTGCACCCGGGCGGAAGGGACCCCTCCCCAGGCCAGGAAGGTCTGCCCTGGGAGACTGCTGGGGTCTCGAGCCCCCGGAGCATCTGCAGGTTCTAACCCCAGGCGTTTGCCTGGCTGTGCAGTCTCTGTGGGCACCTGCTGCCCCTGCCGGCCACAGCCCTACCCCGTGGCCCACCCGCCCACAACAGCTGTCACCAGGGAAAGGCGCCAGGTGAGGCGGGAAGGGGCGCAGGGAGGGAGGGCAGTCTGGATGGGCGGGCGGCGGGGGGGCAGGTAGCTCCACGGACTCTGTCAGGGAAGCTGGGAGGAGTGGGTGGAAGGAGGCCAGCCGGCCAGGCTCGGCGGAGCACCCACCGTCTCTGCCTTTCCTGCATCATCAGAGCTGGGAGGGGGCTCCCCCGCAGAGCCTGGCCCTTGTTTTGTCCCTGGGGACGCTGAAACTCAGAGGGGGCACGCAGGCCCTTAGCCCAGGCCCAGCACCAGCCGAGTCCAGGTGGGAATCTGGATTCCTGCTGCCTGCTCTGGAAACCCGGGGGACTCACGGCCAAGGACTTCATCCTGTCTGTGCCCCCTCCCCGGACAGTGGGGGGCCTCCAGGGCCAGCGCAGACCCCACAGGACTGCCCTTCTCACGGCGCCAGACCATCCTCCTCCTGAGCCCCTGGGGATGCCAGGGACCCACTAGGCTTCACTCCCCTTGCAGGAGGCAGGAAGCTACTTGAGAGCTGCTGGTGCTGGGCAGTGAGCCACGTGGGGTAGGCTGCCACGGCCACCACCCAGGGCCAGGGCTCTTCCTACAGGGACCCCAAGGTGGGCAGGTGGCCACAGGAGCCCTGGGGCGTCGGGTCCTTCCTGGGCACAGCTGCTCCCAGGCCCTCTGGTCCCTCTTCAACACGGAGCCTCGCCCCTGCCTCCCCCCACCTCTTCCTACACGACGTCTAGCTTTGTCACACACTCCCCATGGACCAACCACCACCCCTCATCCTCGACATCCCGATGATGCTTTTACCGGCTCAACATACAGACAAGCGAGCTGAGGCCCGGGGCATTAAGTAACCCCGCGTGCGTCACCCGGCAAAGAGGCGTAGGGATGGGATGGGTCTCAGAGCGCCCCACACCCACGGCAGCCTCCCAGCCCAGAGGCCCCCTCTGTGCCCCCTCAGCCGCGTAGGGTGCTGGGACCCTGGCGGCAGTGACCTCAGGAAGCTCACCGTCCCCCCCAAGAATCTGCTCTGGGACCCCTCCAAGGCCTGCCCAGGGGCCAGATGGCCTACTGGGGCCCTGTCCTCTTTACTGCCCGACCTGGCTCCTCGGCCAGTCCAGTGTGGCAGGAGGGAGGTCCGAGGACGACGACCAGTCCTTCCCGCAGGGCTGGGCAGAGCCCCGGGCTGGGGCCCCACACACGCTGACGTTTCCGTGTCACAAGCAAGGACCCAGAGTCGCGGGGGACTTGGTCCCAGGACAGACTGGCCCCTCAGGTGGGCCGGCACCCCCTCTGCCCTGGCCACGAGAGCAGTGGCCTGCAGTGTCCTCTCTTCCGAGGGCGGTCTGACTGTGGGAACCTGCCCGTCCCATGGGAAGGAACCTGCCTCATCACCTGCAGGGCCAAAGAGCAGAGGAGACCCAAGGTCCAGACAGCGGGATGTGCCGCCCCAGAGGGCCGGTGTTCCCCCACTCGAGGACTGTGCCTGCCGGGCCTTGTTGCTGGGCCCCCGCACGACTGGGGGGCCAGGTCCCCAGCGGCACAGAGGACGGCGGGCCTGCAGTGTATGCGCCCGCCTTCACACCTGGCCATGTGCTGAGTCACAGCCACGGGGCTGGCCAGGCCCCGGGAATACAGAACTGCACAACCGCTTTCTCGCCCCAAGGCCTGGCCTGGGAAGCCTCTCGTCCAAGGCCACCAGCCTGGAGTGGGGACTGCCCTGCCTCCCCCTGAGCCGCTGGGTGGGGAGGGAGCCGTGCCCTCGGGCGCCCAGGCTGGAGGTCACAGCGCCATTGCGTAGCGCGCCTCGGGGGCTCCCCCCCCACGCCTGGCTCCGGGCCCCTGGGCACATGGCCGAGGCCCTTGGGTGGGATAGCCGGACAGCGGGCTCTGCCCCAGAGGCTGAGCTACCTCCCTCTGTGGGTCTGGGCCGCGTCGGGGCCTCACGAGGGTGAAGGGTGGGCAAGTCGTGTGCACGGTCACCGCGCTCAGACCGGTCACGGTGCCCACGACGGGGCCCAGCAGGGGTTAGCGTGAGGCCGACCAGGTGGCTCCAGGGAACCCCCACTTTTGTGAATGGAGCTTTGCACACAGATTGTTCCTGTGTGACTTTCACTAAAAGGCGGGTCCCCACCTGACATGTTCGGCCCTCCTGCTGTTTGCAGAGGTGGGGGGCCACACCCTCGCCACCCTACGGCAGCTGAGAGGCCCAGCCCCCCATTCCCAACCCAGACATTCTCAGCACCCAGCATCCTCCCGGGTGGACATGGGGGAGTGTATCCCACGCCATGGAGGATGAGAGCCGCCCCCTCTGACTACTGGAGTGCAGAACCCCCTCCTGACGCCGGGGCCGTGGGGTGTCCAGGGCCCTCCGCCCTCAAGGGGTGGGCTGGGCAGCTGGGGGGCACGGCTTCCCAAACTCAGGAGACAGACCTCTCAGGAGACCACACTCGGGGTCCTTCCTCCCCAGAGCTCCTGCCCCTCCACAGAGTGGACGGCGTGAGTGCCTGACAGTCGGCTTCTGATCGGGAGGTGACCACTTCACAGACACCCATCTCGAGTAATCGCACGGCCAGCTGCCCAGCTAGAGAGAGCCAGGCCGCCCCAGCCAGGCGGTTCCCCGGTAGAAAGCCCCAAGTGACCTGGAAGGCGGACCACTCGAGTGGACCCTGCTCTCCCTGCCCGGCCTTTAAAGCCACTTCTGGGTAAAGAGTGAGCCCCCGAAAACCCAGGCCCTCCCCCTGCCCCCCCAATAAAGGCAGAAACCGCCCCCGTCTGCACTCTCTCCCTGCCACCTGGCTGTGTGGCCCCAGGCCTGCCACGTGCCCTCCAGCCCTGAGAGTGATGAACGTTTTCTTTCAAAATCACCGACGTGCGTCCTGCCGTCATTCGAAGCACTAGGGCCAGCCCAGGCTCGGCACGGCTCCGTCGGGAGTTCGCGCCCTGGACACCGCCAGCCGGCAGCGGCGTTACTCACACGCTGTGGGGGACACTGGTGTCCGGGAGGGAGACCCGGGAGGGGAGAGGTCAGGGCCCTTGGCCCCGGGGAAGCAGCTGGCGGGACAGGGAACGTTCTGAGGGGGCAGGACGCAGCACCCCGGCCCGTCGAGGCCCACCCTTCCCCAGCGTCTGCCTCAGCTTCCCCACCTGTATAATGGGAATCAACAGGTGCTGGACGCCACGAGCTGCTCTCACTATGACGGCCTCCTGAGCGAGGCAGGAGGCCGGGGCCGGGGGCAGTCAGATTCTCAGACCCAGTGTGAAAGGTTCCTCAGAGGCACGGACATCACGGGGCTCCCTGCCCACCACACCCCCACCCCCGGGGCGGCAACTGCCCGAGTCATGTGTGGGCCAGCCCAGTGTCTTCGACAGACACTACCGAGGACACGGGGGGCCCTCCTGCCCCCTGCCCCCCCCACGGCGTCCCCCTGGCTCATTCACACGCCTGGAGCCCACATGGCCCTGGCTGGCTGCCAAGGGCTCAGCGTTCCTCAGACGGGGTGGGGGGCTCCAACTATTTTAGGGAAAGGGGGCCAGGCCCTCCTGGCCTCCGGAGTTCCCAGCACTGCCTCCTCCCTGCGCCCTGGCTCTTGGCCTGGTGCTGGGCCGTGGGGAGCCCAGTGGCCAGCACAGCCACCATCCAGGGGGATGGGGCAGCCTGGGACTCTAGCAGTGCCTGTCCCAAGGAGGCAACTGGGAGGCAACTCAGGGGGTGCTGGGGATGGCAGGCAGCACTAGGCCTCCCTGGGGCCGGCGGTCCTTACACTCCCTTCTCGTGCTCCGTCTACGGCAACCTCCTCCTGATGCACAGGGCCTTGCCACGGGTGGTGCACCCAGCTCCCACAGCCCTGCCCTCTTGCCAAGAGGAATGCCAGGGGCGGTAGGACCTGGGACACAGCAACAGGGTGTCAGGGCCTCAGTGGTCCCTGCACGCCCCCATCCAGTCCCTCCTCTGGAAACAGCAGCTCAGTCTTCCCTCGGGGCCCTCTTCCCACTCCACTCCATCCCATCCTGCCCCTGTCCCATGGAACCCAGGCTGATCAGAGACACAAGGATGGCTCAGAGGTGGCCACCAAACCATGTTCAGACCAGTGAGAGGAAGGCCTGTTGGACAATCATCAAAGAGGGGTCCTCCCCACAGGGAGAGTGATGCTGGTGGAGCCTGGTACCCCTCCACAGAAACTAAAGGCTGCCTAAGCACAAAGCCACCGTGGAGAAAGCAGGGCAAGAGACAGAGAGGCAGCTGTTGGATCACCTAGATCCAGACATACCTGAATCCATTCCTACACCCGGATCCAGCCATGCCTGAATCCATTCCTACACCTGGATCCAGCCATGCCTGAATCCATTCCTACATCCAGATCCAGCCATGCCTGAATCCATTCCTACACCTAGATTCAGCCATACCTGAATCCATTTCTACACCTGATCCAGCCACGCCTGAATCCATTCCTACACCCGGATCCAGCCATGCCTGAATCCATTCCTACCCTTGGAAGAACGGTTTCCTGAGCTGACACATTTTCTACTTTGCCACTGAAATGTCCTGACAAACCTATGGAGGAAGCTGTTTCCTGGCTCTGCAGGCTCCTAGTCAGCATGGTCCACGCTTACCGCCCCCACCCCGAGACCTCCACACACAGCAGCCCCACTCACCATGACAGGTGTGGTCATGCCCTGCAGGTGGAAGACGTCCATGCCTGCCTCTGTGCCGCCCACCACCTCATCATTTCCCTGGCTGGACTGGGGCAGGTCAAAGTAAGTGCTGTCTGGTTCCCTGGGAATACAGGAAGAGAGCCATCAGCCCCGCCCAGGCCTGGGGCTCGGGGTTGGCCCTCAGCTCAGAGGGGGCCTGCCCTTCAGCCCGCCGGCTGTCTCCTCTGCCCCCCTCCCTCCTCCACTGGCCTCTCCAGGGCTAGGCCACCAGGGAGGCGTGGCCCCACCTGAGCTCTGTCGCCTGGACCTCTCCTGGCCCCGACTCCTCTGGACTCTGAATCTCCAGGAGAGAGCCCACACCAGCATCCCCCGCCTCCCCCTCATCCAGCCTGAGTCTAGCCTGCCAGCTGGAGGAAATACTCACAGGGAATTCCAGAGATGCTCGAACGTGGCCCCCTCGTCCACGGTGGTGGGCTGGGACATCTTCTCGGCACCCAGCCCGGAGGGCGGCTCACTCTGCAAGGAAGGAAGGACAGTGGGTGCTTTGGGAAGGATGGCCTCCACCCCACTTCATCCTCCCCTTTCCCAGGCAGGACCCCACCTAGCAGAGGGGCAGGCCTGGCTCCAGACCCACGTCCTACCCTTGGACGAACGGTTTCAGGAGCTGACACATTTTCTACTTTGCCACTGAAATGTCCTGACAAACCTATGGAGGAAGCTGTTTCCTGGCTCTGCAGGCTCACAGTCAGTGTGGTTCACGCTTACCGCGTCGGGGGGTGCCGCAGGCAGCAGGGGTTTCTATCACTATGAACTGTGTCTCTAGGCTTGGCCTTCAGGGCTCAAGCCAGGTTTGGGAGCTCCCGATGGCCCCGGACATGAGGACAGCTCAGACCCTGGGTCACGCCCTCTTGGGAAGGGCATGTACAGGGCAGGCCCAGAGGCTGGAGCCAAACCCCGGGTCTGAGGCTGGCTGTGCCCCGTGGCTGTAGGATGTCAGCCAGCCATCCACCTCTGAGACAGGGCCCTCCTCCCCTGTGGCCTGAACACAAAAGCAGTTTGGACCCCAGGAGGCAACCCCGGGCCAAGGCTGTGAAGTTGTCCCTGGAGTGGGATCACTGCACGGTGGTCCCCCTGTCCCAGGAGATGCCCAGGGCCTGGGGTGCCCAGACAGGCTGGCCTTTGTCCCCAGGGTTTGCTCTCCCGAGAGCATCCACACCCAGCTCCCACCCCACAGTGGGCCTGCCATCCTGGGACCAGGCCAGGCACACCCGGGGCCCCTGTCCTCCCGTGGTGGGGAGGGGCAGGGAAACCAGAGCCCCCCCTGCCCACTGCCCCACCCAGGCCAAGATGGTGTCTCCCTGGAGCCGGCCTCCGGGTCCTTGGCTTGGCCACGGTCCGCCTGGCGGTGCCCCAGCGGGCAGGCCCAGACCTGCCCACAGCCGCCTGGGGAGGGAGGGCGCACCTGCAATCTGTCACTTTGTCCCCAGGTAGGCGGGCGCTAGTGGAGGTCTGCGGCACTCTCCCGGGGGCTGCCACGTGCCAGGCCACTGGTCTCCGGAGCAGTGGCACGGGCCAGGAGGGCTGCCCCAGGGGCTGGCCCGAGCGCTAAGGCGGGCCAAGCAAGGACGGCCTGGGACTGGCAGTTTAGAGAGCACTGGCCCCAAACCAACTCTCCTGCAGGCTCAGAGAGGTTAAGTGACCGCTGAGGTCACACAGCACAACTGTATGTACAGAAATCACTGAGTGGTTTCCTCAGAATTCAGAATTAACTCAGTCAACGCCCCACCCCCGCACTGCACACACACCTTCAGCACAAGATCTACCCACGGGGTTGTTTGTTTTTTATTTACTCAAGAGAGAGCGAGCGTGTGCGTGTGCAGGCAGAATCTCAAGCAGACTCCGTGCTGAGCGGGAAGCCCAACGCGGAGCCCGATATCACGACCTGAGCTGAAACCAGGAGTCAGACGCTCCACAGACTGAACCCTAAAACCCCATAAGGGCTTTAACAAGGCTGGGCAATGCTCCCTTGCATGTCTCCTGTTCTGGGGAGGTCACTCCCCCCCTGGGCTGAGCTGTCCAAAGCCCAGTGGAGCGGAGTGCTGGGCGTGGAGCTGGCCACCCAGTCATTTGGAAGGGGGTGGACTTGGTAGAACAGCACCAGCTGCCGGGCTGTGGAGCCAGCCGCCAAGCTGAGGCTCGGCAGAAACCCTCCCCCAGCCGTTCCCTAAGGCTGGCCCTTTCTGGGCGAGCAGGGATTATTAGTCGAGCGGCCCTGGGGTGTGCAGGGAGTGCGCCGACAGGAGACTCCTCTCGCCCCGTTTGGGCCCACCCTCTTCAATTTGCAGATGGACCATCCAAGCCCAGAGATGGAAAACACTTGGCTAATGTCACACAGCGAACGGTCAGCAAGACCCTGCGAGTCTAATCACAGCGGCCGAAAGAGGCCACAGCCCACATGAGCCCCAACGGACGAACGGATAGACCAACGGGGTCCATCCGCACAACGGGGTATCGGTCGACCACGGGAAGGAATGAACCGTGGGGGCTCGCTTCTGCATGCGTGAGCCTTGAGGACATCCTGCTGAGCGAGGGAAGCAGGCATCTCGGGGCTGCGCAAACGTCGCGCCCACCACAGACAAGCCCACAGGCACTGAAGGCAGGTCTCCAGTACCGGGGGCTGGGCCGAGGGGGCTGGGGAGTGACTGCGAAGGGGGACGGGGTTTCCTCTGGGAGCGGTGGAATGTTCTGGAGCTGGATGGAGGCGTTGCACAGATTGTGACTGTACGAAATGTCACTGCACGGTTCACCTTCAAAGGGTTAGTTTTATATTACGTGAATTTCACTCCATAAAAAAAATTAATCAAAAACACAAAGACTCAGTGCTGCAGAGCACATGGTAGGTGCTTACCTCACCAGCTGCAAAGAAGGCAAAACCCTCCATGTCCCTCCCGAAGCCCAGCGTCCAGGAGCCGGCACAGGGAAAGGGGAGACATTCAGCCTCCAGCCCCTGCACCTCCCTCCCAAGGGAATGGCTAGGGAGGTGGCACTCCAGAGCAGCACCCCCAACCGCCAGGGGACACGGCCAGCATATCTGCCCTCCCCCCTCGCCCTGCCGCTGTGCCCCGAGCTGCACCCAGTCAGCCCGGCTCTGGCCTGGGGACCACTCACCTGCTGTGACAGCAGGGCGGGGGGCAGGGCAGACAGAGCCGGCCCGGCCACACCGGACGGCCGCAGGAAACTGATACTCAAGTCCCTGGGGCCCTGGCGAGGGGCAGGGAGGAACTCCAAGGGGTCATCAGACTCTGTGCTCCGCAGATCCTGCTGCTTTTCCACCGAACTATCCCCAAACCCAGGACCTCATGTCCACCGCTCCACCAACACCCCTGCCTAGGCCAGGCCCTCCCTGGTCCACCCTGGCCCCTGAAGTGCCCCACACCTGTCCCCTCCCTGTCTAACCACCCGCCCCAGTGGGCTGTCCCTTGGGCTTAGGATGAAGCCCCAAGTGCCTCGCTGTGGCCAGTAGGCCCTGACCGCAGAGCCCACCCCCACCCACCTCATCCCCCTCAGGCCCCTGCCCAGCACCTGGGGCTCAGCTCAGAGGCCACCGTCTCGGAGAGACCATCCGGGTGCCCGGTCAAACCGGCTGCCACTACCCAGCGTTATCTTGCTTCCTTCTCTGTCTGCCTGCAAAGCGGCTCTAAGCTGAAAGACGCAGAGAGACAGACAGACACAGAAGCCTGTCCGGGCTTCCACACTCAGCCACGGGCACAGGCCCCTACAGCTGCCACACAGGCCTGGAGGGACTTCACCCACTGCCCCAAGATCAGCGGTGGGCCTCCAGCTTCAGAGACACTGATCAGAATGCATATTCTCAGGGCGCCGGGGCGGTGCAGTCGGTTGGGCTCTTGGTTTTGGCTCAGGTTGTGATCTCGGGGTCACGGGATCAAGCCTGTTTGGGCTTCTCTCTCCCTCTCCCTCTGCCCCTCCCGCTTGTGCACGCTCTCTCTCTCTCTCTCTCTCTCTCTCTCTCGAATAAATAAATAAGTCTTAAAAGGAAAAAAGAACGCATATTCCAGGGCCCACGCCAAGGGGCTCCCATGGCGGAGCTCAGGAGTCTGCACCTCTAACTGGCACCAGGGTATTCACCAGCACTCTGGGACAGACCCTCAGGGAGAAGGCATCACGCAGGCCCAGCTCCCCCACTCCGTGGGGGCCCTTCCTTGTCCACTCTGAGGGTGGTCAGCAGCCTCCACTGGTGACTTCTGCTCAGGTTCTTCACTTTGGCAAAATGAGGGTCCAGACACCTGCTCTGTCCTACTTACAGGATGCTGTGGGGCCTGAGCCAGGAGGCCACTGACTCCATGATTTCCAGGGTCCCTGGGAAGCTCCCCAGAGCTGGCTGCAGTGAACCCAGGCCCCATGACCACGAGTCAAGGGAGCTGTATGCCCTGTTCCCGTAGGCCCTGGGGACTCCTGCCAGGGCATAAGAAAGAGGAAATGCTGACGTCGGGTCGAGGATAGGGGCCCCTCACTGGGCACTGCCCCTCGGCCCCATGGGCCCCCCTCCTCTGTCCTCAGGGCAGGGGCAGGACCTACCCTGGACCCACCGCGTCATTTTGACGGAGGGCAGCAGAGGTGAGACACAGAAGAGCTCCTCATAGGGAACACCGATGACCTGCATTTTTAAGTTTGGAAACACACTCAGTGGAAACTTGGCTCCTGGACCTAATGGCGATTGCTTTTGCAAACGTGGCAGATCATCTTAAAGATCACATGTTAGTGCGGGAAAGACAGACTCCCAAGGAAACATTCTTTAGGTCATAACCGAGGTGCAAAGTGCAGATGCGCCCTTGGCTGCCTGGGCCCTTCGATGAAGGGTGAGTTGCTCTGGAGGGAAAGTGCGCTCAACCTCTCGAGGAGCAGGGGGCCCTGCAGCGTAAGGTTGTGGGTGCAGGAAATGTGGGGTGAGACACCGCTGGGCATGCATGGGCCTGCCCAGAACCACCAAGCCAGAGGCTCCCACCAGAAAGGGTGCCATGTGCATCCCCATTCTCAGGGTGCTGGGCCGGGCTGCGGGCACCACTGACCCTGCAGCACCTCAAGGAGTTTCGAGCAAATCTTTGTGACTCAGGGGGCATCGCGGGGCTGCCGGCGAGGCTCCAGGACCCCCAGAGCTCAGGTGGGCTGTAGGCATCGTGCAGCCCAGAGCCGGAGTGGAGGTGCAGACTGTACCCCCTCCCCCCCCGCCCACCACGACCCCTTCAGCTTTGACTCAGGGGTTTTCTGAGTCCTCAACCCAACGGTCTCTGATGGAGCCACTTAGCAACATCTGCCAACATTTTCGGTTGTCACCACTGGTGGGGGAGGGGATGCTTCTCAGCACCCTACAATTCACAGCAGTCCCCCCACAGCAGAGAATGTTCTAGATCAGGGCTCAGTGCCACAGGGGAGACACGGGGCCACACCACTGCTTCTAGCTGCTGCTGGCCAGGCCCTGGACGGGGCCTCCGGGTGCTCACACCGCCCGTCACGCCCAGTCCACGTGTCTCCTCCCTGCCCCCTGTCCCGTCCCCATGTCTCCTCTCCACTCCCTACCCTGTCCTTACATGTCCCCTGCCCCCGTCTTGTCCCCACGTGTCCCCTCCCTGCTGCCTACCCTGCCCCCCTGCCCCATCTGTGTCCTCCTAGGGCCAGGCCAGGACCCAGCCTCCTCCAGGAAGCCACTGTCCTCCCTGATCCCTAATCAGGACCCCCTTCCTCTGCCTCCCAGGTGGTGGAGCGCGGGTTTCTCCGTGTGCCTCACAGGAGAGCCTTGCTGGGTGGGTAGGATTGTGTTCCTGTCCGCTCCACTGGCCCCGGGCTCCAAAACCACCTCCGGTAAGCTGGGGATCCTGTGACCCCCCCGACAAAGAGCATCACGCTGTTCATGGGGATGGCAGTCCCCACTCCTTGCCCGAGCCTCTGTCACCCCCTCCCACTGCTTGTAGAGCGCAGGGACGGCCAATGCGGGGCTCACAGCCCGCACCCAGGCCTTCGGGAAACCAGCGTCCAGGGAGGGAGGCAGCACCCTTCAGTTCAGGGGAAAAGTGACCCAAAGAGCTCCATCCTGACCCTCACCCCCAAACACTCCATCTCCACTATTCTTCTGACGCCCCACGGGTATGACCGGGCTCCTTCCCACCGTTATGTCCCCTTTTTGCTCAGTAAACTCAGACCATCGCAGGAAGGGACCCCTGGGCCTTCCCGGGCCCCTTCCAATCAGCCCTGTGGCCTCGAGGGGACTGAGAATGCTCTGGTGCCCAGAAGTCCCCCTACCTGGGTGGAGGGCTCAGGCGGCCAGCAGGCAAGGACACAGGGGGCAGGCAAACCCTCTGGAAAGAGCACTCTCCCCCAGCCGAGTTCCAGCAGGACGCTCGGGGCCCAGCCTCCCGGGGCCCTCGGCGCTGAGGGGCCTCTGCTGTCCCTACCACCCCCAGAACAGGGGCTGCCCTCACCTTGTGGGGTGCGGCCGGAGCGGCCCCAAGTGCCTCCCTCCTCAGCGACCCAGGGCAGCGGCCATCTGTGCCCGCCCCTCCGGCCTGTGGCCCAGGCCATGTGGCCACGGGAGTGCTGGGCAGCCCTGGCCACGAGGGGTGGGGTGGGGTGGGTCAGGCCAGGGCTGGCCAGATCTGCGCCGGGGACCTCCTGCAGAAGGACAGGGTCCTGCAGGGCCTGGTGAGGAGGACGTGGCCAGGGGCCTCCGGTCACCCTGAGACGGCTCGCGGTTGGCCCGCTGCCCATGCCGGGGGAGACTGGGCGCTGGCAATGAGAGACAAATTTAGCCTCCCCACCCCGGGCCAGGGAGCACTTGTGAAATATGAAAACAGCAGGAGGGGCCCGATTAAGCTGCCCTCCCGCCCTCCCTCCTGGGCCAGGGCCCACTCGAAGGACGCAGGGCAGGGGGCAGACTCCAGAGCCCCTTTGGCCCTGCTGCTCCTCACCTGCTGGCCTCTTACCCCGGCCGCTAGGCTCCGTCACGGCAAATGGCCTCCTGCAGCCAGGCTAGGGTCGTGTGGCCTTCCCCCGGCGCCCGGGCCCAGTGCTGCGGACTGTGAGGGCGCCAGCACTTTGGGTGTGAGTCTAGGGGTTGGCTTAGCACCCATGTGAGGCAGGGCAACGGCGTCAGCCCCCTGAGCACGTGGGCTTCTCAGACTTGCGGAAGGAAACCGTGGTAAAGCAAGCCGCCCAGGGCCGTAGGGCTCCGGGTTCGGGCCTTGGCTGGGGGAAGCGTTCGGCGGAGCAGTTTTGGGAACCCACCAGTGAATACCCCAACACCCGGCAGGAAAGGGCTGTCACAGAGCAGCTCCTGGCAGAGGAAGTAAACCAAGAAACACCCGAGCATCACTAACCACCTACAGCATCCCCGAGGGAGTAGTGAGACCAGCAAATTTGCAGCTCATTTTACTGTCAACGTCAACGTGCAGACATGCCCAGGGAGGTGAGGTCGTCTGCCCAAGGGCACACAGCTAGTTGGGGCCGAAGGTCAAACCCAGCCGCCTGCCCCCAGCAGCCCTGCTCTTGACCCTGCCGCCCTCCACCTGGCCTGACCCCCCCCAGCCTGCACACTGTGCGTTGTGCCTGGGAAGCCCCTTGCCCACCCCTTTCTTCACCCAGCATCTCAAAGTCCGACCCGCCCTGAGGCCCACCTGCCTTCTGCCGATCTGGCAGCATCCTTCCTCCAGTGTCCCCAACCCAACACGTGCAGGTCATGCCCGGCCACACAGCTCCTGTCCCGTGGTTTTCCGCTGGGCGGCTCGGCACTGCCTCACACCCCCTGCTCCCTCTCCCTCTCCGTCCACGCCCACGCAGCCCCCCTCTGCGGCTCTACAGCCCCTGGATAGGTATATTGCCCATCCGGAGGCTCTGTTTCCTGCCACGTGCTCAGCAGGGCACTGACCCAGACACATCCTAGGAGCCTGAGAAACAGCAGTGATTACCAGCTGACCAACGGTTCCTTAGAATCAGGTGTCAGTGGAGGAAGAAGCAGCCAAGCCCTGTTCAGGGGGCAGCGAAGCACAGAGGCCGGGCCAGGTTGCTGCCCTGTCCCTAGTTCATTAGCAGACGCTCCCCTGCCCTAGTCTGTCCAGGAACGAGGTGCGGGCAGAACGAGACAGACCCCCGTCCCGGTCTGGAGACAGACCTTCAGAACGCCCGAGGCAGCTCCCTACTAGAGGCCCCCTCCCCGAGGGCTCGTGGCTGCGCGGAACGCTGAGGGGGCAGCCAGTGCCCGTCTGCTAGGGTAAATAGCTGCCTTCCCTGGAGGCGCCTCTGCCCTGAGGACCGCTGGGACAGAGTCGCCATGGGCCCGGGGCCAATGGCCAGACCCCGCCCTCTTGCCTGCTGGGCTGCCAGGCACTGCTGTGTCCTTCCCACCTGTGGCTCCTTCCACTCTCCCCTCCCTGGCCCTGCTTCTGCCCCGGGGGGTCACACTTGCACAGGCCAGCGTGTCCTCGCTGGAGGTGCTGCTCTATGCTCCGGGATCTTCTCTTTGCCAGGCAAGCATGTGAGCACCTTCAACCGTGCTCTGGATGACGGTTCCCAAACTATCACCCCACCCAGCACCCTTCTCTGGACACCTGCACATTCCTCGGAGGAGACCCCCCAGGCGTGTCCCCACCTGTGCAGACCCTGTGCCTCCCGCACCCCCGGTGCCTGCTCTGGGCCCAGAAACACGCTGCCTGAAGTCTCCCCCCACCACCCTGCCCTCTCCCAGTCGGGACACGAGCTCCTTTGCCGACACGCTCAGTCTGACTCCCGCACTCTGTCCCTTCCGTGCTCTGAAGTCGGCCACACATCTGACTTCACCCAAGGTGCCACGATATTGGTCCGTCCATCCATCCCTCCCTCCAGAAACATCCATCAGCGTTCCACAGAGCTGCCGCTGCCCCCTTCCCTGTCCCCTGTCCCCTAGCCTTGGGGGTGTCTTTCTGATAATGGCACCCAGAATCTACTGCACACTCCCTCTGCCCCAGCCCCAGCCCGGAGACCTCTGTATTTATTGACCTCAATCTTCCATGTAACATGGTAGGAAGGGAAGAGCTCTGCACCCCTACTCTCCAGATGTTCTTACGGCAGCACAGAGAGTGTGGGTCACCTGCCCTGGGCCACACAGCTTGGAAGTGCCAAGGCTGGGCTGGAGCCTGCTCTGGCTCCCACCAGGCAGCCCTGCCCTCCAGGAGCCCCTGCTACTGGGGGACACACAAGCAAACCAGCTTTCACCGCCCAGTGTAAGGGGTGCCTGGAACGGGTGTGGACCATGGCCAAGGTCAGCATGAGGGCACGTGAAGGCCCACATCAGCGTGGCCATCTGCAGGTCTCCCAAGCTGACATTGAGCTTGGGGGGCCACGGGACGATGGGCACCAGTGGAGTGGGGCTCGGCCAACGACAGGCCCTGGCAGCCTTTCGGTCAGGGGAGGAGGGAAGTCGGGCTAGAGAAGGGACAGGCCCCTCTGGAGGCCACATGAAGGGCCCTGAGCCCGTGGACTCCGGGGAGCAAGCTTCAGGGTCCAGCTCACGTGGGGCACAGTGGGATGTTCGTGGGAAGGTCACCCCGGCAGGCACACATGGGCCCGGGGAACCCAGAGGCAGGTGGTCAGTGAGGCGGGCCTTGGCGGATCCAGGTAAGCTGGAGGAACACAGAACAAGTGGACAAGGCTGGGGTACAGAGGGGCAGGGAGGGGCAAGGACGCGGGGCCTGCCCCAGGACCCCCTTACAAGCCGATTCCCGCCGCTTAATGCACTCTTTAGTAAACCTCCACCTAGCTAGAGATCCAGGTGCCCCAGCCCGCTACCAGCTTCATGCCCGTGTGGGGGTTTCTCTCGTCCGGCCTGTGGGGCAGTGATGGTCACACCCCTCACACACGATTGAGCTATGCACGAGCATCTGGCAGGACCGCTGGACTGGCTCAGGGGTACAAAGCGTGGTTGCCTGCCTGGCTGCAGGGCCGTCTGCGCGTCTGCAAGTGAGTTATCTCTGGGTGACACCTGCATGAGCGCTCCCAGAAGGCCACTCCCCTTAACGCAGGGCGGGGACGGGACCGCTGCTCAGCCGCCCCACACCTTTTCACCCACGGTGCACGCTCTCTGCCTTCCTCACCTCGAACCCCCCATAGCCCTCCCTCTGCAGGTATGGCAGGACCCTGACGACCCCCTACCTCAGGAGTCCAGCTGTGTAGGCAGGACCGTGGTGGCAGGTGCGCCGACATAGGGAGCGAGCCCTGCCGTCCGGGTCTCCACAGAGGCAGCCAGGCGAAGCAGAGGGGTGGGTCTGGACAGGCTCTAGGGCCCCGTGCAGGTGAGTGAGCCTGGAGGAACAAGGCTGAGTTGGCCCCAAGAAGCTAGGGAGTGGTGTCCTCCTCGAGCAGGCGGCAGTGCCTCCCCGGCAGGAAGTGGAGAGTTCCCAGCAGGCCCACAGGGTGCAGGCGGAGGCACGAGAAGGACTTCTGCCCCCACCCAGCCTGGCCCCCCTGCCTGGGCCACTTGAGTCACCCACGGCCCCCTGGGAGCAGGTGGCTCTGCAAAGTACCACCCCGTAGTGGCTGGTGCTCCTCACCACGTCAGGGGAAGCCTGGGCATGGCCTCCCTGCTCTGGCCTGGCCACCAGCCTGCCTGCCTGCCACGTGTGCCCCGGGGCCCCCCACTCCCTGCCCCCTGGGGTGGCCCTGAGCCTCTGTGTGGCAGGGAGGCGGTGACAGGACCCCAGGTGCAGGCCCAAGAGAGCTGGGCCTGGCTGAGCCCAAGCCTACCTTGGCGGGAGCCTGGGCCCCGAGGGTCGAGGTCGGTGTGGAGGGGAGGCAGCTGGGAGGCCCACAGCCCGTGGCTGGGCAGGCAGGCGGTGGTGGCAGCGTCCTGGTCACCTAGGCGATGACACTGGAACCAAGGAAGCAGGGAGGCCAGCCTGGAGCCCGGGGCGGCCGGGGCGGAGCATGGCTGGGAGCCCTGAGGCGGGCAGGCGATGCCATGCCCTCTGCACAGTGACCCGGTGACAGGCCCCTGGCCGCCGGGGGGGGGGGGGGACGGCATGGGAGCCGGCTGTGTTGGCCCGCGTGCGCACGCCTCTCTTCTGCTCCTCGCTGTAGAAGCGTCCATCCACGCACACGCAGAAGCAGAGAGAACGGTGCACCAAGCCCGTGACTCTCCCCCGGCCTCAACCTCGGGCGGCCCTCCAGCTAAAGCAATTTCTACAGGTTGTACCATTGCACCTGTGACATGTCAGGTGGTCACGTGGTGATTCGAACAATCAAGGACCCCTTTTTTTCAATATTAGGTCCGAGCGGGAAATTGTTGATATTCAACTGTTTTTCTCCTGCCCACGTGCACACGCACATACACGGTGAATTCAGATAACTCAACGTGATAGGCGGCCTTGACACCACATTCTGGATTTCCCAAGCACATGCTTTTAACTGCTGGTCGGAGGACTTTGAGGAGGCCCGGATTTGGGAGACTAATCTCCATCTCCTCCCCACCCCCCATGGGCAGCAGCATGGAAAGCTGAGGCCCTCTGGATGGACGAGACAAAGGGACCGGGCAGATGGGATGAAGGGCCATGTCTGGAGGCAGAAGCACCCTCCATTGCCCAGGAGGGCCTCGTACAACCACGGGGTCCTGATTACAGGGGCGCGAGCAGGCACTGCCCTGCTGGCTTCGCAGAAGGGGCCACGAGTCACGAGCCTCTAGACGCCAGAGCGGCCAAGAGATGCTTCTCCCCAAGAAGGAACACAGCCGTGCTCCAGGTCGGCAGACGGGTTTCAGACTTCGGACCCCCAGAAGTACAGGAAGTGCGTCTACGCTGCATTAAGCCACCACATCGGGGCTAATATTATGGCAGCAGCCAAAACTAATACAGGTCCACGTAACGTAAGTTTGGGGACCGTCATTCGCGGTGGCTTCCCCAATTCCTGGAGCCCGTGGAGCAGGGCTCTGCTGCCCCGTGAAGCGTGAGGAGAAACTGTCGGGGAGCGGGGCGCTTGGCCCCGGTGGCGCCCCCCCCTCCATCTGATGGCAGCTGAAGAGGCCACCCTCGCGGGAGCCGAGCCCCCCACCCATCAAAGACGCTGTGTGCACGCACGCACACACTTTGGAAGGCCATGCCAGGGACACGTGGTCCTCTCAGCTGACTCCCAGGGAGGGCAGGGGGAGGTCGGCATCTGCGCGAGTCACCAGAGCAAGAGGCTTCCTCCCTGGCTGCTCCTGGGGGAAGGGTCAGGCCGCAGCCATGGGCTCCCCAGCTCCTGCTGAACACAGAACCAGTGCCGCCCAACAGCCCACGTTTGCGGGCAGCTATGTGTGCACATGTGCAACGAGGCTGCCTGAGTCACGTGCAGGCGTGAGGCGTTAGGACCACACGGGACAGCGGGTGGTGGTGGGAGGGAGGGGTTCCCTGGTCCTGGGAAAGGAGGCGAAGAAGCCAGTGGGATGCCAGGCACTGCCTTGCCCTCACCCGGGGCGCTGCCAGGACGCCCTGGGCTGGCCGTGGACCGCAGCAGGTCGGCCCCATGACCCGCACCTCCCGGAAGCGGCCGCTCCCTGAAGCCATGCGACTCTGGGCTCATCACCTGGGCCCCTGTGCTGGTGACGTCCCGGCATGCCCTCCTCCCCAGCCATCCCCTGTGGAGAGAGGCCAGGCTCGCTGGGGCTCGGCCCTCCGAGCTGGAGCGGAGACACAGCCCTAAACACTGAGGGCTCATAGACCCCGTGTCAGGGACCGAGGGTGGGTGGGTGGCCCCAAGTGATGGCGGCAGGTGGGCCTCTGGCCACAGGACAGCTGACAGTGTGAGGATGGCCGCCAGCTCTGGGTGGGGCGTTCAGTGGGGAGCCAGACAAGCATTTTTACACACCTTCCTGCCGCTGTATCACGTGCCTGGAGGGCTCTTCCCAAGACACTCGCCCAGGCCACGGCCCAATATTAAACTGGGAGATCCAAGTGTGACCCGCTGCCCAAGACCTGTGCGTCCTTTGAGCGGGAGGAGAGCAGAAGGCCAGATCGGCAGACGCAGCCTCCACCTGAGTCCCCCGTCCCCGCGTACGCACACGGACTGTCTTCGGGTTCTGGGGTCAGAAGTCCCAGGACAGCCATGTGGGACCAAAGTCAAAGTGGTTGCAGGCTGCTTCCCTGTACCTCCCTCTCCCAGAGGCCAGGGTTTCCCGCGCGCCGTGGCTCACGGCTCCGGAGCGCATCCTTGCGGCCTCTGCCTCCATGGCCACATCCCCCTCCAACTCGGACCCTCCTGCCTCGGGCTCACCGGGACCTTTGTGATGACACGGGCCCAGCTGGGGGCTCCGGGCTCGCCACCACCTCTAGGTCCGCGATTGAATCACAGTCCCTTCTGTCACATGAAATAACGTGACTCTAGGTTCTGGGCCTTAGCACGTGGGTGCTTTAGGGAGCCCCTCAGGGACACATCCTGTGAGCTATCTGTGTGGGAGTCAGCTAAAGCCACCGGGGGCCCCGAGCAGACACCGAGCTTCACACTGGCCTGGAGACTGTGATGCCAACCGCACCCGGGGTTGGTGTTTCCTCATTCCTGCCCATGAAGGGCTCCCGGTCCTGCTCCTTGAGACACAGCACACGCCTCCTCTCTGCCATCAGAGATCGCCTGGCTTCAGCCAAGGGTGAGGGGAGATGGGGGAATGGCAGCTGAAGGGCCTGTCTCCACTCATCCCCCTCCAGGCACGCCATCGCCCAGCTGCCCTTCCTGCTCCTCCCAAGTTTATCAGCAGCCCCCCTCCCCGGTACAGGGACGGGCTCCCAACAGCATGTTGGGAAGTCACCCAGCCAGCTGATCGTGGATGCCTCCAGCCTACCACACTGCTTACTCTGCCTTCTACACAGATCAGTCACTGGCTATCAGGCCAACCCCACGAGAAAACCCACCTCCCTCTTATGGGTCGGAAGACGGAGGCTCAGAGGTTAGGTGACTTCTCCACCACCGGCGGGTGAGAGGGGGAGCGCTGTGGGGACTAAAAACCACTACAGGGGCCAGGTGCCACCGCCTGCACACACTTCCTGAGTCTCATGTGTTTCCTCTTTTCTTTTTGTTTTCTGGTAAGTTCCACACCCGGTGTGGGGCTTGATCTCATGACTCCGCAATCAAGACTGTGATGCTCCACTGGTGGAGCCGGCCAGGCGGCCCAGGCTGTGCCTGTCTCTGTTCTCACAGCCCAATACAGTCCTTGGGCTGGCGTCTCCTGAGCACCAGGTTGGCTAAATCTTTGCCACATTTGGCACGCCTGCTGGCAGGTTTCCAAATGCCGAGCAAGGGACCGGGCTTGGAGAAGCAGAGAGGACAGGCCCTCTTGCTTCCCAGCTGTCCCCCTGACCCCCACCCCACCGTCAAGACCCGTCCCCACCCCCATGAACAAAGGCTGCTCCCAGGCCCTAGGTGGTGGGGGTGGGGGTGGGGCTTAAGGTCTGGTGAGCCCTGAACGTGGCCCCCACTTGCTTGCTCAGACCGTCTGCATCGGGGAAGGGCAGGTGCTCCATAGCAAACGATCGTGCACGAGTGGACAAATTAAGTCTTAAGTGAAATACAGCCTAGCTCGGTTCTACATCCTTTTTGTGAATTTTGAAATCCAGAGAGCTTGGAAAACTAGAAGGTTTTCCTTACGTCTAGGGCAGACTCCTCCAGGCAGACCCAAAGCTCCCCGTGACCCCTGGCTGTCCAAAATAGGGTAAACATTCCTTTGTGTTGTAGGAACGGGGAGAGCTCGGCTGTGTGGTGTTTCCAACAGACCCACTGGTGCTGTCATAAAATGTAAGATTCAGGTACCGTGTTACTTTTCTAAAATACATTTTTTTAAAGTCTGAATTCTGAAACACCAGGGGCCCAGGGATATGGGATAAGGGATGGTGAGCCTATGTTTAGTTTTACAAAGCCTGTGGCGCCCCCAGACCAGGCCAGGAGACACCCAGGATGAGGGGCCGTGGGCAGCGCTCCTGGACCATGGCGGTTCCCCTCAGCTCCCCAACAGTGCCTCTGGGGAGGACTGTTCTTCCTCTGATCTTACAAAAGCCAAGCTTAGAAAGGGTTACACATGGGGCGCCTGGGTGGCTCAGTCCTTAAGCGTCTGTCTGCCTTCGGCTCAGGTCATCGTCCCAGGGTCGTGGGATCGAGCCCCGCATGGGGCTCCCTGCTCCGCGGGAAGCCTGCTTCTCCCTCTCCCACTCCCCCTGCTTGTGTTCCCTCTCTCGCTGTGTCTCTCACTCTCTCTGTCAAATAAATAAATAAAATCTTTAAAAAAGGGTCACACGAGTAAGATCTGGGGTGGATTTGAGCCCGTTTCTGGCTGATTCCTAAGCCAGCCACCCTCACCACAACTTTTGTCACCTTTTACTATCATGAAGTTTTGCCGATGAAATGCCATTGAATAGTACAAAATTTGGCAAGTCAAAAAGGGCACAGCAGGGGTCCACACCCCCGCCTCCTGCACCTGGCTGGGCCATCATCGTCATCGCTTCCACTGATAAGGAGACAGAAACACATCGGAGCGGTTTTCTGCAATAACGTAAAGGCGGCAGCAGTCTGGTAACTCCGCAGGTTCTGCTGCTCAGAATGACTCTGGGGACAGCCAGTCCCAAAACTCTGAAAGAGCAGCCTGCCGGGGTTCCCAGCCAATTACCGGCGCGGCCCCCTCACACTGCACCTTTCTTATAAAACATGTTCCCTCAAATTACTTACCTGCACGTTTTCCTGTCAAGAGGAGACTCTATTATTCTCATACTTTCAAACATCAAACCGACCAGAGTGAGATTAGACCGTGTTCTTGGACTTACATTGACCTCAATCTCACAATTGACCTTTTGGCTATTTTTATCAGAATCCATTATTTTCATACTAATCTAATTAGCGTCCTGTTTACCAATGCCTCATTTTTACATTTGCGGCTTTGAAAGCTCAGGGACACGGCTCCCGGCTCCATTCCTCCTCCTTCATTACTGCCAAATAATTAGTCAAGGAGCATCCCTGATCAAAAATTAAGAAGCCAGGAGCAAGTTGAGGCATGCCTTCCTCCGAAAGAAAAAAAAATGATAGGAGATGACTAATTAGGGGCTTTTGTAGGTGGTGAGGGCCAGGAGAGGAGCAGAGAGCACTAAGGGAAAGGGAGCTTGCGGTTCAGAGTGTCACAGATCACAGCTGTTAAAGCATCCGAGCTCCCTTCCATTTACATCCCAATGACTAGCAGCCCCCCGCGCTGTGATTTGCGGAGCTGACTCCACATTTGCCATGCGCATACTGCAGGTGCCCTCGGAGCACAAACTGCCTGGCCGCCCGGCCTGGCCCGGCAAATCTGTTTATTTAACCAGCTGCCCCCTTTTCTAAACAGGGAATGCACCTTTCTCTCTTGTGGCCCCAATGCAAGCTAGTAAGGGCTGCCATTTCCTCTGCAGGAGGAACACCTGTCTCTGTGGCCAGCCCACACTCTTCTTCTTCTTCTTCTTTTTAAGATTTTATTTATTTATTTGACAGAGACAGTGAGAGAGGGGAACACGAGCAGGGGGAGTGGGAGAGGGAGAAGCAGGCTTCCCACCAAGCAGGGAGCCTGATGCCGGGCTCGGTCCCAGGACCCTGGGATCATGACCTGAGCTGAAGGCAGACGCTTAACGACTGAGCCACCCAGGCGCCCCCAGCCCACACTCTTCAAGCTGCTCTACCCCACATCACTTCACAGGAGGGCAGGACCCACATCGGGACCTTACACAGCCCTCCCTGTCCCCCCACAGCCCGCCTGGAGCGTGCGCTGCCCAGGTGAGCCCTGAGCCTGCAAAAGAGAAACCCCTGGGTCTTGCTCATGTTGCGCAGAACAATGGAGAAAACATAGCCCAGGAAAGTCACCTCTGAAATCCCAGGAAATGGGGCAGGCCAGGTGAGGAGGCATCCTTCCTGCCCACTTTCAAGGACTCAGTGCAACCCTCTCTCCGCCAAGGAGAAGCTACCTGCCCAATTAGCCAAAGGCTTCCCCAGCTGCCTGGCACCTTGGAGCAGCAGGTGAGCAATTAGAGCCCCTTGCCCCCTCCCCACAGGCACCCAGGGCCACAGGGAGTGATTCTGCCAGCTGGCACTGGGTGGTGACGGCAGGGACAGGAACTTGCCACCTGCAGCCGCTCTGAGCAGGATCACAAAGGAGAGATGCCCCCGGCTACACAGGGTACCCAGCCCGGCCCTGCCCGCTTGGGCCCCTGCACCCTGGCTGGTGGCACTGGCAGGATGGGCAGTGCCCAGGTATTCTGTGCCTGGCTGGTGGAGGAGGTAGGAGGAAGCTGAAGTCCCTGGGCACTTTGTGTCTGCCCTCCGGGGTTCGGGTGTGTTCCCACGGCAACTCACAGGAGGTTAAGGCTAGGGCTTCCCTAGAGAAACAGGGCACAACTCAGGGAGGTGGGCGGGCCCACAACTCCCATACAGATAAAGAGCCGGGACGCGCTGGGGCCGTGCGTGGCAGAGCCGGGATCTGGGCTAGGAGCACAGGACCCCAACGGCTGCTCGCTCAGCCCCAGGCGGGCCAGGCCCCGATAACGTGGGACTTCTGGCCCCCAGACGGGGAGAGAGAGTAAGCTCCTGTTGTTTAAACCACCCACTCTGTGGTAAATTAGTTATGGCGCCCCAGGAAACTTAACATAGCTATCAAAGTACTTAAAATGCAAGTTTGTGATCCAGTTCTGCCTGTGCTTCTTTACTGGTGAAATGACAAGGCCCCCCAGGTCTAAGAACTCATAATTTCAACTTGGTGACAAGCACAGACGAAATTTTGAGATTTCTGCAGCAAGGGTCAAGCACAAAGAAAATACTGGCGATTCCTCTTATGGAAAAAATCACAGGCACCACAAAAATCGTGGCTTGTTGCCTGCACTCATACTCGGAGGGAATGCTGATATTCATTTTTCAGTTAAGCACGAAGGAAGCTACCCAAGTGTACAGCACCCCGGAATTCTACATTCTGGTTTAGATGGGTCCCGGGACCAGGGTCAGGGCACGTCTCCCGTTCTCGCTGCATGGGTCCAGGTCCGGAGGGAGCCCCCACTGGGGCACTCTGCAGCTTGGAACCTTGGGCAAGTATGCAAGCTGTTGAAACCTCCCCGCCCCTCTGTTAAGTCGGCACTCTCAGCATCTACTTTGCGGGCTGCTGTGAGCATTGCAGGGAAAAAAGTATATGGAGTATTTAGCTAAACACCAGGTTGAGCCACCACTGATGAAATGTTACCTATTATCAGAGGTGCTCAACCAACACTTGTTTGGCTGAATTTTTTCTTTTTTTTCTCTTTGGGTGTGTGATTTAGGGCAGCATGTCCGGGAAAAGAGAGCACTTTTGACAAGCAAATGTCTGCTCTGCCAAGGAACACAGGCCAGATAGTGGGCAGACAGTGGGGGGTGGGGGGAAGACGGAAAGTTTATAACCAATGAGCAGAGGGAGCTTCTATAAACCAGAACCCATTTTCCTCTACAGAACACACGAAGAAAAGATTTTCCAGGCATCCTACATAACTTACTTAAGAAGGCAAACTTTTCAAAGGCAACGTTGTTGCGTGTTTTGGTTACACACAGGTAGATGCTGCTAATCACAGATGTGTGTTCTGTGCTTGTTAAAGAAATCTGGGCAGGACTGGATGCACTTGGCAAGGGTACATGATCACACAGTGTACCGGGTGGGGGTAGGGAGGACAGGTCCTGCCATAAAACTTTTCTCACCTAGAGAGGTGACCCCTAGGGTAGCAGGGGAGCTCCGCGTTACTTAACCACTCCTTTGTTTCTTTTTCCCTTTTTTGCTATATGAAGTTAAATCATCAGAAAATAACATATTTTAAAATATCGACCCAGCACTCCCACAGAAATGCCCGAATTGGGAAATAAAGGTGTGCCCTCTCTTTTCATGGGGGCTGGATAGAATAAATACACTTGGAAAATGCTTCTGCTTTTTTTTTTTTTTTTTTTTGCAAACCCGAAGTTCACTGTGCAATGCACCATGTGCAATGGCTTTTTTCTCCCTTACTTTATTTTAGCAACGACTGTCATATAAGTATCTAGAGGATAAATTCCCCTTGAAACAGTCTCCCGTGTGGATAAACATGCTGCTTCTATCCACCCACCAATGAAATGAGTTCCCTTTTGGGTGTCAGAACCTTGGGGTGAATGTTTGCCTCTCTCCCTAAGTCCAAAGACTCTCCACCTCCATTTTAGCTGCGTCGTTTACATGTGTTCAATGTTATAATAAATCCATTCTGGATGTGGGTGGGGCATACTCTATAAATAAATCCTGAACCGAGGCATCCTCACTCCAGTGCCCCTAACAGCGGCCATCAGCCTCCGCCCAAGCCCTGGGCAGATTCCTGCCTCAATGCCAGCCACTCGGCTCCCTCCCTCCACGGGGAGATCTGCTGGCCACCCGGAGCTGCCCCCTCCCCCAGGCTCCTGGCTCTCCCAATTCAGGATCAACAGCCATCACTTTTGGCCCAATTAGTGGACGCCAGGCATTGCCTCGTGGAGAAGAGGGGATTTGGACCCAAGGATTCTGACGTCCACATCTACCTGCTTAACTTCTGTACCAGAATGGCTTTCCCATGAGCACCCTTCAGAATCTGGAGACACTACCCTGTTCCCCATAGCCTTCCCTAGAAGGGACGGCGAGTAGGGTCTAAGCGCTCTGTGGCCAATGCACACGTACCAGCTGCCAGGCCAGCTCACCTGTGGCAGCCCCCACGACGGATGACTGAGCAGACACAGCTCTGCAGCCTCTTATTTTTAAAATCCCATGCACAATCCATAAATTCGTATGTTGCAAAATTTCAAACACTCTGTCCTTTTGTTCTCAATGTAATGCCTTTTTAGCTTTTATGAGTAGATCAAAAGACAGGTGGCTGGACGTATCGGTCAACTTCAGCATGGTAGTGCGATACATTTTGGTTTACTCATTTTCTTCCAAAGCTAATTATTAAGGCTAAATAAATAAACAGCAACAATGTAGACAAAACCAATTGTGCTAATGGTTCCCAAATGTCCAGTTATTTAATAAACAGACATAGTCCATTTGGACGGATTGACCCCCCCGGAAGTTAACCATGCACTGTCTCCCTGGCCCCTTGCTGGTTGACAATGGTCTACCTGTCACCCATCTATTTATGTAGACAAGTGAATGCTTTCTGCATATCCACTTAGGGACCAGGCAAAAATACAAGCTGAGTAAGAAGGTAATAATAGGTTCCTCCCTCCAAAGACTGAAAGGACAGTGGCTGCAAGGCAAGGAGGAGAAGCTGTTTCCCCAGGGTGGGCCAGGGGGCCTGATTCTGCCCCTCGTCTCTCCACCTGGAACAGCTTAGGAAGACAGGCCGGGCACCCCTGGCCAGCTCTGAACCACCTGGAGACGCCCCTCTGGAAACATCCCTCTTAATAACTGACTCCACGGATCTGGCCTGGTGGTCACGCCCAGTTCTGCTGGTCCAGGGGAGCACTGGGTCTCAGCCTTGGGGAGTAGCGGAGTAACGCGACAGGATCCGTACGGCCCTCTCGGGTACGGACGGAATGGGCACCGGCGTGGAGGAGCTTGTCAGCGACCCGCACGTTCACCAACTTCCACCCGCACCTGCACCCCCACCGAGCCTCCCCTCAGAAGCTGCGGTGGAGAGGGGTCAGCTGGAGGAAGGCCCTCCGGGAATCTCAGCGAGGCTGTTCCTGGCCCCAGAGGCACTCTGGCAGGACCCCGCATCTCTTGGCGGGCTGAACTCCGCCAGCTCCCTGCCACCCGCGCAACGTCCCAGGAGCCGGCTGGACTCGGGAGGGAGACCCTACGTCACTCTCTCTCACAGCGCCTGCACGCTTGCTCCCTCCTCGCAACCTCCAGCTTCGGAGCCCGTGTGCCCCCCCCCGCCCTGCGCTCCGGCCCCGGCAGGCCGCGCCACGCCTAGGCCCCCGCGCGCAGGCTTGCCGCGCTTCCTACCTGGTGCGGTCGGAGCCGGGGGCATCGACGCCGGAGCCGGCCGGGCGGTGGCCCCGTAGTGGGTGCACGGCGAGCGAGGGCTGCCCAGGCGGGTTATATGGGCGCGGGGAGGGGAGGCGCCGCGGGCAGGGGCGGCCGCGGGCGTTAGCGCCTTGGGCCGCCGGCCGGGCGGGAAGGCAGCGCGGGCCGCTCACCGCGGCGGGAGGAGCGCGGGCGGCGGGGCCGGGCGGAGGCCGAGGTGGCCGCCGGCGCCCCGCCCCCCCAGCTGGCCGAGTGCGAGTCGGGGTCCTGGGCGCGCTCTGCCCCGCCTCCTTCCCGCCGCCTTTTGGCGCGCGTTGCCCCCGCGGAGCCTGCTGGGCCGCCTACCCCGGGCTGGACGCGGGGCGGGCCCCGGGGCTCTCCCGCCGACGAGATGGGGACCGCTACCCTCGGCCAGCGTGGGGGCGCGGGCTAGGGCGCGCGGGAGCGAGGGCGGGCAGAGAAGCCGACTCCGCGTCCCGACGCCTTGCTTTCCCCTAGACGCCGCATTTTCCCGACACCCGGGGCTGTCCTCCCGCCCGCACCGGCTCTGGGTCCCTCCGTGCGCGGGGCGCTCAGACTCCAAGGAGCAGGGGAAGGGCCATCCTGGTCCGCAGAGTATCCGCCCTAGCTGCTGGGAACTGGGGTGAGGGTCGTGGCCACAGGGCCGGGGGTGGGGGGGGATTGGGTGGGGCCGTTTGAGCCCGGGTGTCTCCGGTAGGACTCGGAGGAGGGCGCGCGACGTCTACACTGTCACCGAGCCGAGGTCGTGGCCCCGCCCGGCATTGCAGATCGGCGGGGACCCTCTGGGAGAACTCTCTGGCCCCAGCCCACGATCTTCCTGGGCGGAGGTTGTGTCCCTTGGACGCTAAGGAGTAACTGGTGACGCAAACACTCTCAGGTCACGGCCCGCACTCTGCTCCCTCCCCTGGCCATCGCCAGCTGGCCCCGGGCGCCGGTTTCTGTTTTGCGTTCGCGCAGGTACGCGTGGGTGTCCACGGCGACACGTGGGGATTATGCACTTGGAATTGCTCTCTACGCGCAGAGACCCGCCTCAGGCCGAGTCTTCCCTCAGACCTGTGACATTTACTGCTCCAGGGGCCGGGACCCATGCAGGGCGGGGCTTCGGCCACAGAACCGACGCGCATGTCACTTTCGGAGAGACTCTCTGCTGCAGGCACCTGCTGTGCACCGCGTTCTGGTGCTCATGGGACCCGTTATCTGCCTCCGAACTGGCTGTCCCCGGGCTTGCGTGACCCTCGCGTCAGTGTCGCCTGTGGAATTGCATGCGAGACGGGCTGGTGCAGACCGGGTACTCCGGCCGCAAGGGTCCGCATCTCACCCAGCGCGCCTGGCTCACTTCTGCACACCTTTACTACTCACCTCCGGGTTTCGAGGCGCGGGGGTTGGGGACACAAGGACGAATCACATACACGGATTGATTTGGCCCGGGACAGAAAAGCCTGGCACCGCCTACACGGACGCGTACACGCACCCCTACCGGTTTGTTCCGGGAAGTTGGGGGGCGTCCGCGGGGAGCAGGCCCGGGACTGTGCGCATTGAGGTGTGCGGAGGAGCCAGGCTCGGTCTGGGTTCCCAGAGGGAGGATCGAACACGAGTGTCTGGGTCCGCGCGCCCCAGTAGGCTGCGGAGGCTCTGGTAGGGCCTGGCCAGGGCTGGGGGGGAGACTTCTTCTGGGAAAGAGGACCAGGGGTTCCCGGAGGGCGAAAGGACAAGGCACTCGCAGGGGAGCGAGCAAGGTGCGCGACGCTGACCGAGGTTCCCGGCCCAGCTCGGGCCTCTGCGCGTGTCCAAATGCAGACGGCGCGCGTGAGAATTACCAGAGGTGCGCTCGACCTACGGCCCTGCGGAGTCAGCGTCCAAATCATTCTCCCCAGACCTAGGTGGTACCGAGGTGAGGCGAGGGCCTCGCTATAGGCGGGGTTGCCCAATGCAGCTTAAAAAAACAAAAAACAAACAAAAAATAAAACAAAGAAAAACGAATGCGCACTTACACACCATGTATAAAATATATGTATATGCACTATTACGTATTCACGTACAAACGCATATTTATGTGTAAATGCACTTACATATAAGCGTATTTACCTATAAGTATAAATATACATATAAATGTAAATGCAGTCACACGGGACGTCCACGTACATTTGAAATTCAGATAAGGGGGTACTTTTTTAGTATAGGTATGTCCCATGCAGTTTTGGGAACATTTATCCACAAAAATGATTCGTTTTTTGTCTGAAATTCAATTTGAGCGCGCGCGCTGCGTTTTTCTGGCAACCCCAGCGGGAGGTGACCGCCTGGGCGGGAAGGAGCGTCGTGGCGCGGGACCGCGCGAACCACAAGCCCCACAATGCCGCGCGGGCAACCGGGGCCCTGATAGGCTGCGCCATGCTTCCGTCCTCCGTCACTTCCGGCCGCGGAGGTAGCGGTTGCGGCAGTCCTGGCTCCCCTGAGGTTCGCTGGGCCTGGGGCCGGCGGCCGCCATGAACTTCTCTGAGGTGTTCAAGCTTTCCAGCCTGCTCTGCAAGTTCTCCCCGGACGGCAAATACCTGGTGAGCGGCCTCGGGCCTCCTGGAGAAGCAGCTCGGGGGTCCGCGGGTACGGGCCTCAACGCGGGGACCCGGGTGGATGCCTGGAACAGGTGGATGCCCAGGGCAGGGAACCCGGGCAGTGGTCCCGGGAGGATGCCCGGAGCAGGGGCCCTGGGGCGGGGGACCCGGGCTGTGGTCTTGGGCAGTGGTCCCGGGAGGATGCCCGGAGCAGGGGCCCAGGGTCAGGGGACCCGGGCTGTGGTCTTGGGCAGTGGTCCCGGGAGGTTGCCCGGAGCAGGGGCCCTGGGGCAGGGGACCCGGGCTGTGGTCTTGGGCAGTGGTCCCGGGAGGATGCCCGGAGCAGGGGCCCTGGGGCGGGGGACCCGGGCTGTGGTCTTGGGCAGTGGTCCCGGGAGGATACCCAGAGCAGGGACCCTGGGGCGGGGGACCCGGGCTGTGGTCTTGGGCTGTGGTCCCGGGAGGATGCCCGGAGCAGGGGCCCTGGGGCAGGGGACCCGGGCTGTGGTCTTGGGCAGTGGTCCCGGGAGGTTGCCCGGAGCAGGGGCCCAGGGTCAGGGGACCCGGGCTGTGGTCCTGGGAGCAGGGGCCCTGGGGCAGGGGAACCGGGCAGATATACCAAGCCGGGGCTCCGGGTAGGTGACCTGGGTGGATACTAGAGCAGGGACTTGGGGCAGGGGACTTAGGCAGTGGCCCTGGGGCAGGGGAACTGGGCAGATATCCCATACCAGGGCTTGGTGCAGGTGACCTGGGTGGATATCTGGAGCAGGGGCTCAGGGCAGAGGACTTGGGCAGATGCTCCAAGCCCCAGGAACCAGACTTGGGCAGGTACCAGCCTCCTTGCACCTCAGTTTCCATCTGTCAGAAGCAGATAATGGCAATGCTGTCTTCACACATTTGAGGATACGAGGGTCTCAGCTCATTGTTACTGTGACACATAAAGGCAAATATATGATTCTGTTGGCTGTAATCTAGTGTACTAGTGTGGCTACTTTGTCTTCACCTGCCTCTACCATGTGCCAAATAAGTGATTGAAATGATAGCAGTCTGTGCCCAGATCAATGGAGTTGTCTGCACTGCTATTTATTTGAGCTGTTAGGACTTGAGCTGTTCATTACCGGGGCGACAGAATGGTGCTAAAATCACTGAGCTACTCTGTACGGGAAATGTAAGTTTTGAAATAGACCAATATCATCAATGTATATCCTCAGAATCTGGGGTGGGGGAGGCAGTAGGGGGGAGATAATTGGCATTGGAACTCCATTAAGAAAAAAATCATGCCTTATAAAAATGTACTTAGTTCAGTGTATGAACTGACTGATGCTTCATGATTCTTTCTCAGATTGAGCCTTACTAACATCCCTGTTATTTGTCTAGCTCTTTGAGAATATAACTCCTTTATAGAAGTATTATTCTAAATCACATAAATTAGCATTCAGCTACAAAATACATAATGTCTTCTGCTTAGAAATACACCCCAGAAACCTTGGTATATTTTTCAAAGTGCTCCCCATAAATTAAGTTCTTAAAAAATCATTTATGAGGCACGCCTGGGTGGCTCAGTCGGTTATGCATCTGCCTTCGGCTCAGGTCATGATCCCAGGGTCCTGGGATCGAGCCCCGCATCGGGCTCCCTGCTCCGTGGGAAGCCTGCTTCTCCCTCTCCCACTCCCCCTGCTTGTGTTCCCTCTCTCGCTGTGTCTCTCTCTGTCAAATAAATAAATAAAATCTTTAAAAAAATAAAATAAAAATAAAACCATTTATGAAAATCCCAGTAAATTATGGAAAGAAAGACTGTATTACTTTGCTTTTTTTTTGTTGCTCTTTTGGCTTCTAGACTCTGGTGAAAATATGCAAGACACTTGATTATAATGTTACTGGAATCATGTTCTTCAAAGGTCTATCCTAAATCCTGAAGAAAGTAGGTCTGTGTTGCCATTTTTAATATCTTGCAACAGATTTGACATGGTTTCACAAGTATTGATTCATATATTCCATTTCATAAGGAGTTCATTGTAACTGATCACAAAGCTACAGTGTGACCCGTGTTCTAATCCGCAATTGCCCTCCCCTCTCCCTTTGACAAGGAAAACTCATGAGGCCTTTTTAAGATGAAAGTTCGTAGAACACAAACCAATGATCTAGTTTGATCTTGATAAGGACAAGAAGGAAGCAATTAACATTAAAAATCAGCTCTTGATTTTAAAAATTATAATCTGTAGTCAGCAGATAAGCATACTCAAATTATTTGCTTAGATACGGGTATTAACGACAACCATGGCCATAAACTGTCTTCAGGAAAACAGTATTGACACTTACACATGTTCCTAGGCAGTATTCAGAATAAGGCAGTCCAGTTGTAAGAAAAATATCCCTGCTTTTCCTGCCTGTGCTGGGAAAGTGGAGTCCTCCCGCCCGTCTCCTCTGAGCCTCCAGGATGCCAGCTGGGTGTCTTACAGCTCAAGTCCCTTCTGGCACAATCTGCCTGGAGACCAACAGGTGGACAGTAACCACCCCGCATCAGATGCCAGCCACAGTAGCAGGCCTTCAGCTTATCCACAGACTCACCGGGCTACAGGTTCCCACATCCCCCCCTCAGGTTGGGTTCATCTGCGGCTCACAGAACTCAGGGAAACAGTGGCTTACATTTGCCAGTGTGCCAAAGCCTATGATAAAGGACACAGGTGACCAGCCAGATGATGGAGAAATACACAGGACAAGGTGTGAGAGGGTCTGGGGTGCAGGAGCCTCTGTCCGCATGGGGGTGGGGTGCGTCACCTTCTTCATGTGGGTGTGTTCGCCAGCCTAGAAGCTCTCTGACCCCCATACTGTTGGCATTTTACAGAGGATTCCTCATGACCAGTTCTTAACTCCATTTCCAGCCCTCTCCCCTCTCTGGAGGATGGGGTGGGGCTGAAAATTCCAAGCTTCTAATCATAGCTGGTGTTTCTGGTGACCAGGAGACCCACCTAGAGTTGCCTCATCAGAACAACAACAATAGGAGCAAAGATGCTCCTATCACCCAGGAGGTTTCAAGGGCTTCAGGTGTCTTGTGTTAGGGCCTGGGGGCAGAGACTAGTATGTATGTTCTGTTACCTCAGAGTAAGTGGGCGTTTGCAAAGCATCCTTACGTCTCAGTGGTCCTTCTCAGCGAGCACCCCGAGACCTCCCTCCTCACTTCCTACTTGTCTGCAGGTGCCCCAAACAGCAGAGCCCTTGGTTAGTTCACAGGAGAGCTCGTCTCATGCTTCCTTCTTGAGTTCTTAATGTGTAAGTAGGAAAGGAGTAGAAAATGACTCAAGTTACTTTACCCTGGAACATAACAATTTTAACATATATTTTGTATATTTCAGCTGTATCCTTGTGTGAACTTCTTTTCTGTTTCAAGTGGGTGATACAGTCGGTGAACATGAGTCGTCCAGTTAGAAGATGGGACTGAAAGGAGAGAAGGAAATGGATTCCTGGCTGGAGGGGAGTGCAGATATTCTGCAGCCTCCCTTCCTTTAGGTTGTAGACCACCAAGGGTCTCTTTTCCCTTTCTAGGCTTCTTGTGTCCAGTACCGGTTAGTGATCCGGGATGTGAACACCCTTCAGATCCTTCAGCTGTACACATGCCTGGACCAGATCCAGCACATCGAGTGGTCGGCAGACTCCCTGTTCATCCTGTGCGCCATGTACAAGCGGGGGCTGGTGCAGGTGTGCTGCCCGCAGGGCTCGGAGCCAGGAGGCCTTCCCAGAGGGTAGCTTGGACAGAGCGCTCCTGTTCTGTTACCCTTATAGTTTGGGGGGGAGAAAAGGAGGCAGTGTAGCTCAAAGCCAGTTTTCTCTTAAAATTATAATTGTTCTAACAGTTTAAGTGCTTTCAAAACAAGAACACACTTAGATATTCTTAATTTGTAAGCAAATAGAATTCTGTAACAGGAAGTATTCACAGACAGCTGTGTAGCAACTTGGACATCATGGGTTTTGGGAAGCAGTAGATGTGGTGTTCTGTATAGATCTAAAGTCTCCCTACAGGAGCTCTTAGGGCTGGCAAAAGGAATAAACTGTTTAAAACTCAGCACAGCGAAGTCACATAGCATTGTGGCTTTGGGCCGCAAGCAGGCCCCGGCCCCTCCTCAGGAAAGGTTTGGAAAGATGCCCTGTGTCATGAGCTGTGTTTTGGCTTGGTCCATGTGCTGATCTGTCGTGGTTCTGCACTCGTGTGTGTTGCAAATGCAGGTGTGGTCCTTGGAGCAGCCAGAATGGCACTGCAGAATCGACGAGGGCTCGGCTGGGCTGGTGGCCTCGTGCTGGAGCCCCGACGGCCGCCACATTCTCAACACCACCGAGTTCCACGTAAGTGCGCAGGCACGCGTCACTGATCCCTTTCTCCTGAAATCCCACGGTAGTGGTAAAGTGGGTGAATTTTAGAGAAAGATGTGTGTCTTAAGTCATCAGAGTGTTAGAATCTCATTGTGTCGTTACATAATCTTTTTCCCCAATTTTAAAGAAAAAGCAGATTTTTAAAAAATTCTTCAATTACATTTTTAAAGATTTAAACAGTGCCTTTACTTTGACAGTAGAAGGTGAGCTTCACTGTGAACGAACTTCCATTTTTCCCTTCAGCTGCCTGACCTGTGGCCATCGGTCACTGCTTCGCCCTTCCGTTCTTTCCACCCCGGCGCTCCCCCTGGGCCCTGGCACTGCGCCGGGGCTCCAAGTACATACACGGGTGTTTGGAATCTGGTAATAAATCTTGGGACAGTATAAGTATGCCTCATTAATGTGTAAAATTAGGGAATTTGGAATATAAGGTGTTAGGGTAGAAGGTCTTTGGTGTCGGCACTGTTTCCAGTGTAGAAAAATGCATGAATCCCTTAATGATGTGTCTTTGAGGGGGTGTTATAACCCAGTGTTTGGGCCTGAAGCCCCTGAGGGCTATCCGAGGCCTGGGCTCCCAGTTGCCTAATGCATGCATGTGGCAAGGGAGCCATGAGGATGCGGAGTGACCCTTTGGGTGTTCTCCAGTGTTTTTCAGTCTTTTTCACATTGGCATCATCTGGGATAAGGTTTGCATCCAGCCGTGCGGGGATGGCTGCTTCAGTCGGCCATGTGGCTTCACATAGCTGCTTCAGTTTGAAAACCTGCTTTAAATGTGGTTTCTGCTGATACAGCCTGTTGGAGAGCAAGCAGGACACGGAGGGCACTTGGTTTCCCTGTAGTGCACACGCTGACCTTTTAAAGATGCTTACAACTCGAAGTTCTCGGATATGGTGATCTGAGCTATATATGTGGCCTTGCCTGACAGTCTTCATGATTAGAATTCTTGGGGCCAGAATCCAGTCTCCAGATGGGCACGTTCCATGGGCTCCCTGCCTCGTGTACATCCATATGACAAAGAAATTGTGGGCCCTTTGGACAAGGTTCCAGGAGTATAAGAAGGGAAGACCGGCGTGTGCACACTGCTGTTTGGTTTGCATCTGTTTAAAGTTTATGTGTATGAATTCATACTCTGTATTCTGTGGTGGTTCTGTTTCCCCTCAGTGGTTTTCAGTTCTTCCACATGGAAGGTATGGCTCGTTCTTCCATCCCTCCTCAGAGAAATCATGCCACTCTGCTATTGCAGGGCATTCGAGGTGCCGGGACCCACCTCGTTGCTGAGCGTCTACTGTACATGACCTGCGTTGAGATGCCCTGTCTCGGGTGTAATCTTGGGGGTTGCCTAGTTAGGGTAGATGGCATTCAACTTCCCAAAGTACTTGTATCAGGGTTTAAAATGATTACCAATCCAGTAGAGCTATAGTGCTGTTGCATTTTGGTTTTAATTTTCATCATTTAGTGAGGTCGAGTGCTTTCGTATGTTGTTTTACATACCTGTACACTCTCACACTTCATTTAAACACGTGAGTCAGGGTCATGTGGAGTCCATAATGGTGTGTGGGGTGAGGTGGGGGTCAACTTTGATCTTTTCCCCAACAGTGTTTATCAAGAATTGAATTTCTTTGTATTTACAGAACGTTTCTGATTTTTTTGAAAATTTTTAGTAGATTTATTTATTTATTTATTTGAGAGAGAAAGCAAGCACAAGCAAGGGAGGGCAGAGGGGGAGAATGCCAGGCAGACTCCACACTGACCACGTGAGACTCGGGGCTCGATCCCACGACCCTGAGATCCTGACCTGAGCCGAAACCAAGAGTTGGACACTTAACCGACTGAGCCGCCAGGGGCCCTGCACACTTCTGATTTTTATTTCTATTTGGTTGTTGGTCCATCGATGTGCCAGTTGCACACTGTTTAAGTCACTGGGGTTTGTGGTGTGTCAGCATTTGACGGGACTGGTCTGCCTTTCTTGCTCTCATTCTGTCAGGTTTTTGAACGTACTCGGGAGGCTCTGTAAGTAGCTGCTGTCAGCGAGGACTTTTGTCGCGTCATGATGCATGAACCTGAACTGTGCATCACTGTTCTCTCTCTCTCACGGATCTTCTTGCCTCCTGGCCCGGGTTGGTGGCTGTTCGCGTTGCGTGACCACGTTCTGGCTTGGGCTCTCGTGCTTTGTCTTTTTCGGTCCTGTTACTTTCCACTTTTCTGTGTTCTTGCCTCAAAAAAACAAACGGACAGACTTTCTCCTACATATCCACAAAGCCAGTTAACTGCTGTCAGCGGTACACCCACCCTTCAGGCGTCCACACCGCGGGGACAGGGACGCCCCGTCAACCCCCGCGCCGGCCCCAGTGGCCACATTCTCCGTCAGCGGGACCGCGGCATGTGGGTGGCTGCCACTTGGCCTCACGTTGTCGGCGGGGGGATCTGCGGCTCGTTCCTGGTAGCTGGGTGCCACCGTGCTGCACGGGGAGACGGGCATTTGCTTTCCACCTGCCCTCAGACACACAGTTGGGCTGTTTCCCGTGTGCACTGTGATGAACAAAGCTGCTGCAAACGCGCACACAGGAGCGTGTCTGCGCACGCCTCCTTGCTCTTGGGGAGACCCCGGGGCTGGGTGCCAGGAGGTGCCCGCAGTTTTAGGAAGCTGCCAACTGGCCTCCCCCGTGCCGTCTGCGTCCCAGCCGTCAGCCTGGAGGCGAGAGCTCAGGTGTGCTGAGTCTCACCGACACTCACCATTCCAGGTTTCTGCTATTAGTCTGTGCCGTGGCGTGCTGTCTCCTTGTGGTTTTAATTTGTGTTTTCACAGTGGTCACCCCATAAGCCCTGGGCGGCGTGGCCACCGTGCGGGCGGTCCCACTGCCCCCTCCTGCTCACGAGTCTGCTGAGGCATAGGAGGAACTGGGTCGACCTCCCTCAGTGCTGGGGACCCCCAGCGACCCATCCAGCACCCCCACATGAATGTGTTTCTCAGACTGCAGAGCTTCTGCAGGTCTATTACAAGAGGGAAACCGCCGTTACTTTGAAATTTCAAACTACAGTGCACTTATGTTTGACCCTGTGTCACTCACCTAATAGAAAATGAAAACCAAATACCAAGAGCATGAAGTTTCACAACTGTAAACTCGGAAGAAAACATCCCTGGAACTATACTATTTTTAATTCTCCAATAAACCGCTTACTTGGGTCACTGAGTAGGAGACTGTGGGAGGCTTAAAGTGGTCATTTGGCAACTGCTAAATCTATGCTGTTTTCTTTCCCCTTTTCCTCGACAGCTGCGGATAACTGTCTGGTCCTTGTGCACAAAGTCTGTGTCTTACATCAAATATCCTAAAGCCTGTCAGCAGGGTGAGTCGGCTGAAGCTGATTTGAAAGCCATTTGTTGTAGTTTTTGGTTCGGGGAGGGGGGCCCTCTTTTATCACAGAGAATTCATAGCCTCGGCAGCGTATCAGCGCAGAGCCAGGCTTTTTTCTCTGCACCCAGACCTGATGATTCATCTGTGATTTCCCACGTGTGTCTCTAGAGGACAAGGACTCCCCTTTCAAGAGAGAATCAAAGGGCCTCAAAGAAGTAGGGTTTACACGTGGTCCCCTTCCCTCTGTCTGTCGTAGGACTGGGGCCCAGGTCCCTTCAGTTCATGCCTCTCCTGGGACCCTCCCCCCCAACTCCAGTTCTGAACTTCAAGCCTCTAGGCCTCCTGGCAGCCAGCCCTATGGTCTCCGTGCCCGAGAGAGTGTGGCCAGGCAGCCTCGGGAAGGTTCTGCACACCTGGCCCGCCACCGCCGGGAGCTAGTGGGTACCCGTTCCTGAATGTGCAGTGATGTGTCTTTCATTTAATAAGCAGAGTGAAGCCTCACGTAATTTGAATATTTTTCCTTTTTTCTGTTGTCATTAGCAATTTAGAAGTTGAATTTGAATGAAATGCAATTGCATATTCATTTTTTATCTTTTTATAACTGGAATCTCAGTGTCTCTCCGGATAGCATACACATTTCTTGAGTGGAAGCAACAGGTGTTTGTGTGTTCTTCTGGCTCATGAAGTGTGAGATGTGGCCCAGGGCTTTTTTCCAGACTCATACAGAACTGGAAAATTAACATTTTCAACCAAAGTCTATTTCCAAATTCTTACCTTAAATTTACTTCTTCCAAGTAATTAAATTCAAAAGTGAAAATAGGAAGTGTAATGACAAGCTGACTTTAAACCAGCAGAGTCCCCTACGATTGATTGTCTAAATAACGATCCGCAGGGTGTCATGTGAGGTGTAAGTTGCATTTTTCAGTGATGTCCTGTGGTTCGTTGGGGGTCCGGTTCTTCGGTTTTCTCACAGACCCCAGCCGGGCTCTGCGGGTGTACGTGGAGCAGCCCCCCAGACGGTGGAGCCTGGACCACAGTCACCACGCTGTGGGTCCCTGCGCGCTCGGCTCGGCTCCTCTGTGGGCCGCGTGGGCCTGTGCCTTCCTGTGCCCTCTGCTTCCTGCTTCTCATCCCTCCTTGACAGTGTGATTTCTCCTCCTCGGCCCCAGACAGCAGGCTCGTTTCCTCTTGGCAGGCATTGCCTTCACCCGGGACGGCCGCTACATGGCGTTGGCTGAGCGGCGGGACTGCAAAGACCACGTGAGCATCTTCGTCTGCAGCGACTGGCAGCTCCTACGGGTAGGAGGCGCTTGGCAGTCCTGCGGGCGGGCGGCTGACTCGTGGGTCCCTGGCAGCTCCAGGGCACCTCGGGACAGCGTGCGGCCGCGTCATGGCCTCGCTCCAGAGGGTGGCGAATGGGCCCGCCTGGAGTGTGGGGTGCATGATGTGCTGTGTGATTGGCATGTGTTGCTGTATGAGGAAGAGGAGTGCCTGCGCTGGGCGAGACGCCAGGGTGCCAGGGTGCCGAGCAGCCCGGGGTGCAGAGCCCTGCCCTGGCCGGGCTTACATCTGTGGGAGGGCGGGTGCAGAGAAGCCTCTGCAGCGGGAATGCCCATTCCATCGGAGCCCGCAGAGGCCTCATCAACTGGGCATGGAGTGTCCTGGCACGACCCTGCCTGAGTTGGCCTTACCAGGAGTGAGGCCGAGCCAGGCAGGAGGAGGAGGGAGAGGGGTACATAGGGCAGGCAGTGTGAGGGGCTGTGCTGGGCCCTGTCCTGCCTGGTGGGCTCCAGCCACATTCTGGCTAGCCTGGGACCTCCATGGTGCTCAGGCAGGATTTTAATCGCAGAAGGACAGAGCTCTAGATATTTTTGTGCATTCTATATAAGGAAATCAAATACTAAATGTCTTAAATAAAAACATCAGTTATAAATTGTGCATTTGTTTATCTGTTTCTCCCTCCTGCCTTTGGAAGCACTTCGATACGGAGACCCAGGACCTCGCAGGGATTGAGTGGGCCCCAAATGGCTGCGTGCTGGCCGTGTGGGACACCTGTCTGGAGGTATAGAAAGTGACCAGGTAGACCCTTTGTGTTTTAAGTGCTTTGACCTGCGTTTACTTGATGCTTTGCAAATGTGGCGGCTCGGTTATCTTCCTGGGCTCCGATGCTGAGCAGCAGTCCTTTGACCAGAAGGTCCTTACATTTGTGGCCAAGGTCCCCACTGTCACCTCGGCAGGAGGGCCTGTCTTCCCTCCGACTTCCCACTCACTGTCCGAGTCCCACTGGCAGGTGTCTGTGTCCTTCCCGGGCTCAGGTCGGTGTGAGTCCCCACAGCCGTGGTGTCTCCTCCAGTACAAGGTCCTGCTCTACTCATTGGACGGCCGGCTCTTGTCTGCCTACTGTGCCTACGAGTGGTCCCTGGGCGTCAAGGCTGTGGCCTGGAGCCCCAGCAGCCAGTTCCTGGCGGTCGGAAGCTATGACGGGAAGGTGAGGACAGATCAGCACACGCAGTGACACTGGGGGCACAGCGCAGACCGGGCTCCCACGCGTACTTTCTCTCCTCAGGTGCGCATTCTTAATCACGTGACTTGGAAAATGATCACAGAGTTTGGGCATCCAGCGACTGTTAATAATCCCAAAACAGTAAGTCTGGAACACGTGCTGCCATCAGAACAATATTTGGGGAAGGGAGGTAGAAAAATATTGCTTTTTCACTTTATGTTATTGGTTGTGATGTAGGTACTTATATCACTAGAAAGTTCTGTCACTGTAACATTTCAAAGGATTGGAAGCAGTGTCCCTGCCCCCTCCTCCCCCTCCCCAGATGTCTCAGATCTGCCCCTGCTCTTGGCACAGTAACCAGGGTCTCCTGCCTGCAAGCCCTGAGCATCTGGGGCTGGAGAAGCAGACCAAGAAGTACAGAGTGGGTGTCCCTGGGGCAGGCAGGGACAGGCGGCCTGCTGAGGGATCACTGGGTCAGACGCCGGGAAGAAGTGATACAGGATCTGAGGGAGAAACTGTTCAGGCGGTGGGAACAGGAAGTGCAAAGGTCCTGAGGCAGGCGCTGGGAGCAGGGCAGCACAGCAGGGGACAGACAGACCCCAGCCTTAGGGAGCTTGCCCACAGATGAGAAACATGAGTAAAGACGGAAGGAAGGCCGGGAGGGGTACGTGGGGAAGTCAGGCTCAGGCGGAGGTCCTGAGGAAGGACCGGGCTGGAGGTGCAGGGAAGGAGGTTGTAGGAGACCAAGTCCAAGCAGGCCGGCCATCCAGGCCTGGGAGAGTGCTGCAGGCCCTTGCAGCCTGCAGCCCCAGCGCCCTCTAAAGCTGTAGGGCAAGCGGGGGCTCCGTCCCCTTGGGCACAGGCCTGTCAGGCTTCAGGCCACAGATGCCCCCTCGTTCCCTGGGCCTGTGTCCATTACCTGCCGAGTGGCCGGCCACGTGATGCACGTTTATATGCCGCCAGCACACACTGAGGGCACTAAGAACCCCCACAAGGGAGCGGGTGTTGCTGGGCCAGCGTCTCTGGGAACGGCACACCTTGCCGTGAGGTCAGGCGTCACTGTTAACAGGTGCTGTCACCGCCTCTGCTCCCGCCTGTCCTGAGCGGGGTGGTGGCAGGACTGTCATGTGTTCCAGGTTGTGTATAAGGAAGCTGAGAAGAATCCGCAGCTGGCACTGGGCCGCCTTGCCTTCCCCGCACCCAGAGCAGCGGCCAGCCCAGCCTCCAACACGGAGAGCAAATGTGAGCGCAGAGGGCGGGGGTCATTCATTTTGTTCTCCTTTTTTTTTTTTTTTATGAGAGAGTCCCACTTGCCCAGGTAGAGTTCAGATGTTTGTTTGTTTGTTTTTTTAATTTTGAGAGAGAGAGAAAGTGCACGCATGCGTGTGAGCACACAAGCGGGGTAGGGGCAGAGGGAGAAGCAGACTCCCCGCCAAGCAGGGAGCCAGACGTGAAGCTTGAACCCGGGATCCTGAGATCATGACCTGAGCTGAAGGCAGACGCTTAACCAACCGAGCCACCCAGGCGTCCCCAGACATTGTTTTTTTTAGGTACACTTTCCCTTTCCTGTAACACCTCCCGTCCACCCGTGGATCAGGAGAGCAGGGGAAATGTTTGTTGATTGCATCTAAGCCCTGGAAATCCCATTTTGACAGCCGGTGCTCTGCGGGTGATTTCTTTAAGGAATGGTGAAGTGCCCTCCGATCAGCCAGAGGGGTGGGAGCAGTCAGGGGCCTGGCCTGGAGCTACTGAGCTGCTTGTGGGTCCCCGCCGTTGGCTGCACTTCAGTCCCTGCTTCGGTACAGCGGGCACAGCGAGGGCGTCACACGGGCTTTAGGATCTAGGGGGGCCTGGAGCAGCCAGCAGGCCAGGCAGTGTCTACGGCCCACCTCCGGGCCCGCACCCCTGGTGGGGCAGCCTGGACGCAGCCAGCGCAGCCGCCTACCTGGCCTTCGTCATCCTCTTACAACCTTTTGCTGCTGGCTTTATGATGATGTTTAAGGCTTTTTCGTAGAGCAGTTTTGGGTGTACGGCGAAATGGAGGGGAAGGCGGAGTTCCCGCATGCCCCCGCCCCGCGTGTGCAGGCATCCCCACTGTGCGGACCCCACCCCGGCCACGGGTGCGTTGGCTCCTGGCCACGGGACACACGGCCACGCCCCGATTGCGCTGACGTGACGTCGCTCCCGAGAGGGCGGGGTGGCCGCCACATAGGTGTCGCCCACGTGCGCCCCGCGACTACCCGCAGCGACCCCTCTTCGATGTTCCAGATGAGATTGCCTCGGCGCCAGTTTCCTTACAGACTTTGAAGCCCATCGCTGACCGAGCAAACCCGAAAATCGGCGTAGGCGCACTGGCCTTCAGTCCGGACAACTACTTCCTGGCGACGAGGAGCGGTCAGTGGCTGCGGCCCGCGCCGGGTCCGCTCACGCTTTCCTTTGAGCCCCAGTGCTCAGACCCTAGGAGGAGGAAGCCAGGTAACAGGCTGCCCGGAGCGCTGTGTCCTCCCGTCTGGTGCTGGGACGTTGTGCCCACGGACGCTTCCGGAGGCGCAGCCTCGTCTGGCAGAGCAGGAGGAGGTCGACCGCTGGTAAAGAGCAGGGGCCGGCGCCACTGCGGCGTGGGCCGGTTTTAGACAGGTTTTCAGCAGTCGTCAGGCCTGCGTGTGGCTGTGAGCCCCGGGGGCGGGGGAGAGAGGGAGCGTGCCGCCCGCAAAGGCAGCGGGGCAGCAGGGCCCACGGGTTGGTGGCCTGCCCTTAGTGTGCGGTGACGACACGAGGACCCGTCCACATCTCTCGTCCTCAGACAGCGTCCCGAACGCCGTCTGGATCTGGGACATACAGAAGCTGCGACTCTTCGTGGTGCTTGAGCAGCTGTCCCCGGTGCGCTCCTTCCAGTGGGACCCACAGCAGCCCCGGCTGGCCATCTGCACGGGAGGCAGCAAGGTGTACCTGTGGTCGCCGGCGGGCTGCCTGTCGGTGCAGGTGCCGGGGGAAGGTGAGCACTGGCTTCCGTGTTCCTCCCCGCTGGCCGTAGGCAGAACCCCAGTGGTCGAGCCCACCCTGGCTCATTTGCGTTACTGCCTCGAGTGTGAAGTGGGAGTCAGTATCTTTGGGGAAACATCACGGCCAGCCCCCAGTATGCACACCTGGCACCCACCTGCTGCTCGCAACTTCTAGGCCATGTAAGGAGGCCCACCCGAGCCGAGACGTGGGGCTGTAGCTGGGTCTTCCCAGGCCTGTCCTCTGCCCACGGCGTCTGGGGCCATGTTCACCCTTTAACCCTCTGGCCACCTTTCTCCAGGTGACTTTCAGGTGCTTTCTCTGTGCTGGCATTTCAGCGGGGACTCAATGGCTCTCCTCAGTAAGGACCACTTCTGTCTGTGTTTCCTGGAGACCGAGGAGAGAGTTGGCACCGCCTTTGGACGGCCTGGTGACCACACATAGGACCTGTGTATATCCAGGCCCGGGTGAGACCAAGGCAGGACACCTGGCACGTGCCAGCTGTGGAGAAGGGATGGGCTTTCCTGGGGAGTTGCTCTAGCTATGCTGGCCCAGAGGAAATGATTTGCTGTTATTTTTCTATAGCATTTTTATAAATATGTATGGTACAAAACTAATTTTTTTTTAAATAAATATTTGCTAATTCATAAAATGGCTGATGCTCGTGTTCATGAAAGGTTTGGGTCATGGGAAGGACTCCTTCGGGTTTGTTTCAGGTTTTGGGTGCACTTTCTGATAAAGTAACTGACCCCATTTCTCCCTCACACAGATGTCCTGTTCTGCTCTGGAGCCTCCATTCCCCATCACTGGAGGTTTCTGGAGAACAGGCTTGGGCTTTACATGGGCTGTGTTCTGGAGTGCAGGGAGGGGAGCCCTGAGCACCTTGAGGGGTGGTGCCACCGGGGGGAGGCGCAGAATGCAGGCCCCAGGGCCGTTGGGTCAAGGTCGGCTCTGCAGGGAGTCCAGCCTGGCCTTCTGTCCACAGCAGTTCCATCCACCTCTCAATTCAGGTGCTTCTGACAGCGGCCAGGACTGAGAAGCACCGGTGGAGGAAGTAGGATTCCAAACCTGGACTCGTCATCCTGGCTAAAGGCTAGTTTGCACACCACTATCTGGGTTTTTCTGTGAGTGAACTGTACCAGAACAGTAATTCCTTAGGATCCCGAATGTGCACAGCAAGTTGGCAGATTTACAAAGCTAACAGCTTCAAAGAAGGAACAACATCCGTTCGATTGTAAATGTCTTTACTACAAGACCAAAAACGAAGGTTCAAGACCCAGGTGGTGTGGAAGCAGCCTTTTGATTTTCACAGGCTGCTGCATTTGGAGCACATCCATGCCGACTAAAGCTACACCAGAGTCGTAAATATGGAGGAAGAAACCTGTGAGCCAGCACTTCAAGCTGGTAACAAATGCTCCCAGTCAAGCCAGCAAGCCGAGGACGGGTGGGCGCACGGGTAGCGTGCCCTGGTTCCCACATGGACATGCTCTTCTGCAGGCCGCCACGGCTCAGGCGTGGTCAGGGCGATACTGACAGCCTCCGGTCTGAATGGGCGCTGCGGTCACCGAGCCAGGGGTTAGCAGCAAAGGAGATGAGAATCTAATACGGTCCCTTTTTTTTTAAAAGGGCATTCTTTAAAAGCAAAGTAAGCAATCCCCATTTTAAATGAGTATGAGAATACAAATCTAGACTAGGCATAGTTGTCAAATTGTTTGCAAAGAACTATCAAGGTGACTCTCAAATTAATGAATTGTCTAAAAATGACTTCCTGCAAACTTCTGGGCCTGGGAAAGATGCCAGAGGTATTAACAATATAATTTTAGAAAAAGTGTGACTTTAGGTCAAACACATATTTACACAAAAGCAGCTGTTCATTCAGGAGCTGACGAGGCAGACTGTCTCTCCTTTAGTTCAACAGTCGGCTTATTTTGCATTTAGCTTTAAAAAAAATGAATTAAATTTCCAAATACAAAATTTGACACCAAGTATAAAGGTATTTGCAACTACAGGCACTGGGGTTTAGGGACCTCCCTGGGTGGAACAATCTACACAGTTGAAGCACTAGCAGGGAGGTTCTAGTGGGATCACACGTTTATTAACATGCTCGAGTGCTGGGCTGGGAAGGACCATGAGAAGCCAAATGCAGACACTCCAGGAAAAACACGGAAACAGGTTCTAGAAGATGGAATACCGGCCAGGACAGGGACAGCTAGATTCATTTTGCTTTTTGTCTGTAGCTCCTATTACCAGATGTCCAAGATTCAGCTATAGTATAGGATTCATTTGACTATTCTAATCACGCTCAGATTCCTGGAAGGTTAACAGCCCCGACCCTGCCAGGGGCAGCAGAGCTGGCCTGACACCCCGAGTCCCCAGGTCTGCCTGTGGGCAGCATCTAGAAGCCTATTTTGCCTCTGGTCATGGAATAACCCAATTTAGCCTCGTTGTTAATGAAGGACATCAATCCCACGTAGGTCTCAATGAGGAGGGGACGCTCCAAGACCAGCACACCGTTGGCTTGTCCCGGCAGAGGACTCTCTTTTTGGGCTTTTTTGACAGCTTGGATTAACATAGCTTTGAAGCTTTCCAACTTTAAAGAGAGAGAAAACATGTTGCTGATCAGTGATCTATACCAGGAAAAACCCCACCCATTTCTGCGCCAGCCCCCGTCGCTGCCCTTGGATGTGATGCCTTTTCTGCCACATCCTCATAGTCGCTCAGCTCACCTTCTTGATGTAGCTCTCTGGACATGTCAGGCCTAGCCCTGTGCTCACGGGGACAGAGGACAAGCCTCACAGAGCCTTGCCCTCCGCAGGTCGGAGCAGTTCTGCCGTAGGGACCTACTTAATCCCCCTGCCACCCACCAGGCTAGCTAAGCAGGCCAAGGTGCACAGCTGGCAAGTGGGGCCCAGCTATGTCCTCACCGCTGGCCCCAGGGTGTCCCCTCCTGGTAAACCAGTACAGACCGCCCAGAGCCCTACTGGGCCCTTCTCCAAGGCGATCCTGGCTGCAAGGGGCTATGTCCTAGAGCTATACTGACCAGGAGCCACTGGGCACACAGGGCTATTTCAACATGAGCTAACTAAAACTTTTAAAATTTAGAAGTTTGTTTCCTCAGTTTTACTAGAGCAGTTAGAGTGCCCCACAGCCACATGTGGCCACCATGGTGAGCAGGGCAGGCCTAGGACGCTGCCATCGTAGCCAGGCGGCACAGCTCTTCGGCTCTTACTTGGCACAGAGAGGCTGTCTTCTCATCCGCACCGGCCATCGGATGCTCTATGAACGTGGCATAGGGCACGTTGGTGGACCAGGGGTTCCATCTGTTTATGAAGGAAGGGCGGCTCTGTTTGTCCCACTGAATGCGAATCCCAAAACCTTCTCGCCTACAGAGAAGAAACGAAGACTTCACACAGCAGGCCCCAGCGCTCCCGGGCAGCCCAGTCAGGTATGGGGGGTGACGTAAGGAAGCTGCTCCATGGCCAGGGACAAGACCTACGACGTTTCCCAGCAGAGGAGAACTTCTGGACTCTAAGAGTGACAGCAGTCTGCAGTCACCACACACTCTGAATACGACAAACTGAGTATGCTGTGTTGGCTAAGCCAATCTTCACACAGTTAGTGCAGTTTAACAGGCAATGGGAAGACTCTGTAGGTGGGCTGAGCACGTGAATGACAGGTTTGCAACTTAGGTCTTTTGTCCAGAAGTTCCCACTGCTAGCTGGCATTCTTTCCAGGCCCCGATCAAGCCTCTGCAGCAAAACTGTACCTGGACTGCGGAAGTCACTCAACCAAACTAAAGTCTAGACTCCTCATATTTCACAATACTCCCTTCGGCAAGTCGGCCATTAAATGTTTTCACATTTAACTTTCAGTGACATCTGTAAATGAAAACAACACACTTTTTTCTGTTAAAATTCAACTAGCGCGGAGCTTGACGTGACCTGTGTAATCCTTTCCTGGCCAGAGGTAAAATGCTGAGTTTGGCCCCCATCTTAAGAATGCCACGTCAGGTCTGCCTCCATAGACCAACCTCAAATTCATTTTACTACAAACCTACTAGCTTTCTTTTCGTGCCAGAGTTCCTTTTAATGCACCTGCTGTCTGGAAGTCTCTTGCTTCTATTGATCTGAAGCTGAGGCTTTTATGTTTCCCCAAATGGCAGACCCAAGACAACCCAGGGGGCTGGTTTTGGAAGGACTGACTACAGGCCCTGGTACTCGGCTCGCTGTTGAACAGACTTACTTGTTGAGCGACTTCGGGGGAAACTGGAATCCTCCGCAGGAGATGGTGTCCACCGCATTTAAGGCGATGCGGACCACCTGCTGGCACTGAAGGCTGATGAAGTCGTACTTGCAGATGAGAAGCGCCTGGTCTGTGATGAGCACCAGCCGCTCCTTCTCGTTGTTCCAGTGGTCAACCCTGTCCGCACACGACATGAGTCACCAGGCGCGCCCCGCGCACAGGCCACCCGGCCGGGCTCCGCGCCCCCGCGCGCCCCGCTCACTCGGTCAGCAGCCACACGCCCTGGATGTCGCCGTCCTCCACCGGCCGCACCACCGCGCCAATCTCCTCCACTGCCTGCTCGATGGTGCCGGGCTGCGCGGGAGGAGGGCGGGATGACTCCCCGTCCTCCGGCGCCCCCCCAACCCCGGCCGCCCCGGCCCGCGCAGCCGCTCCGCGCACCCCCCGGCCCGCCTCACCCGGAACACGAAGTACTCCTTGACGCGGGCGCGGCGCGTGGGGTCGTGGATGCTGAGCGGCCAGAGCGTCTGGCGCAGCGGCGTGCCCGCGCCCGGCCGCCCCCCAACCGCGCCGCCGCCCGCGCCGACCTCCTCGCCGGCCGCCAGCACCGCCGTGGGGCTCGTGCCCGCCGAGTCCACCGAGTCCCGCAGCTGCAGCATGGCCAGGCCGGCCGCTGCCCGGGAGCCCGCCCCCAGAGCCCGCCCGAGGTGGCCGCAGTTGCAGTAGCCGTCGCTACCGCCCCAAGCTCGCCCCGGCCCCACCCCAGCTCCGGCCCCGCCCCGGCCCTGCGGGTCGCCTCGATTGGCTCGGCCTCGTCAGCCCCGCCTTAGACTCCGCCCCTACCCGCGCCCACCGGCCCTGGCAATTGGCTCTTCGCCAGCCGTCTTCTGCGATTGGTCCTGCTCGCCGCCAGTTCACAATCGCTCCCGCCCCTCTTCGTACCGGAAGCGTACAACGCACGCACGCCCATTTCCTCTAGACGCGAGGGGGAGAGAGGGGTGGGGCCGAGGCTGGTTGCCAAGGAGACGCAGAGGGTGCGCTCCGAGTCAAGGGCCAGTTACCGGTAGAGGGGGTGACTGCCCCCCGCCCGCGGTCTCCGCCCCATTACCGACGCGCCCCTCACCCACGGTGTCCTCCCCCGCACCTCCCCATCCCACCCCGGACGCGCCCCCGCCCGCGGTCGCGGTCTCCGCCTCCCTCCTCCTGCAGCCCCCCCCGAAGCTCCCTCCGCCCGCGGTCTGCGTCCCCCCCAGACTCGCCCCCTGCCCGCGGTGTCCTCCCCCCACAACCTCCCCACCCCCTCCCCGACGCGCCCCCCCGCCCCTGGTGTCCGCACCCCCATCCCCCACCCCATCCCCCACCCCATCCCCCCCCGCCACTGACGCGCCCCCGCCCGCGGTCTCCGCCTCCCTCCTCCCACTGCCCCGACGCTGCCCCCGGTCCGCCGTCTCCACCTGCCCCCTTCCACCCCCCCACCCTCCTGCCGTGGCCCGACGCGGCCCTGGCCGCGGTCTCCACCCCCCCTCCCGTGCGGTCACCGTCCCCATACGCGCTACGCGGCCCCTCTTTGCACTCTCCATCCGCCTATTCGCGGTCATCACCCGCCCTCCCCCCCCCCCCCCCCCCCCCGCCCGCAGTCACCGCGCCTCTCCCCCTGCCCCCCGCCCCACGGTGGTCACTGTCCCGGCACTCGCTCTCCCCACAGATGCACGCCTTGCCCGCGGTCACAGCCCCCCAGACACGCGACCCGACGCCAGGAAGGGCCAAGGGTTCTAGAGACACTGCCCCTAAGGCATGCATGGCCTGGGCAGCGCGCGGGCTTCCAGACGGAGGAGCTTTGGCGCTGGGGGCCAAGGACATTTGTGCGCAGGTTCAGGGATGGACATGGAGCAGCCGGGCCTCAGGCCCAGCGCTCTGGCCAGCAGAGTCCTCCCTGAGCCTAGGAAGCAGCCCTCCTCTGACCCCAGTTTCACAGAAGGGGACACAGGCACGGGGCTGGTCACTTGCCACCACCACTCATCAAGGGTCAAAGCAGGATTCAGGCCACCTAAGCCTCCCAGCCCCTGCTCCTGTCCCCTAGAATTGCATCTGTTCTTCCTGTGAGTGACCTCTTTGGCCAGAGCTGGGGCCACCTTAGGCTTCTGCCCTCCTGTCACCCCAGCGCGTGGTCTTTGCCCCCACAGGCTCCAGGCTGTCTTCATCACCATCCTTCTTGCAGGAACCCGAGGGCTGTGCATCCAAATCCTCACCCGGTTGGTCACTTGGGACTTCCACTGCCTTGACTCATGCCACCCCAAAAGCCTTGCCTCACCCCTACAAGGTCCAACCTGCAATACCCTTTTAAGGCCGCCCTCCCCAGGGGACATTGCCATTCCCCAGGCCTCACTCACTGCATCGTTCTTTGCTGTTTCATCTAATCCACCCTGTGTGCGCGCGCGCGTGCGTGTGCCCTATTAGTTAGGAAAGCTCAGTGCACTGGCCCTTTGCATATGGTTGCGCTTTGGGGTTTTTTTAGCCACTTTCATAGTTCTTTAAGTTTCACCAGTGCCCAGGCCACACACTACTGTGTGCGCCCCACAGGTTTGGAGAGTGCTGGGGGTGTGCCTAAGGCTGCCTGGCTGGCTGGGCTCTGCCCCTGAGCCACGTTCCTCCTGTCCACATGCAGACGTGGATGCCCTCACAGGTGATCCACAATTCAAGGATGGCCCAACCTTCTCTTCCCCAGCACCTCCCCATAGGGAGGGTGCTGCAGCGCTGCACACAGCAGGTCCTCAACGCCACTGACCGCTCCCCTTGGATGTCAACCCCCACAGAAACTGGGGGCCCCAGAATGCAGAGAGAGTCTGCCTGGTGTGGTGGGAGGGCTCGGGTCTTGGATCCCCCACCAGAGACTGATGTGAGGATCTGCTCAGGAATAAAGACAGTCGGGAGGAAGGTAGCGGGCACAGAGCCGTCCATCAAGGACAGTACACTCTCAGGCTGGGGGAGCCGGCAGGCCCAGAGGGGGTTCCTGCACCCGGGCAAGGGGGGTCTTTTGATTTTTATGTTTGCAGAGGTTATGGGTCCTAGCCAGGGTAGCCTCCAAATGAGGTCGTTTCCAGTCCTCTGAGGGACTCCTACTGGTCAGGAGGTGGAGTTTTTGGCCCTACAGGGTTCCTGGCAGAGCTGCCAGGGCTGGCTCCCCACCTGGGGGAGGCTGAAACCGCAGCGTAAATATAGTATAATGAAGCTGTAGGTCACTGTAGGCTGGGAAAAAAGAGTCCAGGCCCTGCACCCACTGTTCTGGGGCTGCTAGCCCCCCGGGGGTGGGAACCCACGAAATCACGGCTGACCACCGCCTGTCCCCAGCTCATGTCTAGCTAACTGCCTGCTCTGGCCAGTCCCTGTGGGGTGGGCCTAAATCAGGCTGCTGAGGTGCCTTCTGGGCCCTCTCTTGGGTCCCCTATCAGGACAGAGGGGAGTCAGAGCAGATCCAGGGACCCATCAAGCTTGGCAGCAGGGGTGTGGGCTTGGGATGCCCGCCGTCTGGGCTTGGGTCCTGGCTCCTAGACCTCTGTCCATGAGGACTGGCACACTGAAGCTCTCTGTGCCTCAGTTTCCTTTTCTGTTGAGTGTGGATAATGGTAGTTCCTACTTGCAATGGCTGTTGGGAGGATTAAGTGAGTTGATGCCTGTGGCGTGTCTAGCCCCCCGCCTGGCCCACGTTCAGAGGCACGTCCGGGTCAACCGTTCCCCTTACTTATGCTAGTCCTGAGTGCCAGGTACACATGCAAATATTGCCTTTGCTCCCAACACGCATGCATGGGGGGCAGCGTCACCCCCTTTTACTGAGGAGAAAACAGTCCCAGAGAGGTGGTCCCTTCGTGAAGGCCTCGCAGAGCCACAGGCTAGGACCTGCTGAAGCTCCCCGCCTAGGTTCAGGCCCCCACAGCCTGCTCCCTTGCCCAGGCAGACAGGAGTCCACCCACTGACTCCGTGACAAAGCAGTGGCTTCCTGCAACAGCAACCTCTGGGGGCGTCTCACTGGGGCGGGGGTTGGGAAGGGGAGCCAAGGCCAGGGGATGAGGCTGCCGGCGGGCAGGGTGTTTCCAGGGGGTGGACAGCCAGCCCCCGAGGGCCCGGCCCGCTCTGGGTCTGGGTCCTGGCCCATCTGCACATACCTGTGGCTGACCGTGAACCCATCACTTAACCTTCCTACCTCCCTTTCTCGTCTGGAAAGCCGGACTGATAAACCGGGCTCACAGGTCGTCGTCATGAGGCTTACACGAGCTAATTCGTACTCTGAACAGCCCTCGATCAGCATTAGTGCCCCTGACGGCCCAGCCCGTGGAGAAGGCCGGCGAGCACCGTGCAGGGCAGGTGAAGATAGGCAAGAGCCTGTTCGCAGTGCAGGCTGAGGGAACCAGAAGCTGGGGCCCGGGGGCTGGAGTGAGCCGAGGGCAGGAGGACACCCTCTGCTCAGGGACCAGGTGGAGAGAGGTGAGTCTTGGCAGGGACAGGAGGGGCACTGAGACTTTCTGGGGACATCTGTTTTCTCCAGTGGGGAGGGGGAGCTGGGAGTTTGGGTAGAGGCGTGGGTTGACAACAGCTCAACAGCTGGGAGAAGCAAGGGAGCTGATTAGGTGCAGGCATGGGGGTCCCTGGACAACCGGGAGCCTCAGGGGCTTTGCACTGGACCCTTCCACACGGCAGCCACTGGGAGTGGGAGAGACCAGTGGCTGGACTGGACTAGATAGCAGGGTGCAGGGGTGTCTCTGGGTAGCCGCGGTCCAGGACAAGGGAGGCAGGGGAGGGCTGGTCCTATGAGGGAGTGTTTGCCAAGGCCTGCAAGGGGTCAGGCTTTCACCCCACTTGGGAGCGAACAGGCTAGGCCGCTAGAAGACAGGAGAGCCCTGGGTCACAATCAGAAGATGGTCACAGGAGAAAGCGGCAGGGCCGGGCGTTGCTGGTGTGTCCACAAGGACATGGAGGAGGGTCTCCAACACTGTCAACGCGGTGGTCCTTGAGCCCGGGTTTCCAGTCTGGTTGGAGGCGGCTGTGGGTCTGACAGGGACTCGTGACTGGGAAGGCAGGTGTCAGAGGAGGTCATGGAGAGGACGTGACCTCGGGTTGCCCCTGGACCTGGCCCCTCAGCCCGCCCGGTCGCTGGGATGTGCGCTCTGCTCCCCATTACCAGGGCAGGGGCTGCCTCCAGGGATGCAGCCTTGAGGTAGTGTGGAGGCTCTCAGGTCATCCCAGGCATGGTGACCGAGCCCAGGAAGGCCTCTGCGCAAACTTTCGTCTCAGGAGGCGCCAGAAGGGACGGGAGAGATGGTCCTCGGGAAGGGGGCATTGGTGCGGGCGTCCCAGAGATCTCTGGTGGGGAGGGGTGGCCCGTCCGTGAGATGCCTGTGGGCCGCTCGTGTGCCTGAGTGCGGGATGCTCAGAGACCTGCAGCTGGTCCAACGCACCCGAGAAGGTGCGCAGCGCACAGCGGCCCACGAGGGAAGCCTGGGGCTGTGCGGTGGGCTGGCCTCCCCTGTGGGGGCTTCGGAGGGACACGGAGGCCCAGCTAGAGGCTGAAGCTCTGGCTAGAAAGCTGGACGGAGAGCAGAGGCGAGGCTGTGTGGGCGCCCACCACTCTGCTGGCTTCAGGGCTGGCAGACAGTACACTGGGGGGCTTCTTAGGCCCTCAGGCAAAGCTAGGAGGGTGCAAGCCGCCACCCATGGAGGCCCCCGGGCTCACGACGGAGCCTGAGTGGGACGCTGGCAGGTTGGGTCCCTGAGAAAGTGAGGTGCGGAGGGGAGAGGGTTGTGATCACAGTGCACGAGTGCCCCGTGCCATCTGACCCCCGGCACCAAGGAGAATTTTACATAGTAATTACCCCAGACTTCCAATAATAGAGAAATAAACCCCACAACTCCTAGGAGAGAACTTGGTGTTCTTTTCCTGTCTCAACGTAGTCAATCTCATCATGTCCGAAATGGAGGCTCCTGGGGTTAACTGGGGTGCTGCCCACCATCGCCCGCCCCTGGAGGGGCAGGGGGGCTTCCGACCATACAGACCCCACCACGGAGGCTCCCTCGCCCACCACGGTGGGTCAAGGGCAAAGACAATCTTAAACGTCTTCTCCACAAGTACTAGTAAAAGCTTTAAGCCATGGGAGCCGGTAACCCTAACTCCTTCCATCTGCCAGAGACACAATCGGACTCAGCTGTTCCGAGAATGAGTGCGTTTATGTTGCTGCATCTGGTTCGTGGCTGGTGGTTGGGAAGGAAAGCCCTGGGGTGTCCGTGTCTGTCTGTGTGTCTCCGGATGTCTACAGATGAGGGTTCCATATGTGCGATGTCTCCCTACCTCTGAGGGTGCTGTCAAAATTAACTTGCAAAGAGGATCTATTTAATTGGCTTACAGAAGAATAACCTTTAATATCAATAATGTACATATATACAATTGCAAATTTTCTTTGGTAAAAGGACAAAGCTTTCTTGGACTATTGGTCTTTCTTGATGGGATTATGAAAGGTTTTTCTTTAGCTTTGAATTCATCCGGGGGCGCCCGGGTGGCTCAGTCGTTAAGCGTCTGCCTTTGACTCAGGTCATGATCTCAGTGTCCGGGGATTGAGCCCCACATTGGGCTCCCTGCTCCGTGGGAAGCCTGCTTCTCCCCGTCCCTCTGTCTGTCGCTCCCCCTGCTTGTGCTCTCTCTCTCTCTCTCTCTCAAATAAATAAATTCTTAAAAAAATAAAAATAAAAGCCTTTGAACTCATCTGCCAGGAAGACAGATTCTGTGTTTTATCACAATAATTTCCTGTGCCTCCTGTTGTCTCTATCAGGTCTTTGATTCCTTAAGAAAATAGTCTTCTCTATTAAAAGAACTAAGTTGTGGGGTTTTTTTAAAACTATGTAACTTTCTTGATTTGCCTTTGAAGCCTTTCATTGTCATTTTGATTAAATGGAGAGCTAGGTATTGTTTCCCCGGGTACCTTGGTTGGATCCCAAAAGTCAAATTCTAAAGGAAGTCTTGTTAACCTTGAACTAACTTTGGGATTTTTCGGAGGTCCCTGGACCATCTCAAAAGATGGGTTCTCTTGGGATGCCTGGGTGGCTCAGTCGTTAAGCGTCTGCCTTCGGCTCAGGTCATGATCCCAGGGTCCTGGGATCGAGCCCCGTATCGGGCTCCCTGCTCGGTGGGAAACCTGCTTCTCCCTCTCCCACTCCGCCTGCTTGTGTTCCCTCTCTCACTGTGTCTCTCTCTGTCAAATAAATAAATAAAATCTTAAAAACAAAAAAAAGATGTGTTCTCTCTCCTTTTAGCAGAGAGAGATTACACTAATGCGGCTCACGGACATGTTGACTCCCATGGGAAGCATGGTCAAGCAAGAAGAGACACTAAACTTGTCTCACGGCACATTTATATAAAATCCCCAAGAATCTGGTGTGTCCTGGTATAATGGCAGCAGCTGGGACTTTAAGATGTAGGTCCCAGGCACACCCGGCTTTCCTTGTCAGTGTATCACAGCCAGTTCTCAGCCAATCTCCGGCCGCGGCTGTTTTTCCATGTTTATCTCATCTGCACACAGTCATCGCTTTACTCTGATGCTTTCCAAGAGTTTCTGCAAACGCACTTCATCTCCACGGAGACTCATGGAGAAGACTCGGGTGAGGATGGGCTTCTGAAAACTACCCCCCATGTGCTTTCACTTGAGAGGGGCAACCACGGAGCTCAGGTGCTTCCCCCAGGCTCCCTGAAAGCCCCACCCTAGCTGATCTGACCCTGTTCTCCTTCCCCAGATTCCTAAAATGGGCCCATTTCATTTACGACGACCCACAACGTTCACGCGTGAAGACCCCCCCGCCACCCCCCCGCTGCAGGGCGTTCTGCGGGCCTGGCCAGAGTGTCAGCGAGGGGGCGGGATGGACCACGAATCCACAAACATTCAAGGCCCAGGCACCCCCCTAGAGTTTCGGGGAGTTGTCTGATCAGGTGAGATGCACATTTCCCCAGAATCTGTGATGGGTAAGATGCCAGCCTATTCATCCCCTAAGAACAGGAAAGAGGTGCAAGGCTTTGTGGGGATTTGGGGGCCTGGGAGGACTTTTATTCCCCACCTGGCACTGTGCTTCTGTCCCTGGTAAAGAAGGGGCACGTGTGCGAGGGCCGAGTAGCAAGCAGCCTTGGAGAAAAACACTAGTGAAGCAAGTTACAGTTCCGGGCATCTTGCCAGCCGGGCTGCCGTTGGTTAGGTTGTCTGGGACTCCAGCAGGTACGGCTTGGGCGCTGTGGCAGAGACAACCCAGGAGTGTCCCTAGGATTCTGGTGCCGGCGCTGGAAGGGGCAGGAATCAGACATACCCCATAGAGCACCAGCTCCAAGCAGTGCACACCGCACTCCTCCGGGTGGAGCCTCTCGCTAAGGAACGGCCTAGCGTGGCGAGGGCTCACCTGCCTGTTGGGGGGGGGGGCGGTGAGAACATCTTGCAGCGAGCCACCTCCGCCATGGCTCAGATCCCCACGCTACCTGTGTGGCCCGCCTATTCGCAGTCCGTCCACACGGGCTGTTGTTACTGCTCAGCCCAACACTGACACCATCCCGATGGAAACAGGGACAAACCAGAGCAGCCTGCGCTCTTGCGGGCGATCCCCCACAGGCCCTGGCCGTCAACCCTTTGTGCTGATGGGCTGTTCTACAGGGATGGACCCTACGGCTGGGACAATGGGAAGCCGAGGGGTGATGATCACGAATAAGATGAGGCCCCAGCAAGGGGATGAACCCAGCTGAAGCAGACTGGGGCGTCGAGAAAGGGGCCGCTGCACCTCCCAAGGCGGGCGGCATGGCGCCAAGGATTCTGGGTTGCCCTTGAAGTACAGTGACCTGGTCAGCGCGGGGACAGCCTGTCCTGTGTTCGTGACCATACTCAAGGCAACGCCAAAGGAGTCTGGGGCCATGCCCCAGAGTTCCCAACTCACAAGGGATTGGCACATGGGTTGCATCGGCCCTCCCCTCTGAGCGAGGGTTCCAAATATGCCCCGGTGTGTGCAGACACTGCATCTGGCCTGAGCCACACTGTCCCGTCCCCGCGCGAGCCAGGCTGCCACCATCAGAGAAGCTGAGTACCATGTATGGATACGTTCGTCACCCAGACGGTGACGGGGGCTCACATTTCACAGGCCGTGATGTGGAGGCGCCACCTCCCCTGCAACCTGTTAAAAGCAGGGGTGGTGGACAGGAAAAATGGAAGAACAAAGCCAAAGATTAAGCTACTGACGAGTAGCATCACCCTGCTGGGTTCACTATCCAGGTTTTCATACATTTCAGTGATCATGTGGTTGGGCCCATTGCCCCCCCGACCAGATTGGGGACCCCTGCGGAGGCACCCAACACCGACCCACGGACCTTAAAGGTTTGGGAGTGGCAGGAAACTGCCATCACCCCGACTCTCACCCTGGATCAACGGGCTGTGCTGCTGAGAACACCAAGCCCGTCACACCTGGGAGGGGAACCGGCTGCCCGGGTTTGCGCCCGGCTGTCCCGCTGGGAGGGGTGAGAGGCACCACTCACTCTCCCTGGGATCCCATTACTTGGCCACACGCCGGAGCCGAGGAAACGCACTGTGGCTGGAACGGTCCAGCCCCTCGCGCCTGACCGCGCCCATGTCCCGCCAGCTGTGGGGTGGGCACAACCGGGTCCAGTCCCTGAAGCCGAGGCTCCCTCTCTGTGAGGCCAGGCGGGCACACTCCGTTGCCCACAGGACGATCATTCGGCCGCCGTCTCTGCCCCCGCCATGGGCCCGGAGGACGCTACAGCACATGGGCCGGCCTTGACTAACCTCACCCAGCAAGCGGCAAGTGAGACCAGCAGAGCCCGTCCTCACTGGCCACTGCAGTGGCCCAGGGAGCAAACCGTCGTCCCGGGTGGAAGGCCTTGAACCTCACTGCTACCTCTCAGGGGGGCGCCCGTGCCAGCCTCCAAACAGAGGTTGTGTCTTCATACCCGATGAGTCTGGTGATGTGTCCTCTTCATTAAGTCACACTGAGGACACAAGGGAAGGCCCTGAGTGCTCTGACCTCCGGCCTGGGGCACTTACTAAATGCATGGTTCGGATCACGGCGCTCTTGCTGGAAATAGGTTGCTACTTATTTTGGGGGTTCTTGTCTGAATCTGTGTGTTCTCTTGCATGTGCCCCTTCTGTCCCAGTGGCCTCTGCCTCCAATGCAGCCGGAAAGCCACTGAGCGAGGCACGTCCATGCTCGTGGCGCCCCTTGCTGACCACTGGGGGCCCACCGTGGAATAGTGCTGTGATGCCGCTGACCCGGAGCTGGCCCCTCACCCCGCCTGGTCGTTGGGATGTGCGCTCTGGGCCCCATTCCCATGAGAGCGGGAGCCGCTCGCAGGGCCGCAGCGTGAGGTAGTGAGGTGTTGAGACCGTCAGGACGATACTGGTGACAGGCCTGCGGAGGCCTCTGTAAACTTTAAGATGCCGGTGGGGGTGGGCGGGTGTGGGGATCCCCTCAACTGGCAGCGCCCAAGACCACCCTGGAAAGAAGCTCCTTGCTTATCTCACCTGCAACCCGCCACCCCGAGCGTCTGCCCCTCTCCTCCGTCTCTCACCGCCCTCCGTGTACGGGGGCCCCTTGTGACCCAGCGGCTGGAGGGGTGACACGCAGGGGCCCGGTTGGAGCGAGTGCATGTAGGGACTCTGGGCGCTGGGCATCTGGGTGCTGTGGACCACGAGCGGGGTGCTGGAATCGAGGGGCCACAGAGAGAACACTCTGCCTGGTGGCCCGCCTGAGTCTCGGTCTTAGGACTGGTTGCCGCGGGGTTGGGATAAAAGACTGGGCACGTGGGGGCCCCAGGACCCGTTAGGTGGGTGGGCATGAGGAGAGGACCCTGGCCCGGGTGCCTGAGCCTTGGGTGGATGTCGGGGGGGGGGGGCTGTGGCCCCTGGTTCAGGAAACGACGGAGAGGAAGGAGCAGGTGACAGGTAACGAACAGCCGTGGTTGGTGCACGAGTCCCGGGCTGCCACGCCAACGTCCCACACCCCGGCGGCTAACACAACAGGACTTGTCCTTGGCTCTGCAGGCCAGAGGCCCAGCACCAAGGGGCCTGCAGGGCGCTGTCCCCTCTGAAGCCTGTAGGGGAAACCTTCCTAGCATCCCGTGGTTGCTAGCAGCCCTTGGCCTCCCTGGGCCTGGGGCCCCATCCCCACAACCTTTGCCTCCGTGGTCCCAGGGCTGCCTCCCCCGTGTGTCTCCCCGTGTCTCCTCTTTAAGGACACCAGTCACGTTGGGCGAGAACCCACCCAATGCCCTCATCCTAACCTGCTGCCCCTGCACAGACCCCGTCTCCAGACGAGGCCCCTTTCACGGGGCCCGGGTTAGGACTTGAACGTACCTGTTTGGGGAACACGACTGCCGTAGCAGATGGGCCATCTGCACGTGAACGACGACAGGGCTCCGTCGGAAACTGCTGCTCGCCGCGCCCGTGCGTACGCTGGTCGTGGGGCAGGGGACGGTGGCTCCTGGCTGGCACCCCTGGGTTTGCAATACTTCTTCCCGGGGAATTTGGACAGCAGGTGGCAGAGTAGCCCGCACGCACGGGGCGTTCAAACCAGAGCGCCTTGCACAGCGGGAGATGAGAACCTAAGCCGCCTTCTCTTTCCAGGAGGACTGGGAAGTGAGGATTCTTATCTCATCTGCCAGATGTTGTGGCTTAGTGTTTTATGAACTCAGTGGGCCCCACCTTTGATGTCTGTCTCTGAATGGAAGCAGCGTTCAGGGGCACGAGGGGCCGGGCTGGTGCAAACAGGAGCCCCAACGGATGGGATCTCAGAGCTCTGGGCACACTAGCCGCCCCCCCCCGCCCCGTGTTGGAGGTTAATGTGTAGCCCAGAGAATATTCCCCTTCGCAGGGTCCATGGGCCGAGCTCATTTTCCAGAGACAGTGCAATCTGGGTAAGACCTCTCCTTCCTGGGAGGGACTGGGGCTGCCTCCAAGGCTGGCTGGTGCTTGGAGGCTGTCGTGGCCCCCAGGGACCCGTGTAAGAGCCGTCAGGTGGTGTACTGCAGACTGCCCTTCATCTTTGGCTTTGGCAGGTACAGCAGAAGCAGGGACAATGTTGACAAACACCCTTCCCAGCAGATGGGGGGCTATGGCCTTAGGGACCAAGAGGGCAGGTTTCCAAACGCACTTTAAGGCAAATCAGCAGATTTGGGGAACTGGAAGGGACAGTTCTCTTGCGGTTTCTAAAAGCTGAGTTGTTTTGATGGCAACGTCTGTCACATCCGCTCTCGACCAGAACGATGGTTTTGCTCTGCCTCCACCAAGACGCCCACTTTCCTGGGGCCCAGGTGCCCAGAGGGCTGTCTCCACACCTGCAGGAGTTGCCGCCACAGCAAGATGGCAGGACCCGTGAGAAGGTCTGGCTTTGACAGGCTGCCTTTGGGTGAGCTGGAGCCAGGAGGACTGGGGTTGGGGGCCAGGAGCTCTTGGAACGCACACCAGCAAGGGCTGGAGTGTCAGTTCTGGTTCTGGTCAGCACAGCAGGTGCAGGGCAAGGGGGACACATCCTCCCTTGTTCCCGAGAAACGCAAGGGCTGCCCCGCAGAGAGCACGTCCAGCAGCAAGGTTCTGCATCTCCCAGTCTTGCCTTCCAGAGGAGCCTCTGCTCTCTCAGTGCCCGAGAGCTGCTGAGATGCCTGGCGGGAGGGGTCCTCTGGCATGCCCCCTGGATGGCCAGCTCCCCTCTAGGCCAGAGGCCCCACGGGCAGGCCTGGGCTGTCTCGCCACAGCTTGGGCTGGCTTCCTGTGGCTGCTGGAAAAAGTCCACAGATGGGGTAGCTAAAACAGACCTTTCTTCTCCGGTTCTGGAAACCAGAAATCTGAAATCCAGGTGTGGGTGGGGCTGCTTCCCTCTGGGGGCGTCGAGGGACGTCTGTCCAGGCTTCTCTCCTTCCTCGCTCCCAAGGGTTGCTGCGACCTTCGCTTGGAGTCCCAAATCTCCCTCTATTCTCCATAAGGACACCTGTCATTGGGTCCAGATGTCATCCCGACATCTTTAACTTAATTACATCCACAAAGATCCTTTTTCCAGATCCAGTCACATCTGCAGGTACCGGGGGTTAGAACATGGGTATATCCTTTTGGAGACACAATTCAGCCCACAATACCGCTGCACCCCAACCCCTGTTCCTTTGTGTGAATAGGTAGTTTTTTGCTCTTGCTGTGGCAGGTAATCTCAACCACCCTGGAGCCATTTCGGGACCCCACCAGTCTGTTCACCAAACAGCAGTAGGAGTCAAGACCGAGTGGGAACCAACTTCGGAGGCGCCACTCTGCTGTTTCTGGTTCACACATGAGGACTGAGGAAGAGAAAGACCATGTCCAGGGCCACACACAGGACACAAGACCCGTCCAGGGGTCTATAGCTTGTCAGCAGAGGGGGCCCTGACCCAAGTGCCTGCTCCAGAGTCCCATCCTGCCCACCCTGCTGGTTTTAGCTTCTTTGGTTTCAGTTTCTCTTCTGGGGCAAATAAGGAGGTTTAGGAATGAACTTCAGAACCAGCTGCCTGAAGCCTGCCCATTGAACGGGCAAGATAGTTGGCAGAGGCTGTCAGTTGCCATCTAGGATCGCCCGCATCTCCGGCTCCAACCACAATGGTGCTGACTCACCGTGCCCCCTCCCAGTGTTGAGCGGCCCTCTGCCTCCAGGCTGGACAGAGGGGACTGGTGGGCGTGTGGGGGATTCAGAAGACGGTGAACTCACCCTGCTTTGTACTGAATAGTGTCCCTCCCAAACGCACACGTTGAAGCCCTAATTCCCAAGGTGCCTGTATTTGAATCAGGGCCTTTCGGGAGATAATCAAGGTCAATGAAGTCATAAGGGTGAGGCCCTGATCCTCTAGGGCTGGTGCCTTCTAAGAAGAGGAAGAGACAATGGAGCGTTCTCCCCCTGCCACGCCCCTCTCCGCCAGGTGAGGACAGAGAGAAGGCACCCTTCTGCAAGCCAGGAAGAGGGTCCTCACCTGGACCCTGCGGCAGGCATCTTGCTCTTGGACTTCCAGGGAACTGGGAGGAAGTGTCTGTGTTTGGCCTGCTGGGTCTGTGGTATTCTGTTCAGAACAGATTTGCTGCCCCTCCAACCACTCTATGTTCTTAGTGGTTTTTTTCAGATTTCCAGGCAGCACAGTAGGGGGTTTACCCAAGGTTCCCAGAGCCAGACCCCTGTGTTCAGTTCTCAGATCTGCACTTTACAGCCTGGGTGACTTGGGGTGCTGCTCCCCACTCTGACCTCAGTTTCCCCATCTGCACAGCAGGGAGGCGGCAGGGCTGGCCTGGCAGCCCCGGTCCCCAGATGACTATAAACCTCCAGGTGATGAGGAGGGGTCAGAGAGTTGTTGGGGGTGGGGGGTGGGGCGTGGGGGAGGGCTGGACAGCCGCTGGTTCCCTCCTCCCAAGTCCCCCTCCCCCCCAGCCAGGGTTCCTGTGCTTTTGTATGAGGGCGAGGTGAGGGCCAGTCACTTGGACCACATGAAGTGGTGGACCAATAAAGCCCCAAGAAAGAGGGCTTGCCAGCTTCGGAAGTGAGCCTCACCACGGGCTCTGGGCCTGGCAGGGGCTCTCCCTCCGCACAATGTGTGACTAACGGGGTGCCTAACTCTGGGCCTGGCAGGGGCTGCAGCTGGGCCTGGCAGGGGCTCTCCCTCTGCACAATGTGTGACTAACGGGGTGCCTAACTCCTGGTTCTACCCAGGCTGCACCTTCCCCTGCTCTTCAAAAACCTCCTGTTTCCACCCCAGGGACCCCCTGACCTCCTGGGCCCTGAAGCCCCTGGTCCTCAACCCTGGAGTTAGTGAATTCCAAACCAAAACCAGGTTGGTTGGTTGGTTGGTTTTTAAAGTAATATATGTCCAACATGGGGCTTGAACTCAAGACCCAGAGATCAAAAGTTGCATGCTCTACTGATTGAGCCTGCCAGGTGCCCCAAACCAGGTGTAAACAGAGGGAAATAAATCCTCCAGAGGGAGACTCCTGCCCTCCATGGCCTCTGGGAAGCAGGCACCCCCTGACTTCAGGCCACTGGCCAAGAATACTCTGCACAGAATGAGTGTAAAAATGTCCAACCACGGGGGTGCCCAAAGGGGAGTGTCCAGAGGCACACGGAGGGCTGCAGAGGCTACCCCCACCCCCCCCCCCCGCCCCCTCCACCCTCTGCCCAGCAAGGGAGGGGATAGGGCACCGGGGTGACAATCGACGGAGTGTCCGCGGAGACTTAAGAGGGACGGAGGGCCGAGGGCTGCCCCTAAAGACGGGCGCATGGGTCCGAGGTCCGTCGGAGTTGGTCACTCGGTCGCAGGGGACCTGGGACTTGCAGCCTGAGAGGGGCGGGAGCGCGAAGGCTGGGGGCGAGGACCCGCGGAAGGCAGGGGGCGGGGCTGGAAGCGGCGGCCTAGGCGGGGCCAAGGCGGTGGGCGGGGCCCGGGCGGGGGTCCGGGCCGGGGGCGTGGCAAACGCGGGCCGGCCTCTGGCGACGGGGCTGGGCGCTCAGTGTAGCGCGACGCGGACGCCGGCCAGGCGGGAAGCCGGACCTTCCGCACCTGCGGCGCCCCGGGGCTCGGCGGGCCCGGCGCGGGCACCTGCGGCTGCGCCCTGCGCGTCCCCGGGCCATGGCGCACGTGGAGGCGGCGGCTCCGAGGGCCCCCCGGGGCCTCCTGTGAGCGGGGGACCGGAGCGGGGACCCGGCGCGGGGCCGCGGGCACGATGCCCGTCTTTCCGGAGGCGAGGGCGGCGGGGTGCGCGGTGGCCCTGGCCCTGGTGCTGCTGCTTCCCGCAGGGCCAGCGAGCGCCCTGCTCCGCCTGCAGCTCGGCCTGTGAGTAGCGGGGTGGGGTGGGGGGCTCCGCGGGACGGCGGGAGCCCGGGGCCCCGGGGCAGCTTTGTCCCTGGGGCTCTGACAAGGTTGGGCTCTTTGCCGTAACTGGGGAGCGTCGGGGCTTGGGTCTGGGGGCGCTTCGGTAGCAGGGCCACCTCCTCCTTCCCTAACCCCGTCCGTCTCCCTCCACTCTGTAACGTGCGTCCGCGCTCTGGCAGACGCTGCACTCCAGTCGGGGTCCTTGCGGGCAGAGAAAGCAGGAAGGAAGCAGCCCCTTCTCACTTCCTTCCAAAGCCTGCCTCCAGGGGCCTGGGGGGGCCTGTGCAGGGGCGGGGTGCGCCCAGACAGGGGGCCCCTGGACGTGGTGTATGTGTTAAACACGTGCGTGCTGGGGCTGAGAGACAGGAGAAGAAATTCAGTACCAGAATGGGCAGGAAGAGAGGGTCAGGGAGCCAGCTGAGATGAATTTCAGTTTTGAAAGATGATTCCCCAATGGGCCGTTTAGCGGTCTCTCTTCAACAGCAGATCAATCCTTGCACTGGCCTCTGACGAAAGCTGGTGCCAAAGTGAGCCGGGGAAGGGGAGGAGGAGGAGAGGCTCCTGCTGGCAGCCCCCACCCCAGGGCTCCTGCAGGGTGCTGGACCTGGGGCCTGCCCAATGTGGACAGGCTGCCGAAGGCTTCAGCGGGCCAGGCAAGTGACCCGGCCTGGGTTAGGGACCCCTGCCCAGCACCTGGCCGTACAGGATGGTCACTTTCAGGCAGAGCTGGGGGAGGGCCAGTCCAGGCCCCAGGACCCCCACCCGGGGTCTTGCTTTGCCCCAAGGGGGAAGGTTTCCTTGTGCCCTTTTCAAAGGAAAAGGGGGCCTCTGCATCCAGAAATGTGAGTGGCCTGAGTCCCGACTTCTCCGCGTGACTGCTGCTGGACATTTTTCTTTCCTGCGATCCCAGTGAGTTTGTTTGTCCAAGGGAAGCTGCAGCCTCGGAAGGATTCTCACAGTGGCGGTCTGGCCACTCAGCCTGCCTGCTCTTTGCAGGGTTAGCCAGGGAATTCCAAAGGCCCAGACTCCTGGGAATTCCAGGGTGCTGGTCAGGTGGACAGCTGCTGAGCCCATGAGGACAGAGGGCTTCTCCTTAAGAGGGGGCTTCTGTCCCAGTGTGCTTGTGGAGATTGCTTGTCACCCCTCCTCGGCCCCTTTTCCTGAGTCACCGAGGAGTGGAGCTAAAGGCCTGTGTCCTGAGGTTGGCCTGCTCACCTGGGGCTCCAGGAAGCCTCTGGCCCGGCTGGGGTGAGCGTTTCAAACCAGCGGCTAGTGTATTGCCTGAGACCTCCTTCTCTTCCTGCTTCATGCTCTCCCCAAAGCCTCCTCTCCCTCTCTCTTCCTCCTTTCCCCTCTCAGGGAGCCTCCCACGTGGCAGGGGTGGCTGCCCCTCTGGGGACCTGTGTCCCTGTTTCTTGGTGGGGCGTCTGTTCTCAGGTTGCCACAGGCATGTTGAGCTCTGTGACACCTCGGGGTGCATCTTCCTCGGCTCCGCTGTCTCTGGTTGTCTCTGAAGCAGCTGGTGCAGGCCCCAGCATGCAGTGGGGCCACAGTGGGCACTGCTGGCCGGCTGAGTGCGTGAGGGAGAGCACCCTTCTGCGAGACCCCAGAGAGGGGGAAGCTGCTGGGTCCTGGAGGTGCCAGAATTTGCTCCTTGCACCCCAGAGGAGCAGGGGACGGGGCCCGGAGAACAGCAAGGGTTCCAGAAAGTGCTTTGTCCGTGCTGGTCCCGTGCCCCCTGCCACCCTTGCCTTGGGGGAGATGTGATGAGCCTGCAGGGCCTGGCACAGGCATCCCCACCCTCTGTGGCTAGCTTTCCTGAACCCCTTGGTGGGCCTCTGGGGGAGGCAAAGAGAAGAGGGGTGCCGTGGTTGGGGGGCTCCCACTGACTCACAGCCCTGGTGCTCAGGGGGCCTTTGTGGACCCTTGGGAGCCTGTGGCTGGTTCTTTGGCTCCCACTGGCCGACCATGTCCAGATTCAAAACCCTGCAACCTGTCTTTATGTATTTATTTGTGTCTCTGAAGTGAATTTCTCTGGAAGAATGGTTGGCTTTCCTTCCTGGGGCCTGGAATGACTGCTTACTCCACGCAGGGCTGGCCCAAGGCTACTGGCTGGGCTGGGGAAGCAGGGTCGGGACAGGGAGATGGTGTCCCCACACAGTGGAGCTCGACCTGGCCACTGTCCGAGGCTGCGGGGTCCCAAGCTCCATGCTGCACCCAGGCCAGGGGAACGTGTGTTCAGAGGCCCGCTGTGGGGTTCAAATGGGGAGCCTGTAAGAACAGATGTGATGGAGACCACTCTTCGTCGCCTAGCCCTCCTTCTGGACCAGGGGATGTGTGTGGCCTGGCTTCCCCAGCCCCCTCCCTGCCCTGGTGTCCCCATCCTCACCTCCTCACCCTGGGGCCATCGTCCGGGGGCCCTCAGGGCCTGGAACCGCCTACCCTGGAGGGACGCTTCTCAGACCCACCTTCATCTCGGCCCTGGGCAAAGGCCACCAGCCTCCAGGAGCCCCTCTCTGCCAGGGAGCAGATGTCCGACAGAGCTGTGTTCACTTTGTAGTCTGGGAATTGCCTTCCCTCCCCAGATGGGAGGCAGGAGCCGACTCGGGCGACACCTCAGTCTCTCTGTCTGTTACCTCCCCCATCCCACCTCCTCCACCCCACAAATGGAAAAGCTGGCGGAGGTTACGCTTGTGAAGGACTGGGAACTCCCCAGAGGAGAGCGTTCCGGCGCTCACCCCGGGCCTGTGGGGCCAACGGAGAAGCAGCAAGACTGAGGCTGTTCTCAGGGCTGTGGAGAGAGGGGGAAGCCAGGCGGCCCTGCAGGCCTTGGGGGGAGTGACGCAAGTGCCCCGGGGTGGGGGCAGGGCACGGGCGAGTGACCCTCGGGAATGACCCCGCAGGGCTGCTGTGGGACCCTCAGGACCCTCACGGTGGCTGTGGTTTGAGGAGGGCCCGGAAAGCAGAGGGGTCTTCCGAGGAGAACCCAGCCCACCCCATCCTCTTCTGCAGAGAGCTCTGGCTGGTCTCACAGACTTGCGAAGCTTTGCCTTCTCTCCCGGACTTTGTGAAACTTGCCTGTGTGGGGACCACCCTGGTCCCTGAATCTGGGCGTGCCTGGGGCGAGCTGCGCCCCTCCCCTCGCCTCCCCTCCTGGAGCGGGGCTGGGCCCCTTCTGCCTTCTCAGCCACCTCCTTCCTGAGTGTGGCATGCTCCTGTCCATTCGTTCGCCTGTGGGGGCTCCTGGGGGCCGAGGAGCCACTGAAATCGCAGGGCCCCGGCTGAGCCCCCCCGCCGCCCTGCCTTCCCTGGAGGCTCCCCTGCTTGCTCTGCTTGTCCTGGCCGCAGCGAATCCCACCCGGCCGGGCGCCCAGCACCTGCGGCTCAGGGCCATCTCTGAGGCTGGCCTGGCTGCGGAAGAGGGGGCCTGGGATGGGAGTCACATGAACGCAGGGTTGACGTCGCTGTTCCTATGGACCCCCCGGTGCCCTGTGCAAGGCGGCACCGGTGTCTATACTTTGGGGTTTGGGCAGGATTAGAGTAACCCTGTGGGCAGCTTGGAGCCCCTGCATGGAGGATGCTCAGATATGACCCTTGAGCCTGGGCCTGCTGCAGGCCTGGGAGGGGCCCCGGCCTAGGGACCCTGCTGTGGGGCCTGGCCATGGTCTGGACCCCACCCTGGATGGCTCCACGCCCCAGGGTGGGTGTGCAGGTGGCCTGGGGCCTGCTGGCTACTGGTGGCCGGGGCGCTGACATCTGTCCTCTGTCCCAGGCCCCACGTGTGTGCCGAACAGGAGCTGACCTTGGTGGGCCGCCGCCAGCCCTGTGTGCAGGCTTTCAGCCGAACCGTGCCCGTGTGGAAGCCGGGCTGTGGGCGGCAGGCATGGTGTGTCGGCCACGAGCGGAGGTATGTGCCGGGGTCCCTGGGTCCCGAGTGGGAGTGGGGTGGCGGGGATGGAGGGCTGTCCTGATCTCGGGGCCTTCTTCATGCAGTGGGGGCCCTGCAGGGAGGAGGGGACTCTGGGAGGGGTGCTCTGAGGGGGACAGGGATCCCGTGGGGCAGGCGGGGACCCCAGGGGGGAGGTTGGCCATATGAGAGGGGAAAAGCAGGTGCTCAGCCTGCTAAGTTCTGCGGGACTGCTGCAGCCGAACCCCTGGGCCTCATTCCCAGAAGAGCCAGTGCGAAACATTTTATTGCTCAAGATTTTATTTCAAAGTCAAATTAAGGAGTGCCTTTGCATACCTCTCCACTTTTTATAGACTCAGGCTCTGGAATCTGTACGATTGCAAAGCTGGGCAGTGGAGGGGCCTCAGCTCGGGCAACTCCCCTGGCCGGAAGCAGCAAGGCCTCCAGGTTAGGTGCGGGGAAGGCCGGAATGGGCCTCAGATGGGGCATGGTGTCCAGCTTCGCAGCGAGGCCTTTGGGGGTGGCCTGTGTGATGTCCTCCGTGTGGGGCGTGAACTCCCTCCCTGGGATCTTGGTGGTGTCTGGGTCTGGTGTCCGTTGCCCCCCAGTGAACCTCTGGTGCTCAGGACGGCCCTGCAAGTATGAAGGGTCCTGTGCGAGCGTCAGGGGCCTGATGCTGAGAAACCCAGGGAAGGAAGACAGCTCCCCTCGCGCTTCCCCCAGAGAGGCACTCTGAGCAGTGTCCACAGCTTGGGCCGCGTCCCCCCAGCCACTCACGGTGAAGCCGCCAGGAGCCCTGTGGCCCCTGGGCTGGAGAGTTGGGTGGGTGGCTGTGCTGAGAAGCACCCAGTCTCCCTGTCGCTGGTCCCAGTCTCCCTGTTGCTGGTCCCGGGCTCCCCATCGCTGGCCCCCGGGGTCCCCGTCACTGGCCCCCAGGCTGGCCTGGGTGGGGTGGGAGCAGCGTTTCCAAAGCATCTGAGTGCCTTCAGTGTCCTGATGGGGCGTCTGGGGCCCTGGGAGCGAAGCCCCCCTGTCTGGGAGGACCTTGCTGCCCCGTTATGTGGGGTGGGGGCCGCAGGGTCTCTGCCATGCTTCCTGCCCTGGTGCAGAGGGGAGGGAGTGTGCATTCTCTGTCAGGGTCTTCTGGGAAGGCTCAGGAGGGGCCGCGTGCAAAACAGGTTCTGGGCATCCTCGCCTTGCCCAGCTCCAGGTGTCTGGGACCCTCCCTTTGGGTTCAGCATGAACAGTTTGGGTCCCTGGCCTGTTTGGGGGCAGTGGCTGCCCGGTCTCCTGGGTTGCAATGCAGCTGGGATTCACCCCACCCTACACGGGCTGTTCCCCCCCCAGCCCTCCACTCCGTGTGAATGAGAGCTGTCTCACCACCTCTCTGTCCCATGGGGTTTCCTGAGACCTGCCCCAAGCACTTTCTGGGCCCAGCCCCACTTCCCTTCTGTGGGGCTCCTGGCTGCGAATGGGTTGTGTCCCTTCCCATGATGCCGCAGCGGAGCCCAGCATGCCGGCTATGGGCAGTTGCCCGAATGCCTCGTCCAGATGTTCCTCCGGCGGCTGTCGAAGCTGTGTGGCCTCTGGCTGGCACGCTCCCCTTCCTCCTTCAGGAATGCACAGAGGCTCTGGCTTCCCTGGGAGGCGGGCCCTGCCCCCTGCCCCCCTTCTCCCCATCTGCCAGCCCACGGGGCAGCTCTCCTAGTGCATCAGGAGCATCTCCCCGACAAACCACCAGCCAGCACAGGCCGTGCCAGGCCTGAGGAGCCCCCCAGGCTACGTCGAAGGCCCCCTGCCCTTTTGGTGGGGAGTGGTCCATGCAAAGGGAGGAGGAGGGAATGCTTGGAGGAGCCAGGAGGCCACACGGAACCCCTCCCTCCAGGCCTGTCCCCCAGATCTCCTCCCCTGGGGCCCAGGCTCCATGGGGCCTGCAGAAGGTGGAGATGTGTGCACCAGCCTGGTACCCCTGTCCCCCTGTCGCCCCTGGCCCTGCTGTCAGCCAGCTTCCTGGCTGTGGCCAGAGCCCACGTGAGGTGTCCCCTGTGAGCTGTTGCACCCACCCTCCTCCGTGAGCTGTGTCCCCTGTGAACTGTCCCATGTGGGCTGCAGGGGAGTGAGGGGTCGGCTCTTGGGGGGCTGAGGGGGCAGTAGGCCCACAGGTGCCTCAGAGGGTCTCTAACTTCTGAGGGTGGGGGGAGGTGGCAGATGGGCCGATTGTCTCCGTTCTCCGGGTGACTGCGAGGAGCAGCACGTAGCCCCGGGAGAGGGATAAATATTTACGATGGAAGGACCCAAACACTGTTTGCTTTGTCAAATACTGTCCACCGCTGTGGTCGGTTTCTCTTCAGGCAAGTGGATTCATGTCCTGCCAAAGTGGTGTTTTGCAGAGCTCCCCCCGAGCTGCTGTGTGCAGCGTGCGCGCATGAACTCCCGCTTCCGGGAAGGGGCCTTGTTGGTTTGTGGGGTCCCTGGGTTTCCCACGCCTCCCCCGGGCCAAGCCCCAGCGAGCAGAAGGGTGTCACGTCACTTGGAAACAGCGGTCCAGGCCCTTGGGCCACTCCTGGGGCTCAAGGGTCCTTGACCCCATGGCTGTTGGCCGGGCTCCCGGCCACCGTTCCTACAGACAGTGGTGGGGCGGGGTGGCTGTGTCTGAAGGCTGTGGGTGGCCTCGGGGCATCCCCTTCCTCTTGTTCTGCTGCTCTCTCTGCTCAGCCTTTGCGGGAGCTGCTCCCGTCCTGAGCAGGAACTGGCCTGGGTCCAGGGGTGCAGGTAGGAGGCCCTCCCCTGAGAGGCCCCCCTCCCCCACTCCCCCCGCTCCTCTCTGATCTCAGCCCTGTGTGCTGGTCACACTCCGGTTCTGCTGCTGCTGTCCACGCACTTCTCCCGGTCACCCTGTCTCCTCAGCTCAGCCCTACGCTCCTCGGGGTGGGGGAGGGGCCCTCGCGGACGCCCCAGGGCCGTCCTGCTGTCCACTGGTGGACTGAGAGCCTGGGGTCGGAATTGGCACTGCCCGCCCACGGGGCCCCAGGAAGCCACGCTTGTTCCCAAGCTGGACACTTGGAGTCTGACCCCCAAGCCCTCAAATCTGGCCTGGTGATGAGAGCCAGATGTGGGGTGTTATGCCCGTCCTGACGCCAGCCCGGAGCCGGGCCCGCAGCAGGGGTGGAGAGGGAGCGGGGTAGCACCCCCCGTGCCCAGCCAGCTGGGGCCAGTGTGGCTGGCTGCGGGCCAGTCACGTGTCCCCTGCTCCTGCTGACCCTCTTCATGCGGATGCGGCTCTGCTTTAGGATGCAGACCTTCTACCCGCTTCCGAGCCTCAACCTGCTCAGCTTGAAATGGGGCCGGTCAGAGAATCATCGTGGGGAGGGGTGGGTGAGAGCCTAAAGCTGCGGGACATGCCACCAGCGCTGTGCCCGCACAGTAAATGTTGCCCTCTCCCTTCTTTTCTAGAACCATCTACTACACAGGCTACAGGCAAGTATATGCCATGGAGGCCCAGACCGTGTTGAGGTGCTGCCCAGGGTGGAGCCAGCAGCCTGGAGACCAGGGCTGCCTCTCCCGTGAGTGTCCCTCCCCCGACCCTGACCCTGAATCAGTGCGTCGGAAGAAGCCATGTCTAAAGGGGACGCCCCCTGGCACGGCGGAGTGCAGACCTCGTTTCTGCACTTGGTGGCACTCATCACAGCATGGGAACCTTCCAGGGCCGCACGTCCCCCCACTCTGTCCCCCTGAAGGCTGTTAAAATGGAATAAGAAAAGAGGAACAGTGAACCCACAGGCTGTTGGGGCAGGGGCCGAGGAGACAGGGCTGGGGCGGGTGGGGGCTCCGAGCAGAGGGTGGGGGGATGCCTGCCAGTGCCCGGGTGCCTGGCATCAGGAGGGGGTGTGAGGGTGGCCCTGGACCACGTGCTGCTGTCTGTGGGCTCAGCTGCCTCTTGGGGGTCATGTCATGGAGCGTGCCCCTCCCCTGCCTGCCCCACCATAGCCACGCCCTTGCTCTTGGGGCTTTCTTCTCTGTTCCCAAGTGGGCCCAGGGCTGGGCATTGGGCCCCTGGCCTCTGTGGACAGTTGTTTGTGAGACAGTAGCTCCTGTCCTGCCTCTTGTCCCGGTGCCCTGGGCCTCAGTCTCTCCTCTGCCTCGTGGGGGTGTGTCACTGCCTCCCTCAGAGGGGGGGTCCTGATAGCTGCAGGAGGGAGGGGGACCCCTGTGTCAGCACACATGAGCCTCACTGTGAAGCCTCTGCTTCATAAACTAAATGGGGCTCACAGCTGTGGAGTCTGGCTGCAGGGAGTATTTGGGAGGCTGTTTCTGGCCTGTAGGTGTGGGCGCAGCTGGGTGTGGGCGCAGGTGGGTGTGGGCGCAGCTGGGTGTGGCACAGGTGGGTGTGGGCGCAGGTGGGTGTGGGCGCAGCTGGGTGTGGGCGCAGGTGGGTGTGGGCGCAGGTGGGTGTGGGCGCAGGTGGGTGTGGGCGCAGGTGGGTGTGGCACAGGTGGGTGTGGCACAGGTGGGTGTGGGCGCAGCTGGGTGTGGGCGCAGGTGGGTGTGGGCGCAGCTGGGTGTGGGCGCAGGTGGGTGTGGGCGCAGGTGGGTGTGGGCGCAGGTGGGTGTGGGCGCAGCTGGGTGTGGGCGCAGGTGGGTGTGGGCGCAGGTGGGTGTGGCCGCAGGTGGGTGTGGGCGCAGGTGGGTGTGGGCGCAGGTGGGTGTGGGCGCAGCTGGGTGTGGGCGCAGGTGGGTGTGGGCGCAGCTGGGTGTGGGCGCAGCTGGGTGTGGGCGCAGGTGGGTGTGGGCGCAGCTGGGTGTGGGCGCAGGTGGGTGTGGGCGCAGGTGGGTGTGGGCGCAGCTGGGTGTGGGCGCAGGTGGGTGTGGGCGCAGGTGGCCCGAGAGTGGGTGTGGCACAGGTGGGTGGGCAGTTGGGGCTGATGGGGTACGGCAGTATCCCTTCCCTGGAGAGGTGGTCCCAGAGGTCTGGCCCCCCCGAAACAGTGACACGGCACTCCCTGACGTGAGGTGAGGGATGGGGCCACGCAGTGGGGGTGGCTGGGGGTCCCAGCTCCCCCATGCTGGGACAGGATGTGTTCCAGCCTGTCTCTCGGCCCCGGGTCCCTCTGCACACAGGAAACATGGGAGCAGCTGAACGGGGGCAGAGACGGTTTTGCACGAATTCCAGTGGGGAAAGGGGAAGAGAAGGAGGCTGGTGCTGTTTTTCTGGAAGAGGAAATGAATAATTCTCCCCAGGAAGGGAGCAGGGAGGAAGAGGAGAAGGAAGCAGCTCTGGCTTCCCTCGTGGGCAGGGTGGATGCCCAGATGCTGGCCGGCGGGAGGTGCCCCAGACCCCCAGTTCCCGGCAGCAGCCCTTCTCCCCACGCTCTCTGATCCTGGTGGTGTGTGTGTTCCCTGCTTCTGGCTTCTAGCAAAACAAAGGAGTCTGTTGACTGGGGGTGCAGGGTAGAGGTCAAAGCCGAGGGCCCTGGTTTCCGCTGTGAGATGGGGTTCCTCAGGCCTGCCAGAGGCGGCCCTAGTAATCTGGTGAATGGTGGGGGCAGGCAGAGGAGGCCGGGGCCTACGGCACGGGGTGGGGTTGCGGGGTGGGGAGCACGGCCTTTTTATACCTGAGAAGGGATGTGGATGCCCAACCACATGGCCAGCCCAGGGTGGGGGGCCCTCTGGGCTTGGCTTCCTGGGCTGGGGGGAGAGGGTGTGTGCACCCTCATGGGCAAGGGCAGGGAGCCAGGGTCCAGGTCATGATTGGTACTGCAGTGTTCCCAGCATCCATACTCCTGAACTGGGTTCGGATGACCCTCGGTTTCTCCTGTGTCTTGGAGTGACCTTCCCAGGGTCAGGGCTGGGGAGGAGTGGCAGGGCCCAAGGGTCAGCCAGATCCTGGGAGGCCGGGTTGGAGACAGGCCCTAAATGCTGACTTTTCAGGGATGGGAGGCCAATTTCAGCACAGGTCCTCAGGCCCTGACAGTCTCTCCTTTGCAGTCTGGCTCAGCGTGCGCTCCTGGGCTGTCCTGTGGCTCTGTCTGCCTGTGCTGGTAGCCAGGAAGGACAAGCTGGCTCTGCTTTGGCCTGGCCAGCTAGCAGGAGGGGGCGGGTACGTGGCAGTGGGGAGATCGCTGGCAGGTGGGACCTAAAGCCGCCCAGGGCAGCCGTGGCCTTGCAGAGGTGGAGAAGCCGGGCTGGGGACAGGGCTGTAGTGGTGAGCAAATGAGGATGTCTCAGCCACAGGGACTGGCCTTGGGGGTCCAGTTTGCGCCGTTGGCCTGGAGACACAGACAGGGTCTCCACATGTGTCCTGAACTTGAGGCTTGGGCTTTCTTGATTGTTTTTTAAAAAAACATTTTAGTGCAGGATTTACTTATTTCTGTATTTGGATTTTATTTGAATGCTCTAGGAAAAGCTCTGTGATCTGGCCTCTCGGGCACCCCCTTGTTGCCCCAGTGTCTGGGTCACTGGCAGGTGAAGGGGAGGGAGGGACAGGGAGGCTCATGTGGGGCAGACCCTGCCCCCCAGGGGTGGCTGTTGCTCAGCTCTGGGGAGTCAGGGGGCCTGGCAGGGAGGCCGGTAGCGAGCAGATGATGGGTTGCGATGGGGGGTACAGAGCCAGCTGGGGCTTCGATGTGTGGATGGGCAGGGCAGGCCCGCAGGGACGTGGGGGTTGGAGGAAGTGCAGCAGAGGCAGTGGGGCGGGGGCGGGGGCTTGCAGAGGAAGGCAGAAGAAGTGGCCGGAGAAGGTGGGCTTCCTGCTGTGAGCGGAGCCCTTGGGGTCACTGGGTCACTTTGTTTCCCTGTCCCAGGTGGAGCAGGTGCCCAGAGCCCCCAGCCCCTCAGAAGCCCTGCCCTGTGAGGTCAGGGGAGAGTCTGCGGTGGCCCCCTTCCTGCCGGCTTGCCTGTGGGTGCCTGGAGGCTGGGTCGGGGCCCTCAGAGCTCCTGAGCACGAGCAGTGGCTGGGGTGCTGGGCCCCCACTTGGGAGAGGTGCCCACTTCCTGCAGAGGGGCCTGGGGGTCAGGAGTCTCTGGGTTTGGCCCTTCCCCCATCCCTGTACCATTCCCCCAGTCTCAGTCCAGGCTGTGTCTGCAGTCAAGGGAGACCAGGTTGGGCCAGGGGCACCCCCCCCCCCCCCCCCGCTGCTGACAGCCCCAGCCCGGCCCCGCTCCACCAGCCGTGTGAGACGTCCTCGCTTCGCGTGACCTGGAACCGCGCCTGCGTGCGGGACACCGTCAGGGCCCCTGTGGGTTCGTGTGGGAGTGAGGAGGAGACGTCATGCTGTGTAAGAGGGTGACAGGAAGCTCCTAGTGGCCACTGTGATTTCTCAGAGGCCCACTTAGCAGCGTGTGTGACCTGGAGGTGAGCAGAAAGGAAAAGTGCTAGCCAGGTGGGGCGGCATTGCCTGGTGACCAGGGGCCTTCCTTGGGTCTGTGTGGTACACATGCGCCCCGTGGGCAGCTGGGCGCTGACCTCTTCTGCTGTTGGGGTGCCAGATTCCTGCCTGGTGCCTCTCTCAATTTCATGGCCATCTCAGTGGGGTGCAGATTTTCCTGGACCCACCCCAATTCCCTGGGCCCTGGGTCCCCCTCATCAAGAGGGGGGGGGCTGAGTGTGAAGGCACTGCATGCAGACTCCTACATGGATGCACCCAGGAATGAGGGGCCAGGAAGATGCTCTGTGGCTCCCTGCTCTAACTCTGTGCAGGCTGAGCCCTGGCCATCTGAGGAGGCCAGTGGACGGAGAGGCAGAGCCTGAGCAGGTGCCAGGAGCTGCACCGGCGATGAGGAATGGGAAGGGGTTCTGTGGTCCAGGAAGCTCCGCATAAAGCACAGTGAAGCAGGATCCATCATTGCAGGACTTATCAGAGCATTTAACATGCTAATGTGTCCTGTGGGTTCCTGAGAAAGACTATGTAGTATTTTCCAAACCAATTCTTTCTTTAAAAAGATACAACAAAGTTGAAAAAATAAACAGTGTCCCTAAAGCATGCGCTGGGAAACTGACCCAGGCGGTCCGCTGGACGATCATTTGTGTGGGGCCGACAGCATGTCCTGCGCTGTGCTCAGGCGTGGGAGGGTGGCAGTGGCAGAGACTGGGCCTGGCCCTTCCTCCGTCGGAGCTGCTGTCCTGTGGCAGCAGACACGCGGGCAAGCGCGCGTGCGGTTCTGGGTTCAGTGCCAGCCCGTGAGCTGCACTCCGGAGAAAGCTGAGGTGGGGGAGGGGCGTTGGCCAGGAGGGGCTGGGCGGGGCTTGAAACAGCTCGGGTTTACTCTCTGGAGGCTGGATGTGTGCCATCCACGTGTGGGGGATCCTTCCTGCTTGGTCCTGGGCCCTCCTTGGCGTGAGGCCGCGTCAGCCCCCTGCTGCCCGCGTGTCCTCCTCTGTCTCTAAGCGGGGCCTGCCCGAATCCGTGTGAGCTTAGTCCCTGCCTTAGTCACGCCCGCAAAGACTGTTTCCAAACGAGGTCACTTGCTGAGGTCCCAGGGCCCTTGTGAGGACAGGGAGCCTGTGCAGGGTCTGACTGGGGGAGGGACACGGTCTGCCGTGGAGGGCAGAGGGCCTGGCCCTGGTGGGTCGCGGAGCATGCTAAGTGGCTGGATTCTGGATGTGTGGATGGAGTGGGAACTGGGTCTGGACAGCGTGGCCGTGGCTGGGTTTTCAGGACCCCATGTGTGCCCGGGGTGTGTGGGGCAGCCTCGCCCTTGACTCTGCAGCAGACCCTCAGAGGTGACCACGGACAGGGGTGGATACTGCAGGGTGGCCACCCCGAGCTTTCTCCACAGGCTGTCCCGGCCCATCGTGGTCACTCGTGCCTTCTTGCTGCCTAGGGGATGCCAGGCCAGCTGGGAAAAAAATCTGTGGCCTTTGAGGGCGTCACATGAGTGTGAGGGAGGGATTGACGTGGTTTGTTGCCACGGGAGCCTGGGACAGGCCACTGGGTGGGTCAAGGGAACAGAAGCCCAGGCTGCTGACCGCCTCGCAAGCTTGCCCCTTCCTCCCTCCTGGGATGTGGCCATCTCCTCTGTGATCCTGGGGCTGTGGGAAGGAGCGGCAGGAAGGCTGCTGGGGGACCCGGGGATGGCCGCCCTCTGCCTTCCTGCTTTGCTGTTCACTTTCCCTTTTCCGTTCTGGGCGTGTGTCAGCTCTGCGCCCAGTGTGGGAATTTGCAGAGCTGGCGCTCTGGCTGTCCTGACTTCGCTGTGGACACAGATGCCCACGCAGTTGCTAGGAGTGGGCGTGTTGTTCTGCGGCAACCCCTCATCCCCTAGGTGTCTCTGGACAGTGGAGTCACCCCCAGATTTGCATGGTGCTGTGCCAGGCACGTTTGCACACTCATGCACACTTGTGCACTGGACCAGCATGCTGTCCACCCAGGCGAGCTCACCCACGTCACAGCCTCACATACACATGCACGGTTGATGCATGTGCTCACGCTCACAAGGACGCATGGGTGTGTACGCAATCACACATGCACACACGTGGATGGTCTCACGTGTGCTGACACGCTCACCCTCAGACATATGCCCACACCCATGCGCTCATGAACACATGGGCTCACATACGTATGCCCTGTACATGCACTCATGCTCACGTGCACACATGTGCACCACGTGCCTGCTCGCTCACGTCTGTGTGAGTGCCTGCACGCCTGCCTGCTCCCGTGCACGGGTCTGCTCACACCTGCTGCTGCGGCCCCACAGCACCCACACGCTGAGCACGCCCCTCCTCTGTGCGGCCCTGCCTTCCAGCACAGGCCTGCGGTGGGTGCGCGGCCAAGGTGGAGCCCTGCCTCGGACTCCTGGAGCCTCGGGGCGGGCACTGGTGTGGCTCTTCCTTGGGAGCTTGGAGCTGGAGTGACTCCCTCCCTGCAGCAAGGGTCTGGACGGGGGGAGGTGTGGGTGGGGGCTGGGGTCCAGGCCTCCAGCTGCTGGCTAGCATTGGGTCGAAGGCTGGCGGGTCTGGTAGCAGAACAGGGACAGAGGGACCAAGTGGGAGGGACCTGGGGCTCCCAGGGAAGTGGCCTCCATCCTGTAGCTGCCCTTGGCTGTGAGGCGGGCACTGTGGTTCCCACGCCTGGCCATTCACAGGCGGTTCTGCCAGCACCTCGGGTGAGGTTTAGGAGATGCTGCCGGTGGTGTGGTCAGTGAGGTGAGGACCACCCTGAGCCACGGTGCTCATCTCGCTGCCCTGTGGGGGGCCTGGGCACAGTGTCGTCCTCACCATCACCCCCTTCATCTGGGCTTTCCCCCACCCAGCATTGTTTGAACCCCTAAATGCCGCCAATGATGGTGGACAGAGGTGCTCTGCACCGGGTCCAGCCCCGACTCTGCCTGGTGCTGGCCTCCCAGGCCGGTTGCTGGAGGAGCGCTGGGGGCACGTGTACCCTCTTGGGGTTCTGGCCTGCTGTGTGTGCCCCAGCAGCCCTGGGAGAGTTTCCTGGGCACCGGCCTGGGTAGCACACACCCTGTCTCTGGCTGGCCTGGTGGCTTTGGCCACGGGCAGGACTGTGCCCAGTGCTGGTACCACCGCTTCCTTTGCAGAGCCTGGGAGCCGGGAACCGATTGGTCGGCTGTGTTCCATCTGGCCTGAGGTTTCTGGGAGCCAGGCGTGCACCGGGAGCTCATGTGGGCAGTTTTATTGGGCCCCCCACATCCACCACGTGTCTTGGTGGTGGGCTGATCCCCAGTTACAGTGGAGGAGCTGTGGCCCAGACAGGAGGAGAGCTGCTTCCCAGAGAGGCCCCTCCCAGGCTCCATTCTGAAAATTCTATGTTGGGTGCAGGGAGGGGCTGAGGTCCCCTGCAGGCCTGATCAGGATGTGAGCTCAGCCCCAGCCAGCAGACAGGCGTGCCCCTCCTCTGGGGATGCTGTGGGGGAGTGGTGCAGGGATGGGGCTCCCCTGCTCCTGGGCCAGGTCCTCACTGCCGGGAGTGGATGGGAGCCAGAGGCTTCGGCACGGGAAGTCCACAGGAGGCCGTGCAGCTGGGACAAACCACGAGAGAGCAGGCTCCCAGGCCGGGAGGTTTGTCTTGGGTCTGAGTTGGTCCCTCCTGCCCTGGCCTGTTCGAGCTACAGGATGAATGTGGGGTCTCTGGGCCGCTTGGGCAGAGGTGCCCAGGGACAGGGCTCATTTGCAGTGCTGGCCTCCAGAAGGCTGACGTTTGTGCTCCACGCACATTTGGTGACCCTGGCCGTGTGTTCAGAGCCTGCAGGGGGGTGGCCCAGCAGACCAGGAGAAACTTGTCCACCCGGATCACACCTGTCCCGCCTGAGGCGGCCACTCAGCTGTCCACCGGTAGCTACTTGGGGAAGAAAAGAGGAGGGGCTCTGGGTTCAGTCGCGTGGCAGTTCGAGGACAGCGCAGCCCTTGTAGAGGAGTGGAGCCCCGTTGCCACGGCTAGCCCATCCCAGGACAGGGGCCACCCCCGCTGCCGGCAGCAGGGTTCACCTGAGGTCCCGCCAAACGCAGGTGTTTCTTGCCCCCCACCCTGAGAGAGGGGTAGCTGGCGTTAAGATGCCACAGATGTCCAGGGGTGCCTGGGGGGCTCATTTGGTCGAGTGTCCAACTCTTGGTTTCGGCTCAGGTCATCTCATGGGTCATGAGATGGAGCCCTGTGTCGGGCTCTATGCTCAGTGGGGCCTCTGCTTGAGAGTCTCCCTCTGTCCCTCCCCCCTTCCATGTGGGTGCATGCATGCACTCATGCGCTCTCTTTCTCAAAGAGATAAATCTTTAAAAAGAAAGAAGGAAGGAAGGAAGGAAGGGAGAAAAGAAAGGAAGGAAGGAAGGAAGGGTGGGTCTCCAGACATGCTGCCCTCGCCCTGGGGACTGTGCTCCCCAAATCCGCCATCCTGCAGACTGGACACCCCCCCGGGGCCCTGCCAGCTTTTGGTCCCGAGGATATGGGTGGACCCACCCTGTGTCACCCCAAGGCAAAGGCCTGGTCTGGGGAAGCTGGGACGCTTGGTGAATGGTCACTGTCCCTGCACCTCCAGCCCCATTCTGCACACTAGGGAGGGTGGTGTTCCTCCTCTGTTCAGAGCATGGTCGAGGAGACCCATCAGCTCTGGAAGCGGGCTGCTGTGGGTAGCGTGTCTGGCTTCAGGCTCAGGCAGGATGTGGGAGACACTTGGCAGTGTGAAAGTCGCTGAGAATATTGTATTCCGTGTGTGCAAGTTGCCTGTCGTGGAGCTTAACCTGAGTTTCTAACCCACTGGTACGTATCTGACGACAGAACTTGAGCATGTATGTGCAGGCCTTGCCCGCTAAGGCATCTGGGCTGTGGGGAGCCAGCAGGGGTTTGGGGGCAGGGGGAGACACGTGCACAGTACCTGGGCGGGGGCGGGGGTTCTCCAGCCCCGTGGGACTCCCCTGGCTCGGGCCTTCCCTCTGCCTGCTTGGTCCTCAGAGAACACGGCTGCCCACAGCAGCCAACCCTGTGGGCCCCACCGGCCCAGGTCACCTGCGCCTGCCCTGGCATTTCTCACTCTCGAGGGTCCTGTGGCTGCAGGCCTGGCCAAGCTGACAGCCTGAGGGACGGTCCCCAGCAGACCCCCTGCCATGGCCCCGGAACCTAGTAGGTATTTAAAAAAATCCACTAATGTGAAGTAGAAAATACATTTGTTACTTGGAAATCTCTAAATTGTCCGCAAGGCGTCCGTCCAGCCTTCATTCACAGCCACGTGTCAAGTTTTCACGGTTTTTGTTGCACGTTTCTGACCTGGTCCTTCTTCCTGTCTGCCTGGTCCTTCTTCCCGCACGGGGTCGCCTGGGTCTAGGGGAGGGTGTCAGACACACGGATTTGAAAGCCAGGCTCCGGTTCCGAGCTCTGTCTGCCTGGGCGTGAGTTCTTGAGCACTTGCTTGGGCCATGTCTTTGCTCGGCCACTGGCTGGGGGGTCTTGGGGTCCTTGTCTGCTGTCTGTTGCTGCCCCTGGGAGGGGTGGTGGCAGGAGGGCTGGGCCCTGCTGCTCGAGGCGAACCCCCTGCCTGACACAGGGGAGGCGGGTCCATGTCGTGGAGCCTGGCCCAGCAGCTGGGGTGATGCAGGGGAGGCGCCCACTCCTTTGCCCGTGCACCGGGGGCCTCTCTGGCCCCGCACGCCCCCCAAGCAGGCCCTGCTCCCCAGGCTTCCCTGTGCGGCTCCCCGCCTTCCCTGCCCCCGTGAGCATCTCTGGGAGTGCCCCTTCTCGGTTCGGGGCACAGCTTCACGTGGCTTTTCTTCCCGGTTTTCATTTCTGTGGCTCTGCTGCCTCGTGCGTGCCTCCCTCCCGGGACACCCCAGCGCTGTCCTCGCCCGCGGCCTGCCCACGCCTGGCTGTGCTGTGTGTGGTGCGTTCTGGCGTCCACTTGTTCGACGGCACTCGTGGAGCATCTTCGAGGAGTCCGCACGGCGGCAGAGCCTGGGGGCGCAGTGGGTGGTGGTGGTCTGCACGGAGTTGGCGCCTGCTCTCAGGGAGGCCGTGGCCGCGGTGGACACAGTGCCATGCTGTGAGCGCTGCTGTGTCACATCTGGGGAAGATACACGCTGTTGCGGCGGGTGGCAGCCCACAGCGTCCCCGGAGTCTGACGGGCGGGTGCGGGGGCCTTGTGGTCAGTGGATGAGATCACAGCGGCTGTGGGGCGGACAGCGTTGGGGAGCGGGGCGAGCCGTGACGGTGGCCTTCACTGGCCCCATGGCGCTGGGAGTGGAGGGGGACGGTGGGCTGCACCTACCCTGGAGGTAGGTTCCGGGCCCTTGGCGTCGGGGATGCTGATGCTGTCCGCGTCCCGGGTCGGCCTCTCTGCCAAGCTTCCCTGCGTGGGCTTCAGGATCACCGTGTGCCTCCTCCCCACACCCCTGCGGGGCTGTTTCATCCTCAGCCCCCCACTCCTGCCCCATTTCAGACACATCCTCAGGCTGCGGGTGTGGGGCTGGAGGGAGGAGGCTGTGAGGTCTGAGTTCGCCTGCAGGGGGGCTGGGGCAGGGGGGGGGCGCTCCCTCCAACACTGGGGACAGTGGCCATGGTTATGGGTCAGAGAGGAGGAAGAAGCCTTCCATAGAGCGCCCTCCTGACCCCAGACTCTAAGTAGAGGATCCCGGGGCCTGGTCCCTGCTCACTGGCTATGTGGCCTGGGGCCACATGCTGCCTGTCTCTGAGCCTCAGCTACCTTATCAAGCATAGCGTCCAGCCCAGAGGGCTGCTTGGACCCATGTGCCTGGCTGACAGCGCTCCCTCAGGCCTCCTGCCTTCTGGAGTTTCTCTCCCTGCTCCTGGTGGGGGTGCCTTTAGGGACCCATGAAGTCACTGAGCCCACGGCTCACACCAGGCTCCCGGAGGCTTTTGGGGGTAGGTCACTGTACAGAGCATCCACTCAGTGAACTGTGCAAAGCATCCACCCAGTGAACACCCCTGAGCCTTCCGGACTCAGGGCCAGGCTGTTGGGGTCCCAGGGTGGGGGCACAGCCCACCCGCCTTGGCCGTGCCCTCCTGGGCATAGGGTTAGGATGGGAGGGTGGCTGCAGGGCCGGGAAATTGGTGCTGGGGGTACCCAGTCCAGCCTGGGTTGGCATACTTGCTGTGACGGGGCCGGCAGGCAGTTTGGGACTGTCGGGCCCTCCGGGGCCGCCTGCCAAGCCTCACAGACCTGCCCTTCCCTGCCCACAGCCCCCACCTCTCCAGCCGGCTGCTTCTTCCCCCACACACTAGTGCTGGGACGGGAGGATGGGGTTCATTGGCACCCACACCACAGGTGGGCAGCCTCCTGGGCCCAGTGGGGTGGAGTGTGGAGAGAGGGTCTGGGAGCAAGGGTCTCCTTAGAGAGGGGAGAAGGGGCACCCTCCCAGCCCTGAACCCTCCCTCCATCCCTGAACCCTCCCTCCATCCCTCCTATCTGGGCTCTGCCGGCCTGCACGGGCACTGCCCCTCCGAGGGGCTGACCAGCCTGGTGGTTGGCGCCCTTGGGCCGTGAGCAGGAGGGGCGGGGTCCTCAGCAGTGGGCTCTCCCCGGCTGCCCCTCCCTCCCCACCTCCTCGAGAAAATGGGAGGGGGGGGGGCTTCAGGCTCTGGTGGCGGTGCCTGTGTGTGACCCAGGACAGAGCAGAGGGACCAGTGATCTGATGGCAGTGTTGGTGTTGCTGGCCTGGGAGACGACCACCCCCCCACCCAGGGTTCGGGGCTCAGCTCTCAAGGTGCAGTCCGGGCTTTCGTGGGAGGAGGGCTTTCCTGTCTGTGGTGAGGGTCTGGGTCCTGTCCAGCCCAAGGCTTTGCCTCCTGGGGGACACAGGAGAGGGTTCCCAAGGATGCTGTGTTCTGGTGGGGGGGCTGGGGCTGCCCCTGGGCCGCCGCCCCTCCTTACACGCCTTCTCTCCTCTCTCCATAGCCCAGTGCAGCGCTGGCCTCTGTTTTAACGGTGGCCACTGCGTGCCTGGCTCAGCCCAGCTATGCTACTGTCCCCGAGGCTTCCAGGGTCCCCGATGTCAGTACGGTGAGTGGATGGACGGGCATTCTCCCACCCCTCAGCCTGCTCCCTGCGGCTTGTCTGAGGTTGTTGGGGCCGGGGGGGCGTGCGGTCCGGAGACTCCCTCCACTGAGGCCTCTGCTCCCCATCATCTTAGAACCCACCCTATCCAGTTGCGGCCTCCAGAGAAATGGGCAGGGACGGGCCGGGTTGCTGGGTGGTTGGGAAGCGGCCTGTCCCGGGGTCTCCAAGCAGCATTCCTGCCTTGCTGGAGCCCCTTGTGTCCCTCATGTGGAAAGATGGGGGGGGCGTGCAGGGTCCTACTGGAGGCGATTGGTTCGGTGAAACTTGGCACATCTGTAAACTGATAGATCATGAAAACCGAGCAACGCTACACGCCCTTGGACAACAGAAACTCAACTGAGTGAATTTTCGAGAGCTCATTGGCTTTATTAACCGATGCCTGAATCAGGCAGAATGCCATCTAGCAGAAAGGAAAGGTTTCTCAAGGGAAGAGAAAGAGCAGGAGAAAGGAAATTATCAGCCAGGCAAGGCGGCCCTCCTCAGGGGGACGTTTCCTAGAGCCGACGGGGGACTTCCCGTGCTGGCTGCTGACCGGGGCTGCTCCTGGGCTGGGGGCTTGGTTTGCTGACGTGGGGCCTTAACCTAAGTCCTGCCGTGCTGGGGGCCTGTGGTTTTCTTTCCCGCAGCGTGCTGTCGGGACAGTGTTAGCTGGGTGCTGGGGGGCGGGTCAGGCTTAGAGTGGGCGTGGTGGCGGTGGAGTTTTTGTAAAGAAAAGTGCACACAAGCACAAGAAAAATCGTCAGAAGAACCCCGCCCCCCCCCAAGACGTTCTTCCTAAGTTCTTTGTGACGGGAAGGTGTGAGCATTCCTGAGGGGTTTCTTGTTTTGTCCAGAGTTTTCTTCGTACAACAGGGAGCTCTCAGGGTCCTGTTGGAACAGGCGCAGAGCCACGGCCGCCCAGTGAAATGAAATACTCCCAGACGGTTTCCGGTGCTTTGAACTTGCTCCTAGCGAGCAGCTGGGGGCTTCTTCCAGGTGGATGCCAGGACGGACGTCCTGCGCCATGCCTCAGTGCCTCAGAGCCCAGCAGGCAACCGGGAAGGGGGCGGGCATCAGTAAATTGTGGGGAACAGGAGGCCCCTCTGTGTCCACATGTGGTGGCCCCCCTGCCTCCGGCAGAGACAGAGGGCAGGGGTCCTGGGGAGGGGCTGGGTCCCCGAGTTCTGAGACAGGTGCTAGCAGCTGGGGTGCTGATGATTGGAGAAGCTGGTTAGGCAGCTCTGGTTGCTTACTCAATGCCCTCTGTTAGCCAGAAAGTTCTCGATCCTGCTGCTTCGTGGGCTCTGTGGGCTGGGAGGACCGATGCCTGGGCCATGGAGTGAGGCCTGCTGTTGAGAGCCCTGTAGGTGCTGGGGGTGTCCTGTCCCATGCCCTGGTGCCTCAGCCAGACCTCATGAGTTTAGGACCCTGAACCCCTCGGTGGGCTGGCCAGATGTGACCCCCCACCAGGCAGGCTGGGGTCCAGGCTGCGTCTAGGCCGGGATGGAGGGGGCCAGTTGTCACACGTCGGCTCTTCTTGGTCTGGTCGGTGTTATGGCCACGGTGGAAGTGGGAAAATGCTTTGAGGACCTTCTGACTCATTCAGCCAACCTTAATGAACTGCGTGCTGCTTGGGGTGAGTTTCATTCAGGTCCTGGAGGAAGCTCCCTTTGGGGATGTTGCCGGGACAGGGTTGTGGCTGACAGTCGGCCGCATAGATGCTGCTGTGGTCCCTGCTGCTGGGGGAGGGCCGTGAGGAGGTGACCCTGGAGCGTGGCCTGTCTTTGGTCACGTCCTCCAGGAAGCAGCTGGGGACGCCTACCCTACCCCAGCTCCCCTGCCCCTGCCTCCTGTCAGCTATCGGCTGCCTCTCCGCTCCTGGCCTGCCTCTGTCCGAGGGCCCAGCTCTGAGCCTCCCGGGCTGGTGCTCCCTCTGGCATGAGCAGCCTCCCCCACCCCAAAACCCTGACACTTGGCCTCCTGGGTATCGGAGGGCTCAAGGGCTGCAGGGGCACAGTAGGGAGGGAACTCAGCATGGGGGGAGCTCAGCATCCAGCGAGTGGCCCTGTGTCCATGGGAGGGGGCCTGTCTGGCCCCGTTCTAGGGTCCCAGGGCCACCCCTGTGGTGTCTCTGGGTGGGGTGGGAGCAGTGTGCACATGCTCTGCTCTCTAGCTTCATGGGCCTGGGCTCCAGACTTGGCTTTGCCTCCAGATCAGCCCCTGCTCTCCACAGTGTTAGTGGGGGTGGCCTCTTGGGGCCTGGAGGCTGGCCTGCACCACCTCGGTGTACCCTGTGTTCGCTGTGCAGAAGAGGAACCCAGGGTCAGGGAGGTTAGCAGCTGCTTACCACTCAGCAGAGCTGGGGCTGGAAGTGTGACCTGTCCCATTGAGCGCTTGGAACCTTCCACCGTCTCCCAGTGCAGTGCCAGACCTCAGTGGGGCCCCATCAAGACCTGTTTTGGAGAGAGAGAGGCAGATCCCCTGGTCCCCACCTTGCCCTGACTCTGCACCTGGGGACCTGGGCTTGTGACCAGCCTGGCCCTCTGGGATGGGTGGGCTTTCTGCTGCAGATGTGGCCTTCAGGAAGCAGTTAATCAAGCTGGAGGAAGGCTGCTGGGCTTCCTCCTGAGGCACTGTCTCCTAGAAGAAAGGCTGGCTGTGCAGGGTGGAGTGTGTGGGCTGGAAGCGCATGGCTGGGCGTGCGGGCTAGACTGGGTTGGGTGTGCAGGGCTGGGTGTGCAGGGCGGGTGTGCAGGTCTGGGTGTGCAGGGCAGGTATGAAGGGCTGGGTATGTGGGGTGGGTGTGTGGGGTGGGGTGTGTGGGGTGGGGTGTGTGGGGTGGGTGTGCAGGGCAGGTATGAAGGGCTGGGTGTGCAGGGCCACGTGTGCTGGGCTGGGTGTGCAGGGCTGGGTGTGCAGGGGGTGGGTGTCCCCAGCTGCTTGCAGGGGCACCCCTGCCTATGCTCCCGCCCACACCCCCGACAGCACCGCCTTCCAGTCTCTCCCTCCATCTGGGTCTGCATGAGGCGGACCTGAGCTTCAGCACAGTTGGGAATATTTAACTAACCCCCCAATTATAATTGATTCCAGTTTTGAAAATAAAAGCCATATTTTTTCTGGTTCCCCCAAATTCTTTCATTTGAATCAAAGAGTGGGGGGGAGGGAGGCACCCCGCTGGGTTGATTGTGGAGTGCAGAGGGGGAGGGGGCCCCCAGGAAGGGCCCCGGGTACCCACAGCAGAGCCCCCCTCGGCGCGGCCACGGCCAGCTTCCATGTCCTGTAGCTGTGACCCTGGGCAGCGCCCCGGAGCCCCGTCACTCCGTTTGTTAGGTGGGCAGGGAGAGCGGTTTTGTGCGGGTCCCAGGTGTGAGCGCAGGTGAGGCTCAGCGCCCCGGTGGAAGAAGGGTGGGGGTTTGGCAGCGCCGTCTCTCCCCAGAGGCCCGGTCTGCTGGACATGCGGGCATAAGGGTGGATGGCCCGGTGGCTGGGGACTGTCCCTGGCTCTTGGGGTAACCGCCTGCACAGCATGCCTGAGCTTCCTTGGGGCACAGCTCACACGTGGCCCCTCCCTCCGGTGGCCTGGGGTAGGGACACCCCCAGGACGAATGGCCCTCTGCCCTGTGGGTCGGCACCATCAGTCAGTAGAGGAGGGCCATGTACCACGGGAACCCCTTGTCCCTGGTTGGGCTCCAGGGGTCCTGTCCATCCACCAGGAATGGTTTGCACCCGCAGAAAATACAGAAAATCACAGTGTGTGTGCTCCTGAGTGAGCGTGGGCAGATGCCCCCACCCCCAGTACCTGCTGGGGATGCACGTACTTCCTGGCTTCAGGCATGGGGTCTTTAAGGAAAAAACAGACAGGAGACACAGCCCCTTAGGAGCGTGCGACCTCTCAGTATAGCTGGCCTTTACGCTGTGCATCATGACGGAGCCCCAGTCATGTCCTGGGACTTGACCTCACCTGACCTTGCAGGACAGAAGCAGACGGAGAATGCAGGCCTGGGTTATCTCTGGGTACCTTCTCAGTCCAAGAAGCTTTGGCTTTGGTTTCCCTCTGGGCCTCAGTTTCCTCAGCTGTAAAATGGGTGGGTTGGGAAGGTCTCTGAGGCAGTTCTGGGACTTGAACTCTCGAGTCCAGCTGGGCAGAGAGCTGGATGGCCTGAGGGCTTCCTGGAGGAGGTGGGCCTGTGGGCTGGGGAAGGTTTGGGGACTGCAGGCAGTTCAGGGTGGGCTTTCCGGATGAAAGAGAGGCTAGAGCAGAGCAGTAGAGAGGAGAGAGTGAGTCAGCTTGGCCTGGAGGGCCTGGGTGGGGACTGCAGGAGGGTCAGCCTGGAACCCCCAGGGCCTCGGCCCCCCTCTCTGGGTTGGTGGAAGACCTGAAGCCTGGACAGCTGCCTTGGGGCTGGCTAGCCTGGCGGGTGCCCCGGGGGACCCAGTGTGACCTACCCAGCAGGGACAGACGTCGGCGGTCCTGCCTGGAGCCTCGGCGCCCGGATGGGTCCTGCTCTGAGCAGGAGGCCGGCAGGTGGGGGCCCCTGGGAAGCAGAGCAGTAGAAGCAGGCTGCGGCCCTGAGGGCGAGGGGGGAGGAGGCAGGCCCTGCCGTCCGAGCCCCTGGCCCCGGCCCAAGGGTGGCTCTGTTTCTAAACTGGGGTGATGGATCAGTGGAGAGGAGGCAGGCCCTCCCAGGCCCCCTTCAGGGCTGCCCGCTGTGCCTGAGGGTGGGAGTCTGACCCCTGGCCCGAGGTCCAGACACCACCAGAAGCCGCTCCTGGCCAGCCGCTGTGACCAGGCCTGGGAGCGGCTGCGGCTGTTCTGGGAGCCTGGGCCCCATCGAGGGGTGGGCGGGGGCGGGAACACAGCCAGCGCCGGCCACCCCTGAGGGGCTGGGGGCACAGCCCGCCGAGGCTAGGTTCCAGCCGCGCTGGGGTCGTGCCGCCGAAGCCGGCAGCCACAGCAGCCTGAGCCTGGCCTGAGTCCTTCAGAGGCAGCTCAGCCACGGTCCCGTGGGTGTGGTCTCAGGTTAACCTGGCCCTGCCTGCCTCTGACCTTGATCCTGGGCAGTGGTTCCAGGTTCCCTGCGCCCTTCCCTGTACCGGCGCGGCGGGCTGGCAGGGCCATCTGAGAGTCCCACCGGCCATCAGCAGCAGGGTGCTTTCTGATCCCCACAGCTGGGGGCATCCCCGTGAGCACCCGGCACCTGTCCCCTAGGCTGGAGACGCACCCCCTCGGCTTCTCTGGGAGGCTGCCCTCAAGGTCCAGCCTTTGAGGAGCTGGGTCCACTTTCTGGGCAATCAAAAAAGCCAACCACACAGTGGCCGGCTGTGCGTGGCTCTCCTCTGCCTGGGTGGCCCGCCGTGATCCGTGTCCCGCCCGAGGGCTTTGTGTCCACGTACACCCGCTTTAGCCGCACGAAGCTCTTGCTTCGAAGACAGTTCCCGAAGCCTCCAGAGCCTCCTGCAGGAGGGGGCACTGGGGTGTCTGCCTGGCCTGGGGGCCGTCTCGGCCCTTGGGAGGGCAAGGCCTGGGGGGTCAGATGGAGGGGTGAGTGGTGGCTTTGACTGCCCTCTGGCCTCCATCCTGCTGCCCTTGGCAGTCGGCTGGGTCAGGGGTGGCTGCTGCAGGTCCGTCCTGCACTCGGGCCGGGCCACGTCCCTGCAGGGCAGTGGGTCTGCAGATGGTCTGTTCTAGGTCAGCCGAGACTGGCCACATGCAGAATCCGAGCTGCTCTTTCAAAGTGGCTGACTCTGGGAGAGGCATTTGTGTTCGCGCAGTGAATCGCTTAACTTCCAGGTCTGACCTCCCCCAACAGCCAGCCACAAAGGCGCCTCTGTCTTTTGGGATGACCGTGGCCTCCGGGCCTGCCTCATGCTCTGTGGGGCTGTGGGCCTCTCCCAGGCCTGACTCCAGAGTTGGGGGGGATCTTTTTATGGTATAATTATAGGGAGGAGGACCAAGGGGCAGACCCTCCTGGGAGTGGGGGTCTGTGAGCCTGCCCCGCGTGCTCATTTGGTGAGTGGGCAGCTCAAAGGCCCCTGCCCATGTGGGGCCTACTGTCCAGGCAGGACTGAGGCTCAGATTTAGAGGACAAGGCCTCCGTGCCTCCCGTCCCCAGGCTGGAGGCCCCGCCCCATCCTCCTGGGTGGCCTCCTGAAAGGACGCTGTGAATCTGGCCTTCGCCTGACTCGGCCACATTGTCCTATCCCCGCCTCCTCAAAATTGACCCAGACTCTTCTGTGAAGTGCTCTTCCCTGGACTACGAGGGTGGTCCTGGGGGTACCCTGGGCAGGCTGGGGGCTTGTCCCATTTTATAGGCGGAGACACTGAACCCAGGCCATTCCTGAGTTGCTGCCGTCGGTGGTGGCTCAGTGTGGGCCGGCAGCCTTTTGGACCCACCAGCGTGGGGGCCAGGTTGCTCGTGGGGCCCCACTGGCTGGGGGAAGGGAGCCTGGGTGGTGTCTGGGGGTCTGTCGGCACAGTACCCCACGTGGGTCCCCAGGCTGGCGTTACCTTGGGACGGACAGGCTCCAGCGCAGGAAGTCCCTCTGGTGTGTTTGGGGCCAAGGGGCCTCTCCTGGGCTCTGGCAGACTTTCCTGGGAGCCCACTGGGCTGAGTGGAGCCAGCAGCTGCCCAGGGTTCCAAGAAGCAGCAGAGCCTGATTTGACAGCACCCACCTGGCCATGGCTGATGGCTTGGCTACGCTGAGTGGGGGCAGGCTGCCTGGCCCCAGGCCCTTAGGAACCCGAGCTCTGCACAGAGGCTGCCCCTTGCCCTCCTGCGCCCTTCAGACCTCGCTGCCTCAAGCTCTCCCCACCAGTGGAGGGGAGCGGAGCATGGGAGGCCTCCGCAGTGGCTGTCTGCCCGGGAGCGCTCCTGGCCTGCCTGGTGGGCCCAGGTGGGTGCCCGAAGGATAGGTATCTGGGTCAGCAGAGGTAGCTGGATGGGGCAGGGGCACTAGTGCAATGTGGTGGTGGTGGTGGGGGGGGGTCCCTGCACTTGGGGAGCTCTTAGACTGGACGTGGGAGAGACCCTCACAGCACACGTGAGGACCTGCATCTGTGGAAGGAACTTATTTGGGAAGCCGTGGAGGTCCTCCCTCTGCCCGCGTGTGGACCGGTCATGCTGGCCAGGCCGCCTCCCGGATGAGGTCCCCACTGTGCTGGGTCCCCTTCTCATTGCCCCAGAAGTTTGCCCCTGGGGGGCAGACTGGGGGGGGCCTCTGTGGGGGGGGGGCCCACTGTGGCTGGCGCTCACCCCTCACACACAGCGCCTGGCCGTTGGAGCACTTCATGAGTCAATAAAGTGAAGCCAGCCACTGAGCTGTCTGCGGCGACTCCAGTGTCTCAATTCCTAGAGAATTCCTGCCTGGGGTGGTCCTGTGCTCAGGAGCCCGTTCTGGGCCTGGCTCTGCCTCCTTAGTGTCTGGGCCCCTCCCGCGGGCCACATCCCTAGCTCCCGGCCCGGCGGTGCCCTGAGACCTTGCAGAGGGAGGCCTGAGGCGCCCGGCAGAGCAGCTCTGGGCGAGCCCCGGACCCCTGGCTGCTTTCTGGGCTCTTAGAGGGTGCCTCGGCCTTGTACCCTCTCCACCCCACCAAGCCTGGGCTGCCCCGAGCCCCAGCTGTTCCAGGGGCAAATTCTAGGAAACGTGCTGATAGCCTGTTTTCGGGATTCCTGGGGCTCGTGCCTGGCTCCCTATCCGGGCAGGATAATTAACGAGGGGTCTGCGAGCAGGGAACTGGCATTGGCAACCCAAATCTGCTCTCGGGTCCTGGCGGCTCCAAGCATTCCAGAGCAGGGCCTGGTCCTCTGCGCCCGGGTCGAAATGGGGCCTGGGCAGCATCACGTGGAGCCAGGCCAGCTGATAACAGGGCGGTTACTTCAGGAGGAGGAGGTAGTGACCAGGGGTGCCGACAGCCAGCTAAGTGGGCCTCCAGCCAGCACTGGCTGCCCAGGAGCTGCTGCCCAGCTCAGTGTCTGCAGGGAGCCGGGAGTACCAGGAGGTCACCCCACCTCTTGGGGTCAGGGCAAGGTGAACCTGCGGATTAGCTTTCCACCGTGGGGTCCTCCATAGCTGGCCCTGTGGTCAGAGTTCTCAGGAGGGAGGAGGCCACATCCCCACCGAGCAGAGCCCGTCTTGAGGCCAGAACAGAGCACAGGCCAGTCCGAGCAGGACGGGGTGCAGGCGTCCCACACATGGCATAGTGGATGTGGCCATCCTCACTTGCGGACCCTTGACCCTAAGCAAACCACAGTGGGTATGGCATGCATGGACCTGTGAACCCCGGGCCAAGAACCCAGATGGTCCTGTGGCCGCTCAGTTTAACTGGGTAATTTGGAAGATTCTTGGACACTGGACACCTGGGTGCTTAGCCTTAGTTCCTAGCAGGGAGACTGTCCCTCGCCTAGCCCAGACTCGGTGCCTGCACAGACAGAAGGGGCGGGGGCTCCCGGTCCTGCCCCTTGCGCCCGGCCCTGAGTGCCTGCCCTCCACTCTCCCAGCTCCCTGGGGCAGCCCAATGCCCCCCAGCATGGCCCTGGCCTTCCCACGGGCTGGCTTTGTGCACATTGGCTGCAGGCTCTCTTCCAAAAGACGGGCATTGCCTTGTCTGCTCAGGGACAAGGATGGGCGAGTTTTGGCAGCAAAGCCATGATGTGACTTGTTCACCAGGAAAGGCACGCTGCATACCTCATCCACCGAACACCGCCGTCCTGTGTCCCTGTGTGTGCTCCGGCTGCGCCCTGGCCGGGGTGCGGGGCAGTCGGTTCTGCCCGGTGCTGGCTGGGCTTGGGGGCCTGCTCTCCTGGGGACCCTGGATCCAGTACCTGGGACCCCAGGTTTGTCCTCCCGAAAGTCGGGGTGGCAGGGCTGGGAGCTGAGGTCTCCTGAGGACCTCCCTCAGGTGTTTGTGCACCACAGGGGCAGGCGCGCTGGGCTCAGCCGCAGAATTTTGGCTCCCTGTCCTCGTTTCCCTCACCTGCGGGACCACCATCACTTTAGGGTCTCTGTGTGTGTGCCCTGTGCCTGCCCGTTCACCGCCAGTCCTCTCGGGCTGCATTTGCCATCCTTCAGACCGAGGGCAGGGCAGGCTGGGATGGGGGGACTCAGGCTGGCTCTGGGCTGGGTCCAGGACCGACGCCACCCTCCAGGAGAGGCTGTCCTCTGGGGCCAGCATCTCTAGGCACTGCCAGGTTAACAAGGGCCCACCGGAGGGCTGGGACGGTGTCTTGGGGAGGAGGCCACTGGTGCTGGCCTGGTACTCGGCTCTGGGCAAGGACCTTTCTCTCCAGCCCTTGTGGGGAGAGCGTGTCCGTTGTGGGGCGCATCTGGAGCTCACACAGCTTGTCCCTGTGTTGAACTGCGTGCGGTGTCACCTATGGGCCTAGGGAGCCGGGGGCATGAGGTGCACTACTGGGCGCCCACCCCATCCTGTGAAGTCTTCTGACTTCGACGAGGCTCCCCACCCCGCCTTGCAGGCGGGGTCCCTGAGGGGCAGTGTTCGGAGCCAAGTGGCTGTCCTCCGGCCTGCCCTGTCTTGGGGTGACCGGTGCGGGGCTGAGCGGGGCAGCCTGGCTGTCACCCGGCAGATGTGGACACAGGGTGGGTGCCGGCCATGCTGGCCACTCCTCACAGCCCCCTGGGCCGTCCGTTCTTCTGTGTCCTGGGAACACACAGAGCTGGAGCCATCTGGGTTCCAGCATGAGGGGAAGGTGCCAAGGTTTCTGGCCCTTCTGTGGTTTCTGGCGAGAGGCTGCCCTGCCTCGGCCCAGCCAGCCCCGGGCTGTAGCGGCTGGACCCAGAGCCGTCAGGAAGAACCTCACGTGTCCACCTGGGGAGCGTCGGGGGATCATGCAAGGAGGGTCTTAGGCAGTGTGGCCCCTCTGGCTTGGGGGCCCAGGACTGTTGGAATGCCTGGAGGCTGGTACTGCCCCAGGCCCTTTGAGGCCGCGGACGCCCCCGTTCCCTGTGGGGGTGGGCAGACGACAGGTGGAGGGCATGGGGGTGGCGGGGCCCAGCCTGGAGGGCTGTCTTTGGGAGGGGCCTGAGTGGCTGCTCATCCTCGCGTGAACACAGTTTTGTCGCCTGTTTCTAAGCCACAGCCAGGCTGGGGGCTGGCCCGGGAGGGGCTGGCCCGGGAGGGGCTGCAGAACACGGACAGAGTCCCCCACCCTGCTCCCACAGTGAGTGTGTAGGAGCTGAACCTGCCCATTTCTGAGGCCAGGCTCCAGGAGGGGGGCAGCTGGGTCCCGAGCCTGGTAGAGCTGGCTGTTTCCCCAGGTGGGTGGGGACCTGGTTTCCCCCCGATGCTGTGGGATGGTGCTTCTGTGGGGGAGGCTGCCCTGACCTGAGAACCCAGGGGTCAAACGTGGCTGATGGACACTGGCCCAAGCCCTCCTTTTCCAGACTGAAATGTGTTCTGAAGAGGAGGCAGGTGGGGGCCCCTCCCAGTGTGCCCCCATGTGGCAGGCCCCAAGCCGGGTCCCTGCGGACCTCTCTGTGTGCTGTTTGAAGGAATGAAGGACGTGGGTGATCCATCGCCAGCCTCCCTTGCGCACCTGCTCACCACCTGTTCTCTTCCTTGGGACTCACTGGGGCGGGCAGCTCCCCCCGGGATCCTGGAAAGCAGTGGAGGCCCTGGGCGTGGTGGGTGGGGTCGGGTTCCCTGCAGGAAGAGGTTGCCCTGGGGGCTCCCAGGGCACAGGCCTGGTGGGACGGGCGGATAGGCGAGGGGTGCCCCCCGGGGCTTTACCCCACGCAGGGCAGATGTCCACCCGAGGCCAGGCTCTGTGTTCCCTGCCCTTCTCCATGCTGACCTCTGCCCTCAGCCGGCACCGGGCTCTGCGGGCGGGGTGAGGAAGGCCCAGAGGCTGGGGGCGGGAAATGGGGGCCCCTAGCGAATGGGGCCCTCAGCCCTGGGCCAGCCAGCAGTGCCCCCAGCGTCCCCCAACTTTTCCAGAGCTTTCCCCGGGCAGCAGGAAGGCAGGAGAGAGCAGCCTTGGGGAGGGGGAGGGCTCACAGACCCCCTCCTGGAAGGGCCAAGCCCGGCGCCCACCCTGCCTGCGCCCTCGGGGTGGGGCACCGGCGCCCCCTGGTGGCGGCGAGAGGCCAGAGCGGCCGCACCAGGCAGCCTGCGATTTCAGGTCCCTGAACTCCGAGGCCGTTCATTTCCTCAGCCGCGGGGTGCCTGGCATCACCTGGTGTCCCTTCTGACAGCTGCTGAGGAAAGAGAGGATGAGACCCACATGGGTCCCCGGGCGAGAAGGCTGGGGTGGCCGGGGAGTCCAGAGGGCAGACTGCGGGGGGTGAGGTAGGGATTCGGGAGCGCAGGTGTGGGGGACAAGCCAGGAGGAGGCTGGAAGTGACCGGGGCCGCATCGGTGGGGATGGCGGGGGCTCTGAGGGCTTAACTGCACACCACGACGTGCGCGTGAAGACCTGGCGGGTGCAGGTGGGGACAGGGCCAGCGCGGGAGGCCAGCCGGGCAGGGGCCGGGTCCCGGCGGGTCTGCTGGGGTACCGCCAGGGGGTAACTCAGCACTGGTTTGCTTAGCACACCTTTGTGGAGCATGCACGGCCCCCAGGGCTGCTGGAGCTCGAAGTCGGGACGGCTGAGGGGCAGACTTGTGCTTTAGGGCCCGCCCGAGGCACCAAGGCTGGAAGTCCAGGGAGGCGTCCCAGCTGGCTCATGCTGGGACGGCCAGTGGCCAGGGCAGAGAGACCGAGCCGGCGGGGTGCGGCGAGAAGGCCGACTGTGGGTACAGGCGAGGGGAGAGGTGCCGCTAGCCCAGCTCCGCGTGGGCTGTGAGGGACAGAGGCGGCTCCCAGGCTCTGGTCTGAGGGGTGGGGGGCATAGCGGCCCCTTTCCTGAAATCGCGAAGACCAGGACCAGCGCAAGCCAGAGGGCACGTGGAGCTTCCGTTTGGGCGTCTGTGCCAGGAGGGGCAGGTGTGGCAGGGAGGTGCCCTCTGGCCTGAGGGTTTTGCCCAGGGCCCTGGGGGTGGACAGGTGCCTGAGCAGGGTGTGGATACTACGGGGCCCGAGGCTTCAGATGCCGAGGTGGCCACATCAGCCTCTCCAGTCTGTGTTCCTATTCCAAGCCCCAAACACAAGCCTCATTCCTGCTCCTGGAGGCATCTGGGGAGCCAGAGGAGGGCTCTTTGCAGAAAGGAGAACTTGTACCCAAATCCCAGATGAAATAATCATCACCTTTCATCTCCCATCTTTCAGCAAACACTCTTCCAGCGAATATTTGTTGGCTTTCACTGTGTGCCAGGTGCTGCCGGGGTGGGGGGCAGCCATCCCATCACCAGAAGAGTGATGCAGGTGCTGGAAGGAACACGTAACTGAGCCTAGCCTGGCCCCGAGCATGGAGCTCAACGCTGGGGCCTGTAGGGACTTGCCCTCGAGCGAGGTCTCCAGTGATCTACAGAGAGACAGTCGTGGAGCTGGGGGGTGGGGTGGTGGTGAGTATCTGCTGAGGGTTTGGGCAGATGGAACAGGCCACCTGCAGAAGTACACGTGTTGTATGCGCATGCCTAGGGGTGCCGCCCACTGTGCAGGGGCCTGGACTGGGCAGGGGGCTGAGGGGGCCGGCAGAGCGGGAGGCCCCTGGGGAAGTGACCCTTGTGTGGGCTAAAGAGTGTAGATGAGAGGTGGGCGGCGGCAGAGGTCTCCGGATGGACAGTGGATGCTTCTCTGGAGAGCTCAGGGAGAACAGCCAGCTGGAGGATAAGTCCTGAGGAGTCCAGTTCCTCCCCTCTGCTGTAGCCGCTGCTCAGAAGCCGGCCAGGGCAGGTGCTGCCGGCCCGCCGGTGTCCGGGATGGGGCGGGCCTGGCTGAGGGGCTCCTGGTGGGCCAGGCACACAGCTGACCAGAGGCTCAAGAGCGTCCAGCCCTAGGGTTGCGCACCAGGGAGGCGTGAGGGTCCAACGAGGCATTGAGCACGGTGTCGGAGCCCAGCTCAGGGCTCTCCCTCCAGGGTGGCTGGGCTCCCAGCGAGGCCCCAGTCCCGTCTGGGTAGAGCTCCGGGCTCTGTTTCAGGAAAGAATAAGGAGGTGCTGAGCCTCTGAACCCTTCCTGATCTTGGCCTAGAAACCGAGCAAGATGCAAAGAGGGTGTCACATCCTGTTGTCCAGACCAGAGGGTGGATGTCTGGTGACAGGGCCTCTGAGGCCTCTGGGTTGCATGATTCTCAGGTCTCGACTATGCAGGGGATTAGATTGGCTATGGGTAGACTGGTTGTGAGTCCGGAAATCAGGGTTCTTGGGACAGAGAGAGACCTGCACACACACACATGCACAATGCAGACACACACGTGTGCACAATGCAAGCACGCATGCACACAATGCACAATGCACACATGTACAATACACATGCATGCACAGTGCATGCACACACGTGCACAGGCAACCATGCACACATCTACAGTGCACAATGTGCACACACATGCTCAATGCCCACGTGCACAATGCATACACATGTACAATGCAGACACATATGCACACACATGCACAATGTATACAGATGTATAGCGCACATTGCACATGTGCACAACACACATGCACATATGTGCACAATGCAGACATGCATGCACACGCACGCATACTACACATGTACACAATGCATGCATGCACAATGTACACACATGCACAGTGCACACACGCACAACATACATAGTGCACACACATGCAGGCATGCCTGAACACACATGCACAGTGCACACACATAGTGTGCAGATACACACACGTGCACAGTGCACACACGCACAACATACATAATGCACACGCATGCAGGCATGCCTGAACACACATGCACAGTGTACACACACAGTGTGCAGATACACACACGTGCACAGTGCACACATGCACAACATACATAGTGCAGACACATGCACGCACAATGCAGATGTGCATGCACACATGTGCACAGTCACACAGATAGAAGACCTGGCTCAGAGCGTGCAGGGCTCAGCCCACACCAGCCCTTCCTAAGCCTCATACCTGTCATGGGTACAGCCGCAGCTGCCGAAGCGGTGAGCCATCACGAGAACTCGCTGACGGGGGAAGTGGAGACCTGGACATTTGGGGAACCGAGGAATGTTCTTGGCTCCCTTCTGGGCCTTTTACATTTTGTCTTGTTTTCTGGGAAACAAATGGAAAAAAAGCCCCATTCCCACATATTTGAAAGCTGATTTATATAAACAGACCAAACCCGATAACTTTCAGAGTAAACAGAGAAACTCTGTATGATGTCAGGGAAGGCAGTCCTGCGTCCTGGGCTGATGGCAGGAGGTGGTGGAGCCCTTCTGGTCCTGCCCTGGGTCAGTCAGATTCCTTCAATGTCTTTAGTGACACCTTCCTGTTAGTTGCCTGCTGGGGGCCTGCTTGGGAGCCTTCAGGGCCCCTCGTCTCCAACTTTGCCCGAGCCCCTACCGCATCTCGTACCTCAGCGGCCCTGTCTGGGCTGGCAGCTGCGAGCCTCCCCACCCCCCAGCCCTTGTGCCTCGATAGCCCCCCAAAGCCCCACTGGAAGCCGAATTTCCTTTTTCCACCGCCTCCCGGCCAGAGCCAGTGACAACCTCTGCCTGGTGGGACGGTGCCCACCTCCCCTTCTGAAGGTGGTCTCCTGCTGGGCAGGGCCTCTTCCTTCATGGCACCCCCTGCTTGCCAGAGACAAGGGTGTGTCTGGCAGGGGCTCTGTGAAAACTTGCAGCCTCACTTGACCCCAGGCCACCTCTGTGCCTGGCCTTGGGGACACAGAGGGGCCAAGAGCTGAGCCCTGGAATCCTCTGGGAGAGGCCTGGAAGAGGGAGAACCCAGCACCCCACTCTTGACATGTCCCTGTGACCTTCTCCCAGAGGGGACTGCCGGGTGACCCTGGAAATCCAGAGCAGGTGAGGCCTGTCTGACCGTTTCTAGGCAACCCACTCTTGGTTTCCATGGTTGCCCTGGCAACCACAGATGGGGAGGGGGTTGATGGGCCCTGGGAAGGACTCCCTTGAACCTGGGGAGCTTCCCTGCCTCCCAGGCTGTCCTCCTGGAAAACCACGTGGGCAGCTCTGTGTTCTTAGACGCCTACCGCTGAGTAAAGCAAGCGTGTGTGAAAAGGCCACACTGTGGTTCCAACTACAGGACATTCTGGAAAAGGCAAAGCCACAGAGACAGTGCAAAGATCATGGTTGTCAGGGCTGGGGGAGGACAGATGGACAGGTGGAGCCCAGGGGATGTTTAGGGCAGTGAAGCCGCTCCGTGTGACACTGTTGTGGTGCGTACACGTCTGTACACTTTTGTCAGACCCCCAGAATGCCCAGCACCACACGTGAGGCTCGCATGACCCATGAGCACGCCGTGTCAGTCCTGCACAACGTGCGGACGGGTGCAGCACGCACAGATGGAGTGTTAGTGGTGGGGGGGGCTGTGTTTGGGGAGAAAGCAGCCCGTGGAACTCTCTGTACTTCTGCTCAACCTTTCCATAAACCTCGAACTTCTCTAAAAAATAGAATCTACTAATTCAGAACAAAACGAAACAAGAACCCCGCCTTCTTAGCCTCAGGCCTGACCTTGCCCGACCCAGTCCGGAGAGTGGGATCGGGGTTGGCCTCCTGGCTTTCCTTCCGTGTGTTTCTGTGCTTTCTTGGCCTATTGCTCAGTGTGCCGATGTACGGGGACACGGCTTGATGGTTCTGTTCCTCTGCCCAAGCCCCCGCCGTCCCTTGCCGTCCCCCTGCTCAGAGCATTGGTTTCTAATTGTCATTGTTACAAATGATTGTAACTTGATATTCAAATGGTCAGGTGTTGAAGTTCCTTGTGTGAATTTAATTCCATCTAGCACACAGTTTGGGACCTGCGGTTACCATGGCAACCCCATAAAATGGGTGTGGCGTTTTCCGCCCCCAGGAGCTCACAGGGTCTCTTTGGACCCAGGGCCTGGAGTTCAGTCTGCAAACTGGTGAGCTGGTCACACACAGAAAGGTCCACGTGACCCATGGGCCCTTGAGCCACTCTGACCCCGGGAGCTCCTGGCGGGGGCGGGAGCGGGGAGGGGGCCCGAGGTGGAGCCATGGTGACCCCTCAGCCCAGCCAGAATCACGCAGTGCCCAGGTCAAGGAGGGCTGCTCTGTCTGACAGGCTGAGCCCATCTCCAAGACCCCTGCCCTGGGCAGTGATGGGAAAGGTTTTGAGATCCTCAGCCAGGGGTGAGGGTGGGTCTGCCTTTGGCTGCTGGCCCTGGACCCTGCCCCAACTGGTACACGCCTCCCTGGAGCCAGGAAGCTCCTCCTTGGCCCTGGCCTGGGCGGGAATGTGGCCCAGGAGCAGCAGGGACAAGCCAAGGCAGGTGCCTGGCGGGACAGTGCCGTGCTGGGAGAATGTGGGTGAACTCAGAGAGGTGCTGTGTGGCCCTGGCTGGTCTCTATGTGTCTGTAATAGGTCGGCGCGGCCACGGTGGAGGGTCGGGGTCTGGGGTCTGGCTGTTGTGGGCCTGGGCCCTGGGGTCGTGCTACTTCGGGCTCTCGTTTTTGACCTGAATGGAATTAAATAGTGGCTGGGGCCTCAGTGCTCTCCAAGGCCCACCCCCCCCCGCCCCGGTCCCCCTGGTTGCCCTCTGCTGCATGCATGGCTCTCCCTGTTGTAGAGACGAGGAAACAGGCCCAGAGGGTTTTTGCAATGGGTCTTGTTCACCCAGCGGCTGGGAAGCCCAGCCAGCCTGAACCCGTACTTGCGGGACCTCAGCCTTACTTTGGGGCACAGCCTCATCCAGCTTCCAGCAGAGCAGTGTGGACTTGCAGAAGGGGCCTCTCGTAGCCTTGGGCGTCTGAGCGTGGGGCTTTGGTGGGAAATGCCCCAGAGCTAGGAGGAGCTCCTTCCGGAATTTCTGAGGAGGCTGGGTGCAGAGGTGGGTGTGGGAGCGCCCATAAGCCAAGGAACACTGGCTCCTGGGAGGGGCACGGGAAGTTTGCCTTGGAGCCTCAGGAGGGAGCGAGGCCCTGCCGACACCTTGGTTTCAGCCCAGGGACACTGATTCTGGACCTCTGGCCTCCAGGACTGTGGGAGACAATACATTTCTGTTGGTCAAGCTCCCCAGCTGTGGTCCTTTGTACCTGCAGTCTCAGGATACCACCTTTGGCTGCAGCTAGGACCCCCCCGGGCCCCCTTGCCTGACTCTAGGTGAATTTCCCTCTCTCCTGGGTCAAAACCAGCTTTGCCCTGACAGAGCCAGGGGCCTGGTGACTTGGCCTGCGCTGGGCCCTAATGCCCCTACGGCTGGTTTGGAGCCCCCACAGGGGCCTTGTATAGCCTGTCTTGGGGGCCAGAACCCCTGCCCAAGACATGCAGTAGGGTGCACGGGAAAGGGGGGGTCCCTTGGGGTGGGGCGGGGTGCCTCTGCTCAGCCCCACCCTGAGCGGGCTCCTGCAGCAGGCCCAAACCCGTTCCGGCCCGGAACAGGCACAGGGCCCCGCAGAGCAAGCTCACACAGGGAGCCCCAACTGTCACATCTCCCCTGAGGGAAGGGGGGCAGCTGGGCTCTGGGGGTGGAACATTCCTGGGGAGACAGGAAAGGCAGGCCCCAGCCGTGCATCCTGCCCAGAGAGGGGGTTCCCCATGTTGGTGCCATCTGGCATGCTGGCTGTGGGATGCTCCCGGGAGCCCCCCTTCCCAGACAGTGAACCTCTGTCCTTCGGCGGGGCCCAGGGGATGAGAGGCTGCCCATCCCTCCCCAGGAAGGTCCCTTTCCAGGCCACCTGCAGGCAGGGCCCTTTAGGAAGTATACACATGAGCCCAGCCCCCCATACCTGCTGCTCCTGAGCCTTGTGTGGCCGACTCCGGTCCAGCTGGCTTTCATCAGCCCTCCCAGCAGAGATGGGAGCAGCCCTGGCCTGTCTGGGTGACACCTGGCTGCAGGCGGGGGAGGGTTCTTGGGTTCTTTGGCAGGCAGGGCCTCATAAATCCTGCCTGTTCACAGGTAGCCCGAGGTCTGGGTGGGCCAGCGGGATGAGGGCTAACTGTCCCGCAGACTTTAGGCCCAGCCATCTCTCCCCCTGCCCCCCCACTAAGCTTCAGTGGCCTTCCTCCGGGCGGTCTCCGTCTTCATGCTGCAGAGCGAGCCCCCCCATCCTCATGGGCTCCTCTTCCTCCAGACAGGGTGGGGGTCCCGTGTCCTCCCCACTCTGCTTCTTTCTACAGATTCCCAGGGGCTACAGGAGGGACTGGACATGCTTGGGGGACACAGGGCAGGGGAGCTGGGCCCCCTCCACCAGCCAGAAAAAATATGGGGGCCCCGATGTGGTTCTGGGGGTGACCGGGTCACCCAGAGCAGCCTGGCAGGGCGGGGGGAGAGGGGAGAGGCTTGGGTCCCAGGCAGGAGGTCCGCTGGCCTCGTGTGGGTCTCAGGCTGGGGGTGCAAGTAGGAGGGGAGAGGATGGGCAGGGTCGGGGGTGCAGGGCCACCCAGGCAGGGGAGGGCAGCCGGCTTTGGGGCCCTGATGGTCAGGCTGGGGGCCTGGGGCACTGCCCCTTACCCTCGGAGAGCGGCCGTGCCTTCTCACTGTTCCTGTCACCCTCGACCAGGGCCGCAGGGGCAGCTGGGTCTGTCTGGAGGGCGGTGAGGGGCCACAGGGTGCAGTCAGGGCTTGGCTGGACAGAGTACAGAAAGGCCCAGACGGGGGCCTGGCCCGTCTGGGCAGAGCACATGTGCTGCCCTCCACCATCGGGGGGCTGCTCCTCAGGGTCCTGCCTCCTTTGCGGATTGGAAGGCAGTGAAGAATGTAAAGGCCGGGGGCCCCAGCGGGTGCCCCACGTGGTGGTTTCCCAGCTGCTGTGTGGCCGCTGCCCTGCCCTGCTTGCCTGGAGTGACTGGGGGCCAGTCCTGCAGGAAGGCGTGGCTCCAAGGGCCGCGTCCTGTCCTGCTGAGGGAGGGCTGGGGGCAGTGTCTCCTGTCCCGGGAGGGCTCCTCCAGCTCAGAGCCAGCCGGCGACAGCCCGGGTCCCAGCTGGGTCTGAGAGGCTCGAGTTCATGGGGCCCCTGCCCTGTGTGGGCCGGGCAGGCCTGGATCTGGGTGCCTGGAGCCATGTGCCTTCTGTCACCTGCTTCCTGCCTGGGGCTCTGTGGTCCACAAGCGGCCGCCCAGACCAGGCCGGGCTGGAGCTCATGGTTGACCTGAGAGCCCATCGCTGTACCCAGGCTGCTGGTAGATGGGCGGCAGGTGCGGGGGGGGCACGCTGGCCGTGGGGAGTGGGCTCCCCTTGTTCCCCAGGAGGTTGGCAAAGGGGCAGCGTGCTGAGGGCTCCTCACTGTGCAGCACCTGGTCACTGGTCAGCTGAAAGGACAGGGCCTTCGGAGCCCTTGCCAGGCGGGGTGGCCGCCCCGGACCCCCCTTCCTTCCACACTAACCCGTGTGGTGTGGGATCCAGCTGGAGGAGGGCTTTTTTCTGCTTTTCTTTTTTTAAATTGAGGTAAAACTCACATCACGTAAAGTGAACAACACAGTGCCATTTAGCGCATTCACGCTTTCGAGCACCTGTCACCCCTACCTAGTGCCAAAACATGTTCGTCACCCCTAAGGAGACCCCGCGCCCGTTGGTCCACCAGCCCCTGGCGACCACCCAGGGGCTTTTTGTGTCTGCAGTGGCCTGCCCTGCACAGTCCCCGCAGAGGGATGCCCAGTGCGCGTCCACCATCTGGCCTCTTTCCCTGAGGGGAACGTTTCTGCGGTTCACCCGCGTGGCACTGCCCGCGTGTCACTCCTCTCTGTGGCTGATCTTCCATGGTGAATGCAGCCGGTGTGTTTATCCGTTTGCCCAGGGCTGGACATCCGAGTGGTTTCCAGCTCTGGCCATTGTGACCTGGGCTGTGATGGACATTCACGCACAAGGGTCCCTATGAGTCCTGCTTTCGAGTCTTCTGGGCACGTGCGCCCGAGCGGAATTGCTGGGTCCTTTGCCGACTCTCTGTTTCACTTGTAGTGGGGGGCAGTATTTTCTGCTGGTGGAAGGGTCTTCCTGGGGTGGAGAGGGCTGGGGGCAGGGCATCCTCCCTGTCCTGCAGCCTGGCCTCCTGCTTCCCATCTCTTCTGCCACCACCGGCAGCTTCGGGGAGGGCAGGGGTCCCTGGGGAGGGGCTTGGTAAGCAGGAGCGAGGGAGGGCCAGCCTTTCTGAGTCAGTGTCTATATTGCATGCTCAGCGGGGGCCTGGCTTGAGGGCCAGAGGCAGCCTCCCTCCGGAAGATGGGGAGAGTGACTCCCGGCACCAGGAGGAAGCCCAGTGTCCCTGGACGGATGCCAGAGCCTGTGGAAGGGCTGCCACGCCTGCCTGTGGGTTGGGGGCACTCTACGCTGCTTGTGTAAGAGGCCAGGGTTTGGGGACGCATGCTTCACGAGAGCTTGTGATGCTCTCTGCCGGCATCTGGACGGGCCTCAGCTCTGGGTGAGGGATTGTCTCTGAGCAGGCTCAGAGCAGGGCGGGACCTGGCCTATGACCTCCCGACCCAGCCTGGGCTCAGGTCGCCCCTGAGACGTGCTGGGTGGAGGGCCCCATGTGGTGCCCGGCCCACTGGGTTGCGAGATGCACCCCCAGACTGGCTTCGTGAGCGGGAAGGGCAGGGAGACCCGCCCAAGTGAAACTCTGGTCCACGCATGACGGGCCAGAGCTGAGCGGGGTGCGGGGGTGCAGGGAGGAGTGCAGGCTGCAGCCCGTCTGCTGGAGTTCGGCTCCAGGGCACCCCACACTGGGGTCGCTGGTGGACTGATGGGTCACTCTGCAAGCAGCCAACCAGTGAGGTTTGTGAAGTATGTAGGCCTGGGTCCGTACTTCCCAGGATCTGCATCCAGAAACCCCCAGGCAGCTCCAGTGTCCCTGCACAGACCTGGAGCCCTGACAGAGGACAGGCTGGGGGCCAGCGTTGGGGAGAAGCCCTTCCAGCTCCGCAGCTACCTTTCCTTCCCAGGCTGCGAGGGGGCTCTGGGCCCTTTGCTGCCCGCCTCCCTCTGGCCCCATGGCCCCAGCCCATGCCTGCCCAGTGAGCCAGCCCAGGTCTGGCTGCTCTGGGTCATTACTGGCCTCATCCTGCCCCCAGCAGGGCTGCTGACCACCCTGGGGTCCCCACAGAAGCCACAGCTGCCCCCTGGCCCTGTCCATGGGTGCACTGGAATTTGAAGAAGATGGCCTCAAGAGGGGCAATGATCCCCCCCGGGTCCTGCCCCCTGTGTCGTCCCCTCCCTCTCCCATGCTCCCCCCCTGCCCAGGATGCTGGGGTCCCTTGTCTGTATCCTCGACCCCCAGCCACGTGCACAGCAGGGTTCAGCAGAGGGGAGCCTGCGACTCTGCCCTGCCCCTCTCTGTCCCTGGTCAGGATCACCTCCCGCTCAGTCTGGACTGCCATTGCCTGAGGAGGGGCCTTGGGGAGGGCCAGCCACCTGCCCCTTCTGCTTCTCTCGAGGAGTGTGATGTTAGTTCAGTGTTCGCTGAGGGTGTCCTGCGGCCCCCTGTGTGCTGGCCTGGGCCGGACACAGGGACCCCCAAGACACATGGGGTCCTGTCCCTGTGCTGAGGATGGTGCGGTCCAGCCGCGGGCAGACACAGGTGCTGAGCAGCCCTCCTGACACAGAGCCCCACAGGGCTCAGCCCTTCAGGGAGTGGGGAGCTTCCTGGGGGTCCTGGAGCCGGGCCGTACCACCAGGGGCTCGGGTGCGGCCAGCTGCCTCCAGGATGCCGTCCAGAGCGCCAGGTAGGGCCACAGAGCAGGGGCCCGTCACGAGTGCCAGGCCAGCACCCAGGCCTTTTTCTGTGGGTGTGGGGCGGCCAGTGGGCTCAGGGTGGGCTGCCGGCAGTGGTGCCTGGCGCTCGTGCGGCCATGCATGCCTGGGCCCCCTGGACCCTGCGTGCCAGCATCCGTGAGGGAGCTCCTCACCGAGAGGCCCGAAGGTCAGGACAGGCCCCGGAGCTTCTCCGCACACCTCCCGCCTTGTCTGCAGGGCTGGCCGCTGTGCTGTCTCCCCAGGCCCACGCTGACTCCTGCCCCGGGCACCCCAGCTCTGACCCCTGGGCTGGGCTGACCTCTGTCTCATCCTGCGTCATTCTCTAGGAATTCTCAGAAAATTCCCGGCATTAACCTCTGCAGGCCTGGGCTGATGTTTGTCTCCCGGCATTCACGAGGAGAGTTCTGGGCCCAGCCTTCCCTGTGGGACTGTGACCGGCTGTAGCCTAAGCCTGACTCGGGGTCTTGCAGGGACACTCCCAGGCAAGTGCAGAGATGGTGAAGCCATCGGGGGAGGCTCGGCCTCGCTGGGAATGCCGGCACGGGGCTGTCTGAGTGCCGAGCCTCTGGGAGAGGGGCTGCCCCCTGCACGGCCAGGAAGGGCCCGGTGCTTTCGGTATAGCCACACCTGCAGGCTGTGGCACATTGGGGTCTCTGCATGGTCTGTGCCTGCCTCTGGGTCACATTCCCCACGAGACCAGGGGAGCTCAGCCTTTGGCCTTGAGAGGCCAGGAGGAGAGCAGGGCCCCTCTCAGACCTCAAGTGGGCATCACGGGGTTGGGGGTGCTGGGAGGTGGAGGAGCCCACTCCCTGCTGTTACCCCATACATGTCCCTCCCTGTTGGCAGCCCTGGCTCCATAAGGTCCCTGGTGGGCTGGGATAGGGCTGTGTTGGGCACTGATGTGGGTCTGGGGGCAGCTGTGAGGGGTTCCTCCTGGCCTCAAAGTGGGGGGAAGCTTGGTTTCCCTGGGACACTGACCACGGGACCAGAACACGTGCACAGGCCGTTCTTGTGAGGACCCAGAAAAGCAGGTGTGGCTCCTGTCTGGGGGAGCAGGGCCCACTCCTGGGCCAAGCTGTGCCTGCATGGCCGTCCCGAAAAATCACTCTCGAATGCTGTAGGACAGACTGCTTGTCTTGGGTGCGCGGAGAGACCCAGGTACACGCGCCTCCCTTGCTGCTGGGTGGACCCATCGGGTGTCCCCCCTCTCGTGGGGCCCGTCTGCCCCTCTCTGCTGGTCCGTGCCCTCTCGTGGCCTCTCGGGTCTGGGGAGGGCCGTGGCTGGGAGGGAGGTCCCCACTGCTCACCAGTGTCCCTCCACCCCAGACGTGGATGCGTGTGCTGGTGGGAACGGGGGCTCTGAGGACCAGAGCTACAACACCATGGGTGGGGGGCTTCTGCCGCTGGCCCCCGGCCACCAGACGGCAGGACCTGCCAACGTGGGCCCCGGGCGCCGCCCACCGCCGCCCACCGCCACCCACTGCCACCATGGCCTGGCCTCAGCCTCGCTTCACCGCCCTGGCTGTCCCAGGGGTGCCTCCTCCTCGACCCTCAGGGCCACCCCCGCTGGTTCCCCGGTGATGGGGTCCTCTCTGCCCAACCCACTCGTCATGCCTTTACGGCATCCACGTGTCTCTGAAAATGAGCCCCGAGTGACTCAGAGAACCTGATGTGGGTGGGGGCCTCTGGAGGCTGTGCTGGGGGAGATGCAGCCCTGGAGGGTAGGTGGGTGGCCGGCTGGACCAAGCACAGGCAGTGGGGGTGGAGGGTGGGCCGTGTACCTGGGCATGCACGTGGCACCGGTGGGCACGGAGCCCCGACTAGCGCTTGCCGAAGGCTGGGCCGGAGGTGTTCGCCAGCCCCGGGCATCCTCTGTCCCTCGGCCCTGTTGTCACTGGCGGGCTGTCAGCCAAATCAAGAACAGACAGAAGGTTCTCCTGGGGATGGGGAAGGAGGGGGCCGGATTAGGGTTGAGGCAGGGGAAGGCAGGGGCGGGAGGCCCAGGCTGTCCCCCAGTGCCCCTCACACTCCTTTGTCTGCTGTGGCCCCCACCTGACCCCTGACCCCAGGGCCGGCTCTGGCAGCGTGGGCCCCTCTGAGCACGTGCCCCTCGGGCCAGTGGCATCAGTTCCCTTGCCCCTGTCTCTGTGTCCCAGAATTCATTCCAGAGAAGAGCCAGCGGGGAGCTGTCCATCAGAGGGCCGGGGGGGGGGGGGTCCCAGCCTGCTGGGCTGGGGTCTGGGGGTGCGGGAGTCTGCCCTGGTGGAGTGCTCTTCAAACACGGGGTGTCTCCTTTCCAGTGTCTTCATGGCCAGAAGGAGGCTGGAGGGAGGGGAGCAGGGCTGAGGGTCCTGTGCCTGACGGGGAGGGCAGGTGAGAAGGTTAGCCCGGCATCTCCACATTACCCCCCAAAGTCCTGGCTTTGGCCTCGGTTTCGCCTTCTGTGAGATGGGCCCCTTGGGATGACAGAACCCATGGGGCCTCTGCCCCCACCCCAGGACGCACAGAGTGCAGGGGGAGCTGGGGCAGAGAGGAGTGCCCCGCCCCCCGCCCCAGACCGGGGTGAGGAGGGTGGCCCTGCTGCTGACACCTGCCCTCCTGCCTGAGCCCCCACCCCATTCACACCAAGTCCAGATGTTCAGCAGCCCCCGACATTGTAGAAACACCGGGCTGGAGCTTCGGTGCCAGTGAGGAGAGTCCTGGGGGTTTGGGGACTGTGTTTGCCTTTTCCCACCTGGGAGCACCTGGCAGTCCTTCAGGGAGGTGGCTGGACCAATCCCTCCTCCACCGAGAGCCTGTGTACCCCCTCTAAGCGGGGAGCACGTGTGAGTGGAGTGGAGTGAGTACAGTGGAGTGAACAAACGGAGGGGCCCAGAGCGTGCCAGGCCCAGGGCAGAGGCCCGTGTGCGTCAGCTCCCCTGCCAGCCTCCTTGGCCCCTGTGCGCCCCAAGGATGCCCACACGCAAAACGTAAAACACACACTTCTTCCACTGCTGTTCTCCTGGGCTTCCCCCCAGGCCCCCATGGACGGTCCTGGTCTGAGCCCCCATCAGCTGCTGGCCCAACCTCGGCCGGCCTGGCCTGTCTGGGCCTTGGCTTCTGCACTGGGGTCTCCCACCTTGGGAAGCTGGCTTGTGCACAGTTTGAGATGGAATCAAGGTCCCCACCGTGAGGGGCTTTCTAGCTCAGGGGCCTCCCAGATTTGGGGCTGGACCTGGGGTTTCCTGTCCTGTCCCTTCTGGTCCTCGGCCCTAGAGCTGGGCAAGCAGCCCCAACCCCTTGTCTGTGTCCAGGAGGCCCTGGGAAAGGTGCTGGGGCTGCTCCGGAGCTGGGGGGCTTCTGACCTGTGCCCCGGGCTCCCAGTGCTGACCTGGGGCCCAGGGGCCGGGCGTGCCCCGTGATGCGTCTGCAGGTCCTGGAAGATAAGTCTGCATTCCAGCCACTGGCCAGAGCCCTGCACAGAGTCAGCACAGTACAGGGCCTGCAAATGCAACCTGTCCAAGTTCCTTTGGGAAGCCTTTGGAATCCCTTAATCCACCGGGTCCCGAAGGGCAGGCCAGGCTGCCGCCATCTGACAGACCTGTCCGAGGGCAGCACCATGGACAAAATGACCAGGAGGGAGGGCAGCCTGGGAGGATAGGCCTCAGACCCTGCATCCCGCAGTGCTGGCCCTTTCTTCGCCACCCGGGCCCCTCCCTGGCCTCGGCCCCTGGGAGTTTGCAGACCCCTAGCCCTGCGTGTTTGGGATGGCTGGGGCCCCGAGTCACCGCGTGGCCGGCAGCCGAGAGCCAAGCGCCTGCTGTGTTTTCTCTGTCCCACTGCCAGCCCAGCCCAGCCCCCCTGAAACTGCAGCTCCGGCCAGCAAACAGGACTGCTGGGGCGGCCCACGGCCGTGAGTGAGCAGAGCCAGCGGGAAATCAAGACGTTACCTCTGAGGGCAGGACAGCTCTGCTCGCTCACACGTAGGGTGGTGCGCCCCGAGCTGACGGTGGGGTGAGCCCAGAAACCACTCAGAGTGATGAATGGACACTATAAAACCCTAGCGCTGGCACGGGAGCCTGGCTGGAGGGCGCCCTGGCCCTTGCTCCGGGAGCATGGCCAGGCCCGTGTGCTTGTCACGTTATGGGACACTGTCCTGGAGCAGGAACCATGAGCTCCAGGAGGCTGGGAGGCCGGAGCCACGCATCTCCGAGGTGAGGCTGCACGCCTGCTGCCGCATCTCTCGCTTCCCAGGATGCCATCTCTGGCATGTGTCAGCCCTACCTCCAGACCCGTGGGCGGTGGGTTTAGGGAGGTGGCAGGCCCTGGGGAGAAACGCAGGCTCCCCCATAAAACTCACGCCCTGGCAGCCTGGGGGCCCCAAGCTCCTGTCCAGGACTGCCCCACTCTCCATGTCAGCCCCTCTGGAAAGGCCATCCCAGTGCCAGGCTTTGGTGTCCGTGAGGCCCACGATGAGCCTCAGCTTAGTACCTTGGGTGACTACTCTGAACCTCAGTCTCTTTATCCAGAAAGTGGGACTAAAAAGACTCTTTCCTCTCCGGGATCTGCAGAGGACTGGGGAAATGTCTTGAGACCCCTGGCCCAGCGTCGTGCAGGCATCCAGCCCTAGGCTAGCTTCTGGCGGGCTGGGGGGGGCGCGGCGACTGGAGAGAAGAGCTGTCCCAACCTGCCCTGGACCCGTCCTCCACCTGGCCTCGGGGCGCTTGCTTCTTGACCAAGGTCCTCAGGGGCCAGGCCCTGGGGTTGGGGAGACTACACCGAGGCCAGGGTAGGGGGTTCCAAGACCCTCTAGCAGGTCTCCGTGCCTGCCCCGAGCCCCCGCCCCACCCCACTGCCGGCTGTTGGGTACTTGGTCTGGAGCGCCCCATCTGGAAGATGCGGCCAACTTCACGCTAGGCCAGATGACACGGCCTGAAGACCACAGTGACATCGTAACCGCTGGGGGGAGGTCTCGGTCCCACTCCCAGGGGAGATGGAGGCTGCTCTTTGGAGAGAATCAGGCTGTCTCCCAGGGCGGGACGTGAGGCCCGCAGGCCCACTTTCCCACGGCGGGCGATCCGCGGTTCCCACCGCTCTGACCCCCCTCCTTCCAGAGATAAGGGAGGCTCTGGGGAAGGGGCAGCGGGGGCTGCCAGGCGGGGGCTGTGCAGGGAGCGGGCTTCCTCTGGTGGAAGTCCTTCTCGGCCCAATGCGAGAACACCTGACTCTTTCCTGGAGGTGCCCACCCCGGCTTCTTGGTTCCTCCTTGGCTGTGGGGTGGCCAGGCAGAGCTGGGGCGTCTGAGAGAAACCCGTGGGGGCTTGAGGCCTGGGGACAGTGTCCCTGCATCCCAGCCGCTGTGGGCCAGCTCGGGCGTCTGCACTGAGCAGGTGGTTCTGCGGACCCCCCGGCTGCCGGGGGGCACAAAGGGGACCTGCTGTGAGGCATGTGTGCTTGAGGTGGTGTGGGCACGAAGCGGCCTCTCTGTAGGCCTTGCCTGCCTGCCCCCCACCCCCACCTCGGCTGTGGCCAGGGGCTCCAGGCCCGTCTCCATCCTGGGAAGCGGCCGGACAAGTGCTTCTCTCTCATCCCTGCTCTGCCTGGCCGGACTCCTGGCCGGGCCTCCACTGGCCTCCTGGAGATGGCTGCAGGCTCTCACCGTCCCGGGGGAGAGGCAAGAACGTGGGAAGTGACAGGCCTCGACTAGGAGCCTCCAGGGCTCGGGCTCTGGGCCGGGAGGGCCGTGGGCTGACCAGAGCCAGCTGTGCTGGCCTGCGGCAGTGCCCTGGAGGGGGTGTGGCCAGGGCAGCTGCTGGGGACTCTCATCGTGGCGCCCAGGGGACCTGACTGCACTTCCATAAGCCCTTCCTGGGGGTGGGGGGGCTTTCTCTGACCCCCTCCTGGGGTAATCCTTGGTCCCTCCGATGGCAGGACCACCCCTCCTACCCACCCAAGTCTTGAGGGAGGTTTTATCACTGTAAGGACTTCTGTGTTTCCCAGGACAATCCTGCTCTTGCTGAATCAGGATGGGAAGGCTGGCGGGAAGTGTCATGGTGACGGCAGGAAGGAGACCATGTCTCGTCCAGCCCACGCTGCGGGCTGGACCTGCTCTGCTGCTCGGTGCTCAGGCCGCCCCGGGCTCACACAGCTGGGGGATGGGGAGTAAAGTCCAGAGTGACGTCCTGGGTGCTCAGGTGCCGTCTGGGGGTCCCCGTCCTGTCTTCTCTGGCTTGCCAGCTTCTCTGGAGCTGGAAGGGCCTCTCGCCATTCCCTGCTGTCCAACCTGGCAGGGCCACTCGGCAGGGAATCTGTGGAGTGACCTGCCCACGGATGCAGTGACCGGGCCGGGAGAGGCCTCCTGGCAGGCTCGTCGCGCACCTGCGGGCCTCGGAACCCGGCGTGCACTCGGGCCTTCTGGTGGCAAAGCCCCTGCCTCGTTCCTGTGAGGGCCTGGTCCCCTGGCCGCCTGTCCCCTGGACTCAGGCGAGCAAGCCCAGCTGAGAACTGCGATCCTTCCAGGCAGGTTGGCGGCACTTCCGACCAGGCGTCTGTGGCCTCCTCCATCAGAGGCTCTGAGAGTCGGATGCTGGCTATGTTTGTCCCTTTACTGAGCAGACGCTAGCAGGTAGGCCCTTGGTTAAGGCCAGCGCAGGAGAAATGATCATTGTTGCCACCGTCAGCAGTCAGGGTCTGCTGGTGACAGCCTGCCTCGGGGGCCCGCCTGACCCCTGAGCCCGGGGCACGGTGCAGTTTTCCGGGAGGAGACCTCAGATGGGCGGCCTGCGGGCGCTGACACGGCAGAGCCCCGGTGCCCGAGGCCGGTAGTATGGCCTGTGGGCAGGGGCCGAGCTGCAGGGCAAGAGCCGGCTGCAGGAGCTGGGAAGCCCAGCTTCGATCCCTGAGCCCCAACATACCACAGGCGTGGCTGGAGGCCTGAGTAACGTTTGGAGGCCATGGTCCTCACGCTCGGGGCTTGGCAAGAGGAGGCGGACGTGTGCGAATGGGGAGCCCCGCCCTGCTGTGGGGAGGGCAAGGCACAGGAGTCAGGCCAGATCTTGCCCCCGCCCCGTCAGCTTCCCCCACTGAGCTGGGGGCGGGCTGTGTGAGGCGGCCACTTCCACCTGAGCCACAGTGGTCCAGGGTCTTGGCCCGAGGGCTGGGTTGTTGGGGGTGGCAGTGACGTGAAGCTCGCAGGGGCCGTGGCAAGCCTGAGGAAGGCGGCACATCCCCACTCTGGGAGTGGGGACAGCAGCCGCTCCTAGCCTTGCTCCGGAGAAGGGTGGCCTCCCCACGCCTGGCCTGCCTCTCTGCCTGGCAGGTGGGAGAGGTCTTCCCCTCCGCTTCTCTCATCTTTCACCCCGTCCCGTTGGGTCCCTTCCCTGTGAATTTCTGCTCATCCTGAAGCCCCCACCCCTACCCTGGGGTCTAGCCCCCTGATTGGATTCTCCTGCCCGTGGCTCTGTCCCTCCGTGTGAATGATGACTGCACCTTCCCCACCCTCCCCGGCTCTTTTCCAGGCATCTGTGGGAGACAGGTCTGGGCTGAGCTTCCACTCCCTTTGCCCCACCCCCACCCCGCTGCGCTGGACCCCGCTGGGCCGCTGGGCTTCTGACCCCACTCTGGCCTCAGCCAGACCCCAGAATCCCATTGACAAACCCTCCTCGTTCCCTGGTTCCCGGGCTCTGGCCAGAGCAGCTCTGGGGTGGGCAGCTGTATCAAAACTCAGAGGGCAAGACCCCAGAACTAGCGCATCTTCCATGAACAGACCTTAGGGAGAGGGTGTGGGTGCTCGGAGCTGGGGCCCATGGCTGGCTGGGTCAGAGCTGGGGAGTCCTCTGGGCTCACTTCTTGTCCCTCTGCATTTCACATGGACAGTGTCCGGCCCTGGGCTCAACCTGTGCACTCGGTGACCTTGAGTATTTGTGGTGTGGCATCGGGGCCTCAGAGGTGGGAGGGGCCGATGGCCAGCCCTGCCAGCTCCAGGCTCGGGCACCTGGGGAGGGAGCATACATGCTGGCTGGCCCTGGACGCTGGCTCAGTTGACTGCCACCCCTGTGACCACAGCGTCCTGTGGTCAGGTTGCACCTTCGGGTGGGGAAAGCGCAGCAGGAGGAGTGACCGCCGGGGCCCAGCAGGCTGCGTGGGTTGTTGGATGCGAGCCTGGTGATGCACCTGGCCGTCGATGTGCTGGTTGGTTCTGGCCGTCTCTCTGGGTGCCTGCTGTGGACCAGGGCCAGGCACACGGCTTCGGCCAGACTCCCTGCCGGGCATGCTCGTCTCCCCAGCCTTTCCTGCCTCTGGGCCAGTAGCCCTGCAGCTGCCCCAATGTCCTCCGATGAGCCGGTGAGCACGCCTGTGCCCTTGCCTGCTAGCTGGCCACAGGCTGGCTCACCACCTTCTCCAGGAAGCCTCCCCGTCGATCAGCCATCCCCGTGTCCTCTGCTCTGAGTGCAGCGTGAGCTCCAGGGCTGTCTGTGTGTCCTGGGCAGCTCAGTGTCCTCAGTGAGAGCCAGGCCTCGGGGGCTGTGCCCAAGGTGGGGGCATTCCGGCCTCGGGCGCTCCCGGGGCTAGAGCTGGCCTCCCCATAGCCTTTGCACGACAGCCGGGGAGTGAGGCCAGGCAGCCGCCACCACCAAGGGAGCCCCGTCACGCGCACGTATGCATGTGCACACGTGTGTGGGAGGCCTCCGGCCCAGCTCTGGGCCGGCCCTCCGCGGGTGCCTCCGGGGCCACACCGGGCCTCGGGCTCTCTGGCGTGGCGCCGGCGTCTGATGCACCCCAAGCTGGCTGGTCCCCGGAGGAGAGCATGTGGGGCAGAGGCTGCTCCACCTTGGGCTCCCCAGGGGTGCCCATGTGTGAAAGAGGAGGGCACCCCCAGTTCCTCCTGGCCCTAGCCAGGGGCAGCTGCTGTCAGGAATGGCAGCTGGGTGCTAAGAAACAACCGTGGTTTTAATTTCCCTTTCCTCTGCTTGGGTGAGGAGTCCCGCCGGGTAATGGGTTTACCACGAGGCTGGCGCTGGGACCAGCTGGCTCCCTGCTCCTGAAATAAACTCAGGCAGCAGCCTGGGGGTGGGGGTGGGGGTGGGGGTGGGGGGGGCGGGCGTTCTGCGTGCAGGCGGGCTGGACCGCGTGTGGCCCGGGACTGAAAGCTGACCTCCTGCCCTGGACTGGGCTCCGGATGTCAGGGTGGAAAGAGCCAGGCAGGCGATGGTCACCTGAGGGCCCAGAGGTGGCCGGGAGGTCCCTTGAGCCCTCCCTAAGGCCGAGAGAAGAGGAGTCTGAGAGAGAAGCCTCCTTCCAGCCCCTTCCTGGCCCTGGCCCTTCTTTCCTGCTTCTGGGGGTCCTGTGGGGGGCTGTCTGGTCACTGGCCTGGCTTGTTACAGTCCCTGTGTCCACCCGGGCACCTGCTCGTCATTGCGCCCCCCCCCCCCCCCCGAGGAGGGACACAGGACCTGCCTGACTTCAGCAGGCGGAGAGGGGAGTGAGCAGAGGTGCTAGCAGAGCCAGAGCCCGGGGCCTGGAGCATCCCAGGGTGGCCTGTCCCCCCATGAGTGGGCACGGCCTGGTCTCCACCCCTGCCCAGCGCCCAGTGCCACAGCTACCTGTGGGTGCCCAGCACCTGCTGTTCTACTCTGGAGCCTGCTCTGTCCGTGGACCTGCATCCTCGAAGTCCAGGCACCTAGGGGTCCTGGGCAGTGACTTCTGGGGGCTTCTCCGGTGCCACTCCTCTCTCGCATGCCTCTGTCTGCAGAGGGCTTAGCTCCTCCTGAGACGTGGGGACCCAGGAGTGCCCAGTCCCCAGGAGATGGCGAGGTCCAGACCTGCGGGCTCCCCCTCAGAGGTCAGACAGTGTCCTCGATGCCTTGGCCTCCTTGGGTGCCATTGGAGGGCCTGCTCGGCCCATGTCTTGTCCCCCCGGAACAGACAGACTCCACAAGTGAAGGGGAGCTCGGCCGTGATCTGCTTCCTGCCGGCCCCCCACCGACCCAGGAACATGGTACTTCTGCCCTGAAGCCCCATGTCAGGGGCCTGTGGTGGGTTGGGCCCCACGCTCAGGGGTAGTGTGGCGTTTTGGGGGCAGCACGGGGCCCTCACCCCAGCCCGGGTCCTGGCGAAGGAGCCCAGCGGCCGCCCAGCTTGGAGAGGAAAGCTGGAGCCGGCCTGGCGGGTGGGGGGAAACGGCTCCTTCTGCTGACACACAGACATTCCGCCGGGCAGAGACGCCCAGCCCGCATTTCTGCATCGGGAAAGCATTTCCCAAACAGCTTCCAGACCCCACAGCCGCGGGCCTGGATGCGCTTGGCGGCACCGGAGCGGGGGTGGGGGCGCAGTGGGGCGGCTGTGGGCACCGTCTGTGCGGCTGGTGGCGTTCTGTGCTCGGCGGGTTGCTCCCTGCACCACCATGCCCAAGTCCTCCTGCCTGGCCTCGTGGGGATGGAGGCCCAGAGTCCTCCGCAGTCCCTGGTCCTTCAGGGGCATGCTGCTGGAGCTCATACCATACCTCGTGTTGTCCTGGGATCTGAGGACCTCACTGTAGCTCTCAGACATTGCTGGTCCCCAGAACTGTGTCCTATGGGCAGGACTTGGGGGTCTGCACAGGAGACTGAGGCTGGTGCCCCCCGCTTCCTGTCTTTGGTTCTTCCTCCTCCCATGGCCCTGGTCCTGAAAGACATCAGAGTGGAGTCTGCATGGGACTTAGTGATACTTCGCAGGGTCTCTGCAGGGCCTTCACCCCAGAAGGGTGCTAATGGAGGAACCCAGGCCCTGTTGCCCAGCAATCTCTGAGTCAGAGCTTCTGATGGTGTCCCTCTGCCCCTCCCTTGGAGACAGAGCTTGTCTCCACGGCCTCCTGTCCCCCTGCCTCCTGGCTGGTGGCTGCAGACGGGGGAACCCTCGGGTTTCTATGAGCACTGATTTGTGAGCTGTTGGAAAATGAGATTTACATTGCAGTGATAAACTGCTAGCCCACATGGAAGGCACCATCCAAACAGCGATCTGACAGTGTGACCATCAGAGAGACTTAGGGAGGCTTCCAGGGTGAGAGGCTGGAGTTCAAGGGCTGGTGTGCCGTTCAGAGGGAGGACAGGAGAGAGGCTCACCCAGGAGGCTGTGGCAGACAGGCAGGCAGGTCCCAGGCAGGCCTGTTTCTGCCCTGCCGGGTGCCTGGCAGGCAGGGAGCCAATGGGAAGGGCTGGCCTCTGCACTGCAGGCAGGACTGGGGAAGGTGAGGTGCCTCTCTCCCACGGGCTTGAGGTTGCCCCCTGGGACCCCCTGTGGGCTGGGCAGAGTGCCAGCCAGCAGGGCCTTGGCCCCAGTAGTGGATCAGGAGGTGGAGGGCCGGCCTAGGCAGTGTCCCAGGGGTGAGACCTCAGGGGCCAGCATGGGGCTGCGGGTCAAACGCTCATGAGGCCTGTATGCATAGGTTCTTATGATGCTGCCTGCTCTGGACCAAGCTGGAGCCTCAGGCTGTGCCCTTGAGCAAAGTGGGGGTTCAGGGGTATGGGGTAGGATGTGCCTCCAGGGCTAATGTAGCCTGACACCTGGGGCTTGCTGCCCTTGCTAGGGAGTCCATTTTCGCTCTGACCCTCTCCCACCTGCTGTAGGGGTGCAGGGACTCCCTCTGGGTGTCAGCCCCCATCCAGTGGAGGACATGATAAGGCAGGGTGCTGGACACCAGGCTTGGGGGCTGCAGGCGTCTTTACCCCCGGGGGATTTCCACTTTGGGGGTTGGACTCCACGTGCCTGGCTCTCTCCATCCACCTCACACTTGACAGAACCCAAACCACCTGTCTTTCCGAAGCCCCCAGTGGCATTGCCAGGGTGGCCTCCCTTTCTGCCTTGCTGTCTTCCGTGTAGCTGCTGGGAACGTATGTGTCCGTGTGCAGGCACGTGCCTGCACATGTCTGTGCGGGGTCCTGTGTGGGTCACGTGTGTATTTGCACACGTGGGTCTGTTTGTGCACGTGTCCCTGTGTGTCTGCCCGAAGGGTGCCTGTGTGCGTGCCGCGGGTCCGCGTCGGGGTGCCGGGAGCGCGCCGGAATACGCGGGGCGCGGGGCTGTGCACTGCGGGACCAGAGCGGCCCGCGGGGGCGGGGCGGGGCGGGGGCGGCCCCTCCGCCTAGTGGATTTGGCCTTCACCTGCGGGGGGCGGAGGGAAAGCCGAGAACAAAAAGGCGAGGGGCGGGGCGCCGGGCTCAGAGCGCGGCGGGCCGCTGGGGTGCGCGCAGCTGGCTGGCCGGCCATGGGAGCGTCCCGCGGCCGCGGGGGACTGGCGGCGCTCTGGTGCCTCGGGCTCCTGGGGGGCCTGGCGCGCGTCGCGGGCACGCACTACCGCTACCTCTGGAGGGGCTGCTACCCGTGCCACCTGGGCCAGGCCGGCTACCCCGTGAGCGCCGGTGACCGGAGGCCAGGTGGGCGCCCGGCGGACTCTGCGCGGGTGGGGGGGGCGGGCGCCTCCCTCCGCCGCGGGCTCCCTTTGCACCTCTTTTTGAAGCTGGCGCCCAGGCGGCTGACAGCGCGGAGGCTGGAGGGAGCAGGGCGGGGGCAGTGCCGCTGGCCGCCGCTTCCTCTGGGACAGGGCCCTTCCTCCCTGAGTCATCCGACCTTCTGTCCCCTCTCTGGTTTGGCTGCAGGGTCTGCTGACAGCTGAATGGCCTCTTGACCAGAGGGAAGAGAAACAGCCCCTTGCCTTTGCCTGTGGCACGGGGGGGGGCGGGGGCATTTGCCCTACACTGGCGGCTCTGGGGGGGGGGGCGGCAAACAAGAAGGCAGGCTCAAGAGAGAGCCCTCTGGGGTCCCTGAGTAAAGTCTGCCGTTCCAGGGTCCCCAGAGCACGGCCCGTTGGGGGTTGCGTGTGGATGTGGCAGGTGCCATCCTTTCTGTCACCTTCCCCAAGCCTTGGGGGTGTGGTCAGCCCAGTGGGCTGCAGGGTGAGCCGGGAGGACCCAAGCAGCTCATGGAAAGCGGATACACCCTTGTCTGGGTCCGTCCTGCCTCTCCCTGCACTTTAGATCTGGTACCCACGCTGGGCCAGCCTCCCCGCAGGAGCTCCTTAGAGCTTGGGACCGGTCATCCTTGGGAGTGGGAGGTGGGGCGCGGGGAGAAAGCACCTGGGTCACAGCGCGGGGCGGGGCGCGCCCCTCCAGGTCGTCCCTGGCCCCTGAGTGTGGCTCTGTGCAGGGCACCTGGTCTTGGAGGTTCTGGCCCTGCTATGCTGTCCCCTGAGACATGCCAGCTGGGTCTCAGGCTGGGTCCCCACGGGGTGGGCAACATTCCCACTCGGTGGCTCAGCCAAGGCCAGGCCGCTGTGGCAGTAAGTGCCGTGAGGCTGTGTAGCCTGCAGAGGGGGGCTGTGTGGGGCTGGGCTTTGGGGAGCCCCCACCCTGCTCTGGGGCCTGCGTGGCCTTGTGGAAAGGAGGACGAGGGCCTGTGGAGGACGGGGTGCCATCTCTGGGCATGAGGACCCCGTGGCATGTTTGGGGCAAAGCAGGTTCTGAACTTGATAACCATGTGAGTGGGCTTCCTGGCAGCGTCCCAGAAGGCTCAGGTTTCCATGGAAGCATGGGTGAGGCTTCAGAAGGGGCTGATTGGGGGGTATCTGCAGGGGCAGCTTATGGACCCCGGCATGAGCCCCTGGCCCAGGAGCTGGTGGAGCCTCCATGGGCTCCCAGCAGCATTGAGATAGGTTGCCCAAAGCACGACCTGGGGAGTCAGCCCAGTGTTGGCTTGGACCCGCCTGCTCCTGGCTCCTCTCTGTGCTGGCGTGAGCTACACCGGGACGTGTGGCGGCTGGGCCTCAGGCTGGAGAAGGCAGAGGGGGTTTGCACCCGGCTATTATGCCTGGTTTCACTGGGTCAGCATGGGAGACTCGGGACCTTCAAGCTCTCTTTCAACTTGGGGGCGGGGGGGGCGGGACGCAGGCCCCCCTCTGTGCTGTCTGGGGGAGTGATGTTTTCTCTGTAGTTCCAGGGCCTAAGGTGTCAATGCTCAGTTGGGGCCCTGCCGTTTGGGGTCTCAGGGCACTGGTCCCACAGCAGGAAGCACCGGGTGTAGGCAAGTTATCTTGGCCGGAGAGAGCAGGCCTGCAGGGCAGGCCCTGGGGAGGGCATCCAGCCCCCAGAGAACACAGTGGACCTCACTGGGGGAGTCAGGAGGTCGGGCTGGCCAGAGGCCCCGTGTCTTCCCATCTCTTTGTCCCTGACCTCCTGCCCCCTCCTTTAAGGGCCCCATGATGACACTGGGCCCACCTCGAGATCCTTAACGTAAGCCCACCTGCAGAGTCCCTTTTGCTGGTGGGACTCTAGGGTTTGGGATGTGAACCCTTTTGGGGGGGCATTATTCAGCTGACCCCACTCAGATCACTGAGCCTGTGGCTGTCAGGCCACAGCCGTGGCCACGGCCATGGGCACAGGGTCAGCAGCTCCAGGTGTGTGCAGTGGGCTGAAGACAGCTCTCTGCCCTGCCCCCACGTGGCTGCCTCTGGAGTGGGGCAGGCAGGGTTAGGGAACTGGGCCCTGCCTTGCTGCCTGAGTGTCTGTCTCCTCTCTGAAGGGGCCCCAGCAGGAGGTCAGGTGGCCAAATGCCCTGCTGCCCTTCAGCAGGCTTCCCTTGCCCAGAGAGGTGAAGGGGGAGGCTTCAGGTCCTTCAGCCCTGAGCTGCCTGCCGTGTCCAGATACCCACACGGGCTGACAGCCCTCGGTGGCGCTGGAAGTGGAGGCTGAGCTCGTTGCACCTAGCCGGGCTGCCGCTCACAGATGCTGTCCCTGCCAGAGGCAGGTTGCTGATCACCAGGCAGTGCCACCCCAGGGGCCAGGGGAGAGCGTGGAGCTGCGGTCAGCGCGTCAGCCCCTCCCGAGAGGGGCGCCGTAGGAGACGGCTTGCAGACCTGGCCCTGCGCATCTTAGCAAGGAGCAGCATTTCTGTCCACTGGTGTGGACACTTGGGTCTGAATGTTCCTGTGCGGGCAGCAGGGGGGCCAGAACAGTGGTCATGTGGGCAGGGGGTGTGAGCCAGGGCGGGAGGCCCCCGGCTGTCAGGGCAGCCCAGCTGGAGGGGCCCTGCTGGCTGACGGCAGCCTCCTGCCCCTGCATTCCCTGAGTGCTTCTTCCCAGATTGTCGTCTGTCCATTTGGTGTCCTTGCAGCCCACAGGCCTGATGGGCTGGCTGAGGGGCTGATGCTGTCCGGGGCTCCCCTTGCATCCTTGGACGGCTTGCTCAGACCTGCCCGGGAGCTGCTGGAGGATGTGGTCTTCCAGGTGGGCTTGGCCCCCCAGTCAGGGGTCCGAGCGGCTCAGGGGTGTAGCACTGCCTGAGCCAGCCTCTCTCCTAGCTGGGGGTCTGGAGTGAGCCGAGTGTGAATGTGGGGCTGCCGGAGGAGAGCCGGCTTTCCAGAAGCAGCGCCCCTGCCTGCCTGCGCACCCGGCCCCGGGGCCACGTCAGGAGCCCAGCGGAGTGCCAGAATGACGCCTGGCAGGGCTGGTCTGGACACTGCGGCTGCCATCCATCCCCCCCAGACAGCACACACCTGGCGCGTCTTCCCAAAGCTTCGCTAAGCACCTACTGTGTGCCCAGGGCTGTGTCCCCTGCGGTCTCGTCTTTACCTCTTCTCAGTCCCCGTGGGTGGGTGCTGCCCGCCCTCCCCTTCCATCCGCTCCCCACCCAGCTGACTCTCCTGCAGGAGGGCCCTGGATCCCTCTGTGCCCCTGCCTCTTGGCGGCTCTGCTGGGGGCCTTTGACCTCTGCCTTCAGGCTTCTTCCCGAGAATCACCCGGCTCCATTCTGAGAGAGCTCCAGGCTGCCACGGGCAGAAGAGAGCCTCCCTGGGTGTTCGGTCTTCTCTCTGAGGCGCTTGGCAGGGCCCCAGGGGTCTCCCCGGAGTGCACCTGGCCTGTGTGCGCAGAGGCCCTGGCCTCCTGGGATTGGTTTGGTGTCATTTCTTGGGCGCCAGGTCCATTCTCAGCTCACGGGCTGGAGGCACGGTTCCCGTGCGTGTGGGAAGCATAAGCTCATGGGCAGGCATTGGGGTTGGCGGGGGGAGCCTCGCCCTGTGGCCCACCTTTGGCACTCTTCACAAGTGGGCTCAGATGGCCCGCGTTTTAGGATGGAAGCATGGGAGCTGGACATTTTCACGGTGGGAACCGGAGGATGGAGTTGTGGCTTGTAGATGATGGAGTGGAGCGTCTGTGTGTCTGTGGTTGGGGAGGCTGGTGTCTCAAGAGTGTGGACTAGCCCGAGGCCCGGGCCTGGGCTTCCATCCCCATGCCTGGTGCGCCAGGGCCCCCCCCCGTGTCTGCAGCGGCTCCCCCCTTGGTCTCCGTGTCTTGGACAGTCATGTCCCTTGCACACAGGTGTCTCAGCAGCCGGTTCCAACCACCTCAGTCACCTCCCAGCCGCCCCGGGGGCCCAGGTTGGGGGACGGAAGTCTGGAGGGAGGGATGAGAGGTGAGGGCAGCCCCCACCTTCCCCGTGCCTCTGCGTTCCTCCTGGAGGAGGTGACCCTCCTGGGGTGCAGGCCCGTGGGCCTCCAGCTCTAGGGCGGGTCTTTCTGCCTCTCCAGTTCTCAGCTGGGCTCCTGCGGTGGCTACCCAGGGCCTTTGGGCTGGCCTCATCCACTTCTGGTCAGCACGTTCCCTGGGCCCTGAGGTGCGGTGGGCACGGGTGTCCTGCCCTGGTGGTCGGTGGTCTCAGAAGGTGGGTGTTCTCCCGGAAGTGCCTGGGTCCTGTCTGGGGGATGCTGCTGGTGGTCTCCTGTCCCCCTGGCATTGGGAGGCCCTGGGGGGACCCAGGCAGACATCACCCGTGTTAGTTCTCCGGGACAAATACAACAGTAGACGTTTATTCTCTGACTGTTTTGGAGGCTGTGTCGGCAGCTCCCTCTGACCCTTCCTTCTCTTGTTTTTCCGGCCTTGCGTGGCCCCCCTTGTTCCTTGGCTGTGGCCACCTCATTCCAACCTCTGCCTCCCTGTGTGTCTTCTATGAGGACCCTAGTCGCTGGATTTAGGGACCCCCTTATCCAGCATGGATAACTAATTACATCAGCATCTTCAGGTCACATTCTGAGGCTCTGGATGGATGTTAATCTGGGGGACATTGTTCAGCCCTCCTACCCCCCTGCCAAAACCTGGGCAAGGGCATTTCATGAGTTACTGGTTTTTCCTTTTGGGCTCTTGGGTCCCAGAGAAACGGCTGACACCGTCCTGAGAGTATTTCTGGATTTGGACTTTGGAATTGAGCATGAGCTCCAGGTTCAGTCTTGAAAGGTGTGAGGAGCTGGGCCTCTCCCAGTGCCCTCTGCAGCCCCTGCATTGTCCAGACCACCGCTCCCTGCATTCTCTCTGACCCCCAGGGCTCCCCACATTCTGGCCACCCCCAAGGTGGCGGTCCTGCCCCCCGAGCAGGCTGGCCAGGTGTGAGGGGCAGGCCCCGCCTTCTCCACACTCTGCTCCGGGCAGCCAGCGTGGGCCCGGAGCTCAGAGCTCAGGCACCTGGGTGGGGTTCTGTGTCCTCAGTGAGGAGGCCTGGATCGGGGTCCCTGGGGCGGTTAACCCTTGGCCCTGTGTCCCTGTCCAGATGTAGATGAGTGCCAAATGCACAATGGCGGCTGTCAGCACAGATGTGTGAACACACCAGGCTCCTATCTCTGCGAGTGCAAGCCCGGATTCCGGCTCCATGCGGACGGCAGGACCTGCTTGGGTAAGCGCCCGGCAGCCCTGGGTGTGGCTGGCCCCATCCTGGGCCCTGTGCTACCTCCCTGCCTGGGCTCCTGGCCTCGGCAGTGCCCCCATCCTCCTGGCTGTGCCCACCGGGCTGGGGCTGGGGCCCCTGTCCTCCTGGACTAGGAGACCCTAGGGGGCCTGTCTGCTCAGTGGCTCCGTCCTGCTGAGTGTGTGCAGCTCCTTGGGGTTCTCGCCAGCCTGTTATGGGGCAGGGCTCCCCCATGGTGAGGCTGAACCCTGTGACCCTGGGATGCTGAGGCCATGTTCCTGGGGTGCCTCTCTTGGGGAGGAGCCTCTGGGCCCCCACACTATAGAGGGCCTTCTCAGCCGAAGCTGTGGTGGTGGGTGAGCAGGGTCCCAGGCCCGGGGACCAAACTTGGGAGCGATTTGGGTACTTGCTGGGTGGCAGAGGTGGCTGGTGAGGGCAGGGGCAGGGCCAACTTGAAGCCACTCTTGGCCTGCAGAGCTGGGGTTCCTAGGCCCAGGCCCCCCCACCCCAGCCTTGGGAAGCATAGGGGGCTGGGCTGTGGCGGGTGGGGAAGAGGTAGCTGAGAAGCAGGACTCCAACCCTCACTTCTTCTGCAGGGCTTTTTTTCCATGGGAAGTAGACTCGATGGAGGTGGCCTGGCCACAGCCTGCTGTCCCTGCAAGCATGGAGGGTTACCGGGGAGCGGGGGACGGTGCCAGGCGCCTGCTGAGGTGGAGGGTTGGGGGGCTGCAGGCCAGGGTCTGGTGCTGACCACTCAGCGCTCAGTCCCCGCCCTCCCTTGCCCCTCTCTTGGCTGGCTCTGGACGCAGGGGCCGAGGGCACGGGGCTGCTGTGTATGGGAGGCCGTGTGGTGGTGGTTCTCTGGGGGGCTGGGGGCAGGACCCCCCTCATTTCCACCCTGGAGACGGAGTGGGCCTGGCAGGCTCGGAGTGGCCTCATTCCTGCTCGCCTTGCTGCTATGTGGCAGGGCGGCCCGCCAGCCCCGGGGGGCCCTCCGGGCACACACTCTCACATGTCCGGGCGCCCGCAGGGAATGAGGCAGCTACTCCGCAGTTTCTCCGGGTCGGGAAGTGGAAACAGATGTGGGAAGTGTTGTAATGTGCTTCCAGACAAATCTGACGGGGTTGCAGCCCCCAGCTGCTGCCCTCTGGGGGCTGCGGGGGGCACTTCTGGGACCCCGCTGGCTCACCCGGGCCCCCGGACATCCTGGAGAAGGGTGTCGCTGGGGGTTGGTCCCAGGGTGGGACCGGGCCAGGTCTGGGGGCTGCCCACTGCCTCCTCCCTGCTGTGGGCTCCCCTGTGAGGGGCCTGGGGCTGGGACACACCTCCCCGTCTCTCTGGTCTCCCCATCTGCCGATGACGCCTTCCCTGAGGTGCTGGACGGCAGGAAGGCCCGCTGGTGATGGGTGAACAGCATGCAAAGGGAGGGGCGCCTTCCTGGGACAGGCTGTGGCCCCTGAGAGTGGCCTTAAGCTACTGGCTGTGGGAAGTTCCGGAGGGGTGCCCCCAGCCTTGCCCTGGCCCCCAGCCCACCGCCTGCTATGCTGGATCTCTTCCCAGGAGCCTTCCTTGCGTGTGCTCTGGGCTCCAGAAGTCTTGATTTGTGGCATTGGTTTATTTTAAAGGTCTCTTTGGGGTCTGATGCCAGGGCTCCTGGGCATGGTGTGCACAGCCTGGCAGGAGGCTGCTGGGACCTCACGGCCCCTCTGCCCGGCACCACCAACACCGTGCACCCAGGCAGGCCCCAGCGGCCTCCAGCTCTCTCAGTGCTGGTGCCCACTTCCTGGCCACTCCCCATCGCTGGCAGTAGTTTTCTCAACGCTGGTGTTTGGCGTCTGTCTCTCTCTCTCGACTATAGCTCCCAGCAGGAAATGCACACTCTGCCCTACTTACCTACACACACCTGGCTCTTTTTGGTGGCTTCTTGGTACCGGGAATCCCTGGAAGCTGACAGCTTGCCAGGGTGCAGGCTGGTGCCTGGGTCCCCCACAGGGGTCTGGGGTTGGGGCGGGTTTGTCAGGTTTGGTCCACTGGGAGCTGCCTTTCCTGGAGGGGCCTGGGCTTTGCTGAGAAACTTCCAGAGTGGATAGCGGTCTCCAGGGAGCTTCTTCCCAGGCAGAGTGGGAAGTGTTTGCCCTTCTTGCTGAGGTACCCCTTTTGGTTGCTGGGGTACCTGTCCAGCCACAGTGGTGGCCAAGCATCTTGGGTCGTGGATGAGCGGCCTCCAGGTGGGGGCCTGGTGGAGGGCGTTGCTGGACCCTCCTTGGGCTCTGAGTGGTGTGGAGCTTGATGGACTTCCTGTCACCGAGAACTGTAGGGCTCTGTCCCCCTCTCCTCTGGGACTCCCAGGGTACAGGACATGGGGAGGAGCTGGGCCTTGTCCGAGGTTTGCAGGATGCCTTCTGAGCTCAGATCACCCTAGGGCTGCAGCTGATACTTATGGGAGAAATTAGTATAGGAATCCTGCCCCCCCCACCCCTCCCCCCCGCCCCGGGCAGCTGCGGGGCTGGCTGCACAGCTGAAAGACAGCTGCTCGGGGACCTCCCCTGCGGCCTGCTGGGATCCTCTCTGGAGGAGGGGTGCTGGTAGCTCTCCTGGGACTTTGCAGGCTGGCAGGAAACAGCCCCAGGCGCCCACCCCCATCCAGCCGCTGGGAGTAAGAATTACAGCGATGCTGGAGGTTGGGGTTGGAGAAGGAGCCCCCCTGCCCCCTGGGGTATGACCATCGTTCCTGTGTTGCCAAGTCATGGGACCCTGAGGGATGTCGGAAGTCCTCAAAGGCACACTTGAGAGGGGGCCTTGAGACACACGAGGGGGCCGTGAAACACTTGTGGAACTTGCCTCCGAGGCAGGGAGAGGACAGGAAACGCACAGCTTTCTCCTTTACAGAAGATTTGGTGGAAATAAAACACAGAAAGGTTTCAGTTCTTAAAAATGAGAATTTGCCAGAAGGATTTTGCCATCAGCCCGAGGCCCCTGAGCACCACCCACTTAGCCTGGGCCCCAGAGAAGCAGCAGTGGCCTGGCATCATGGGGCACTCCATTGCCAGGGAGCCTTCCTGGGTGTGTCCCCCAGCCTCTGGGATGGGAAGAGCAGGGCCCAGCATTAGTCTGCCCTGCTTGTCACCCTCGGGTCATGGAGCTGGCCTCTTCCCTTTTCCAACTTGGGGCAGTAGGGCCTGGGAGTGCTTTGGTCAGGTGACGTGTTTAGGAAGGTCATTCTTGCTTCTCTGTGACATCTTGCAGAGCGCCAGCCTGTAAACCCACAGAGACCCGCCTCTGGGTGCTTTAACACTTGGTGCTGGGAAACCCACCTCCTCTGCGCAGCTGGGCGCTCTGAGCCTGCAGGACACCTGCCCTGTGGTCCCTTCTGGACCCTGCTCTTAGACGTGGGTGCTTCCCATGTCTCCTTAGGCAAGCAGTACACCAGGGGGTCCCTATTAGGGACCACGGCATCACTGGCTCCACCGGTAGAGGGTCCCGTGTGATGCCCTGGGCCAGCCACTTGGAAGAGGTGGGCTCTCCATCCTCCCCTCCCCTTGGCCTCTGCTCCTATGGCCTTTTGGACTCACCCCCCCCCCCCCCCCCCGCCACAACACCAACCCTTGGGGACGATTCTGCTGTCAGCATGCACTCCCCACCCCCATTCACCAGCGGCCGGATGCCCCACCCTGGTTCCCTCTTAGGAGTCCCATGGGCCCTGTGGCGCCCACAGCGTAGGGGAGGGGCTCCCCAGCTCTGCCTTTCTCTGGACCTCCGGGCAGTCTCTTTCCCCGCCAGGCCGGGGGGTCTCCCAGTGAGGGGGCAGCGAGGGGAGGCCTGAGGGAGGCCGCCTGGCCCTGCTGGAGGCCCCAGCATCTGGGGCTGGTGCCAAAGACACAGGCAGCGGGAAGGTAGAGATCTCCAGGCTTGTCTCCAGACCCATCCCTGCAAAGCTGCACGTGCAGTTCTGAGAATGTTCTCCAGTGCCCCCAGTGAAGCAGGCTGCAGCTGCAAGAAAGCAGTGTGCCTTCCCAGCCCCGTGGGCGGCCCCGCCCCTGAGATGCCCCTGGGACGTCACAGCTTTGCCCAAGCCCAGGGGCCCAGCAGTGCAGCCAGCTGGTGCCCAGGGGTGATGGGATGGTCACACTCCAACCCAGCGGGGCCAGGGGCAGCGGACACCCAGCGGGGAAGCAAGGGCAGACGGGGCCGTGCGGCGGGGAGGGTTGGAGCCAGGGATGGGGTTGGGCGGCTGGGCTGTGTGAACAGCAGCGGGGTGCTCATGCCTTTGCTTTACCCCGAGGCAGGTGGTGCTGGGCAGGCGGTCGGCACAGCCTGGGTCCTGGGGCCCCTGTTGTGGCTGTCTCTCCCTGGCTGGTGGGTGTGTGGCCTGTGATGAGGCTGGTTTGGCCCCCGGCACGTGGGTGAGGGCGGCCACTTGCAGAGCCTGCAGCACGGGGGCCCCAGCCGAGGGTGGGGGACAGGACAGCACAAGGCAGAGGAGCGGGCAGCCCATGCCTGGAGGGGTGAGGTGGGCAGGGCCCCAGTGAGTTTTCTCTTCTGCCCTGCCGTGCTGGCCCTGTCCCCAACAGAGGGCTTTCCAGAAGGAAGGACCGTGTGGGTGGCCTTGACCGCACGTGGTGGGAGGCTCTCGGGACCTAGAAATCAAGCCAGTCCGAGGACCATAATTACCAAACCGCGTGAAGGCAGCGGGAACCAGAGCCACCCCTGAACCTGCCTGGAGACCACGGGGCTGGGTTTGGAGGCTGCAGCAGAGCCGGCTGGTGGGCTCAGCATACTGCTGACGGCACTGCCCTCCTGCTGAAGCCAGGGCACAGCCCCTTGCCTTGCCCACAGAGCGGCTCAGGGTCAGCCATCCACTGTCCACCTGCTGCTTCCTCACGGCACTCGGATGTGCCGGGCCCTGGGCTCCTGCTCCACACCCGTGCCCGGGTCTCGGGGCTGCCCCTGTGCCTGCACGAGCAGAGACCCTGGGGGCACAGGCAGGGCGGCTCCCCCCCCGCCTCCGCCGGGGGACGTGTGTTTTCTACTGTCCGGTCTCCAGCTCAGGTAGGGCCCCATTGCCTTTGGGAGTGGACGCCTCGCCTGGAGGCCCCTGGGTGGTGGCGGCCCCTGCTGGCAGAAGGCGGGGTTGCAGTCCAGCTCCTAGAACCCGCGCAGGGTGGGGGCTGGAGCCCTGGGTCCTGGATTTGCAAACCCGGGAGGGAGGGTGTGTTAGCTCAGGCGCTGTGACAAGTCCCGCCACCGCGCTGCTTGAAGAGCAATTTATTTTCTCGCAGCTTAGGAGGCAGGAAGTTCCAGATCATGGTGCCGGCCAGTGTGGGTCCTGGTGGGGCCTCCTGGGATGGAGAAGAGACACAGAGAGACAGAGATCTCATGTCTCTTTTTATAAGGACGCAAGTTCTGTTGGATTGGGGCCGCAACGTTATGACCTCATACAACCTTAAATTTCTCCACAAAAGCTCTGCCTTCGAGCACAGTCACATTTTTGTGGTTTCAATTTTAGGGGTGCGCTTATGAATCTTGGAGGGACACAAACACTCACCCCAGAACCTCCCGTTTTCTGCTGGGCTCTCGGCTTTGCTTCAGGTCTGAGCGTGGTCCTCATTTGCGGGAGCGCCCAGGCTGGGACATGGATTCCATGGCCGGGTTTTGAAGTGACGCGAGGGGCCTGGAACCTTCCCCACCAGCTCTGGGCACTGGCCACGTCAAAGCCGGCTCCTCCCCGAGCTGCACAGCCCAGTGCCCTAGAAAGATCTGTCTCGTTGAGCTTTCCGGGAACCCGTGGCACAGTATGTGCGGGATGACACGGGGCTTGGCTCCCTCATGCACACAGCTTGGGAGCATCTGGAATGTTAGGACTCGTGCAGCAAAGCGGCAGGAGATTGGAGCCCGGGTTCCCTCTGCCTGCCCCCCCTCCCCCGTGATTTCTCCCCCGCATGCTACAGCAGGCCCTGCGCCTCATCGTCCCCATGCCTGACTTGGGGGCTGTGCCTGGCAGGAGGGGCTCCTTGCCTGCTCCTGCCACAGCTCCCTGGGTCCTCCTGGGTTCTCCTCCCTGCCCTGCCGGCCTCCCTGCCTTGGGCTCCAAGACCCTCCCTCTGTGTGCCTGTCCCACCCTGTCAGGAGGAGCTCTGGTCCCCATCACGAGCCTCCAGCAGGGATGCAGTTGGACCGTGAACACAAACAGCCCCAGGACCGGCGGGTGCTCAGGTCATGCTCGGAAACGTCTGAGTGACAGAGCTGAAGCATAGCGTGTCAGCGGGGCCTCGGGGGGATCAGCGCAGACTCGGGGGTGGCTGGGTGGGGAAGGGGCTTCGTGGCTGGGCGACAGCAGATGGTGGCAGCCGGCCCTGGTTGGGCCCAGGCCTTGTGTCTCTGCTGCTCCACTGTGCGTGTGGCAGGTGCAGCCAGGAGACACAGCCACCGCTGCCACCCCCGTGTCTTTTCTGGGCACGTCCCGCTAGGGCCGGGGCCCTCGGCAGGGGCTCCCCCACCCTGTGCCTCACGGGAGGAAACTGGGTGCTCTCACGAGTGCTGTGTTTTGGACTTTTCAAATGTGCTTGCCTTGAAAGGCACTAAGAGCATCAGCGTGGTCCTAGGGTCCTCAGAGCTCTGTGGCCACATGCCTAGTGTGTGTGGATGCGATGGGTGGGCCTCGGTGCCGCCAGGCCTGCCGCCCCTACTCCCACGTAACCCCCCCGGGGGGCTCCAACAGGAGCAAGGCCAGGCCTCTGGGCCATGGTGGCCTCCATGGCAGCCCCACGCCCACACTAGCCCTGGCCCTACAGGAGAGTGGGAATGTCTGGGCCCCCTCCTCCCACAGCTGCCCTGCTGCCTCCTCCGGGAGCCTCCCAGGCTGCCTGGCCTCTGAGCCCCGGACGCGCTGGCTCTTGGTGATGTGGGATGGCTCTGGAGCGCCTGTCTACACCCGGTCCTCAGGCAGGCTGGGGACAAAGATCTGGAAGCGGGTCATGGTCCGTGAACCCTGTGTATGGGCCGAGAAGCAAAGCCAGGCCTGTGAACACCACAGGAACAGTGTCCCCTCTCAAAGTCCTGCTTCTGGGTCAGAGATGGAAAGGAAGAGGGGCGCAGAGAGTCCTGGAGGGTTTCTGTGGGAGGTGCGCCGAGCCCGATGAGGGTCGGCCCCTGGGCTGGGTCGTCCTCCTGAGCTGTGTGCACAGCTCCTGTCTGTGTCCCCAGCCATAAACTCCTGTGCCTTGGGGAATGGGGGCTGCCAGCACGAGTGTGTCCAGCTCACAGTGACCCAGCACCGCTGCCAGTGCCGCCCCGAGTTCCAGCTCCAGGAGGACGGAAAGCGCTGTGTCCGTGAGTGTGCCACCAGCCCTCAGGAGGGGGCACGGGGGGCTGGGACCCCCACCAGCACTCCCCAGACCCATCCAGGGACCCTGAAGCCTGAGCCTAGGGCAGCTGCTGGGACCGAGGCTGGGCTCACCTCCCTGCTTGGCCTCTGGGGCCAGAAGCGGGGCTTAGGGGAGGCAGAGCCCCCTTGGCTGCCCCAAGGTGGTGGGGCATCGTCCGGCCCCCGGTGGGTGTGGGGGAGGAAGCCCCTTAGGCTGTGCTCTGGGATCCTGCATCTGTTGGGGGCAGGAAGCCCAGGATAGGGCATGTGGGGGATGGTAAAGGACATCCTTCCTGTCTCAGTTCTAACGCCTGCCCTGGGCTTTGTGTGGGCATGTGGGACCCAGGCTCCGGCCCTCGGGTGGGAGATGCAGGCTGGGCCCCACCTGGCATCTTGCCTTGGGGTCTTGGGGCTTCCTGTCATGGAAGGAGGAGCTTTGCTGATGGAGATGGTGGGGCAGGCTCGGGGGCCCCAAGATGTGGAAATGGGGGGGGGTGCTGGGATGGGGCCGGTACTGAGCAGACTCGTCCACACCTGGCCTCATGGGTCCCAGGCCAGGAGGGAGGCTGGGCCTGAGGGGCTGAGCAGTGGGGGCAGAGTGGCATGGTGTTGCAGGGCTGGGGGGCTGCAGGGCACCTTGGCTCTGAGTAGGAGGAGGCTCAGGAGGGAGGCTGGCACCCTCCTGTCTTTGCAGGGGCGTCTTGGGGGCTTCCACATCTGGGAGAGGGGAGACCCCCACTGAGCCCGTTAGACTGGAGCCCAGAGGCGCAAGAGCAGTTGGGGGGCTCACGAGAGGCCTGGGGCACCCCAGATCTGCTGGAGCCCCCATCTTCCCTCTGGGCCTGTGACCACAGGGAGAAACCCGTGTGCGGACCGGAATGGCGGCTGCATGCACACGTGCCAGGTGCGCCGCGGCCTTGCCCACTGTGAGTGCCACGCGGGCTTCTTCTTGGCGGCCGACCGCAGGTCCTGTGAAGGTGAGGTGCCCTTCCCCGTGCTCTGGCCCCAGCCTGGGGCCAGCTGTGGGGGGGCCCAGGCCCCAGCCGTTGCTGCACCCGACCTTGGGCGGGGGACGGGGAGGGACAGGAGCCCGGGTCTCATTTCTGCAGAAGCAGGTGGGAGATCTCAGGTTGTTACTCAGTAGTTCTTGTATCGGCTTAGTCGTATGTGACCATCAGGGAAACTGAGAGGAGGCCACGAAGAGAAGGAAGGGAGCATCACTGGGGCTGGCTTCTGGATGTTTCTACGGGTTGTTTGTTAGCACGCTCACTTCGAATTGTCTCAGATCCCAGTTGGGCACCACTTTCTAGAACGCGCTTCTTCATCCTGGGCTTCGGGGGTGTGGGGCTACATGTCTGCGGTGCTTATTACCCCATCACAGGAGTCTGGGGGGGCCCTTCCTTCCTGTACACGCAGCTCTGAGGGAGGGTCTTGCACATCCCCGTCACTGTTGGGGTGTGTCTAGGGCAGGCGGGGGCCGTTTCCCTGGCATCCTAGGTGGGGGTCTGAGAGGCGGTGCCGCAGGATGTGGGCCCCCACAGCACCGACACCAGGAGGGAGTGCTTTAGGTGCCGTTGTCCTGGCTGCTGGGGGTGCCGGGGGCTGTGGTGGGCTCAGCAGGAGACGGGGTGAGGGTCAGCTTCATCCCAAGGAAACTCAAGGGTGCAGCCACGAGCAGTGTCGGGGATTGGACAGCGGGATTTGGGCCTCGTGGCCAGTGCTGTGGGTGCAGAGGCCGATGATGGCCCCTGGTGTCTGTGGGCCCCTAGAGGCAGGCCACGGAAAGGCCCCTCCTGTGGCAGGCCCGAGACCGGGCTCGGTGACTGGGGCGGCACAGCTGAGGGAGGTGGGTTCAGAGACGGACCTCCTTGCCCAATGCTGCTGGTCCAGACCTGTGTCCTCCTCACCCTGAGAGGAAGCGTGGTTCTGCCCCCGGGTGCTGCTGATGAGAACGTGGATGCTCCGGTGGGCTGCCCTGGTCACGGAGCCTTGGAACAGGAAGTGGGGAGAGAGCCCTGGGTCTGAGTCCTGACCCCCAGTGGGACCCGTCCACACTGAGGCCACCACCCCGGGGGCCGCACATCCCAGGACAGCAGCCCAGAGCCCTCCGCCTCGATCTCTCCCGTGCAGATGTGGACGAATGCGCCACAGGCCAGGCCCAGTGTGCCCACGGCTGCCTCAATACCCGGGGGTCCTTCACGTGCATCTGCCACGCTGGCTACGAGCTGGGCGCTGACAGCCGGCAGTGCTACCGTGAGTGGACAGCGGGTGGGCACTGGCATCCTGGGGTGCGGAGGGTCCTGGAGCCGAGATTCAGTTCCCCAGGCCTCATGGGCGCTGGCGTGCTGAGGCCCGGCTGAGGGGCAGAGCTTTCCTGCCAGCCGGGGACACTGCTGCGTGCGGTGGCTGCGGTGGGCCCCGGGGCGTTGCAGATGCGTGGGGGGGGGGGCGGGGGGGACAGAACGTTCCAGAGCCCGCCCAGCCCAGGAGCTGAGTGCGGCCCACTTCCCAGGAGCATGGGCCTGGGGGCTGCAGTCTGGCTGCTGGGGCCGGGGGGGCCGTGGGAGGGGGTCACCCGGACCCCGTCCTGCATCCCTGCTGCTGGGTCTCGTGGCAGGCATCGAGATGGAGATTGTGAACAGCTGTGAGGCGAACAATGGGGGTTGCTCGCATGGCTGCAGCCACACAAGTGCGGGGCCCCTCTGCACCTGCCCCCGGGGCTATGAGCTTGACGAGGACCAGAAGACGTGCATCGGTGTGCATTGGCACCCTACACGCTGCTCCCCCCGCCCCCCACCCCCCGGGGCTGCACGTCGGCATGATGCCATGACTTGGCAGCTCCCTCTGGTTCCCCTCTCTGTCCTGCTCACTCTGCCCTGCACCTGGGGTGGGCCGGGGGTGGGCCCTGCTGAGCACCCGGCACCCACACCCCATTGGCCCCATCGGACCCCCCCACTCACTGGGTGAAATGCCACAATTGCTGGGAGTAGCCCCTGGAACCCAGGGGGGAGTGTGAGGGGGGACCCTGCTGTGAGATGGACTCCCCACCACTTGCAGCCCCCAGTCTGGCCCCCACAGCCTGCTGGGGCGGCCCTGGGACCTTGGCGTATGTCCTGTGTGTCTGGGGCCAGGGCGGTGTGTGGATGCGTGTGAGTGCGAGTGGGGCCGTGTGTTGGTGGGCGAGGGAGGGTGCGCCCGTGGGCAGGTGGCAGTGGGCCCTGGTTGTGTCCTGTAGACGTGGACGACTGTGCGGCCTCCCCGTGCTGCCAGCAGGCCTGCACCAACAGCCCTGGCGGGTATGAGTGTGGCTGCTACGCTGGCTACCGGCTCAGCACCGACGGCTGCGGGTGTGAGGGTGAGCAGGAGTGGGGGTGGGGGGGCGGGCGGGGGCGAGAGCAGGGGTGAGAGGCGGCGAATGGCGGTGAGAGCGGGGCCGAGCAGGTGTGAGGGTGAGGGGGGCGGGCGGCGGTGAGCGGCGGCGAGCGGGAGGCCGCTGGGGGGCCGCTGGGGGTGGCCCCCCCCAGGGCCTTGCTTGACAGGGCCGTGCGACCTGCCTGTGCCCCCCAGCGGTCTCCCGCGCCGGCCTGCACCCCCGGCTGCTCCCGCCCCCCCTGGGCTGGTGTCTGTTCTTACTCTGACGCTGGACAGGGGAGGATGGCCGTGGCCTCGGTCCAGTGGGCGGAGGCGGGGTGGGAGGGCCCCACGTCCCCGACCCCCGGAGGATAGGCCGCAGCAGCCCCGGGTTTGCCTGCAGACGTGGACGAATGCGCCTCTGGCCGCGGCGGCTGTGAGCACCACTGCACCAACCTGGCGGGCTCCTTCCAGTGCTCGTGTGAGGCCGGCTTCCGGCTGGACCAGGACCGCAGGGGCTGTGCCCGTGAGTCTCCAGCTCTCACCTCGGGGACCCGGCCTTCTAGGCCCCTGCCCCTGGTGGCCCGCACTCCCCTCCCTGGCTGGCTGGACTCACCTCAGCCCCCCCTCCCGCTGTGGGCCAGGCCCGGGGCAGCAGGGTGGGGGAGGGGCTGGTCGGTGGGGCACCCTCCAGGCCAGGGTCCTGCCCCGGGGCCCTGGGTGGTCCAGCTCCTGCCCTGCCCAGGTGACACAAGGGACGGAGGACAGCATCCAAGGGGGAGAGAGCTGCCCCGCTCCCCTCCCTCCCATGCTTGGTCAGGAGTGCAGCTGGGGTGATGCCCCCCTGCCACCACGCTGAGGAGGGGTGCAGCAGGGGCTGCTGGTGGGAGCCCACCGGGTGGGGCTCAGGCTCTGAGCCGCCTCTGGGCACTGGGCACCAAGGGGCAGGAGGGTCCAGTACCAAGGAGGACAAGTGGGTGGCAGGGGCTAAGGGGCCTTTGTGCCCCCACCCAGCCCTGGAGATCCCCGAGGTGGACCTGGATGGCCAGCTGCCCTTTGTGCGGCCCCTCCCACATGTCACGGTGCTCCAGGACGAACTGCCTCACCTCTTCCAAGACGACTATGTCGGGGTCCAGGAGGAGGAGGCAGCGGCGGAGGCCCGGGGCGAGCACACGCTGATGGAGAAGTTTGGTGAGAGGCGGGTCCAGCCATGGGACTTCTGCTCCCAGGGACCACGGCCAGTGCCCCCTCGGCCCGGCCGCTGCCCCCCTGTGGTCTTGGGCTTGAGGAAGAGCCTGGTAGTGGTCTTGTTTGACCAAGGCTCAGAGAAGGTGCTGGGTTTGCACAGCACACATGGGGCTGAGCCTGGCTGGACCAGGTGGGCCCTGACGTCCACCCCCCACTGCCCCTGTCTGCCGCCAGTCTGCCTGGATGCCTCCTTTGGCCAGGACTGCAGCCTCACGTGTGACGACTGTCGGAATGGGGCGACCTGCCTCCCGAGCCTGGATGGCTGTGACTGCCCCGAGGGCTGGACCGGCCTCATCTGCAACGAGGGTGAGGCCATGGGGCTGGGGTGCTGTGAGCCCCGGGACCTGCGGGCAGCCACCCTGGGCAGGGGCCCCAGGGACTGGCAGGGCCTGGCATCTGCCCCTTGCAGATGGTCCAGGGCAAGCAGGCCAGCAGCTAAGGCAGTGTGGGGGGTCTGACAAAGAGTAGCTGGTGGGCAGGCCGGTCACATCCCTGTCCTGGGTGAGAGCAGCCATGACCCAGGCCACTCGGCAGGCAGGTTGGTAGCTGGAGTGCTTTTGAGACCTGCTCTCCCAGCCCTGTCCAGTGACCCTGGGCCAGGCCCACGGTGCTGGTCGGTCTCCGGGGCTCTGCCTGCTGAAAGCCCTGCTGAGAAGGTGGATGTGCTGGAGTTCAGAGGGAGAGGATGCGGTGACTGATTAGTGATGTCTGCCGTGTGTTGGGGCCGGACTGGGGGCTCGGGTGCGGCTGTCTGTTGCTCTGGGTGTCACTTCTGAACGGGGTGGCTCACACCGTGGGATGGTGTCTAAGTGTCCCTAGAGGGGCTGCCAGGCCCAGAGTCCTTCTGCAGGCCGGTGGCCCTCACGCTTCGCTGTCCGCACCTGCAGCTTGTCCTCCAGACACCTTCGGGAAGAACTGCAGCCTCTCCTGTGCCTGTCAGAATGGCGGGACCTGTGACCCCGTGACGGGCGCCTGCCGCTGCCCTCCCGGTGTCGGTGGAGCCCGCTGTGAGGACGGTGGGTGCAGCTCCTCCCGGGACTCTGGAGTGTCCCTGGGGTGGAGGGGATGGGAGGCAACCTCTCAGCTGGCCTGCCTGCTTCTCCTCGCCACCTGCCTTCCGCAGGAGCCGGGAGGGGAAGGCAACAACGTGTTTCACTGTTTGCTTTCCCTGGGGCCCAACTGTAGCGCAGGGTGAAGACTTGGCAGAATAGCACTTCTGCAGTGGGTTCCCCTGCAAGGCAGTGAGCTCCCTGTCCCTGGAAGCATTCAAGTAGAGCTCTTTTGTGGCTGGGTGGGATTTGCCTGGGCCCATGGCTGCATGGGACAACACTACTGTCCTTTTGAACTGTGAAGTGTCTACGTTTTTGAAAGAATTCGAGGGTCTCTGTAAATAAGTTTCCCAGGTGACTGATGCCTTACTTTGAAGACAGCAGACCTTCAAAATTCTGCCTGTTTTGCTGGACAATGTAGCTAATGTGTCGAGAACTTCCTGCCTTATCAAGGGGGCAGTTTCAGTCCCTGGATCCTGTGCCCGGGGCTTCGGGGCGGTGGCCCCACGGGGCTGTCCTCCCCCTCCCTCTGGTCAGACCTCACATGTCCGGCTTTCCTCTCCTTTCTCTTTTAAGGACGCTCGTGGATTAGAATAACCCAGGAGGGTCTCGACTCTAGATCCTGGGGATTAGATGGGGACGTATCCCGGGGTGACTCTTTAGCTCCCTGCAGCCCTTCAGGACACAGGAGCAAGCCCGGAGGAGGCACTTTGGGAAGGAAATCCAGATGCCTTTTCCTAGCTGCGGGCGCCCTGAGCCCGGTCTCTGGATGCTGGCCGGCTGGGGCCGTGTGCCCTGCCTTCTCTGAGGGCCAGAGGTTGGGCTGGGTGACCACCGAGGGTTGGAAGTCAGGATGTGGTGGATGAGGGTCAGACGTAGGACACTGGGGTGAGGTCTTTGTGCATGTCCCACGCGTACGCTGGAGAATGTGCTTGGCTTTGCGCCCCGGGCCGTTCTCCAGACCACAGACGCTGGGGAGACAGGCCAGCCAGGGCAGATGGCCATATCCATGGCTCATCCTGTGTGTGCCCTGTTCTCATGGTGCCCTTGTCTGCCCCCGGGCCCCTCCCTGTCTGGAATGCAGAGTCTTCAGGCTGCTAGTAGCCCCAGAGTCCTCCGGCTCTGCCCTGGGCGCCTGGGCTACTCCCGGCTCCTGTGCCGGGCACAGGGGGTCCTTGGAGCATCTGTACGGGCGTGGGGGCATGTCCAGGTGGGCACTCAAGAGGCCCTGCCTCCCGCAGGCTGCCCCAAGGGCTTCTATGGCAAGCAGTGTCACAAGAAGTGTCACTGTGCCAACCGTGGCCGGTGCCACCGCCTCTACGGGGCCTGCCTCTGTGACCCAGGGCTCTACGGCCGCTTCTGCCACCTGGGTGAGTCCCCTGCCAGCTGCTGGTGTCCAGGGGGGTGGGGGGCATGCTGCCCTAGTAGGGCCTCGTGCTCCTGGGCCTTGATGCCCACACTCCGGCTCGGGGGCGACTGTTCATCTGCAGAGGGGGACGCAGGGCTCAGCGAGGTCCCCCGGCAGGGATGTGGGCTCCAGGGACCCAGAGCTGTGTCCTCCAGACTGTGCTGGCCTTCAGGGTGTCTGGGGGGGGTGGTCCCCAGCCTTCTGTTGCTTCCTGGCCCCACAATTGGGCTAACGGGTCGACGGCAGCATGGGCGGGGGCAGGCCTCCCTTGGAAGCTGCTGGGGCACAGGGCTCTCCTTGGCTTTCGGAGTTTCCCGGCAGCAGGGGTGAGTCCTGAATCCCCAGAGGGGTCACCCCTCCCTGGTGGGCTGGTGGGGAAACGTGGCTGACGATGAGTAGACTTCATCTGGGAGCCCCGTACTGTACTTTGAAGGATTATTTAAAGGGGGGAGATCGAGATTCCAAGAGCCGCTCTCTGTGTGGCTCAGGGGGCTGGAGACCCTGGGACCCTGCAGGTAGGCAGTCTTCCCTGTTGGTTCTGTGGGTGCAGCGTGTCCGCCGTGGGCCTTTGGGCCCAGCTGCTCAGAGGAGTGCCTGTGTGAGCGGCAGAACACGCTGACCTGTGACCGGAGGGATGGTAGCTGTTCCTGCAAGGCCGGCTTCAGGGGCGAGCGGTGTCAGGATGGTGAGTGCAGGGGTGCGGGGGGCGGGGAGGGCCGCAAGCTGGCTGAGACTGCAGGCCCTTCTCTCCTCGCCCCCTGCAGAGTGTATGCCGGGCTTCTTTGGGCCCGGATGCCGACAGGCGTGCACCTGCCCTCAGGGCGTGGCCTGTGACCCCGTAAGCGGCCAGTGTGGGGGGCTGTGTCCTGCTGGCTACCAGGGGAAGGACTGTGATCAAGGTCAGTGGCTGGCCCCAGCGATGCCCAGGGTCGGGTGGGGTGTGGGTCCTCTGGCCCCACCCTGGTCGCGCAGTGGTGACTATACTGGTCTGCCTGTCCCCGTGCCCCGGTCAGGGCTGCTGGGATGGGAGTGTGCCTGTGTGCCCGGGGCCCGGCCCAGGGAAGGGGTCACGTCCTCTAATGTTGTTCCCTCCCCACCCCCGCCCCCCCACTTGTTAGCTAGAGCATGCTCAGTGTGCTGGGATCCGGGGGGCTGGCACTCTGTCCTGGTAGGTCTGAGTCTCTGGGACCCGGGCAGCTCCTGGAAGCGCGGTCTTGGGCTGGAGGTGCAGCATGGTGTGTGGTGCGTAGTGTGTGGTGCACGGCGCATGATGAAGGCCGTCCGCACAGCTGCCCTGGCCTGGGGCTGGAGGGAATGGGTGCAGAGTGGTGGGCCCAGCTGGAGGCCCGGGCCTGTGTTTACACACTGCAGGCAGCCTGAGTCCTGGGGTGACCCCGGCCCCGCTCACAAGGTGCAGGCAGCTGGGAGTCTCCCTTGGCATATGGTGTGTGTGCTGTCTGCCCCTGCTGGCCCCAGGTGGGTGGGGACCACCGGGCCCATGGGGTGACTGATGTGAGCATGCCTGGGGGCCGGCTGGCTCGACCTCCCCCTAGCCATGGCCTGTCCCCTCTGGGGAACAAGGAAGGGGCCCTGGGGACCCAGCCTGAGCCGAGGGGTCAGCGTCTCCCTCTGCAGCCAGGCTACGTCCCTCCAGAGTAGTGGTCCTGGAGACTGCAGTGATGACCCTGTGCAGGGCTCTCAGGTCCCAGGGGTCCAGGAGGGGTGTGTGGGGGGGTGCTGGGATCCCAGCCTGGACCCCCCCAGCTCGACATGCACCCCAGGGGGCTTTGTGGTGCCTGCTGCCCTTTAGCTGCTGCTCTCCTGTCCCTATAAGCTCTGGCGAGTCACAGGCTCCCCACCTGGACCCCTGACTCTTCTCTCGGCCTCCCCCAGACCCCCACGGACACTCAGCAGAGCGCTGGGGCACATGAGCACACATGTGCACCCACTGCCCGGGCCTGCGGCGGCCGGGTGCTCTCTCCGGAGAAGTGTCCATCCTGCCCACTGCCCTCTGCAGCGGCCGGTTAGCCCAATGTCCTCCAGGCTATTCTTTATCTTCCACGTGTGAGTGCAACCACATGATAATTGGCTTTCTCTGCTTGACTTATTTCACTTAGCAATTCCCTCTTCCGGTCCCATCCATGTTGATGTAAAAGTTGGGTATTCATTCTTTCTCATGGCTGAGTAATATTCCCTTGTATATATGGACCACATCTTTATCTTTCATCTGCTGAAGGGCGTCTTGCCTCCTTCCACACTTTGGCTGTTGTGGACATTGCTGCTATGAACATAGGGGTGCACGTGCCCCTTCTTTTCACTACATTTGTATTTTTGGGGTAAATACCCAGTAGTGCAATTGCTGGGTCATAGGGTAGCTCTATGTTCAACTTCTTAAGGAACCTCCATACTGTTTTCATTGTGGTTTTGATTTGAATTTCCCTGATGGCTAATGATGATGAACGTTTTTTCATGTGTCTGTTGGCCATGGGCTTTCCTTGCAGCCCGAGGGAAGGAACTGTAGGGCTGCCCAAGGTCACCCCTGCCGGCTGGCCCTGCCGGGGCAGGTGCAGTGTGGGGGAGGCTATGCTTGGGCTGGTCAGGGGCTTCCAGCGCCTGGGGCTCTGCCTGTCCCCACAGGGAGGTGCAAGGCTCCTGGCCCCCACATGCTTCGCTGCTGCCCTGCGGTGGGCACAGAGCACCTGGGCCAGTCCTTCTCTGGAGGCTCTCTCTCCTTGTCTCCACTCTTCCCCGGGGTCTCACTGCCCCTCTGCTGGGCAGAGGAGGAGGGAGTCCCAGGACTCTGGATCCTCCACACTCTCTTAATGAGCCTGGCTCCCATGGCAGCCCCCATCCTGCTGGGAGAAGGCCACAGCTGGCGGTAAAGTGGTGTATGCAGGCCCCCACCTCACCCCACCCCACGCTCTTTGGGGATCTGAGACCGAGGGGGCCAAACTTGTCCTGGGCTTCCTGGCTGGGTGGGGAGGGGGTAGGAAGGAGGGCAGAGCTACCTCCAGCTTGCTGCAGGGTGCCCAGAGTCCGTCCTGCACCCCCTCCCCCTGAGCAGGCCCCCCCCACCCGTGTGCCCCATGCTCTGCCTGCTTCTGTGATCCCCGTGGTCACCGGGGACCCCGGCTGAGCCCAGCAGCCCTGCTGGGGCAGGGGGGCAGCCCCACAAGGAGACCCTTGTGGTTCCTCCCTACAGAGTGCCCGGGGGGACATTTGGCTCCCGTGGGGGGGCACCCTGCGACCGGGTCATGGGGCAGGGCCTGTGCCCTCCAGGGAGGACTGGGGACGGTTGGGGGCAGGTGAGTGGCCACGATGTCCTGCAACACCCTCCCCTCCCCGTGCTACACGACTCTGGGTGGTCACAGCCCTGGACCGAATTTGGGGGTCCTGCAGCCTGCAGACCCCAGGCCTGTGCTTAGCAGCTGAGGGCCCACGCTGAGCCACCCTTGGGTCTGGGCTGGGGGGTCTGCGCTGACCTGGGTGCCCAGCTTGGCCAGCAGAGCCCCCGGCCTTCCTGGGGGCTGTGCTTTGCCCCCAGGCTGCCTGCCCACCGCCCGTCCTGGGGCAGGGGCCTCTCTTCTGGGGGTGGTACTCTGCAGCCTGTGGCCCACAGAGGGGTTGGGGGTTCCCATGAGCTGTTCCTCCCCCTCCCTGGGCCGTGGCGCAGGGTCACTGCCGTGTCAGACGGGGCCAGCAAGGCCCCGGGCCAGACTGACTGCCTGTGGGGGGCCTAGATTGTCCCGAGGGTCGCTGGGGGATCGGCTGCCAGGAGATCTGCCCGGAGTGTGAGCATGGCGCTGCGTGTGAGCCTGGGACCGGAGCCTGCCTGTGCCCCCCCGGTTACGTGGGCAGCCGCTGCCAGGACCGTGAGTACGGGGTCCCCCGACCTGCAGGACATCAGCCCCTAGCCTGCGCCCCAGCCGCCCCACTGGCTGACCCTCTCCTGTCCTGCAGCATGCCCTGCAGGCTGGTTTGGGCCCGGCTGCCAGACGAGGTGCTCCTGTGCCAACGATGGGCACTGCCACCCGGAGACCGGACATTGCAGCTGTGCCCCTGGATGGACCGGCCTCGGCTGCCAGAGGGGTGGGTGGCCCAGGGCTCAGGGTGAGGGGGCTGGGGGGCTCAGCAGGAGGCCCTGTGCCTGGCCTGGCCGCGGTGCCTGTGCTCTGCTGGGCCTGTGCAGGCTGACTTGGGCTGTGTTGCAGCCTGTGATGATGGGCACTGGGGACCCGACTGCAGCCACCCCTGCACCTGCAGCCCAGGCCACGGGAGTTGCGACGCGGTCAGTGGCCTGTGTGTGTGTGAGGCCGGCTACACAGGCCTGCAGTGTGAACAGCGTGAGTCCTGAGCCGCCCACAGCCACGCGCCCACGCCCATGCATGCACACCCATGCGCCCACGCATGCGCCCGCATACGTGCGCATGCATCAGGGGCTCTGGTTCTGCCCTTCTGTCTGTGGGACAGGCGGAGGGTCTCCTCCCCTGAGGTCCCCCAGTTCCCTCTGTCCCGCCGGGCCCAGGCCCCCCCCCCCTCAAGCCTACCTGGGTCTATAAGGTGCACCTGGAGCGGTGGGCCGGGAGGGCAGGGAGCGGCCACCTGGCACCTGGAGGAGGGGAGGACCAAGGGCCATGGCCTTCTCAGTGCATCCCCCACCCCCCAGGCTGGGGCAGCTCCAGAGGTCATGCCTCGGGCGCCTACCCCTCCGGGGGCTGGCTCAGTCCTTAGCTGGGCAGGCAGGGGACGCGTGCCCACGGTCCCCTCCCCCGGCCGGGCCGGCAGAGGTGCAGGCGGGTCTGGGTTGGTCTCCCCTGCTCCAGCTGACTGTGGGCTGGGGCTGCGTGTCTCAGGGTGTCCCCAGGGCCGCTTTGGGCCGGGCTGTGGACAGCAGTGCCAGTGTGAGCACGGGGCAGCCTGTGACCACGTCAGCGGGGCGTGCAGCTGCCCGGCCGGCTGGAGGGGAGCCTTCTGTGAACGCGGTGAGCTGGGGCGTGTTTGTGGGCTGGTGGGCGGACCCTGCCACCCCGGCTGTGTCCCATCACCACCTGCTCTCTGCAGCCTGCCCGGTGGGCTTCTTCGGCCTGGATTGCCCCCCTGTCTGTGACTGTGCCCCTGGGGCCCCCTGTGACTCTGTGAGCAGCTCCTGCCTCTGCCCTGCCGGCCGCCGGGGCCCCCGCTGTGCGCAGGGTGTGAGAGGCCAGCCAGCCATGGGGGCTCCAGGAGAGAAGCCGCCAGCATGTTAGGCCCTCTGTGTGGCCACCCTGAGGGGTGCCCAGGCCCGAGGGAAGGGAAGCTTGCCCAGCTGCCCCAGATCTGCTGCAGCGCCTCCCCCAGACCCCTGACGGTCCCTTCCCTCCTGCAGCCTGCCCCGCCCCCACTTACGGACACAACTGCAGCCAGACCTGCTCCTGCTTCAATGGGGCCTCCTGTGACCCCGTCCATGGACAGTGCCGCTGCGGCCCTGGCTGGATGGGCCCCACCTGCCTGGAGCGTAAGCCCCACCCCACCCCAGGAGTCTGGGACCGGGGCTTGTGGCAGCCCTTCTGTGTTCCACACAGGGTCACGTGGGCGCAGGATGCTGGTGGACGGGAGTCTCAGCAGGAGCGGTGGGCGGGGGCTGAGGCCTGGCACCGGGGGGGATGGGACGGGCAGGGAGGTGCCAAGCTCCGCAGGGCTGGGTTGGTGGGCCCAGGGTGGCCTGGGGCAGGTTGTCTTAGAGGGAGCCCTGGGAGAGGTCGTCCCCACGAAGTCTGCTGTTGAGTTTTGGGGGGGCCTGGAAGGTGCAGAACCACCGGAGCTGACGCTCGCTGGGGGCGGCGTGGGGCCCGCTGGGCTGGGCTGCTGCGAGTTGCTCCCCTCCCCCCGCAGCCTGCCCCATGGGCCTGTCGGCCACAGCTGTGAGCATGCCTCCTCTGCCAGCACGGGGGCACCTGTGACCCCGTGTCAGGCCACTGCACGTGCCTGCAGGGCTGGGCTGGCCCAGCCTGCGAGCAGGGTGAGCCCGGGTCAGGCAGAGGAGGAGGAGGGACCCGGGAGCCAGGGCGGGTGCCCCAAAGCATGCTGGCCCACCTCCACTCTCTGTGGGCAAAGAGCTTTCTGCCGGCGGGTCTGCGGGTCTGCGGTGTGACCTCCCCCTAGGCCCCTCCCCTTCTCCAGGACGGGGCCCCAGGGTCTGGGTACAGGAAGCACAGGTGCTTCCTGGGGTGTAGGCGGGAGGTCTCCTGGGGGTCTCCTGGGCCCTGGGGGTATGGGGCACTGCTGGGGTACTGTGCCCCGCAGAGTGTCTCCCTGGGCGCTTCGGAGACGGCTGCAAGCTCAGTTGCGGATGTCTCAACGGTGGCCTCTGAGTGGCGTTCGGGCCGCTACCTCTGCCCAGCCGGCTGGACCGGGGACAAGTGTCAGAACCCCCTGGATTGGGGGCTGGGGTGTGGGGGGGGCAGCCCAGGAGGCCCTGCTGGTCCTGTCAAGGGGTAGCCTGAGCCTTGCTGCAGGGTGGAGGGCCCTGTGAGCTAGTCCCTTGGCAGGTGGGGGCAGGGGCTGCCATCTGAGCTCCTGGGGCCCCCCGTGGGAGGGGTGGGGGGCGTTTGGCCCTGCTCGCACCCCTGGCGCCGGACTCAGCCCTCTGCCTTGTCTCGCCCACCGCAGCCTGTGCTGAGGGCACGTTTGGGGCACGCTGTGAGGAGCGCTGTGCCTGCCAACAGGGGGCCCCCTGCCACCACATGACGGGGGCCTGCCTCTGCCCCCCGGGGTGGAGAGGCGCCCGGTGTGAGAACGGTGAGCCCCTCGGCTCCGCCAGCACCCACGGAGCCTGCTGCTCGGGGGGAGGGGGGTCTTGGCACAGTGATCCCTCCAGGCTGCCCTGGCCCTACGCCTCCCCACCAACCCTGCACTGGCTTCCTGCAGCCTGCCCGCTTGGCTGGTTTGGAGAGGCCTGTGCCCAGCACTGCCTGTGCCCACCCGGCGCTGCCTGCCACCACGTCACCGGGGAGTGCCGCTGCCCACCAGGCTCCACGGGGCCTGGCTGTGAGCAGGGTAGGTGACCCCACCCAGGGGGGCAGAGCGGCTGGTAGCTGAGGTACACAGACCCCCGAGTTGGACCCGAAACCTCCACCCCCAGACGGGGCCATGTGGGGGACATGTTCCTGAGCTGGGCCAGGACTGACCTCTCCCGCCTACACCCCAGCCTGCCCACCCAGCCCCTTTGGGGAGAGCTGTGGGCAGAAGTGCCATTGTCCCGGCGAGAACCAAGCCTGCCAGGCTGTCCTCAGGAGGGGCTGCTCATCCCAGGGGTGGGGGTGGGATGCCAGGGGGCAAGGCCTGGCCCATGGCCTCTGGCACCTGCCTGTGTCCCTGCAGAATGCCCCCCCGGGCGGTTTGGGCCTGGCTGTGAGCAGCGGTGTGAGTGTGTCCATGGGGACTCCTGCGACGCAGCCACCGGGGCTTGCCTCTGCCCTGCTGGGTTCCTGGGGGCCAACTGCAGCCTGCGTGAGTGGTCGGGGGGACGGAGGGGGTGGCTGCTCCCTGGGCCTCTGTGGGCAGGGCCCCCCAGCCAGCCTGTGGGGAGGACAGTCCCCGACTGTCTGTCTTCCTGAGTCTCCTGCTGGGCCTGGCCCCAGGCCGGGCTGAGGTGGGGGGTGTCCGTGTGACCCTAGTGTCCGTGCTGGCCAGCTCTGTCCTCCCCCCGCCCTGCACTGGCCACGCCCAGCAGGGTTTGTGCACCTCTGTGCAGACGGAGACCAGCTAGGCATCCCGCTGACGAGTCTCCGTCGGGCTGGGAGCCTGGCTGGGCCGGCGGGATTGGGGTGGGGGGCAGCAGTTAGTCACTGTCCCTGCAGAGCCGGCCCGGCCTGGCCCCCTGGCCCCCAGACCTGCGGGTGGAAGGGAGAGGCCAGGGTGGGTAGGGGCATGGGAGGCCCCTGCAGCCCATCTCTGGGCTGACGTGGCAGAGAGAAGGGGAGCTGGCAGGGGTGGCCACCATTCTCTTTCCTCCCAGCAGCCTGTCCACAAGGCCGCTTTGGCCCCAGCTGTGCCCACGTGTGCAGGTGTGGGCAGGGAGTATCGTGTGACTCCGTGACTGGCACCTGCACCTGCCCCCCTGGGAGGACCGGCGTCCACTGTGAGCATGGTGAGCGCCCGCTTTGCCTGCCCTTCCACATTTCACAGATGCCACTGCGTCCGGCTGGGGGGGGGCCGATGGGGGGAAGGCATGGGTCCCCCAGGGGAGCGCCAGGCCCTGGAGCTGGGTGGTGTATTCACACCAGCAGAGCCTCCATTGACCCGTCAAGTGGCTGGTGGGGGCTGGACAGGTTCCAACCCAGAGCCCCCTAGCAGGAGGGTTCAGCGGCTGTTTTGTCTGAGGACAGAGCCAGCTGCCTGGCTCAAGTGTCTGTGGCGCAGGGTCCTGCTGGCCCTTTCTGCTGCGCCCGGAGGCCGGGGACCCCAGGTGGACAGAGGCCTGGGGCACGGGGGCATGGTGGGGGAAAGGGGATGACCCCAGGAGCAGTCATGAGGCTCCCGCCCGTGATGGCAGTCTCGGTCCCCATGCCACAGCTATGGACCCTTGGCCTGGCTCCCATAACCTGGTAGGTCAGAGCACTCTGCCAGCCTCTGGTTCTCATCAAGGGATCAGTGACCCCCCCCACTGACCCCCCAGTTCTTAGCCCGTGGTAGCAGAGTCCTAAGCTGCGGCCTGGCTGCAGTTAGGCCGTGTCCATGTCTCCAGGGAAGTTCAGTAGCCATGGATCAACCAGATCGTGATCAGGGGCCATCTGGAAAGCCAGGCTGCCCAGCCGCCTCCGCCTGGAGGATGTGCCTGTGCAGAGGGCCCCCCGCCTCCAGGAAGGCTGCCCTAACCAGCTCCCGCCAGTTGAGCAGGCACTCCCTGCCCTTCCTCGGCGGGCGCGTGGCCGGGCGTTTGCGGAGAGGGTGGAGGAATGGGCGGGACTGGCTGCTGTCAGCTCCCTGCACGCGTGCGGCAGAGTGGCCTCAGCAGGGGTTTGTGGAATGAAGGCCAGGTGTGGTGGGGACGTGTCCCAGAGCGTGTCAGGCCTTGGCCTGGAGCTCTGAGCGGCGCCTGACTCCTGCCCCTAGGCTGCCCTCAGAACCGGTTTGGCGTGAGCTGTGAGCGCGTGTGCCCCTGCAGGAACGGGGGCCTGTGCCACGCGGCCAACGGTAGCTGCTTCTGCGGCCTGGGCTGGACGGGGCCGCACTGTGAGCTGGGTGAGCAGGCAAGCCAGCCCTGGGCGGGGAGGGGGCTGGCTCTGGACCCCCTGGGAGAGCACGGGGCTCAGGAGCAATGTGCGGGGCTGCCGTGGGGGCTGGGTAAGGCCCCCGGGGTCACAAGAATCCGGCTGGTGCCCAGGGGCCGCCCCTCGGGCCCCCTGCCCTTGTGCCCCCTGCCTTTGCGCTGCCGGAGGCCGACCTGCCGGCTCTCCCCCCAGCCTGCCCTCCTGGTCACTATGGTGCCGCCTGCCGTCTGCAGTGCTCTTGCCAAAACAACGGCACGTGTGAGCCCACCACGGGCGCCTGCCACTGCGGCCCCGGCTTCTACGGCCAGGCCTGCCAGCACTGTGAGTCCTGGGGTGGGGGCCCCGGCCCCGGTGGCCGCTCCGCGTGGGACCGCGGGGCCAGCGTGGGCTTCCCCATGGCGACTGTCCCTGTCCCTCCCCGTGGCGGCCAGCAAGACAAGGCCTGGCCCTACTCACTGTGGGACTCCAAGGCCAGAGGCCCCTGGCTCAGGGTCCCATGAGAGCAAGGGGACCTCCCACCTAAGCCCCAGCTGCGATGGGGGGTCCAGGCCTGGGTGGGAGAAAGGGAAACGCGAGCCTCTGAAGCAGGACCTATGCTCACTGGGGGCGGGCTGAGGTAGGAGCTCTAACGGGGGTGTCCCTCAGCCTGTCCCCCCGGCTTCCACGGGGCTGCCTGCCGGAAGGCGTGTGAGTGTCAGCACGGGGCTCCCTGCCACCCCGTCAGCGGCCAGTGTGTCTGCCCTGCCGGCTTCTCCGGCCAGCTCTGTGAGAGGGGTGAGTGCTCCGTGTTCCCACATGCTCCCTGGCCCTGTCCTGTTGGGTAGGGCACAGGAGGGGACACTGAGTCCACTGTCCCCATCCAGGGTGTGAACCAGGCTCTTTTGGAGAGGGCTGCCGCCAGCGCTGTGACTGCCGGGCGGGGGCACCCTGCGACCCCGTCACCGGCCAGTGCCTGTGTCCCCCGGGGCGCACAGGGGCCACCTGTGACCTCGGTGAGTCTGGGGTCCCCTCAGCAGAGCACGGGCGTGGGTCTCTGCTGGTGGCAAGGATTGCATGTGTAGGGGAAGCCCTGCCCTGGCCTGGACACTGTTGCCCCCCCCCGCGCCTCTGTGCGGGGGCTGCCCAGCGTGGGGCTGTTGCTCAGGGATGTCAAGGCCTCACCCTGCTCTCTGGCCAGAACGGGGGCCCCGGTGTGGTGCGAGGGAGACCTTCCCGATCTGCCAGCCTGCTCGGACATGGGAGGGGCTGTCCGCTGCAGGCTGCACGCACGACTTCACCGTTGTGTGTTCCTCTTGACCTGGGGAGGGGCATCCCTGACTGCCAGGCCCCCCGCTTTGTCAGCCCCGGGCCTGGGCAGGTGCCCAGGACCTGGCGCCTTCCCACGTGGGAACTCTCACAGGGCAGGGAGAGTGAGGTCCGAGAGGCCCTTGCTCCGTCCAGCCCTACCCAGAGGGCCTGGGGTGCCCTGGCCAGAGCAGGCAGGATGGCCCTCAGGCCCGCGTCTCCCACTCCCTCCCGCCTGCAGACTGCACAGTGGGCTTCTTTGGGCCGGGCTGTGCCCTGCGCTGCGGCTGTGGGGCTGGGGCTACCTGTGACCCCGTCAGTGGGCTGTGCCACTGTGTGAACGGCTCTCTGGGGCCCACCTGCCAGCAAGGTGAGTCAGGATCCCGAGGGGGGAGGCGGGAAGACAGCGTGCTCCCTAGCCCGGCCCCAGCGGGGACCCCGCTCCCCCCCCACCCCAGAGCAGAGCAGCCAGCCTAGCTGGTGAGAATGTCGCCGCCCCTGCCCGGTACCCGTGGTGTCTGCGCAGCTTCTCATGGGCGGGGTGTGGGCCTCGCAGCGGCTGGACGGTGGGTGGGGCGGGGTTCTGCCGGGCCGGCAGCCCCCCACCCTGTGGGCGGGCTGGATGATCCAGGGTAGTTGGGCGCTGACCCAGCCCTGCACCCCCCCCCCCCCCGCCTTGCCCTGCATGTGTGTGCACAGGGGCGTGATGGTGCGCCCCTGCCTATGTGTGCTTCAGTCTGTGTGTGCACGCCAGTGCCCGCCGGCAAACCCCCACCCCGGGCAGTGGGGGAGGGCACTGCCTGGCCTCGGCCCCCATGGTCCCCGGGGAAGCGTGCATCTGCAGGCAGGACTCGGGGTGCCCTGGAGCCCCTGGTCAGCTCGCCCAGGCCCAGGCTGCTGAAGGGAGGGGGGACGTGTGCTGAGAGGGTTGCGTCCGGGCCCGTGGGGCCGGCGGGGGACAGGCCTTGAGTGGGGATTCCAGACGGGTCCGTGGCCTAGGAACCCCACAGGCGGGCTGGATCTTGTGTATGCACGTTTTTGCGGCCCTGGGAGGCAGCCCTGGCCCGCGCCTGGTAGGAGCCCCAGGGGCGGGACTCCTGGCGGGCAGAGGCGGCCCTGGACAGAGCGCCCGCCCACGGCGGCACCTGGTGGCCATCTTTGGTACTGCACCGCAGGCCCCCAGGGTGGTCCTGGCAGCCCGGCATGCAGCTGGGGTCTGAGACCTGGGTCACCCCTCAGGCCCGTGGGAAGGAGAGGCAAGGCTCTGCTGCCTTGCAGTCCTGGGCCCTGCCTCCTGCCCTGGAGTGGACTGGTGCCTTCTAGCAAAGCACCTCCCAGCCCACCATGCTGCCGGGCTGGGGGAACTGGGAGCTTTCATCTGGGGAGGGGGAGAGGCCCCGCTATTTGCGAAGGTGTGAGCAGGGGAGGGGAGAGGCTTTGCTGGGAGGACCCTCCGGGCCCAGGTGGGAGAATGGCATTTGCATTTGGGGGCGTCACTGGCCTGTGACCCGCAGACAGAGGCCAGAGGAGGGACGAGGGTTGCACACTTCTGTAGAACTGGCCGCCACAGGACGGCCATCCAGAACCTGGACCTCAGAGATGAGGCTGGGCAGAAGCTGGGGAGGAAGGGGGGCCGTCTGCCCTGTGGGCTGGAGCCGGAAGGGCAGGAGGGGACACGGGAAGTGTGCGCCCAGAGCTCCAGCAGCTTCGAGTTTCCGCCTGCCCTGGCGCTGACCCTCCTCCCCCCGTCCCTACAGCGGCCTCACGACCAGCTTCTCATGAACCAGCACTTGGGCTCGGCAGCCGGGCAGAGAAACCCTAGCTCCGAGGCAGCTGCAAGCAGGCCCGTCTTCCAGGCGCTTTGCTGACGACTGAGGAGGGGCGCCTGGGGGCTGGCCAGAACTCCAGCCCAGACCGCCCGGCCCTGCAGCCTTGTGCTGGGCAAGGAGCGGCTGGCCACGGGGAGGGAGGCCCTGCCTGGCCTAGCTCCAAGGGGCCCAGGCGAGTGGGCCCGGCCTCGGGCTGTGCAGCACACCGCTGCGCTGGCCGCACGTGCTGAGGAAGCCCTCCCCCCGCCCCCCAGCCGCCCCCTCCGGGGCCCTGGGTCAGGACTGAGGGCAGGTGTGGCTGCAGGTGCAGGCAGGGGCCCCTGCCCTCTGAGCAGGTTCTTCTGGTGCTAGGCCCTGGGACTGCTGCGCTCAGCCCGTTGACCTGGAATCGTGGCCCACTGTATTTATAGAGAAGTATTTATGGGCAGCTGGCCACGCCCACTGTGCCCCTGGGCACGGACAGGCTGCCCCTTCCTGCCTGCCCCAGGAAACCCTGCTGCGGGACTTTGGGGCTCCCCCCCCGCGGGGCCTCTGGGCGGTGGGCTCCAGTACATGTGAAACCCAGAAACTTAAGAAAGAAGCTGCCGCTTCCTTGTGGCCTGTGTGTTCGCTGCTTTGGGCTCACGGTGCTGGCCTCCCAGTGCATCAGCAGGAGAGTGTTTGGACAGGAACCTCCTCCGGACCAGGGAGGCCCCACAGGCGCCTGGCCCCATCTGGTCCCTGCCCCTCCCAGGGGGTGGGGGTGGCACACGAGGAGAGTTGGGGTGTGTCCTGGTTCCTGGGGGGCTGGCTGGTCTGCATGTGGGAGCATGGTTCCGCAGGGAGGAGGCTGGCCCGAGCGCATGGGTGATGTGGGGGGGCAACATGGGTACCCCACCCCTCCTCTCTTCAGGGTGGAAACAGCAGAGTGGGGTGGAGAGCATCCCAGGGGCGGGGTGCCCAGTAGACTGGGTTGGACCCAGATGGCCACACTGGGCACTTAGGGTCTGGGCTGTAGCCCCCTGTGCCCCCCAACACCAGCCCAGCTAGCAGATACCCTCAAGGCAAAGGGTCTTGCGGAGTGAAATGAGGAGGGCTCTAGCAGCCGCATCCCCTTAAACAGACAACTAGGTAACGGCCCTTAGCAGAGAAAGCCAGTGAATGGGCTGCAGCGTTCAGGCTTTCAAGTAAATGTAGTGAGTGCCCCAGGACGGGACAGGGGGCCAGGCTGGTGACCACACAGGAAGAAGCCGTTCCGGGAGGAACAGTGGCGAGGGCGCCCAGCGCGGCTGGACTGGGCTCTGCGGTCCGGGGCCTCTGCTGGGAGGCGGCAGGGAGGCTCGGAGGGAGGGGACACCAGAGGAGAAAGGTTAATGGAAGTGGAGGAGGGGAGGCGTTAACCACCTCTAATGAAGCTCTAGGATGAGAGGAAAAAAATTTGCGGGAGGCAACAACAGAAGGTGAATGATCTCAGACTGAAAGGGCTCCGCACAGCAAGACAGGAGTAAGCGAGCCACGCCCTAAAGAATTTTAAGGAAATCACCAGCAAGGAGAGATCTCAAAGGCCCAGGAAAAAAGAACAGAGATCTGTGCGGCCTCAGAGTTGAAACTCTGGAAACCAGGACAGTGACGTTCTGTTGTCAAAGCACCGAAGAAAAATTTTTGAAACTCGAAATGTATGTGTTGTTAAAGTGTCTGAAAAACAAAGCCAGGGTTAACTTCCTGGGGGTTAACCTCGGAAGCCAGAGCTGAAACCGTGCCTGGAGGACACTCGCCAGCAAGAAGAGCAAGAAGACCTGCAGGTGCAGTGACATGTTCCCGTGTCACCCAGCAGCAGAGAGAAGCAAACATTCACAGCGACAGCAAGGGTGGGGAGAGCGTGCCGGGTCCCTCCCTGCTGGCGAGGGACGCGGGCAGACCACGGACGCCGGTGGGGTGAGCACACCGGAGTGAGGCAGCCCCACTCCCTCCACGGGTACGGGCGGGCTGGGCAGCCTTTCAGCCCCTGGAGGATGTGTCCTCACTCCGGCAGAAGGTGGGGAAGGAGGAAAGACAAGCGGAGTAAGAAAGTAGATCTGCAAGGCCCATAGATGGGGACAAGGGATGATCAAAGCCCGGGTCCCAGCGCGGCCTTAGATGCTGCTCAAGGGTATTTTAACTGTGAAAGACGCCCCTAGAAGGATGGACGTAGACATATACGAAGCAAATCAAAAGAAAGCTGGGGTAGGAGCTTTAATGTTTCGGGGTGAAAGACATCAGAAGTGGTGGTGTGGAGATCTGGGTGCGGATGTATGCACGTGACCGCGGAGGCTCGCAAATTCGCAGGACTGACGCTGTAGCTGGAAATAATCTGTACCAGCTGGTGATTTTAATATGTTCTTTAAAAACAAAAACAACCAATAAATAGGTCAAGCAAACAGGACATAAGCAATGATAAAAGTTTAGTAAGCTTTAACACACATGGTAGACAAATATTTATGCTCATCTTCACACGTTCATCCTATTCATATACACAGAACTCGTATCTGTGTGTATAAACTTCACACTCACAAATGGAGAACGACGCAACACTTAACAAAACCAAAATCCCTTTGAAGATAAGGAAGAAAAGAACTAGGAAGATTGATGATTTTTTTAAACCCAGAGAAAACATGGAAGGAAGAATTAACACACAGACATGATGGAGAGTAAGACGTAAAAATGATATTAAGAGTGACCATGTACAAGGAACTTGAAATTTTTTTTAAAAAATGGGTAAGTTTTGAGGGAAAATATGAAATGCCAGGATGGGTGTTGGTAGAAATGAACAAACTTGAATGAGCCAGTAACGTCAGTAAATGCAGATAGTAGTGGGAGCCCAACACCACTCCCGGGAGTGCCTGAGACACCAGCCGGTGTGGGTGGGTGTGCCAGTTTCCAGACACGGTGAAGCTGTCTACTGTGAATTGTTCCGGAATCTCTAAAAAGAAGAAAAGCAGCTCACCTCATTTCATGAGGCCAGTGTAGCCTGGTTCTAAAACCAGGTCAGGGTGCTACAAGGAGAGATTACAGACTCCTTACGTGTATGCAGAAATCCTCCTCCTAGACATTTGTTACTCAAATATAGATGTTTTAGAGGTTGATTTATTTGAGAGAGAGGGAGCACACACGAGCAAGAGGGACGGGGAGAGGGAGAATCCTCAAGCAGAATCCCCGCTGGGCGCAGAGCCTGACTCGGGGCTGGATCTCATGACCCCGAGATCACAACCGGAGCTGAAGCCAGGAGTCGGATGCCTAACCGACTGAGCCACCCAGGCGTCCCACCACTCAAAAATATTTTAAAAATAATAGCAGCTCGATCCAATGGGGATTGCACTTGACTAAAATGCCAGGACAGTCTAACATACAAAATGCGCTGACATGTTTGGGGAGACGAGAAATCGGATGATTGTCTGACGGAAGCAGAAAGAGCATTCTATAGAATTCAGCATCTCTTCAGGATATAAATTCTTGGGAAACCGGGGTGGGTACACACAGGACCTTTGTGGACAGTGGTCATGCGTCAAGAATCTCTCGCAAGTCTGGTGGAGAAACCAGGGGCTCAAGTCTCTGGGCGAAGGCTTGCAGGCCGCTGACGCCCGCCCAACACACCCTGGGGCCCTGCTCTCTCCTCCCTGTGCTATCCATCTCCCTGGCCCTGACCCGGGAGCCCCCAGCTCTGGGTGTCCTTCCCCCGGGAGGACGCAGTCCGGGAGATGGGGCCCCCCAGACAGACGGGCCTGGGTAGGGCCCCTTAAACGCTGTGGGAGGAGCAAACAGCTTCCCTGGGAGGGAGACCCGACACCAGCATGTCTCCTGCCCACCCCCCGCCCCTCCCAGTGGAGCTCCCCAGGCCCTACCCGGTGAGAGCTAGAAACTAGGACGTGAGGCTGTGGGGAAGAGAGAACCCTCCTCGGGGGCCTGGGGGCAGGACTTGGGGGATGCAGAAGGGCCAGCAGATGAATGAGTGCGACTAGGAATCAGCAGAGTGAAAAGCATGGATATCCTATGAAATGTGTAAAACCTATGAAGGTTGGTAGAGCTTCAGCAGAGGCCATGATGAACCAGGAAACTACCAGGTATGACATCCTTCAACGCGGCAACAAGACCCATCTGTGCCCGAGGGTTTTTCTGGCAAAAGGATGCTTGAAGCCCCGAACCAGATTAGGAGCGCTGCAAGGGGCGGAGGGCCCCGATCTGGTGTGACCCCAGGCCCAAGAGCGCCCAGGGATGGGCTGACAGGTGACAGCTGGGGGGAGGAGGTTGGGGGTGTCTAACGTGGGGGGGGGCTGATGTTGGTATCAATGGCAGTAACCAAGGGTGATGATGAAGTGTGCGGGTTTCAGGGACACCCAGGGCCCACGAAGGTCTGGGTGGAGATGCCGACCTGCATGCCTAAGGGGCAAGAGTCAAGGAGTCTGGGGGCTCTCATCATGGCGTGGGGCATGGGGAGCCCCAGGCACTGCTGGACACCTGGAGGCGCTGGATGTCTTTAGGGCTGCGGGCATGGCCAAAGTGCCCTCTGCCAGCCACCCGGGCCCTCAAGGGAGGTGGGTCCTCCCTGCAGAAAGGCCCCAGAATGTTCCTGAGTGGTCCTAACAGCAAGTGGGTGGGCTGGGACACCTTGGTGTCTCTTCCCACTGGGCCCCATTGGGGTTGGCTGATGTCCCAGGAAGCCTAGGTGGCCCCCAGCAATGGGCAGAGGCTCTTGGGGCCTGTTTCCCCGCCTGCAACAAAACGGGCGGTGCAGCTGGCTGGGAGGAGGGGCTGGGCTAAAGGGCCTCTGGAGACCCCTCCCAACACAGCAGGTGTGGCCGGACTCTCCCAGGAGGCCCTGGTGTATGGAGGTGGGAGGCAGAAAGGTCTTAAGACCAGCTCTACTGGAAGGCAGGTCAGGGCAGCGTCCCCCTGGGCAGGGCCAGGGCCCAAGCTGGCCTGCTTTGCCCCCAGGAAGGGACCCCAGACCGAGCAGAGGCCCCTCGGGGGGTCTCGAGTGGGCACTGGCGCTGGGGTAAGCCCTGGCCTTCCTCTCTTCACTGTCCACCCGCCTGGGCCCCTCCAGACCGAAGCAGCCCGGCCTCTGCTTCCCGATTCCTCTTTGAAGGGTGTCTGTCCTGAGCTGGCCGGCTCTGGCTCTGCCCGGGCGGACCCAGCCCCCCAGCAGCCCCCCACTCAGCATCCGGGGACATCCCTCCTCCCGGCTAAGCATTCTTCCTGCTTGCTTGGGAGGTAGAGGGGGCTTCAGCCACTCTGCAGACCAGAGGCCCCGAGGCTGTGTCCTGGCCCTAGGTCAGGGCATTAAGGGCGTGGCTCCAGGGCGGTCCAAATCCTCTCTGCCTCATTCACTGAACCTGTCCCTGGCAGAGGGTGGGCAATAGACAGACCTGCCCTCCCCGATGGGGGTCAGCGGTGAGAGCAAGGAGGTGGGCCTCCCTGCGGGGGGGGGGGGGGGGGCGGAGCGAGGCTTCCACCAAGATGCCGCCCCCGCCCCCGCCTGGCGCGCTCGCACACGCACACAAATGCGCCTGTGCGCGCGCCCACGCCGGGCGTTGGGTGACGGCTCGGCCCGGCCGCGGCTCTGCGGAAAGAGCAGGGAGCTCACCTAGCTCACAGGTGGGGAGGTCGGGGTTGCAGATTCCCAGCCGCACAGGAAGTGGGTGGAGCTACCTGGGGCTAACCCCGGAGAATCCCTGCCCTGCAGCCGTCCCTGAGCCCTGACCTGTCTCATCTCCCCATCAGGCAGAGTTCCCGGCCGGTGCGGCGTGAGCTCTGACCTAGGCCGGGCGCTCCGACTGCCTGAGGCCATGGACGTCACCTTGGAGGTCAATGGGGAGAAGCTGCCCACCCCTCCTGGCGGGGCATTCCTTCCCTAACCTGTCAGTGGGCGGGGCTCGGGGCAGCCCCTCCCCCTCCCTCGGCCCTCCCACCGGCCCAGGGCTGGGCGGGGCAGAGGGCCGGCGGGAGGGGACTGACCACTTCCGGCTGGGAGGTGGGGAGCCCCAGCCCGGCTTTCAAACCGAAGCCGGAGTCCCAGCGAGCCCTCACCCCAAGGACAGCACTGCCCAGGCTAAGAGGGCCCCTGGGCAGGGGCAAGAGGCATCGCAGGGCCGGCAGGGCACGACCCAGCCTTCCAGCCTGGCCTAGCAGCCAAGAGCCCAGGCCAGCCTGCCCCTCCCCAAACGCACGTCCAGGGCCTGGGGGAAGAGATGGGCTGTGAGGGAGGTGGGTGCCGGGGGGACATACCAGCGGGGTCCCCAGACCCACTGGCCAGGCTGAGCCCTGCAAGGGAGTGTGTGGGGATGGGGGTCAGGAGCCACTGGCTTTGCCCGCGACGCTCCATGCGGACAGTCAGGCCAAGGCCACAGAGGATCATGGGGTGACCCTGAACAAGGGGGCCACACAAGGCCCCAGGACCTGACCCAGGCGCCCACACTCGGGGAGCAGGCATGGCCCACGGCACCTTGGGCATTTTGCAGGGACTCATCTGGCCTTCTCCTGGGTGAGGATTTCCATGGAAATCCAGGTGTTAAAGAAATACTTTAATGTCTATGAAAACCTCAGCATCTCGGCACTGGCCCCACAGTGTCACCTCCCTCTGGCAGGACCTCCTCTCCAAAAGTGGGGCCGCCCTGGACGCCCAAGCCCTCTGTCCCACATGAGGACAAGGGAGGGAGCTGGGTCCACGTCCTGCACAACCGCCCTGCGGGAGCACAGGGCGCTGGAGCAGGGGCAGGGCTCCTCCCTGGGGTTTGGCCAGGGGTCAGGCGAGCTGGGGCCCCGAGAGCTGGTGTGGAGGATGCTCCCCGGGGGCGGGCAGACCGTGTGATCTTCCTCCCTGGAAGAGGCTGGCTCCGGCACTGCAGACCACAGGGCCTCGCGGGGACCCACGGACCATTCAGGCTCCTGGGACAGCCCACCTGGTCCAGGAGCCCGGTCGCTCACTGGAGCGTGGATGGAAGCGGAGCTCGGTCTAGGTGCTGGGCAGGGCAGGCTACACGTCCGTCTCCACGCGCAGCCGCTCCATCCTGCGCACATTGCCCTCCACGGCCACGCGGCTGGTGATGCACCGGGCAAAGTCCTCAGGGAACCAGCCCATCTCCCCATCTCTCAGCCGCTCGCCATAGAACCATCCTGAACACAGATGTGGGGCAGGTGAGGGCAGGATCCGGGCACCCCCAGCCCTCGGAGCCCCTGTTCCCGAAGCTGCCTGGGCCAGGCCTCCCATAGGGCAGACCACCACCCACTCCTGCCAAGAGGGCCTGGCTCCAGGTCACAGGGGCATCTGGTCCTCTAGCAGCTGCTAGGCCGAGACGCTGGTGTCAGGGGCTGAGCCGGCCCCAGCCAGCTTCGCATGCCCTGTGCAGGGGGCCCCCCAGAGGAGCAGAGCCTCCCTCCTTCTGCTGAGGACACAGAGTGACAGAGAAGCTGATTTTGATCCTGACTCAGGGACGTCTGAAGAGGTCCTTGAGGGAGGGTGCTGAGGGGCCTCAGATCAGGCCCACCGTGAGCAGGTGCAGAAACTGCTTCCAGGGGGCCAGGCTCAGGGTCAGCTGCCCGCACCTGGTGTGCTCCAGACATTTGCGGGGCCGCTGAACTCTCCCTCTGGGGTCCACGCCACCCACATCCCGCCACCACCCAGGCCCAGCCCGGCGTGCTCACCATCCTCCTGCTCCAGGACCAGGACCACGTCCGCCTGCTGCAGTGTGATCTCGTCCGCCTGCTTGGCCAAGTAGGCCTTGGTGATCTCTACCTGGCGCAGGTCTGTGGGGGCAGGTGGGGGTGGGTGTCAGCGACAGAGCTGTCCCTGAGAGCGCAAGGGCCAGGAGCTTGGCAGCCCCCAGTCGGGCAGTGCCCTGCCTCCTAACATGTCCCCTGTGGCCTGGTCTCGGTGGGGCCTGGGGGGCTCTGGACACGTGGCAGCTTCCGTCCAGAGGCCCCAGGACAGGCTGCTCCTGATTTCAGAGCCAAAGCACCAGCACCGGCAGAGGGGGCACCCGGCTTCTAAGGGGCAGGGCCGGAGCCGGGGCGACAGATCTATGGGCCAGCTGGCTGCCCCGCTGTGGCCTCAGTCGGCTCCAGTCCCTGGGCATGGGGCAGCATTCTCTCCCCGGCACGGAAGGGGAGGCCCCGGGACAGAGCTGGGTCCCTGTGCACGGACAGACACACACAGATGCAGCTCTGGGGTGCCTCGCCTGGGCAGGTCACCCTGGGGGCAGGCAGTGGCATGGACAGAGGGCCGGACAGTGCCTCCTAGCTCCATGCCAACCCCCTGCCCAGGCCCGCGGAAGGGGCTGTGAGCCCTGTTCAGGGTGGAGCAGACACTTACCTCCTTTGTTGGTGGGGCCCTGCCCCTGCCTCTCCCTGTGAGTGAGCGCGGTGATCCACCGGGCCCGGTCACTCCTGCGGGTGGAGAGGGGGTGCGTGAGGCCCTGAGGCCGCTCTCGCCAGCCTGGGGACCTCTGGCTTCACACGCCCCGCCCCCAGTGCGGCACCGTGGACGGATGGGGCGTCACGTGGCTGGGGGTTCCTTGAGCGTGCCCCACAGCCCTCAAGATGCGATGGGCAGTGACTATGAAGGTTCACACTGCCGGGGCGCCCTTTCCTGAGCCCCATAAACCACTGAGGGACCACGTGTGGGAAGTCACAGGGCAAGAAGGAGCAGCAGGCAGGGTGACCCTGAGTCTCACCTGCCCAGGGTCCCAGAGTCAGGCGGCAGCCGCACCCCCACACCCCGGCCCACCCTGTCTGCCGGCGCTGGGCCCCAAGCCCACTGCCCTGTGTCAGTTCACGATTTTTAACCTTCAGCCTCAGCTTCCCATCTGGAGGGAGTATGGACACCAAGCCAGCCTCGTCCCTTCCTCCCTTGTCTGCTGAGACCCCGCTGTGCTGCCATCTCTCTGTGTGCTGCCCAGCCCCTGTTCCAGATGGTTCTGACCTCACCACCCCCCACCGCTGGCGCCTGGGCTCCGGCCCTGCCAGCCTCCAGGCTGCTTCTCAGCAGAGGCCTCCTGCCTCAGGGCCTTTGCACTGCTGTGCCTCTGGCAAGCCCTGCTCCCCAAACGGCACCGTGCCAGTCAGGCTGCCCCCACCTGGCACTCCCTTCCCTGCCTTGACTTCCTCCTTCGTTGGTGTCCCCCGACACACCCGACGGTCCAGCTGCTTGTCTGGCTGATGTGTCCCCCTCCCAGCAGTGTGAACTCTGGGAGGACAAGGCTGCCCTTGGCCTCTGCTGCAGGGCCCGGCACACAGCAGGTGCTCAAGAACTTGATGGCACGGACCCCTCCTCCCAGGAGCCCTCCCCTGACTCACGCCGAGTCGGAGGACAGCAGGATCTGCTCCTGGCGGCCCTCACTGTTGCGTAGCAGGGTCACTTGGAAGGGGTGTGGCACCGAGGAGCTGCGGCTGCCGCCACCCCCCAGCAGAGAGGGATCGGAGGGCTCCATCTTCTGGACCCGGATGTGGTCCACCTGGGCGTAGTCCTGAACCATGAAGCTGTCCTCGCTGCGGGGAGACAGGTGGGCAGCCAGATGTGACAGGGGGTCTGTGGGCAGCCTGGGGCCCCTGCCCAGCTGTGGGGCACGCAGCCAGAAGGATGCGCCTGAAACTGCCCCCCAGAAAACAGAGGCCATGTGTGTTCTCGTCCTTGTGGCCTGGGCGGGCAGACCCTGGTCTGCCGGCAGTGAGAGGCACCTGGCCACCCCACGCCACACGTCGGGGGATGCAGGCCGCTGCCAGGGACAGGTCAGGCCGGGAGGGCCCCCCCCAATTCTGAGGTCAGAGGAGACCCAGGCGGCTGCCCCCACGCCCCTCCGGCCCCGATCGCAGGGCCACACAGCCCAGCACCCAGGGCAGCCCACCTCTTCTTCTTGGTGACCACCAGAACGTCGTTGAACAGAAATAGGTAGCACGTGGGCCGGCTGGCCAGTTTTCGGAAAAGCCCGGTTTCTTCTACCACGAAGAGCTCCCCACGCTTCAGCAGCCAGCGGGAGGCCGAGATCAGCGGGAGAGACTGGAAGGAAGAGCCGGAGCTGGGGGGGCGGCGACAACCCCTGCCTCCAAGGACTGGGTGACCGGCCTCCCCGGCTGGACCAAGGAAGACGGGGAGATGTGTCCTCCCCTCAGACAAAGGGCTGTTCCATTGGCCGACAGGCACAAATGCGACAGGGCTCTGGGCCAAGTCCCGGGCCCAGATCCTGCCCAGCAACCAGGACAGGCCCGTCCTGCCTGCGGCCAGGCCCAGGGGCTCTCCTAGCACCCGCCGAGCACTGCCCCCGAGCCGGAGAGCAAAGGCCATGGTGGGGAAGCCTCCACACACCCCTCACACCCTTTTCCAGACCTCTGTGCCCGCCCTCGGTCACTCCGTGGCTCTCCTGTCCTGCCCACAGCGCCCGCTCCCCCCGAGCTCCGGCCTGCCGGGCAGCCTCTGGAGGTCGGCAGCCCAGCCCGAGCGAGGCCAAGTGGAGGCCCGGCCCACAGAGCTGCCTCCGGGCCAAGTCCCGCAGAGCATTCCCATGGGGAAGTGTCTGTCCATCTGCACCTCACTTGCTATGGGACTTGGCCAGGGGGCTTTGGAGGGCCTGTAGGATGTCTAGACCCCTCCCCAGACTGAGGGAGGCCCAAGACATGAACTGGCCCCGACACTGTCCTTTCCCCATTCTCAGCGTGCTGCGAGGAGCCCTGGCCCGGGGCAAGCCCTCGGGGCAGCCCTGGGGGTGAGGACACAGGCCAGAGAGACCCCAGGCAGGAGGGCGGCAGAGCTGAGCCTCTGCGGCCAAGGGGGGCGGGAGTCACAAGGGACGCTCCCTGGTAGGGAAACTGAGGCCTGGAGAGGCTGAGGCAGAGGCCCCAAGGCTGTGACCTGACCTCTGAGGAGCTGGCTCAGGAGGGGTCGGAGCGCCCACCTTGACCTTGCCGAAGTCCAGCTGTGTGTGTAGCATGTACATCTGCTCCGTGCGCTCCATCTTGTGGGCCCCCTCATTGCACTGCTTCACCAGCTGCAGGGGGCCGGAGAGCAGGCTGTGCCCCGGGGCTGTCCTCGCTGCCGCCCCCCGACGGGCTCACCCATCAGGTTCAAGCCCCACTCCCTCTGGGCCTCGGTTTCCCCATCAGCACCGTGAAAAGCCTGACATGGGTGATGTGGAAACCTGCCCTCCGGGTCCCCATCACTGGGGGGGCAGGGGCAGACCTTGGCTCGGTCCAGGTCTGCCCCTGCCCCCCCTCCCCTGGACCCCCCTCACCTTGCTGATGGCCTTGAGTGCGCGGCTGGCGGCCCTGTATCTCTCGGGATGGCCTTGACTCTTGAGGCAGAGAGTCTGCAGAGAGGACCCTGCATGTCAGGCACTACGTACCTGGCTGCACTCGGGCCCGCGTGTGGCAGAGGCCCCCCCAACAACACACCCAGGTGGGGGCCGCGGGGGGGGTTGAGAGCCCGTGTCCAGCAGGTTCCTGCCAGGCCCCACGGGGGTGCACAGCCCCCAAAAGGCTCTGCCAGGTCAGGCTTTGGTGGGTGGGACCCTGGAGAGGGCACCCTCCCAGGACCTCAGCCCTTCCAGGCCTCAGCTGTCTTGGTCCAGTCTGGGGGGGCCCCCACAGCCTCTATTTCGACACTTCCGAGGGAGCCCCGGAGGGCCTGACGTCCCCTCCGGCCTGAACGACAATCCTCCAAGCATGAGCCATGACACGCTGCCTCCAGGGGCCTAGCGGGCCCCGCTGCATGTGCATATGTTCACGTGTGCGTGCATGGGTGCCTCACACCCCCACCCGCCCCTCGGCCCCACGAGCAGGCCTCTCAGAGGAGTGAGCCGCTGCAGGGAGCTGCTAGAGCTCCATCGCTCCATCCACCGAGAGGGCAGTGAGTGGTGCCCAGGCTGGTTCCGTCTTGTCCACGCGAACGGACCCTGCGAACCTACAAGGAAGCGGATGCAAACCCACAAAGTGCTGGAAGGTTCCGGGCAGGGAGCCTCGCGGGTGAAGGCTGTGAAAGCCGACTCGTGAGGACCGAGGAGCACCGGGGAGGGGGATGTGAAGGAGTGATGCTCAACCGGAAGCGGGGGGCCGGGCTGACCTCCTTCTCCGGCAGGGGTCTGTGTGGCATACTCACGTCCGTCAGGAGGGGCAGCCGGGTCACCCTCTGCATGGGGAGGATCAGGAAGGAGATCATAGGGAGACCCCCGCACGCGGGACGCTTCTCGATCTCCTTCAGGGCCTCATGGAAGGCGGCGTTGCTGTTTCTGCAACAGAGAGCAGGGCTTGCCCTCATCTGCGGCGCGAGGCCAGGTGCAGCCGGCACAAGCCGGGCGGCGCACAGGAATGTGCTCCCAGACCCCGGAGTGGACCCCCGGCTGCAGGGAGGCCACGCTCACGTCAGCCTCTGCAGGGCGCGCTGCTGGTAGACCTCGTTGGAGCAGTAGGCGACGTAGGGGTGGAAATGCTTCTCGGCGTGCTCCTCCAAGATGTCGCTGATGTCCTCCACGCAAACCTGTGCCTTGTGCCGCTGCTCCAGGGCCTCGAAGAACCTAACCGGGTGAGAGTGCGGTGAAGGCCTGGCCATCCACCACCACGGCCCACGCGGCGGGAACCCAGCAGGCGCGTGGGGGACCCGCCGCCCGGGAAGACCCCAGGACAGATGAGCCTCTTAAGCCTGGAATAACTGGGCAAACCCAAGGCCACCTCCACTTAAATTCTGGCAGAGATTCCAGGAGACACGCAAACAGGCAGGACAGAGGACCCGTCACTCTGATTTGATTCCCTGGGCTTGGGTCAGACCTGCCTGGAGCCCTGGCACCCTCTGCCCAGCTCGATGTGCAGACGGGGGGCTCTGGGTGGACTCCCCAGCGGTGGCCACCAGGCCCCGCTTCCTCCCAGGGTCCCCTTCTGAGATCATCCTTGGCCACGGAGGTCAGGAGGACGCTGACCGGGGGTGACCACGCTTCTGCCTCTGCGGACCACTGCTGCCACAGCTGGGCCTGGCCGGACCGGCACCAGGACATCTGGTGGACCCAAGGCCCCGTCACCTCCCCAGGCCCTGGCCAAGGCAGCCAGGAGGTCCTCCCCCTTCCCGGAGGCTCCTTGGCCCCATCCCGGCCTTCTGCCTCCTCCAATGACCGAGTCTCTCCCGTAGCCGACTCTGAAAGCCCCGTTTAGCTGGGCTCCTGGGACTGCCTGAGGCAGCCTGTCTGGAAGATACGACAGCTGGCTGACCTCTGGAGGGTGGAAAGCTGCGTCCCCGAGCAGATATCCATCCCCCCGGTGGCCCGAACCCCCAACCTGGGGCTGACCAGGCCGGGGATGGCCAGCTGCACGTGCTCTTACTGCTTACCCTGCCCAGTGGGAGGGATGGAATCCAGCACTGTGACAGTGAGTCAGGGCTGGGGGACACGGCCGGGGGGGGTGAGGAGGTCCCGAGCCCTCAACAATGCAGGCACCGCTGGGCCTGCCGTCAGCCCCACCTAGCACCTGGGACGGGGGTACCACCTCGGGGGGAGGATGGGCAAAACCCCACCCCCTGCAAGATGGGGGCCTTGCTCTGGTTACCCTTGGTAAGGCTGGTGCGGGTCTCAGGGAGGGCGAGCAAGCGGTTTTGAGGACGGGGGTCCTGAGGGACCCTGCCCACCGGGCCTTGCCTGACCCTCCACCCTCGGGGGCACCATGCGTCCCACAAGGGGGAACACTGTGAGAGCCCCAGGTCCTGGGCAGCCCAGGCAGAGGGGGACAGTGTGTCAGGAACAGACAAGGACCCTGCCCCCTCAGGGAGGGCTCGGGAGGCCCACAGCTGCCCAGATGCAGCGCCACACGCCTGTGCCTGGGTGGGCGGGGCCACGCTGGGCAGCAGCCCCCCAGGCAATTCCAAGGGTTTCTGAGAAAGTTCTGGGAAAGGTAGCCATGAGCTGCTGACCCAAGAAAGCTGATTCCCAGAGAAGCCACTATGAATGGCTAGGAGCTGCCAGGACCCAGCTGGGGGAGGAGGCTGGACCAGCCAGAGGCCAGCCAGAGGCCCTGGGGAGCTCAGCACAGATGGGACGGCTGGCAGCAGGACCCGTCTCCAGGGACAAGCTCACACCCCCTCCCCCAGCATGGCTCTGAAACTTCATGGGGGCAACAGGTAGTAGGTGCTGGCTGGGGCTCAGGGGACGGGTCTGAGGCTGATGGGAATGAACCGGGGCTGAGCCACCTTCTCTCACCTGCCCCTACCCTAGTCCTCCAGGGGGCTCAGGGGACCCACCGCCTCAGGTGAGGGAGGATGCTGAGGCATGAGGGAGGGTGTCCTGCAGTGTTCGGGGGCCCAAGGCTGGTGGGGCTGAGCCCTCTGTGGGAGGAAACACGTACGCACACACACAGGCACGTGGACGCACACACACAGGCCCACGCAGGCCCCTCCTCTACTGCTGTACCCTGCAACCAGAGCCCTGGGCCGGGCACCAGACACTGCCGGGCAGAACATGACCCGAGGCTGCAACTCGAGGCCCCTCTTACCCGCTCCATCCCATGGCCACCCCACACCTTGTGGCTTGGCCTTCTGCACCTGGCGACCTGGTGGGAAGGTGACGTCATCTAGCAGGTGCTCCACCCTCTCAAACATGCAAGGGACAGGGTGCTGGGGGTGGGGTGCTAAGCCTGTCACGGGGCCCAGTGCTCGGTGGCCTCAGGGCCTGAGGAGGTCCCCGTGTCCTCTTCTAGCCAGCGGCTGCTCCAAACCTTCCGCCCATGGTCCCAGCCCGGGAGGCCCCGAGATGCCGCCGTTGCCGTGCTGCCCCAAGGGCGGGGGGGGGAGGCCCTGGCAGGCGCGGTGGAGGGCTGGGCGCGGGCCTCACCTCTGACTGGCGCTCAGGACGTCCAGGATGTTGGAGAAGAGGTGGTGGTGCTCGGTCTGTGTCATGGTCGCCCGCAGCTGTCTGGACTGCAGGAACTCGGCCACCAGGATGCCCAGGCTGTGCTGGTACGAGAACTCCGATGTGAGGATCTCAAAGATGGCCTGGCGGGGACGAGAGCAAGCAGTTGCCAGGGCCACCGTTCCCCTCGGGGACACGGTCAGGGTGCAGGACAGGCTGGACCCGGGCCCTCGGACCAGACCTGGGGCGAGGCTGTGAGCCTGGCCATGGGGACCAGAGCCCCACATCTGCGCACGCGCTCCAGCTCAGCCTCTTGTGGGCTGTGATGCTGGACAGGACCCCCACCTGTGTCCAAGAAGAGGTGACGGAACCCCCCCCCAGCCAAGGGCATTGCCAGGAGGGGGTAGGCATCGCTGTGGCCGCCGTCCTGCCCCATGTGTGTTGTGTGGCCCACACCAAGTCTGGGGCACAGGGCTGGACCCCCGCCCAGCCCCTCACCTCCTGCCTCTTGCGCTCCTCAGCAGGCAGCTTGTCCAGGAGGCCGGACTCCACCACCTGAGGAGGACACCGGCCTGGGGGTCACGGGTTTTGCACATCCCGGAAGCCCGGCCTCCCCTCCGAAGAGCCCTGGGGCCGCCGAGGAAGAAGATGGGCATCCAGAGGGAGCGGCTGGCAGACGCCGTTGGGGTAGGGAAGGGGCTTGTCTGCAGAGCTGGCCTGGGGGCTGAGAGGCATGCCGGGGACAGGGCCACAACTCAGACACACTGGCCCGGGCGAGTCTGCGCCCTGCCCAGGAGGTCCGGGCTGACGGTCCAGCTCTCCATGCTGTCAGGCCCCGGGGCCGCCAGGTGGCTAATCCCCTGCCTCTTCGTCCAGCCCAGAGGCTGGGCTCCGATCCCCCAAGCTCAGGTGGCCGGGATCATTATGTCTGGTGGCATGTCCTGCCACCAGACTCAGAGCTGCCCTCCCTGCCCACAGGCTACAGGGCAGCCCTGTCCCTGGGCCCTCCGGGGATGGGGATGGGTCAAGAGCGTGGCTGTCCTCCTAGGGTAGTGACACCTACCTCCCCGCACACCTGCTCAGGGCACCAGGACCTCTGTCCCAGCCAAGCTCTCCCTGGGGCCCCCCGCAGGCCTGCCTGGCAGGGACCCGCTCCGTTTCAGGTGTGGAGAGTGAGGTGGGAGCTTGGCTCTCTTGAAGCCGAGGCCTGGCCCTCTCCCTTCCACTCCTGTCTCCCCACTCGGACCCTCCTGGCACTCTCCTGGGGGCAGGGCCCTCGGAAGGGGGTCAGCCCGAATAGGGAGAGGGCAAGGGGCTCACGTGCGGGAGGCTCGTCATATACACGCCGATGGCATGCGGCCCTCAGGGCTCCCCACCCCTCCGCCGTTGGACCCAAATCCACAGTGTCCTCGGGGCAGGGCAGCTCAGAGCGCACCAGGAAGGGGGCTCCCTGCTGCAAGCTAGGCATAGAGGGTACTTCCGGAAGGCTCCTCCCCACACAGGAGGACCCAGGCTGGCTTTGAGGGACCAACCGCCCATGGGCTTGGGCTCAGGGCCTCAGCCCACCATCCTGGCCCTACCTCTGGGAGCTGGCTCCAGGTGACCTGGACAGGCCGATAGCTCTTGACTACGATGGGGGCATCTGCCTTTTCCGTTCCGTCGGGGCCGGACGGCTCATCGAGCAAGTCATCGTCGGACTCATGGCTGGTGTTCAGGCCCCGCTCCCGGATCTCCTGGTAGAACCCGGGGTCTGGGGAGAGGGGGTGTGTCACCTGCAGGCCTGGGGGCTCTGAGCGTGCATGCCCCACTGGGAACCTGCAGGCGGAGTCCTCCCAAGGGGGCTCTGAGAGCATCAGGCGGCGCAGGGCCCCCCAGAGCAGGCTCCTCTCAGGCTGGCTGGCTCCCATGGCTGGGCCGGACCCAGCCCACCACGGGGGTGGCGTCCCAGTGCAGAATGTGGCACCTTCAGACCAGGGCTGAGCCGACGAATCCGAGCCACAGGGGCCGCCTTGGGTGGGGGCTGTTCCCAGGCTGGGCCGAGAGCACTGGGTGCTGGCTCCCCGGAGCCCAACCCTGAGGTGCGGTCTCCTGCTCTCTGGCTCTGCAGCAGCCCCACTGCGATGGGCTGGCGCCTGGCTCGGGGCAACCCCCATGCCCCTCCTTCCCATCTGAAACCTGCTCATCATTGCTCCTCTCCCTGGATCCTGCCCCCAGGCCTGTGGCTGTCCACAGAGGCCGGGGGCTGGCAGGGAGGGAGGGCCCTTCTTGGCTGGGCCCCCGCACCCTAAGCACCCTGCCCCTCACAGCCACTGGGTGCTGCATCCCGCTGGGCAGGCCCCTGCCCCCACCTCCCTGTGGGGTCCCGTTGGCATCCCACCCCTCAGCAGGCTGACTCACTGCTCTGGGCCCTCCTGAGCCCCCAACACTGGGCTCACTGTATGCCTGTGAAAAGAGGCAATGCATACAGCACGGGCGTCTACATCCCGGGGCCTGCGCCCTCTGGCGGGCCTTGGTCCCGCCCATCCCACTACAGGCCTCGCACACGCATGCTTGGCAAACATCTCCTGGGGTCTGTCTGTCCCCTGCCCTTGGAATGGTGCAGAAGGGAGCGCAAGGGAACTTTCTAGACCCATCAGAACGACATAGTCAGATGAGTCACTGGGACTTCCCGTCCCTGGAGAAATCCCTTTCAGCATGTTCTCCCTGCACTGCACCAGCCTCCTCTGGGCCCAGCCTGGCCCACGGGGGCCTCCTGAGGTCGCCTCCCTGGGCCCCACTCACCATCCTTGAAGGAGCCCTTGTGTGCGCGTTTCCACCCTGGCGTCCTCTGTGCGAACAGGAAAGACACAGAAACACCAGTAGTCAGCGGGGAGCGGAGGCAGCTGAGTCTGCAGCAAGCCCTCCACCCGGGGGCCCAGAGACCCCACAGCGCCATGCATGAAGTCCTGCTCAACAGGAGGGGGCTCTGCCGGGCATCCAGAAGGTGCTCAATAAAGGTTGGCTCTTAAGGGAGGCCAGGCCACCGAGCAGAGGCCAGGGCTGGTAGGACGGGGTGGAATGGGGGCTCAGAGCAGGCAGGGCAGGTTGACTGAGAGCTAGGCAGATCCAGGAGGGCTGCCTGGAAGAGGCAGCAGGACTGAACTAATCAAGACGGGGTGCTCAGGGAAGTGGGGTGTTCCGACTGGGTGTGAAGGGAAGGCTGGACAGGTCTGGTTGGAGGGCCTGAGAAAGCCCAGGGGTGGGAGCTGGGGCCCCACGCAGGACCCCATGCAGTCTGGGGCCTGGGGCAGCAGGAGGGGCAGAGTCTAGCTCCCAGCTGCTGGCAGGACTGCAGAGACAAGCGGGGGTGGCAGGGCTCTCAGGGCCCCCACCTGCGGCCCCACCAGCTGCCTGCTCAGAGCCTGCCTCCTTGGCCGGACAGTTTTTCCTGACCCAGAAGCTGTGCCAGTTCCAGGAAAGCGAGACCTGGTTTCTCGAACGAGTTGGGGCCTCGAAACAACACTTGCTGGGCTGGAAGGTGTGGTGCCCCAGCCACACCTGGCCTGCTCCCCCCACCCCATGCCTCCCCAGTGCCCCTCCTGCCTCCAGGCCTGTGCCCCTTGCTCACACCTCTGCTTTAACCCTTTTTCCTCCGGACTGTCTCCCGACCCCGCCCCTGCCCTGAGCTCCCGGGGAGCCAGTCTCTCCTCTGGGCTCTGTCGGCCCCCTGCATGGCCGCAGCCCAGACATGAGCACCCCAGGGCACCCCTGCCCCCTCACTGCCCTGGGAGCTCCCTGGGGGCCTGCCTGCCGGGCTCCCCTCAGGACCCCGGCACCAGATGCAGGAGAACGCAGGAAACATCTGTTGCACCCTTGAACCAACAGCGAGTGAGCGAGCAGGCAGCTGGCCTTGTCCTGGGGTGTCCGGGAGGCACGGAAGGGCTGTGCCCCACCCCGGTGCTCCTCTCTGCAGGCTGGCGTGCCTGTACTGACGGCGGGCTTGGTTCCTCCCCAGGCCAGGGGCCACAGCTCAGTCCCGGAGGGAAGCCCCTGGCAGAGGCAGCCACTGGGACGTCAGCTCTGGGCACACAGACCCCGAGCAAGGGCGCCCTTCCCACCGGCCCTGCGCCGGTCCCGATCCGTCGAGAACACCGAGGCAGAAGGGCCATCGGGCAGGGGAAGGAGGGCGTGCATGCAGAGAAGCCGTCAGACTTCTAAGCCCCGGACGGGGGCCCCTCAAGCGGACTGATCCAAGCCAGGTGCTGCTCCGAAGCCCTCCCTGGAACTTGTCCCACAGGCAGGCTGACTCCCCTTGGGGCTCAGAGAGAGAGGCCATCCCCTCCAGAGGCTCTGCTCCCCACTGTGGCTGAGAGTGGTGACCCCAGAGCCTGGGGGCCTGGGGAAAGCCCTCGACCTTTCTGAGCCTCAGCCGCCTCATCTGTAAAATGGGGATGTTCTCACTCTGCTCACAGTCTGCCTGCCACACGGGACTGGGATAAACCGAGTCAGGTGCCTGCACGCAGTAGGTGCTCACTGGGCAGCAGCCGCACCATCAGGTGAGGCCCCGTCTACGCCTACAAGCTCCCGAGGCCCCTTGAGGCACGGCCCCCGCCCCAGTGTCCAGGCGGACAGGCCCCTACCTTATTCTTGGCCGGACACCGAGCAGAAGGTGGGCTGGTCTCCTCGGCCAGAGCCTGGAGCTTGGGGCTGAGCTGGATGGGGCCCCTCTCCCTGCCTGGAGCCCCCAGACCCTTCATGGCCGCCCGGTAGGATTGGTTCCGTAGGTTCCGTCTGAGCGCTCCCTTGGGGCCCGTGTCCACATCCATGTCGTCCAGGGAGAAGCTGGGGGCGGAGACGAACCGGGGGTCCCGCCGGGCAGCCTCCTTGCTGAGCACAGCTGCCCCGAAGCTCTGGTGGCGGGCTGGGGTCTTGGCCTTGCTGGACACAGCCAGGCTCCTGGGGATCAGCTGCTGAGTGCCCATCTTGAGGGCCGCAGGGCTCTGTGTGCTCAGGACGACGGCCCGTGGCTCCTCATCCTTAGGGGACAGAGGTGGGGACACGGAGGTATTGAGCTGGAAGGCGGCATTGTCCCTGACCTGCAGGGAGTCCCGGACCATGGGGACCCTGGATGCCGGGTTCCCCTTGGCATCAAGCCGTAGCTCTGAGTGGAAACGGTATTCCAGTAGCTTCTCTTCCAAGGAGCTGTCTGAGTGTCGCTGGGACATGCTGAGTGGCCACGGTGTCCTGGGGCAAAAGCGCAGAGGTGAGGGCAGCATGCAGATGTCCATCCCACAGCCCCCCTGCACACGGGCCCATCCACAGCTTCCCAGCATCTGCCCTGGCCAGAGAGCCCGCTTGGGACGCGGGGCCTGGAGGCCTGGAGCAGAGCTGGGGATGGCACGGCCCACAGCCACCAGGACTCCCCAGGGAGGTGTGCGGAGGGTCGGGAGGCTCAGGCCTGCAGGGCCCCAGGCTGCTGGGACTGGGGCAGAGGACAGGCGACCACCTGCTTCCTCTGGTGGGTACACACACCGAGGACAAATCCCCACACTGTGGGTGCAGGCGTGGGGCAGTGCGGGGCACACAGACTTGGGGCCCCGCAGACCTGAGCTGCATCTTTCCTGGGCCTCTTGGCACCATTTCTTCCTGGTCAGTGAGAGCATGAGGATCATGCCGTCTGTGCTGCTCTTCTGAGGCCGGCTTTGGGTAATGTGGCCGTGACCCCAGCCTCTGCCTGGCCCCCAAGCTCCAGAGCACGCAGGGCCAGGCTCCGCCATGCTGGGTTAGGTGTATGATCCTACCCACTCCCAAACACGCCGGCTCTCTTGAGTCTCATTTTGCAAACAAAGAAACGAGACCCCAAGATACCCAGGAGCCAGCCCTGAGACGGAGGTCAGGAGGCGTGGGTCACCAGCATCTGAACCCAGGCCGGTCTGATTCCAGACCCTTTGTCTTCGAGGCCCCATGTGGCGATACCACCACGGCCGGCTACACAGCCTTCCTACATGTCCAGCGACACACGTGCATTTTCCCACATTTACGAACTCGGAACAGGGCTCACGATCCCTTTCTCCAGAGCCTGGCCGGGCACGGTCACGCCCACTCTCCCTGCGTCCCTTGGATGCCCAGCCCTCCTGGGTCCCTGAGTGCCTCAGACCCTCAGATGTGCAGAGCCCACTGACCAGTGTCTGTAAGCATTTGTGGGCTGGTTGTTCAGCCCAACCTGGCTCATCCCGGCTGAGGGCGCCCCGCCTTGCCGGTGTGGACGGGCCCACGGCCGCCTTTCCACTCAGGGCCGGGAAGAGCCAACGCCAGCCACCTGGGCACCCACCACCCGTCACTGCCCTCTGCTGTTTTCTCCGCCTCCGTTTCAAAATCCGCAAGTGGGCGGAGTAACAATGAGGCCCGCCTCCTGAGGGTGCAGGAAGACTCCCGGCCACAGTGCTGGGATGACCACTGAAGGCCATCTCACACTCCTGCTCCTTGCTCCAGACCGACGGTCGGGACAGGCACCGGCTTAGAAGAACTTCGCAGGACTGGAGAAAACTCACCCTGTATCTTTTAAGTTTTAAGGAAAAGCAAGCAGAGCCACCGTCTGCACCCTCTTGCAGACACACAGCCTGCATGATAAGGGCCTGGCGGGGGTGGAAGCCTGTTTTTCAGATGGGAGGACCACGTCTCCAAGTCACCAGCCCAGGTGGCTGAGGCTCAGCTGAGTTTCACCACGGTGCCCTGGGCCGTGTTTGCGGCAGACCTGGGAAGGGATGCAGCCCGTTTCTCCGAAGGCCCTGTGAGCCTGAGGGTGTCACCTGCTCTCTCCCACCCCGGGGAGCCTGCAGCCAGAGGCGCCAGGGCCTGTGCAGTTGAGGTACCCCAGGGAGGCCACCGCATCTGTCCCAGGACACACCAGGCAGGTCCCCGCCCGGGGCCCACCTCCCACACTCGCCGCACAACCTTGCATCTGGGTGCTTCCCCTGGGAAGTTCCAAGCCTCAGCTCCAGAATCCGTCCCCAAGGGGCGAGCTGGGGGCTCCAGAGGGGCCTAAACCACAGTGCAGTCGGGGTGCCGGCGGCAGTCAGAAGCCTGGCTCCCCAAGCCCCCACCCCCACCCCCCCAGCACACACGCTGTCTGCTAAAAACACCTGAGAGGCGTGTGTGGCTGAGCCTCCCGGTGACAGGGAGGGGCTGCCCGCGGAGCCCTGGCCACCCCCACGCCCAGAGACCGGCCCACACATTCCTGGGGACATTCTGAGTCACCGGCAGCTAGGGCGGGTCACGCCATCCTGGCTCACCACCCCCACGTTAACTTTATCTGCATTTAGCCAGGCCTGGTGGAGAAAGGAGTTTCTGGTAGACTTCGATCTATCTGCAGTGCAAGCGAAGCGCACCCCAGTGGGTAGGTAGCCCGGAGACTGGGAACTCCTGCGAGTCCTCTCTTCTACAAGGCACTCACTGCGGGTGCATGCCACGCTGCTGCATGGAGCCCAGGCACCATGCCTGCCCTCCTCCTGCCCCGCCCCGTTCTTCCTTTCCCTCGTCCCCATCTGAGGCCCCAGGCTTGGGTCTTCTTGGCCCCGTCCTCTGGGCCTGGACCCTGGACCCCAGACCCTGGACCCAGCCAGGGGCACGGCCTCTCCCAGCGGAGGGCAAAGTCTGCTCTGCGGCCAGAGGTGCTCCAACAGGAACCTGTCGGGTGAGCCACTGCCGGGCGTGACCTCCGTTCCCAGCAAGGTGGCTGCACCCACAGGCCTGGGCTGCCACCAGTCCAGGGACCAGGCCCGCAGGAGAGCACCGTCCGGGGCTCTGCAGGGCCTTGGGACCAGAGCCAGCTCTCGGGAGCTACCGCCCGCACCAGCACCCCTGTGTCTTCTTCCTCCTCACGTTCAGTTTACCACAAGTCCCTGGACACGGGTCCAAAACTCAAGGAGCACCAAGAGCCTACCGTGAAAGGTCCCCCACAGGCCACTGCCCCAGCCTCCACAGCTTTCCCCCGATTTCTGCTCCTCGGAGAGCATCTAATGGCAGCCCCGCATCGGCCACACTCTCCTGGCTGCGTGGACGGGATCCCAGCCCCGGGCGTCACACCCAGGGGGCTGTTTGCGTTAGCTCAGGGAGCTCCACCAGCAGGAGCTAGACGCCAGCGCCCGGCCTCCCCTCGTTAATAATTCCCTCTTGTTTACCCGTGGCTTTCCTCCTGCTCCTTCCCGCTCCCTTCTGCGGTCCGTGTCCCTGCCTTGTCCACCTGGACCATACGCTCGGGGTTTTCTCAGAGACCCTGTCCTCTCTCCCAGGCCCCCCCTTCCCTGCCCCTACCCCCTTCCCGGTCCTTTCCTGGAGCCCCCCATCTATCCCAGGCTACAAGAGGGAGATCTTTGTCCCTCGGGCTGGTCACTGGCCGAGATCAGAGCCAGTGGGAGATGATTTCTTCCAGAATCGAGGAGGCCTCTTCTCCGGTCTAGCGTTCCACTGCGGTGAGACGTCCTACGGACTCCGACCTCGCCTCCCCGGACTGTGGCCGGAGGCTCTCCCCGGCCCTATGGAGGTGTGGCCCTCCCTTTATGGGGGAGTTCTGGTGTTCCTGGGGACAGCTCCAAGTCCACTCTCTGAGCCACGGACTTGCGCCTGCTTCCAACCCCGTCCTCGGGTCTTGCGGGTCTGGGCAGATGCCGGTGATATTCCGTACTTTCTCTCACGTTTTCTCCAGCCCCTTTCGGGGGCAGCCTGGAGCGGGCACTCCAGCCCCTGGCGTCACCTCTGCAGCCCGGCCTCTCCTGTACTCTCATCCCTCTGCCCTCCCGTGGAAAGGTCCAGCCTTTCCACCAAACTGGCATTGTTTGCCCCGTCCTGCAAGCTGCGGTCGCCTGCTCTTCGCTCAGAGCACCCTGACCCTGTTCTGTGATGCTCACAGTTCCTTTCTGTCCCTGGCCTGTCCCTGCCTCCTCTGTCTGGGCCTCTGCCGTCCTTGCAGGCACCAGGCTGTCCTCAAACACCTGGTGGTCCTACTGGGCTGTCTGCTTGGACCACGCAGAGAAGATGGCCTTGCGTTGGGAGGCCGGCATGCGGGGCTGCGCGCACGCCTGTGAGCTGCTGCCCCGCAGGCTCCTTGGGCCCCCAGCCTCCCAGCGTCTACGCCCGGTGGCCTCTCCCTTGGCCGGATGGCTCTTCCAGTGTCCTCGCTGGCTTCTGGCCTTCGCCGGCTGTCCTGGGGCCAGTGCAAGGGAGGGGCCGAGGGCACAGACTCTCCTCTCAGCTGCCCCCGGGCAAACGCCGGCCACACCGTCTGGGCAACAGACTGCGGACTCGGGTCACAGGGGTGGGGCTGCTCCCCAGCACAGGTGGCCCCGCAAAGCTCCTCCAGAGATGCCCAGGGCAGTGAGGGCTGCGTGCTGTGTGTCTGTCTCCCCGGAGAGTCTGTGGGTCCTTCGGGAGCAGAGACAGTCGCCCTGTTCACATCTCCTGTCCCCACAGAGTTGGGCTTGATCCCCACACGGACACGTGAATGCTGGCATCATGGTACTTGCCCTGCTCGGCGTGCCCTCGCCCTCGCGCCACATCCTCCCCCAGAGGCCCTGGGCTTCCTGCGGGTACTTCGCTTCCAGCCAGCAGAAACTACCAGGGCTGCATCACCAGGGGCTTCCGGATCCGTCCGAGCCACCGCTGGGGTGACTTTCAGGTGACTTCCTGCTGTTTCTGCTTGGCAGGGGGGGCTGGGGAGGCCGGTCCACTGTTGGATCCTTGCAATCCATGGCTCTGAATCTCCCTCCACCACACGTGCAGGGCAGGAAAGGGGCACTTGCAACGGGGCATGGAAAAAAGACAACCAGTGGGGTCGGGGAAGGACCAGGAGACCCGACTCAGCCGGGCCAGGCAGAAGCTGCACTCAGCGTCGTCTGGGCTGTGGTGTGGCCTGGGCTGGCCTGCTGGGGCCCCTTGCAGCCCAGTGCCCCCCACTCCCTCGTTCTTCCCAACAGATGGGCTTCCTGGGACTCGGGAGGCCTCTCCCATGCCCTTGCAGGTAGGATCAGCCCGGCCTGGACCTGTGGCTCTGCCCACAGCCGCTCCCACAGCCAGCAGGACCCAAATCACTCCATCCGCGGGGTCTCTGTCCTTCTGCTCTGGCCCTAGGTCCGGCTGACCCCACCCTGCCTGGTGGGGCTTGACCTCTCCAGCACCGTCCGCCCGACCCTGGTCTTTGCTCAGGCTAACTCGAGCCACAATGATGGTCTTGTGCTCGGGTAATTCTGCCTGGCCAAGCTCAAACCTCAGAGTCACACAGGATTTGGGGGCAGGATTTGGCGTTGTGAGTCACAGTGCACAGCAGACGGTTCCATTTGCAAGGCAGCCAGGGGTGGCTCAGGGACTCTCAGCTGGGGCAGTTTTGTGCACCCTGCCCGGTGACACTTGGCAATGTCCAGAGACATTCTTGGAGGTCACAGCTGGAGCTGAGTTACCAGCCCTGCATGTGTAGGTAGAGACCATGGGTGCCCCACAACAAGGAATTTGCTGGAACAAATGTCTGGAGTGCCAAGATGGAGAGCCTGGCTTTGCTGACCAGAGGGCCCCCCCGTTCACGGTGGGGGGCAGGGAGACCCACCTGGCCGCACCCAGCCTCGCACCCAGGCTGGCAGGGGGGAGGGGCCGTGCTGTGCCTGCCCTGGGCAGAAGCCTCCTGCAGCCCCTTGTTCTGAGGCTTCCAGGCCCAGGGAACAGTCACAGAGAAGCGCACCCTCCCGGCTCAGCCTGCCGTGCTCCCCGCTCCCCGCCCCCCGCCCCAGGCCCACCCATTGCTCACTGGCTCCTGTCTCTCCGTCCAGAAGTCCCCTAAACCTGGCCCCCATCCCAGAGTTGGCTGACGCGCAGGGTGTTTCCCTTTGCAAAGAAGCCCCAGATGGGAAATCAGAGCCCTGACTCCGACAGGTAGCCTGGCCAGGTGACCAGCAGGTGTCTTCGAAATGCTTTCTCCCCACTGTGTCTGTAGTTCCTCACTGACCTTCCTTCCGGAAGCTGCTATGTTCCCTGACAGGTGAGGAAACCAGGTGGGGTGAGGCTGTCTGTCAGCAGAGAGCCGGACGAGCAGTGATTTTCGCTAGAAATAAAGACGCTCTTACACACGGGTGGCCGCCCGCGCACGGAACAGCCACGGGCGAAGAAGACAAGCAGCCGCCATCCATCTGGAAACCGAAACTAAAATTCTGGGCCCCAGACGCAGGGTGAGTGGCCGTGCCCGCCCCAGATCCCGCACACAGACGGCCGTCCTCGCGGGCGGCGCATGCGGGGCCCCCAGCAAGCCGCCGGCCTGCCTGTCTCAGTGCCTCAAGCGCTGGTGAAGCGCTGTCCACGCGGGGTCAGAGACGAGCCCTGGGAGCCAGAGCCCGCCCGGCACAGGTGTCTCCCTCACAGGTGTCCAGAAGCGGGGAGGGGTCCTCTGCTCGGCTCGCTCCGTCTTATCTGCAGGTGGCTTCTGTCCAAGTGACTGAAGACCTTACTTCCTCCGGGCACCCCCAAGAGCCCGCCTCCCACCGGTCTTCCCCTCCAGGACTCCGGGGAGCCCCCGGCAGCGCCTTTCACCCGCCTGCCCGGGCAGAGGTTCTGTTCCTGTGGCCCGTGGGCAGTATCTGGGGAGCATCGAGAGCAGAGGCTCAGCTGCAGCTGACTCAGTACCCTCTGCGGGTACTCTGACTACTCCCCTTTTTACGGAGGAGGACACTGGGGCCCAGAGGGCTTCTGTAACTTGCCTGAGTTCACAGGGACCCAGGATTTGAACCCGGGGGCCACACCCCTAAGTACTAGGTCACGGGGGTATGGGATCGGACTCTGCAGGTGCCCCCTGAGCCCCCACACTAGGAAGGGACGACTGTTCACCTCAAGGACAGTGGGAAGAGTCAGGCTCTCCTGGGCTCCAGGTCGGATGCAGAGATCCCCCCATGCCCAGTGCTGGGCTGAGGTCCACCCAAATCTCAGAAGGGATTCTTGCTTCCCAGATGCAGAAACGGAGGCTGGTCAGCAGTAAGAGGAGCCCACCGCCCTCAGGAGCTGCCCCCACATTCCTCCCTCCTTCCGCCCTTATTAGTTATGAGTGAGCAGGACACCCCGAGCCGCTGGGTCTGCCCCCCACATCCATCACAGTTGGGGAGGCGTTTGTTTCTGGTTTGTTGGAGGGAGGGTCTTCATTTGGGGGGCTGCTAACTCTTGAGGCCAAAGCGGGTTTGGGCAGCAGATTCTTCAGAGTTTTGGGGGAGGGTGGTTTTGTCCCCCCTCCCGACCCCCATTTTCAAAGGTCCTGGGGCTCCCTAAGGGTCTCCCGGTTCTGATGTCGACACAGGAGAGCCTGCGACAGAAGCGTCCCCTCTAGGGTGCGGACGCGGCCCCCTGGGCTCCAGGGAAGACAGGGGGCTGGCGGTGGGCGCCCGAGGCCGTGGGTGGGGTCCGGGCCCCGGGTCCAGCCGCACCGGTCCTGCGGGCTCCGTCCCCGGCGCAGCTCGGGCGAAGGGACGGAGCCGCGAAGTTTCGCCGACCCGCGCAGCTCTGGGAGTGGGGGCAGCGCAGTGGTGGAAAGGCGCCCCAGCGTCACCGGGCCCTCCCCAGCCCCCAGCTCGCTCACTTGTCCCCAGGCTCACCTGCGCCGCGGGGCGGAAGACGTGGCGGCAAGCGGGCGGCGACTCCGGCCGGTCTAGCCTGCAGGCTCCGCGCCCCGGCCGGGCGGCCGATTTGGGCCGCGCTCCAAGTCGCCGCCGGGTCCCTCCCAGTCCCCGCCCCTCACTTCCTGCGCGGCCCCGCGGGAGGCGCCGGCGCGCGCGGCCGTCCGGCCAGGTGGGCGCCCAGGTGGGCGCGCAGGCCGGCGGGGCGGGGGCCGGGCGGGAGGGGACGGCCGCGCGCGCCCGGGACACCTGTCCGTGCTGCCTGCGTCACCGTCCCCACCTGGCCGGCCGGCGCTCACGTGACCCGCTGGCCGGGCGGGCTCACCTCCGGAGGCCGCCGGTGTCCGCCCGCGGCGCCGCCCTCGGACCGCCCACTCCGCCCGCCGTGTGGCCTGCGGGTTTGGGGCGGGGGTGGCCTGGCAGTGACCCTGAATCCGCTTCCACGCTCCTTCCGGGCCTCGCTAGGCTGCCTCCTCCTCCAGGAAGCCCTCCAGGAAGCTGACTAGCTCTGCCGGGAATCTGATCTCTTCTAGGCAGAAGAGGCCCCAACTTCTGGATTCTTTGAACAGTGGCGGCCGGAAGGCGGCCCAGCGGGGCACAAACCACTCTGGCTGCCTTTATGGTGTGGTTGTGGATGTGAAAGGTTGGTGTCCGAGAGCAAACAATCAAGAAAGAATTCTTTGAAACCTCTTTGGTGCAAAAGGGTGGTTTTATGAAAGCATGGGGACGGGACCCGTGGGCAGAAAGAGTTGCACTGAGGTCCCAAGGAGGAGCTGATTATATACTTTAAAGTTGGGAGGGGGTTAGGGAGAGCGTAAGTCTCTAAGGAATTTGGAAGCAAGGTTTCCAGGACCTCGCGGGGCTAGCTGAGGTTAGGAAAAGGTCGTTTCCCGAAATCAGAGACGGAGACAAACCATACGAGACGCTTAACTCTAGGGAACAAACTGAGGGTTGCTGGAGGGGTGATGGGTGGGGGGACGGGGTAACTGGGGGACCCGCACTGAGGAGGGCACGTGATGTGATGAGCCCTGGGTGTTGTATGCAACTGATGCATCACTGAAGTCTGCACCTGAAACTAATAATACACGGTATGTTAATTAACTGAATTTAAATAAAATAAAATTAAGAAAAAGGAAAAGGTCCTGTACTACTGTCTAGTAAACCCTTAGTCATGAGACCCTTCAGATGTGTATCAGCGGGCCATAGGCTGGGGGAGGATTGCTAACATATATCTTGGGGAGGAGCGTAGAGATAAAGGAAGTTTCCAAAGGAATTTTTACAGGATCCTGGAGGTCAGGCTAACGTCAAGCTAAGGTTGCTTTCTACCTCTAGCAGAGTATTAGCGTGGAGGCAGCTGAGCTCCTGGAGGAAGGTCACCCTGCCTGTCCCAAGTGCTTGTCAATGGGCTGCAAAGGAAATTTTTTTGTAGATTTCTTTTGCCTTTGTTTTCCACAGCAGTTGTTAGCATCACCCCCTGGGGCTTGGAAAGGAGGAAGGTGGTCCAGCGGACTCCAAGCCTGGCCTTTCCAGGTCCTGTCCGTGGTGCGTGCCCTGGCCAGAGGCTGCCACAACCCCATCACGGGGGGGGGGGGGGTTCAGGAATCACGTCCGTGGCACCGGAGGTGCCAGGGGTAGGGACAGGTCGGCTTCCATCCTGAGCCAGCCTGCCCTTCCGCCAGGCAGGACCCATCCTTGTCATTCTGTTGTCACCCAGCATCCCCAGCTCCCAGCCCCCCACCAGCCCAGGGTGGCAACAGCAGCGTGTGCTCACAGCATGCCCCTGCTCAGGAACTGCCCATGGCTCCTAGTGGCCTCTTCCACCAAGGGCAGCGGCCTCAGCTTCCACATGAAGCCCACCCCTCTTGCTCACACTCTGCTTGTGCGGCCCCCAACCTTTCCAGGGGAAAGCCTGCATGACTGCTTCTCAGCGTCCTGCTCTGCAGGAGAACACAGCCCCACACAGGAGACCTGGAGCCCTCCCTGTGCGAGGAGCATCCTCTTGCCGTGCTGAGCTGGGTGGCGAGCTGCCTGCTGAGGCTCCAAGAGCTGTCCTGTGTTTGCACCAAGTCCCTGGGTCTGGGCCTCTGAGAGTGACGCGTCTCTGCTCCACTCCTCCTTCATCCAGAGTCCCAGGACAGAAAGGCACATGGAGCGGAGCCACCACCACTATGGGAAGCCCCTGGGCAGGGGCGTGTGTGTTATGGTGGCATGTCCTGGTGGGAGCTGACTAATGTCACCTCTCTTCTTCCTGATGCCCCAGCCTTCTTCTGCAGCAAGACTCCTCCCTCCCTCCTGCTTTCCTCCCCCTTCCCTTGGAGCACGGCATCAGAGATACAGCTCTGAGCAAATCAGATGTGGTCTCTGTCCTCATGGAGCTCACTGCTGCTTGTGGGGTGGGGAGGGGGGCATCAGCACCGCTGTTCTGCCCCTAAAAGGGCTAGAAGACCTGAGACCTGGGGAACGAGCGGAGTTTGCTTGAGGAAAGGGGATGGAGGAGTGTCAGGCAGGGTGACAGCAGGTGCAGAGGCTCTGAGGTGGGAGGGAGTGTGGTCAGAATGACAACCTGCCACCAAACTGGGGGGAGACTCGCATGGACTCGCCATCTGGGGGTGAGGGTCTATCTTTTATCCTCAGAGCAGCAAGGAGTCACTCAGGGTTCAAGCAAAGGGACAGAATGATCAGGTCTGGTGGAAAGACCCCTCTGGCAGCTGAGGAGAGGGCAGGGTGGAGGGCTGAAACGGACACCCTGAGCCCCGACCCAGACCAAGGAAGCTAGTGTCCTGCCTTCTCTTGAATACTTTCAGGATGGGGAACTCACCACCTCCCAATACAGGTTATCACATTGTCTGCCTTACTCAAATTCTTTAGACCTTCTTGACATGACATGGAATCCAGATTGTTCATCATCCTGGCATGTTCCCCTAAGAGACTTCAAAATGTGCCAAAACCCTTCTCAAAATGTGGTCTTCTGAACAGAACCCAGTACCATGCCAGTATAAGAAAATGGGGAAACACTCACCTCCTCTTTTCTGGATATTATACGTCTGTTAATACAGCCTCTTGCTGCTGCAGCTCTTACATGTGTCCATCCCACAGCACAGAGCCTTGGCTTTACATGCAGCAGGTGCTCTGCTAGTGCCTGGTGAGTCACTGATGTGTTCTGAGATCCTGGGACTCAGCCCCAGAGATGCTGAGTGATCCGTCTCTGGGCCACCCAGCACGATTTCATTAGGACCTACTGACGGGGCTGTGAATTTGGGTGAGCTTTCAGACCACCTTGGTCCTTTTGCTGACCCCAGGCCTTGGTGCGGTGGGCAAGGTGCAGGGGCGTGCCAGCCCCCAGGGCACCATCTAGCCTGGGGGCACACACCCACCCTCTCCTGGCACCTACCTCTCTAGGGCCGGAAGCCGTATGCGCTTGCTGCTCTGTACCAGCGAGGGGGTGCCCCAGCCTCACAGGGCCGGCTCAACATTTTCTTGTGCATCGTGGTTTAAAAGCGGTCCTGCCCAGCACACCCGTGGCCTGCCCAATCCTTGCCCAGCGTCGGTGCCCCCGACCCCCCGTGTCTGCCCTGCAATAGGGAGTCAGGTAGCACACGCCAGGATGCAGTGGCCACCTGGGCAGGGCCCACGTTGGCCACAGGAAAGTGCCCAATAAGGCTGCCAGTGCAACCTGTGTGTGTGTGTTGGGGAGGGGGTGCTCATGTCTGAGCCAACCAGGTGGATGGACAGCTTTTGGGCAGCTCCAGGGAAAGGTGGGGAGCTGCTGCCCTCCAGAGGCCATCTTGGGTTCTGCGCCCACAAGGCCCAGTGGCACAGAGGGGAGCAGCGGGCAGGGCACCCCTGGAGAGACGATGCCCCGTGGGTGCCCGACCCCCACTCAATGCTTTCCTATAAAACCCGCTTTCAGAATTCGGTCTGGTCACTGCAGGGTTGGTCCCCACCCCAGCCCTTCCTGCCCTGGTCGTCCGGCACCCCAAGACTGGCTCTGCCACCAAACTGGAGGGCTCTGGGGGGGGGCATCTCCCTGTGTCCAGCTGGCTCAGTGTGTGACTGGGGCTAGGGGGCCCGGAGTGAGTGGCTTGGCCTCTCTGAGCCCCTGCTGTCTCAGCCGTACGTGGCGGGGGGAGGGGGGAGGTTAATGATGACCGTGGAGGTAGTGCAGAGGCCCCAGGGTCATAGGTGGTGGAGAGCAGGACCCCAGGGCTGCCAGCAGGGGTGAGTCTCTGGAAGCCTCTGCACCCTGTGGCCGAGACCGTGAGTGTGCGGGGCCAGGTTAGCACAGAGACGGTGGCCCTCCTTCCCTGCCTCGGGCCGTCGGGCTGGCCCTGCCCCGGGTGGAGGGAGAAGGCGCCTCATCTCATGGAACCCCATGAGTACCCAACATCAAAAAGAAGGACCCCGGGGTGCAAAAAAGTGTGTTCGGCCCCTGAAGCTCAGGGCCTTTGCACATGCCATGGTCTCGGCCTGGGACAGTCTTCCCCCAGGTCTTCATGGAGTCCCCTGGTCCTGTACACCTTTGCCCCCAGGTCACCCTCTCAACCAGGCCTTTGCTCACCACCCCACAGAGGAAGGAAAACATCCCTCACTAACTCAGTGTCTTGGTTCCCTGGGGGGTTTTGCACTGAGGCCCCCCCACAAATATGTTAAAATCCTAGCCCCAGCATCTGTGATGCGCTCTTATTTGGAAATAAGGTCTTTGCAGATGTAAGTAATACAAGGTCATACTGGATTAGGCCGGGCCCTAAATCCTGTGGCCAGTGTCCTTATAAAAAGAGGGAAATTTAGACACAGAAGGCCCAGTGACGACAGAGGTGGAGTCTGGGGTGACGTGGAGTGACCGCCAAGGGACATGAGGGTGGCTAGCGGCACCAGAGGCTGGAAGAGACCAGCAAGGACCCTGAGCTAGAGCCCCCGGAGGGAGCATGGCCCTGCAGCCACCTTGCTCTCAAATCTCCAGCCTCCAGACATGCCAGGATCCATTTCTGCGGTGTGAAGCTGCCCAGGGAGCCCATGCAGCGGCCCCATCTCATTGTCCCTCAGACCTGCTCTGCCCTCTGAGGAGTCCCCTGCTTTGCTTGCCTATTTCCCAGATCTCCCTTCTCCCCTGGGACACACACTCATATGTGTGTGTCTGCAGAATGGTGGCCAGCATGCCCTGGTCTCACGGAGCTCTGTGCAGTGGGCCTGGAGGGGGTTGGGGGTCACTGTGAAGACATCTACCCGCGCAACCATCCAGAGCTCGTCCTGCACGCCCCACAGCCTCCCTCCCAGCCCGAGGAGATTTTCAGCCTTGAGAACTGAAAGGCAGAGGCAAGCAAGAGCAGCTGCTGTGTGGCCCCTGGTCCCCCCACCCTGAACTTTGAGCGCCTCAGGGTGACACCACTGTCCCATCACTGGGTCCCAGGCCTGGGCCACAGCCGGAGGCTGCAGGCTGCCTTAGGTCCTAAAGCCAGGGTCCCAGGACTGGAGCCTGCACACCCATGTTTACCTTAGGAGGGTAATTTGGGGGTCAGCCGTGTGCTTGGTGCTCACTAAAGGAGGACCCTTTAGTGAGGGTGCAGCATCCCCAGCAGGGGGAAGATGTGGACCCCCCGCCCCATGGCCGTCCAGCATTTCCTCTGAGAAGTTGGTGCTCGTCGTCTGCAGAAGCCCCTTTCCTGTGGCTGGAGGGGATCCTGTGCTCCTGTACGGCCTGCGTTGAGTCTTCCAAACTTTTGCTCAGCCCCTGGACCGCAGCCTTGAGAGGCTGTGCCCTGGGGCCAGCAGCCCCCTAGGAGGCCTGTTGGCCTGACCATCCCAGTGTCCAGGGCTGAAGACAAGGCTGCTGGGTGTGTCCCTCTCCCTTTCCAGGGCTGAGGGGACCGTGCCCGTTGCTTGCTCCCCTCCCTCCCTGGGGCCACAGGGAATGTGCTGGGTGGAGGAAGGGGTGCAACCGCCTCCTTTCTTCTCCGGGCCTGGCACTGGGCTGACCTCTCACTTGCTGCAGGGTCCCGCGGGTGCCTCATCCAGCCGGCGGGCAGCTTGGAAGGGTCTCTTTGGTCTTGGATGAGGCTGTGGCTGTGAGTGGGCCTTAGGACAGAGGCTCCTCTGTGCTGGGTGGGTGGGGTCCACAGATGGGTGAGGGGGCTGTGCGGGGCCCAGGTTGCCAAGTGGGGCCTGGCTACCTCTCCATCTCACCAGCGTGAGCAGCTTGCTGCTCACCTTGCTGAGCAGCTCAGCTCAGGGGGCTCAGCTCAGGGGGCACGTGGTCATTCCTCCTTGTACCCTAAAGAGCAAATGGTCATTACTTTCTGTGAAGCACCTACTGTGTGCATCATTTTACTGAATTCTTACAGAAACTCCCCAAGGTGTGTGTATCCAGCCCCACGTAACCGAGAGGTGAAGCCTTGCTCATTGTCATCTGGCTTGTGAATGGCCCAGCCTGGGTGAGAACCCAGGTCTGGCTGACTCCAAAGCCCCAGGCCCTGTGTAGTAAATAGGGACGATTTCAGGTTTCCAAAGAAGTAGGGAATTAGAAAAAAATGTGTGTATTTGATTTCAATTGAGAATTTCAAACATTACAGACATTTTGGCTGCGATGAAACAGCTCCCATCATCATCAACGAGAAAACTGAACAGAAACTGTAAGAAGCAGCTGTACTAGACATTGGACAACAGGCAGGGAGGACAGTGGCTCTTGGGAGAAAAAGGCAAATCAGGAGAGCCCCATGGCTGCCCAGCTTTCTTCCAAGAGGTGGAGCATGGTGGTCTCACTGAGCTGGTGGTGGGAAGACATGGGTTTCAGGGAGGCTGGGGGGACAGGGGCCTGTGGGCAGCAGTGCAGATATGGAGCTCCAAAACCCTCCAGAAATGCTACCCTGTGCACGTGCAGAGTGAGGTCCCAGGATGCCAGGAAAAGAGCAACTGCCAGGGCAAAGAGCTCCCAGTGTCCACCCAGGCCTAGGGACACTTAAATGCCAGCCACCCAGAATGAAGCGGCCTTGTGGCCACCCGGGGCATTTGATGGGGACCAAAAGCAGTGTCTCAGGTTTGGGGCTAAGCTCACCCCAGAGTGCAGGGAGAAGGCTGCTCTGTGCCTGGCCTGATGAGCTTTGCAACAAGCCTTGTAAAGACCAGCTGCTCACCACCATCACTTAACACCCCATTGGCACAAAACTCAACATTCTTAAAAACAAGAATCTAGGATTTCAACAATTTAGCATTTACAACCTCCAGCACCCGAGAAAATATAACTGGGCGTGTGAAGAAGCAACGGCATGTAACCTATCACCAAGAGAAAAAGCAGTCGACAGACACAGACCCAGAAATGACACAACGATAGAATTAGCAGGGAAAGTACTTAAAGCTATTATAACTGTATCCAAGGATTTAAAGGAAGTCACGCACAAAATCAAAAAAGAAATGTATGGTGAATATAGTCAAAAGAGAAAGTGTGATACTGAATCAAATAAAAAATTCTAAAGACCAAAATATACAATATATGAAAATGAAAAACAATGTACTAGCTGGGCTTAGTAGCCGGTTAGACACTGCAGAAGAGAAGACCCATGAACTTCACGGTTGGATGATAGGAGTTATCCAAAATGAAGCACAGAGAGAACAAAGCCTGGAAAAAGAAGGCAGAGCCCTGCTGATCTGGGGGTGATATCAAACAGTCTAACAAGATGTGGAATCAGAGGCCCAAAGAAGTTGAGGGAGAGAACATTTGTTTACGAAGTAATGGCCAAAAATGTTCCAAGTGTGAGAAAACCCTCAAGCCCCCAGATCAAAGAGCCCAATGAACTCAAAGCAGCATGAATACAAAGAAAGCCCCACCATGGCGCCTCATAGTCTGACTTCTCATCGGAAAGCCCGCGAGCCTGGAGAACGGGAACTCCATCTCTAACATGTTAAAACTGTTCGCCAAGATGTCTGGTTCTGATGAAGATATCCTTCCAAGCTGCCAAGTGAAATCAAGACATTTTAAGACAAAAGATGAGAGACTTCATCACCAACAGACTTGCACTATAAGAAATGTCAAAGGAAGTGTTTTGGGCCAAAAGGAAATGATGAGAGAAGTAAATCTGGGTCTTCATAAGCAATAGAAGCCCATTGGGAACTGTAAACACGGGAACACACCTGAGAGACTTTTTTCTCCTATGTATTTAAAAAAATTTTCTAGGCTATTTAAAGCAAGAGTAATGACAGAGCATCGTGGAATTTATAACACATGTGGAATAAAATAATATCCCAAAAGACGGGGGAGAGAATAGACTTACACTCTTGCAAAGGTCAGATATTTTATGCAAAGTGGTATAACGTCACTTAAAGATGGACACTCGTAAATTAAAGATAAAGCTTTTGACCCAACCCAGTACTTCATGATGATAAATGTCTGGGCGCTGTGGGGACAGCAGGGAACGTTGTCTTCCGGATACAGACACCTACTGCTGGCATCGTGTCCCGTGGCGAGAAATGGACAATGCTCTCCTGGGGTTCTAGACCGAGGCAAAGAGGTCCACTCTCCCTGCTTCTGTTCCCTGTTGGTCCTCGCCTGGACGGCAGGGCAAGAAAAAGCCAGGAAGAACTGTTTCTCTCTCTCCAACTCTTTGGTACATGACCTGATGCCTTTACATGACCCGAAAGTGTCTACAAGTCATTGCAGAGAAGATGGAAGCCCCTCCCCGGCCCTTCCCCCACGGCCTTCTCTGCCTCCTCTGAGGTTGGTATGTATCCACCTCGTGCATGTTTTTATTCACTTCCTGCACATGCTGCCATAAGCAGTCGGCAGTGCTGCTCCCGGCATTTTTTAACTCTGTGCGGAGGGTTTCAGCTGGAAGTCTGTACTTGTAAGCTCTGCACTAGGTGGTTCCAGGTGGGGCTTGGGCAGCTAAGGGGTGAAGGGTGGGCTCACCCCAATGCCTGTGGCCAAGCAAGGCTGGGAGCCCCCGAGCTGGCCCTCTGCTAAGCCAGGGGCCCCCGCTGCTCCGGCCCGGGTGCTGTGGGGGTAGCGCTCCTCAAGGGCATGCAGGACGGGGTAAGGACCAGCCCTTGCCGGCCTGAGCCGTCTAGGGACTTGGAGCTTCTTGGTGGACGCATGCCTCCAGATGGAGGTGAGCAGGACACATTGTTTTCAGAAAGTCAAGTTAATTGAGGTACAGCGTCCCTGTAATAAGACCTCCCTTCAAAGTGTAGGGTTAGCTGAGTCTTCCACTAACGTGTAGCTGTGTAACCACAATCACAGTATAGAGCACCTCCATCATCTGAGAGCTCCCCCTGCCTCTCTCCCCACCCCAGCCCGGTCCCTGCCTCCCTGCCACTCGCCTCTCCCAGAACGCCACGTGGCAGTGGGCAGCGCTTGGCTGCGTTTTGTTGTGTGTGTCTGTGGTGGTTTTCTTTACTGATGAGTCGTGTTCCTTCCTATAGATGTGCTCTTGCACATCTGTCTGGTTCAGTCTGTTTCAGAGACTGAACATACAGACAAGGCCAGACCAGACCTAAAAATAAGACTCTGACCTCTGACCCACAATCTGGGAGAACCAATCCAGAAGGTCAAACAATAACCCAGAATGGCCGGGACTTGATGCCCCATCACTGGCAGCTTCTCTAAGTTTTCTCCCCGCCTCCACATCCAGAGCAGCCAGAGGAAGCCGCGTGCACCCCACCAATCACGTGGGACGCTTCTCCTTACTGCCTCGGGCTCACCCGGAACCTTCCCTTTTTCCACCACGAAACTCCCCTGCTCCCCTGCCTACATTTGAGTCTCCACTAAATCAGGTGCTGGTGGCGGACTCCCTGCAGCCTGGAGCTCTGAGTAAGCAGACTTTGCCTGCTCTCGGGGCTGGGGGTAGGGCTCCTTTGTGTCCACGGTTTGTGCTTTCACTCACCAGTGGCTGGACATTCGGGTTCTTTCCAGTTTGGGACTATTATGGATAAAGCCGCTGTGAACATGGGCATACAGATCTTCGTGCGGAGGCTGGTCTTCCCTCACAGTGTTCTAGAAGCTGGTTCCTGCTCTCTAGTGTCTCGAGGGCTTCCTGGAACCTCCTGGTGGGGGGCACCGGAATCCGAGGGCCACAAGCCAGATCCCAGGACAGAAGGGGCAGCTCCCTCCCTCAGGGTTTTGGGTGGGTCTCGGCCCCCTCGGTGGGGTCTCAGCTGGTCCCTGGGGTTCCCCCTTCTTGTAACCTTGGAGATCTGTCCTCTTCTGCCCTGGACCCTGTAGCAAACTCCGTTCCCCTTTCTTGAATAAGGAATAAGCCGTGCAGAAGACGTTGCCCACTTTCCTTCACAGAGGTGGCCATCCTGGCGCGGGACTGGTAGTCCCCTCACGCCCCTGAACCCTATCTGGCTCCTCTGGCCCCACCAACGCCCCCTTGTGTCTGGCCATTTGACCCCGAATTAGGACACATCTCGATTTTTGGAAGACATTTGCTGCCATGAGAAATAAGGTTAACGATTCTCAAAATAGCGTCTCTGCAAATAACCAACAGGCTCACTTGGCCCAAAATGAATCTGAGGAGGAATTCAAAAGCATCTCTTTTCCCAGAAAACAGATTCCTCATTGACATATTTTTCTCTAGTTGATCTCCACTCCCCCCGCCCCCCCCGTTTCCAAAATGGAGCCTTTTTCTCAGTCCGTTATGCCAAGAGCTGGGCCGCAGAAAGACAGAGTCCAATTGTCAACAGGGCTCTGTTTGTCTCTGTTCCCCCTTGCTCTGGGGTCCCCCCGACAAAAGGGCTATTATCAGACAGCGCCCTGGTTGCGGAGACTCCCCTGTCCCCTCGGGGGCTGCCAGGCCGAGGGAGGGTGGGAGCGAGTGCAGTTTCAGCTGACTGGAGCCCCGGGGCGGTAGCTCCAGGAAGGGCTGTGGTGCGGGGGGCGGCTGGGAGGTGTGGTGCTGGACACCATCACTCCTTCACGCTGAATGACTTGGAAGCACAGCCATTCATCAGATTCGTGATTCACATAATCCGTCCTCTGAGAATGGAAATGTATTTCCCAGAGAGGAGCCTCTCATATTGCCTCAGTGCCAGGAGCTCTGGGGTAAACCCCACATCTGACCATTGGGGCTTATACCTCACTGACACTTCACTGACACTTTGTCAGTTGCATCTGGGAGAAAAACAACTTTGAGATACTTAAACACTTCCCCCAACCAAAAAGCCTCACTGGGGAAACTGTTTCTTCCCTTTGGTGGCTACCAGAACTGCTGTTGCAGGGACCCCAGGCCTCCCCCTCCCCATTACTCCCATCAGAGCATGTTCAGACCCCTCGGAGGCCCTGGAGTTCCCAGAATCTGTGTGGGAACTTGCCTGGAGTGAGGGACCTTATAGCAAACCATCCATCCATTCATCCATCCATCCACAATCCATCCATCCTTCCATCCTTCCAACAACTCATCTATCCATCTGTCCGTCCGTCTGTCCATCCATCCGCTCATCCATCCATCTATAATCTATCCATCCTTCCATCCGTCCATCCATCCATCCATCCATCCATCCTTCCCTCCCTGTATCCACTCATCTATCCACCCATCCATTTAGCCATCCATCCATAATCCTTCCATCCATCTGTCCATCCAAAATCCATCTGTCCTTCCACTCATCTATCCATCCAACCCAAATCCATCCATCCATCTGCTCATCCATCCATCCATCCATCCATCCATCCATCCATCCATCCATAATCCATCCACTATTCCATCCATCCATCCGTCCATCCATCCATCCATCCATCCACTTGTGTAACCCACCTTCTACTGAGAAGGTGTTTAAGTCCAGGCCTTGGGGACAGAGAGCTAAGTCCTGGCACTTTCCATCCTTACAGTCGTAAATCCAGTGCAAGTGATGATTTCTGACCAGGGAACAGAGGCTCAGGGGCCCCTGCGTGTTGACAGAGAGAGAGAGAGAGAGACAGTGAGAAAGGGACCACAAGCAGGGGGAGTGGGAGAGGGAGAAGCAGGCTTCTTGGTGAGCAGAAGCCCGACACGGGGCTTGATCCCAGAACCCTGGGATTATGACCTGAGCCGAAGGCAGACGCCCAATGACTGAGCCACCCAGGTGCCCCTTGAGAGGTTGTCTTTGGAGAGACTCTGAACCAGGCACCTCTATAGCTGCAGGGAGGGAGGCATAGCCAACCAATTTCTCTGTGAGACACCATAATCTTATCTTCTTCCTGCCTCACACACCTGGGGAAGGCCATGTGCCATCTCGGCGAGGGTGGAGGTTGTTCTGTCAGAGAGACACCTCTTTGAGTGTGCAAGGCCGCCCACTTCACCTCCATGCTCTGGTGGAAGGAGAGGGGCCACAGGGAAGACTTCATGGTGTATGTCCCCAGAATTTAGGGGCCGTCCCTCACACTTGAGTGGGTGAAGGTAGGTGGCGTGCATTTGCTTAGTCTCTGTCTATCTGGCCGTCACCTGGTGGGCAGGCTCAGGTCCTAGTTGGGGACAGTGTGAGGACACTAGGCACAGCCAGTGTGGAGGGTGGTCAGCGAGGAGGGCTGGCCGCTGGGGAGGTCCACCCTTAGGAAGAGATGTGTTTAGGATTGGCCTTGCAGGGTGGGCTCCTCTACCACAAAGAGGTCCCAGGCAAGAGTTCATGGTGGCTGGCTCTGGGCCCAGGTGCACCTGGAGGCAGATGTACCTGGAAATGGACATTCCTGAAAAAGGGCACCCCTAGAGGGTACACAGCTGGAGGCCAATATGCCTTGGGGTAGACACACTTAGGGGAGAGCTAGCCTGGGGATCACCACTCACTGCGGAGCCATCCAGGGTAGTTGGTGCTTTCCCTGAGCTTATTTTTTTTTTCCTGGAAAATGTAAATAGCAAGGGTACCTGTCCTGGTGTGGTGGTGAGGTGATGGCTATGCACGTCTCACAGCCTGTCCCCGGGGACCTTCGACCCAGGCTGGTGAGCCTCGCCCCTGGCCATGCTCTGACCCCAGGTCCTTCCCCCATCCCGGGGGCCTCCGTTCTCCCTCAGTGAAGCTCCGGGGGCGAGACTTAGAAAAGCACACAGATTTATTGCATATCAATCTCATGTATAAATTCATTGTCGCATTGGAAAGATTACATTTGGTGTACAGTCCTATCCTACAGCATTAACCTCAAATCAGCTGCTCCTAGGCTTCATCTTAAAGACGCTTCTCTACACAAGTACATCTGTCTTTATCACAAGCATCAAAATGCAGTCTGCAGAATCACGCGATGATTTCCTATACTGGGTGGCTTGCACTTCATCCTTCTTCAGTGATGCCCACGTTGCTCACGAGTTGCGCTTGTTGCGCGAGCAGTTCCGAGCTCCTCGTCTGGAGGACGTAGACCCTAATCACATATTCAACAAGTGCATCTACCGAATTTTCCTTTTCATAAAAAATTTCACAAACGGACACGATAATGACCGCTAAACACGAGTCATGCACAGTTTACTTATAACAGAAGCAATTTACAATCAGGGGGACATGGGACATACACCGGCCTCCTTCTCAATGGTTTTTTTTTTAAACATTATATGAAAACCTGACATTTACATTTGATTTCTTTTTCAACACTATACAGTTCTAAAAGAAAAAAAAAAAAAAACAAACAAACCCAAACAACGAAAGCAAACTGAACCAAGTCTGTACTGAAACAACGGCAAGAGGGAGATGTGGATACACCGGTGCGGGATTCTTGCCAGCAGGTGCAAACACGTACGCATCACGTGACGCGCTCCAACACGGGGGCTCAGCTTCCCTCGTCGCGGGAACGTCAACGATATAAAACACAATGATAGAAACCTCCGGAATTACTTTGCTCACAAGTGAATTGCACATTTGGAAAACTCAAGCTGCCTTTTGTTTTTATTTTATTTTTTTCCAAAAGCGGTAATCTGAATCGGTGACGGAAAGGAAGACATAACAAACTGGAATGCAAGGAGGAAAGGAACGCTCCTGGAATCACGCAGGAATGTCTTGTCACAGTATCGCTCGCGGCTGCGGAGACAGGTTCATGGCTTCTGATACCCGGCTGACCTCCACCGACCAGGAGCGGCCGCGGCCTCGCGACCCCAGCCGGGAGGGGCGCAAGGTGCCCGGCTCTCCTGGGTGGCGCTGCCCCCTCGCCTCTCCCCCAGGACAGCACAGTGAATAGAGCTCAGTAGATTTCAGTCTCTTGGGCAGGGGGCTGAGGAGCAGGGGACAGGGCCGGGGGCGGGGGAACCACAATCCAGTGCTTTGAGGCCTCAAGGCTACCGACGGGTGATACGTATTTGGGCAAGTGCTTTGCGAACGCTCACTGAGGAAGCAGCTAGGACAGAGAAGGCCGAGGCTCCTGCGAGTTTCCAGGGCCAGGCCTGGGCCACGGGGGTGCTGGCCTTGGACAGGAAGGCCACGCGGGCTCAGCTTGTCCCACTGACCCACACGCAGAGTCCCAGGCCGGCTGCAGGAACATGCACCCCCGGCTTCAAAACAGGGGATCTCTGGGTCCCACTCACGAAGGGTCTGGCTGGCCAAAGAGCCAGAGGATCGGCAGCTCCATGTGTCCTACCCAGCTGTCCCAGGAAGGAGAGCAGCAGTGGGCGGATGGTGTCAGTCTGCTGGGGGCCGGGGTCTGAGGGGTGGCGGAGGGGGGAGCGGGGAGACTTCCTTTTGAATTTCCATTTGGGAAGGTCAACGGTCCAAAGGAGGAATGCCGTTGATGCTGGACGGAAGGGCCCCGGCCCAGTGGGGCCCCAGGTTGACAGGTTGACCCTGGCCACCACCCAGGGACACAGTGGTCAGCCCGGCGGCTGCCCTGTTGCAGCCGAGCTCTGAGGCTGGGGTCTCAGAATTCTAGCTGCCGAGACCCCTGGCCCCCACGGTCTAGGCTAAGCCCAAGCGTCCATGCTGGTGCTGCAGCCTGGGGACCGAGAAGAGTAGGGAGGGCAGCTCGCTGTACTCGGGGGTGGGGAGAGGCACCAGGGTGGCGACTAAGTGCTCCCTTTGTCAGGGGTCCAAGGACAGACCCCCCCAAACCTGCCAAGTGCTTGGGCCCAAGGGGCTGAACGTTCAGGAGAAATGGGGCTAGTTCTAATCGTTTTCAGGGGGACAAAAGTAAGGGCTGAAGATGAGCAGGTGGGGCTCTGGGAAGGAGGGAGAGAGAAGATGCAGCCACGGCTGGCCTGAAATGACAGATGGCCACAGCCCACGGAACAGTCCACAGGCGGCGGCCACAGTCCCTTATCTGTTCTGGGACCACGGAGAACAGACGCTCAGGTCTCCACCCTGGTGCTCAGGCCAAATTTCCTATTTTAGGCAGAGAGAGTCATATCGCAAAAAAAAGCACACACCTTATTCTTTAGCAGAAGAAATATAATTTAGGTTTACAGAAATGGGCATTTGTATCTGAGGTTGACTCTGCAAAGGGGTCCCATCTGGGTGGAGGGGAAATCCCACACCGTGCCCGGTGAGCCTGGCAGAGGTGGATGCGCACGAGGAGGTGAGGGGCTGTGTTTGCAAAGCCTCGCCCATGGGGCTTCGCCCGCTCTTCCTTGAGCAGGGCACCCTGCCAGCCTGTGGGTGCGCAGGAGTGGCCTGGGTGCGGTCTCGCTGCCTCCCATGGGCCAGGAGCAGGTAGAACCCTTGCACTGGGGCCCGCAGCGGCGTGGCACCCTCAGGGCCTCCCCACGCAGGTCTCCCAGCGCAGAAGCACACGATTGTCGCCGGCCTGGAGTGGCGGGGACATGGGGACTCAGCTGCTCTGACCGGCCTGCTGCCCCTGGGCCAGTGCCCAGAGCTCGTGCACCGCTGGCGCCCCATCCCCAGGCGCCCCGCACTCCTGCCGCTTGCATCTACATTCTTTTTTAAGGGCAACTTGGACGGTCTTTTTCTCTTCCTGTTGGGACGCTATTCTTTTTTCCTTCCAAACAATAAAAGAAATAAATAGAACACTTGTCTTAAATGCAAATGTAACTGAAACTCTAATTTAACAAAAACACGTGATTGTCTGGAAACGGGCAGCAGGATCCGTCGGGGGGCGCGGGGGTATTTGGCACATTAAAAACCTCCCCACTCCCTGGTTATCGATCACACAACACACAACCTTATACACGGTTTTGGTCCTTCACTAGATACTTATATTAACATTATTTCTTCACAATAAGAATGTCTAATGCCAAAATACTGTTAAGGAAGAAATAAAATAAGAAAAGAAATGAATTAGAAAAAATTACAAGTTATATACAGATTAAGGTAAATTCCATCAGGGAAAAAAAATTATGATTTGAAATTGGCCCCTATGGGAATAATTTAAAGCCCATCCGAGTGGAGAGGCAGATCCGTCCTGAGGAGGTGCCGTCCGGCCGGGCCGTGCGGTCTTGGCTTCCCGGGAGGCAGGTCCCACCTGGAGGCCCTTCTGTTCTGGAGCTGGTCTGGCCTGCCAAGAAGCCGCACGAGGAGGTGGCGGTCATGTCCCAGAGCCGGGGTCTCACGCAGGCAGAGCCTGGCGGCCTGGGGCAGGTGAGCCGCAGAGCGCGCCCCACGGAGGCCAGGGAGTGGGGGGGATGCCCGCTTCCTTCCCCTTGTCCGTCTGACGGGGGTGGGGGTGGGGGGCTGGAGACGTAGCCGGTGGGCCCTGCCTTCCACAGAGCGGCCATGGGGGGCTGGCACGGGTGTGGCTGATGCGCGGACCTTGTCGGGAGGAGCGTCGGGTGCCTGGCCCACCGCTCTCACACCTCCCCCATACAATTGGGGGGTCTTGGTGGGGGCCACAGGCATGAATCCCATGCTGCACACGTGGGACGCGTGCGACAGGCCTCTCTCGCAGCCTTGGGCCAGCCCAGGATACCATGTCTGAGAGTTCCACCGTACAGTTTGAAACTGCTCGCAGGCGGGGGCCCCAGGCCCCTCATTTCTGCTCGGGGGCACCCAGGATCACGTTGGCTTTACAAATATGGTCAGGGATAGAAAACTTCTCCGTTATCTACAGTATAAAGAACATACCCAGACACAGTACCAGTTTCCAGGCAGGTTTGGGTTTGCAAAGAAGCGGAGATTTGAAAGCAATGCAAAATTACTTTTAAAAAACAATTTGCAAGTCATCTTTCGATTTTTTTAAAAAATACTGTCTATTTTTAAAACCACATGCTTAAATAGACTCTGTCGTCAATAAGATTACCAAAAGGGTTACTCTTGTAATTCTCATTATAAAAAATCGTCTGGGCGATCTCCCTTTGTAGAGCACACCCGTGTCTGTCCGGTCCTTTCTGAGACACCCTGTGGATGCCCCAGTGGCCCGCTGCCTTCATTCAGTCTGGGATTAAAATCCCACCCTCACCCACTGGGTTGGTTCTGCGAGGCAACTCCCGGGAGCGGCGCGTGGCCGGCCGTGCGCTGTACCCTTCCAGAATGCTGTTCTTAAGACCAATTCTTGGACGGTGGGCCTCCTGGACAGCTCAGGGACTCCTGGGCTCTGAGTTTTCATTGGAAAAGTTAGAGCTGAACCATGGTGTGTGCAGGGGGACGGATGCTGAGGAGTGGTCAACGCAGGTGACGGGGCAGTGGGGGGGTTCTCTCTGGCCCAGGGCGCGCCGCTTCCCGAGGCTCCCTTCTCCATAATCTGCAGCCAGGATTTCTGTTGGGACGATGGGGCCCCGAGGTCACCTTGCTTGGACTCTGACCCCGGCCCCTCCTGGACCCGTCAGAGGTGGTTGATGGGGTTAAAGGCTCCTGACTCCGGCGTGGCTCCTGTGATGTTCAACCAAGCGTCCAGAGGGCTCTGGGAGGAGGTGTGGAGAGGAGCGTCCTCGGAAAGGGACAGCATCATTGCATACGCCTGGCCGGGGAGAGGACAAGAACACACACACACACACACACACACACACACACACACACACACACACACGACAGACACGTGAGCCGTGTGAGCTCGGGCTCTGCAGATCCCAGGCTGGCCCTTCCTGGCCCCCTGCTGCCCTCTGGCTGGGCTCAGCCTTGCCCAGATCTGGACGGAGAGGGGGCAGGCCAGACTCTCCCCTGGGGCCCGAAAGAGAAAGATGCGGGGGGGGGGGCAGGGTGTGGTGGGGCTGGAGGTGTGTGTGAAGGTCAGCTGGGCTCCCATGCAGAGGGACAAGCTGCCAGGATCCTGGCCTCCATGCACAGGGGCTCCCACGGCTCTTTGGGGGTGCTTCCCCCTGCAGTCACTTCTCTGCCCCACCCCACTTTTGAGAGGGCCCCGGGAATTGCTGGTAGTCCACAGGAGGCCGTCCCTGTCTGGTGGGTCTTGGGGGCTGCCCGTCTGGACAGCTGTGGGGACAGGACAGAGCTACTTGGGGAAGTGGATGCACAGCTTGTCTGAGCCGAGCCCGGAGCATGGCTAGTCCACAGGATGCTCCTTCTGCCACGAGCCATAGGGCATGAGGCAATGGGACCTGGGCGGCCACTCAGAGCAGAGCGGGGTGGGGGAAGGCCAGCCCTCCTCCCACCCGGGTTCACACTCTGGACAGGATTAGTAAAAGACAAAGACAGACACGCAGACGGTTTTTGCTGAGGCTCGGGGTGGGCTGACGGAAACCCTGCCCCTCCAGATGGATGGAAGCAGGAAGCAGGGCCCTGTGGCCGCCTGTACTAGGGAATGGGGTCAAGGCGCACCCAGGTGCCCTTGCTGACCCTGTCACAGCTCCAGCTTGGAATTACTGACCGCATGATGGACAGCTTCCTTCAAGAGAAGCCTGGGCTACCAGCCACGCTTGCTCAAGTCAGAGGGAGGGAGGCCTACATAGCTTCCAGGTTGGACACCTGCTCGTGGACGCCTGCCACGGGGGACAAGAGCACAGTGACCCGCGTGCCTGTGAGCGCCCGGCTCACGTTCACCTGCCTCAATCTGTCCCTGCCCCACCCCTGCTTGTGGGGAAGTAGCTGTCGCTTGGGTGTCTCTCTAGCCGAGGCAACAGGCCCGGGGACCCGTGGTCCTGCTGTGCCCCACGCATAGGACGGCCACCAGCAAAGTAGGCACGGCTGCCCCCTGCCATCCAGCCTGGGGGTGCCAGGAGGGGGGGCTCTGCTGGGTACCTACCTGGTTCTTAGCCTGCCTGTACAGTGTCTGCTTTAAAGTCTCAGAATCTAAGGTGGAATTAAGCACATCTTTAACTTCAAATGCTTCCTCAGCTGCTCTGCGGAGATCCAGCCCCTTCCCAAAAGTCGGCATCGGCTCCAAAGCTAACAGGCCGCCTGGTTGCTCCTCAATACACCTGCACCAATGACCGGGGAGAGGGGCCTGGCGTTAGCTGGTCTGGCCTCTGACCGCCTCTCTGACGCCCCACGGCGGGCTCCATGCCCGCATACGCGCCCCGGCGTCTCCACAAGCCACATGCACAAGGAGACAGACACAGACACACGGACACCTGGACAGAAGCCACACAGATGCAGGAGAGGGATGGACAGAGGGGCACGGAAGGCGGTGAGTACGTGCACACGCGTTGCAAGCAGCAGGCGGGCTGCCCGGGTCTCTGGGAAGGAGGACAGATCCGGAGGCAGCTCTGGAGGGGCCCGGGGTTCCCACTCCCAGGACCCCGGGGACGGGGGGATTGGCCGTCCCTGGAGTTCGGGCCTCCTGGATCCACAGGACTCCCCCAGGAAGGTCTGGAACGCTGGAGCTCGCCTGGTGCCAGACGCAGGCCGGGGGCAGCCGGGCCACACGGGAAGGGGCTCCAGCCGGCACCGCGTCCGAAGCTGGCTCAGCCCCTGCTCAGCACACAGCCGGCTCGGGCCGGGCGTCACTGCCCGGGGCCACTCGCCAGAGACTGTGGGGCGGCAGGACAGGCTCCTTCGCAGCTCGGGAGCGTGCCCCTCCCTTCTCGGGAAGTGTGTGTGTGTGTGTGTGTGTGTGTGTGTGTGTGTCGGGGGGAGGTGGGCTGGGCCCCGACCCCCTCGCCCAGGCTGGGCCTCGCCTGGGCCTGCATGTGGAAGGCCCCCCTCCCGCGGTGGAGACGCCTGCTGGGAACGGGGGTGAGCCCGGCTGGGGGGATGGGGGGGTCCCGGGTGGTTTGAGGGTGAGGTCGCCCTCACGACGCTCAGGGCCCTCCCTGGCCCGGGCCCCAGCTCGCGAGGCTGCCCAGGCGCCGCCCCCGGAGGGCCGGTCCCCACCTTCGGGGGTGTTCGAAGCCCATGGCCAGGGAGGTGGGCGGCTCCTCCTCCTCATCCTCATAGGGCCCCTGGGGCTCGGCCGTGGGGGACGCGGCGCCGTCCTGGGACTTGGCCGCCAGACTGTCATCTTCCTCCTCCTCCAGTTCTTCCTCCTCCTCCTCCTCCTCCTCGGCATCCTCCGGCTTCCTGCCGGCCACGCCCGCACACTGCGAGCTGCCGTCCGGGTCCCGGGCCTCGGGCCTGCAGGGACAGGGGAGGGAGTGGGCCTCAGACCCCAGAAGGCCTGCGACGGCCCTCGCCCCCTGCGAAGACAGCCTGCGTTCGCGGTCACGGGGACCCTCTGAGCCCTGGGCCTGGGCCGCCGCCGCGGCGCAGTGGGTTGAGCACAGAGGGGTGCCTCAGCAGCGGGGCTCCTGAGGGGACACCGGTTGTGCCAGGGATTCAGGCCGTGCGTGTGTCAGGGAAGGAAGCCACGGCCAGTCTGGTGGGGAAGGGGGTCTTAGGTGCTGGAGCTGGGGTTGGGCACTGCACAAGGGGTGCCCTTGGGGACGTTTGCTGATCGAGCCTTGCTCAGTCTTCCTGGCCAGCCATGAGGACACAGGGACACTGGCTACCCAGAGTGACGGGGCCCCTCTGCAGATGGAAGGTCCGGGATCCCGGGGTTCTGCAGAACGAGGGCTGGGCTGCTGTCAGCCAGGGAAACCTGCCCAGATGAGTTTGTTTCAGAGACTGGAGGCTTCTCTCCTGCAGGCCAGACCCCACCTCATTTCCCCCAGCGTCACTCCAGCTGGGTGAGACTTTTCCACTCTGGATCCTCGTTTTTAAAAGGAAAGAATACAAGCTGAGCAAGGGCGAGCCTTCTTGTTTCTTTCAGAAAATGCCACTAGCCTGAGGGCCACCTAGCAGGTGTCCAGCATGCAGGTGGAGGGGGACAGGGAGGGTGGGCACATGCCTCCTGGGCCCACGTCCGGGCCCCCATTCCTCCTGGACCTTGCATGGCCCACGGAAATCCGTCCGCAGCCGTCAGGGGAGGCAGGAGTCCTGCTCTCGGGGTCAAGGCGGCGGGGGGCCCTTTCCGAGTGACACTGGCCTCCAGACACAGGGGCTTGTGCAGACAGGCTGGGCCACGGCGGCCCCTGGTGGCTGGGCTCTCGACCATCTTAGTCTTTCCTCCTTGCCTTTCCCAGAGAAAAGTACAAGATGCTGACACCTGACCTGCCTTCCCAGACGTCCAGAACCTTGCCTGACGCTTCCCTTCTCGGGGGTCTCCCCCGTGCTGTCATCAGAACACGTCCGTCCACCAACGACAGGGGCTCTGGAGCCAAGCGACACGGGTCGGGACCCGGGTCCTGCCCCTCCCTGAGGTCCCCCTCTGCCGGGGGGGCCTTGCCGGCTCAGAGCCTGTGCCCTCTTGGTGACGTGGGAACACCCCCATGCTGAAGATGGGACAAACTGTGCAGGTGAGAGACTTGGGGGCCTGGGACTCGGATTCTGTTCCACAGGCAGCCCCGCGCATGTTTAATCGAACCTAAGTGCGCTGTGCGGTTCTATGTGTGAGCCCCTCTGGGAGCAGGGAGCACGGCCCCCACGACCCATCTGCCCACTGGCAGGAGGCCTGCATCAAGCAGGAGCACCTGGGGAGAGGCAGCAGGGACCGGGGATGGGGTCCGGCAGGCTGGCAGCACCTGCACGGGTGTCTGGGCCTCCGAACAGCCGCCTGCAGCATGTGACGCCCCGGGCCCGCCATGACCCGGCCCCGGGCCGGCGCTTCAACCCCCGGAGCCCCGTCTCTCCTGGTTCTGGAGGCTGGAGTCCGAGATCCAGGCGCGGGTGGGCCTGCTTCCTTCTGAGGCCTCTGGAGGGGGGCTGGCGGTGCTCCGCGCCCCTTGGCGGTAGCGGCTCCTCCTCCGCATCGCCCCAGCTCTCCTTCACTTTTAAGCGCTTCCCCGCGGGTGCCTCTGTGTCCTGCTCTTGCCTTAGGACATCACGTGGGATTGGGGGCCACCCCGATGACCTCCTCTTAACCAACTACATCTGAAAAGACCCTATTTCCAAATAAGGCCACGTTCCAAGGTACTAGGGGTTAGGATTTTGGGGGGGGTACAATTCAGCCCAGGTATTAAAGGGGTTATCGGGCCAGGAAGCCTGGCTGTCCCTCAATTCTCCCTGATGGTCAAGAGAAGGACACTGGCTCTGGATGTGAACCGGATAATGTTGCTCTTGGCCCCAGATGGAACGGCCAACGTCTCACCGCTTTGCACAGACTAATGGATTCACGTCACCTGTGATCGCGGTTCTCGCTTCCAACCATGACGTGGGCGTCTCCTGGAGGCTCCCCGTCTCCCAGGACAAGGCCTCAGCGGGACAGGCTATCCGAGGGCCTGGGTTTGTGGTCAGCTCTCTGCCCCGGGGCTTCCTGAGGGATCTGGGGCCAGTCTCCTCTGTCTGACCACCACCAGGGGCCGTCGGGCAAGCCCTGGTGAGACGCTCCACGGTGAAGGTCCGGGTGCGGTGGTCTCTTCGCCTCTCCTCTCTGTCCCGGTGGGTTTCGTGGAGAGTCCTCCTCACGGCTAAGAGCTGGGCCTGCCCCCCGGGCTTGAGGCGTGAGGGCCTTTCTGGTGATCCTGGAGGATGGTGCCCCCCGTGGAGGACGCTACTGACAAATCCTCATAGGCTCCCCATCTGCCTTTCCTGGGTGCAGAGAGTCTCAGTCCAAAGGACAGTCTTTAACAGCCGGGATGTGTCTTTTGGCCCATCAGCAGGGCTCTGATAAGGCCTGGCACCCGGTGCTCACATCTGTGACTTTCTCTCAAACGGGCTGCAGAGCTGCCTGAACACAGGCTCCGTGCCCCCCGAGGGGCAGGGATCTAGGTTCCTGTGAGACCACCGTGTGCGTGCTGGGAGCCATGGGTGGACAAGGGCGCTCTGTCCACACCAGAGCAGGCAGGACTGCACCCAGGCCAGAATCTCCACTGCCGAGCCAGGGTCAGGCTCTGGGAAGCGGAGCCCACAGCCAGACTCTCCCATCAGCCCCTCCTCAGAGCCCACCCGGGGCCCTACCCGGCAGGCAGGTGAGATCACCTTCCAGGGGGCACGACTTAGCTTGTGGCGGCCCCAGGAAAAGTTTATTTACAAATTTGACAGGCCTTCCCCTAGGAGTATCCAAGATGCAGCCTGTCCTGGAGGAAGCTGGGTCTCCTGAGGACACCCCTCACTGGCTGGAGGTGGGCAGGGACGGCGCCTGGCCTTGGGGGGCCCACAGATCTGTGTAAGGGCCAGGGCCAGGGCTCTGGCTCCAGGTTCCGGCCTGGCTTTATGGCTGGAGCAAGGCCCCCCCAACTTCACTGGGCTCAATTTTCTGCTGCAGAATTAGGGGATTGCACCCCAAGGCTTCTTGGTGTTTGGAGTGTCTCCATTTTTTTTCCGGCTGGTCTGGCACCAGCGTTCACCCAAGGAGAATGTTTTCCTGGGGGGTCTGAAGTGTCCTTCCACAGGGAACCCTGGAGGCAATGCCACCCACTGAGCCTTGGGATCCAGGGTTGTGCAGAACACCTTCCATATCTTGAATCTGAATTCAGCCATTTTCCTGCCACCATGAGCACGTGTGTGTGTGCATGCGTACGTGTGTGTACCCGTGTACAGATGCACACAGTGTATATGTTTGCATGTGTATGCATGTGTTGCTATGTGTTTATGTGTGCGCACATGCGTGATTTCATGTGCACGCGTACGTGTCTGTGTGCAAATGCATGTATATGTGTGCACGTGTGTGCACGTGTCATTGTGAGTGCGTGTACGTGTGTGAGTGCATGTATGTGTGTATGCATTGTGAGTGCATGTGAGTGCACGTGTGTGTGTACTTGCTTATGCCTGTGTGTATGTGTGGTTTCATGTGAGTTTATACATATGTACATGTGAGCACACGTGTGAGTTCGTGTGCATGTGTACAGCAGTGCATGTGTATATGCATACATGCCTGTGTATATGTGTGTGTGCCTGTGTGTATGTGTGTACGTGTCTATCTGTACATGTATGTGTACCTGTGCACATGTGTGCCTGTGTATATATGTGTGTGCATGTGTACGTGTGTGTTTGTGTACATGCGTGTGTGCCTGTGTACATGCGTGTTGCATGTGTATATACATGTGTGCATGTGTATATATGTGTGCATGTGTACGTGCGTGTGTGTCTGTGTACATGCGTGTGTGCCTGTGTATATATGTATGTGCCTGTGTATATATGTGTGCGTGTGTACATGCGCGTGTGCATGTGTATATGTGTGTGCCTGTGTACATGCGTGTGTGCCTGTGTACATATGTGTGCATGTGTATGTGCATGTGTGTCTGTGTACATGCATGTGTGCCTGTGTATATATATATGTGTGCCTGTGTACATCCGTGTGTGCATGTGTATATATATGTGTGCCTGTGTACATGCGTGAGTGCCTGTGTACATGCGTGTGTGCCTGTGTACATGCGTGAGTGCCTGTGTATATGCATGTGTGGCTGTGTATTCATGTGTGTACATAGTGTGCATATCTGTGTGGCTTTGTGCACACATGTATATGTATGTGTGCATGCCTTGTGGTTTTGTGTGCACGTGCGTGAGTGCATATGCACATGTGTGGGGGGCACTTCTGTTAGGAAACCTTCAGTACCTTGGATTAAATGGAAATGTTCTGGACTCAGACCCCCAGCAGTGTTCATGGCAGGAGCCCTCGTCTGGTCCGTGCTTTGCCGCACACCTGTGACACCCAAGCCAAACAAGTCCGGCACCTTGGCGCCCCACAGCCATTACTGGTCGGGACGCTTATGCTCCTCACCCTCTGCAGACCCAGACACTGAGGCGGGGGGCGGGTAGTCCTTGCTGAAGCCCCCCCTCCCTGGCCACTTCCAGGTGGCAGAGCCAGAGCCAGAATAGATGCCGGCCATACCCATCGGTCTCCCCCTCTGCCATGGGCCCCGGTCCCTGTCTGTGGGCACCCAGGGGGCCAGTGCTGTGGGGGGGCTCCTCTGGGTGTGGCCACACAGGTGGGCTCTGGATCTAGATCTTGGGGTCCGGAATCGATTTCTTACCGTTTGTCCGTTCGTGTTGATGCTTGGTTCATCTCACTATTGGCAATAAAGTTTCTGATTTCAGAGAAATAGGAGTCTTCTTTCTCATCTAAAAGTGCATGGTTGTCTGACTCGGAGGTGGGGGAGGAGGCACTGGTCCCCAGGTGGTTCGTGAGGACCCCGGAGTGCTGGCTCACTGTGGGGAGAGGGGAGCATCAGAGGAGGGGCGTCCCTCAGCTGAGCCCTGCCCTTTCCCTGCCTCCCCTCCCCTGGCTCCGCCATCCCCCCTCTGCCCCCCTCCCCTCCCCTGTCTTCCTCTTCCCTCTGTCTTCCCCCCTCCCCATCTTCATCCCCTCTCCTCTCCCCCTCCCTTCCCCTGTCTTCCGTCCCCTCCCCCTCCCTCCCCATCTTCCCCTCCCTCCCCTCCCCATCTTCCCCTCCCTCCCCTCCCCATCTTCCCCTCCCTCCCCTCCCCTCCCTCCCCTCCCCTCCCCTCCCCTCCCTTCCACCTGCCATCTCCTCCTGTGGCTCCCATCTTTCGAACCACCCCCTGCACTCTTGCCCTCAGCGTAGCCTCCAGCCCGCAGCCGCACCTGGAGCATGCTCGTGCTCGTGCTTCTTGAGGTGCCGGTCCAGGTTGGTCTGCTGCCCGAAGCAGCGGTTGCACAGGTGGCATCTGAAGGGCTTCTCCTTGTTGTGGATGTTCCGTACATGCCGCTGGAGATTGGAGGAGATGCTGAAGGAGCGGTCGCAGTACTTACACCTGCAAGACACACGTGTCTCAGAGGAGCCTGGACCCTGCCCCATGCACGGCCTCAGCCCCACCCCTGGCCTGGCGGAGACACCGGTGCACACCGTTCCCCGGGGCGCTGTTGCAGGCGGGCAGGCTGTGCCTCAAAGCCCCGCGGCCTGAGGAAGAGGCCGTCCTCTGCCTACTGACACGAGGGAGGCGGGCGGAGTTGGGATGTGCCACCGGCTGCTGCAGGGGACCCTCTGGGCCCATGCCCCTGGGCATGCAGCGCCGGAGACCCTCCAGAGTCTCCCGCCTCTGCGTCAGGGTCCCGCTTGGAGGCCCTGCCCCAGGGCGCATGCTCCCAGCGGCCTCAAGGGGGCGGCCGTGCACCATGGAAAGACCCTCCTGCGGTTTCCCCGAAGAAGGAGACCCGCTCCCTGGCCGAGAGACCCCCACCCTGCATGCAGGCAGCTGGCCTGGACCTGGCCGCCTTTTAGTGGGTCCTCGGGCCTCAGCTTGCCAATTCATGAATGGGGGGCTCGGGGGCTGCCCTAGGCCCTCTTCAGCATCTGTAACTTCCCGGAAGGGGAGGTGGGGGCTCCCTGGTCTCACTGCCTGTCAGGACACCGCTGTTCTAGGGACCACACATGACCACAGCCTTCAGGTGAGGGCACTGCCAGCCCCACGCGATCCCTTGATTTCTATGCTCCTGTGCAGAAGGTGACCGCCAGCCCAGCCGTGCGCTTGGGAAAATCCAACAAGAAGCTCCTTCCTCCAGACGCTTCAGTTGTGTCCACCTTAACATCTGTGATGGGAGCGGTGCCCTGTTGGGTGTGGGGTCTTGTGGGGGTGCAGCCTTCTCGACCCTGCTCACAGCCCCGAGGGCAGGAAAGGGAGGGTTATCCTCCCAGTTTAGGGAAATACCCACAACCAAGTAGCCAGAAGTGGAAAGCGCGCGCGAGCCTGGAGCTGGAGAGAGAGGGTGGCCCAGGGAGCCTCCTGCACAAGTCTGCAGACCCCCATGCAGCCTTGCCGGGCGCTGGTCCCTCCTGGTGGCAGAAGTCCAAGCCCAGGCCATATGGCTTCCTGGAGTGGCTCCTGCGGCTCTGCGCCGGGCCTCAGCTGTGTCCAGGAGCACACATGTGTGTGCTGATGAGCACACGGGCGCACACGTGTTGTGTGTGTGCATCTGGGCTCCAGCACTCCTCGGGGCTGCTTCACTGGGCGTTAGAGGCACACGAGCCCAGGAAACACCGTCCATGTCCTCATTTATTTTCCATGTTTGGAAGCAAACAGCTCCTGCAACGGGACAGGGGGCAGGCAGGCAGAGTCCTGGCCCGCTGAGTCTCCCTCAGGAGCTGGTCTACACAGCAGGTCCCTGCAGGGCGCACGCATGGGGGTGCATGCTCTTCCAGAGGGGTGCAGCTTGGAAGGTGTCAGGGACCCGTCCTGAGTCTGGCGGCTGGGCATTCCCGCAGGAGGGCCCCCACCCACCCTGATTGCTCCAGCACAGAATACGGGCACTGGGTCTGGAGCTGCGCTTGAGGAGGGTACGGGGCTGGGCCAGCAGGGCTGTGTGAGGCGGGCCTTCGTTCGCTGCCCTGTGACACCTGCGCAGGCAGTCTGGACGGTCACAGTGCACCCTGGGGGCCCCCGAAGCAGGAAGCATTAGGCTCCCACCAGCCTCTGAGCCTCCGGGGCTGTTAGTGCTGTGCCAGGAGCCGAGGTTTCTCTGCCCCGAGGGGCAGCTTTGTGAACCTGTCCAGGGAAGCCCGCATCCTGCCTCGTTCCCCCCGGGGGCCTGATGATGGGTCCACAGAAGACAGGGAGGGCCCCCGCTACAGGGACCCCCGGGTCTCCCACGGTACGTTTCTAGAGCTTTTCTCATTCAGTTTCCGGAGCTTCTTGGCTGAGGCCTTGCTAACTCTGGCTTCCTCCATGGTGAGAAGAGCCGTCTGAGATCTTTTTCTGAACGGCTTGGGCCACCATCCCTGGCCTCCTCCTGAGCAACACTCCGCCTTCTCTGCCGGTGGGTCTGGGTGCACCTGTGCTCGGCCCTGCTCCTCGTCGGGCCGGCTAAGCTGCTTCCAGCCCCCTGGAGCCTGGCGCTTTGGTCACGGCCTCTCTTCCCACGTCTCCTGATGTTCACAGGCCCCAGTGAGGACCTGCTGTCCTAGAAGCCTATGCAGGTGCCCTTGGCTGTTTCGTCTTGGCATGCTCAGGGACAGAGGCTTGAGCCCTCCACACTGCGGGGTCAGCTGTGCTTGGGTACCCGGTGACCTGGTGCTCCCTCACAATGGTCCAGAAAGGAAGGTTTTATGTCCCAGGACGCACCGTCTCATTCCGTCACAGACAAATCCTTGCCCCCCACGGTGCCAGGCTCCCAGACAACCGTACTGCTCCTCACAGCAATCGCTTAGGAAGGGCCCAGTGCAAGGCCAAGCTGGTCTGGGCGCTCGACCCCTGACCCAGACAACGGGCCTCCCCGGGGCCTGTTCACATGTGGGCTTACACACACCCGCATACAGGATCCCTTGCCGTGTTTCCTTGGAAAGTCAGGGACCTTTAGACGGGCTCCACCTAACACTGCCGCACAGACTCTGAGCGGTGGGAGTTCTGAGTAAAAGACGGGGTTGGAGAGGATTGTTTTTTGTGACCAGAAATGGAGTTCTCTTTCCAACGTCCATGGGGCTGGAGAGGGGGTAAGGGGGAGCTGCACGTTCGACTTGCTCACAGAGAGACCTGAGTGTGGCCCTCTCTTGGTTTTAATCTGGATAAAAGGCCCAGACCGAGAAGCCCATTTGAGATTTAGGGGAGCAGTGAGCCCTGGGCTTTGGGGGGGTGGAGTTCTCAGAGCAGTTGGGATTGGCGTTGTAACTACACTGACAAGTGGCTAGTGAAATTTATGGCCTCACTGTGTAAAATGGTGCGGCGCTGCACTCTCTGTGGCAAGGAATGACCGGCCGGCCCCGGCAGCGTGCAGCCGAGGGCCTTGAGAGGACCTTGCAGTGACTGCCCCCCCCATCCCCGGAAGCCAGCCAGGGGGAGGCCCAGCACGGGGTGAGGGAGGGCGCAGTGTCCTCCCTGGGACCCAGCCGGGCCACGCCAGCTGTCCCAGGGACAAATGCTCCTGGTAACTGTCAATGCAGGGGAAGGGAAGGCAGGGGGAGAGTTTTGAAATCCAGCCCTGAAAAACAGAACTAGAAAAGCAAAGGGACAGGTTTGGGCCACCTGAGGCAGTGGGAACAGGGCCTTGCTCACGGGGCGGGGAAAATAAGAGGCAGATGGAGAGTGGTGTGTCCCCAAAGCCAGAACCTCACATCCCGCCAGGAGCATGCAGGCCAGCCCGCGAAGCACACGCCCAGAGTGTGACCATGGCCCTGCCGGGCAGCGTCCCAAGGGACTCTGGGCATGGCGGCCAGGAAGGAGGCAAGAAGCAGCCCCTTCATTCCTGAGTCCAGCTTTCTGTCTGTCCAGCCCCAATTGTAACGAGCCCTACCGGCCACAGCTTTAGGGAATGAGAGTGTGTTTAACTGCACCTTGTCTCCCAACCTGAGGCCAAGCTCTCTAAGCCTGGAGAAGCCATTAGCTGAGGACACCAGGCCCGGCAGGAGGGTTGACCTTCCCTCCAGGAAACACACCGTCAGTCACACGAAAGGGTCTTTCTTTCCTGGAGTCAGGGCTTTGGAACCCATTCTGAGCGACTTTAGGTAATCTCAGGCAGAGACAGAAAAGGAAGAGTGTCACGCGTTGTCTAGTCTGTCTGTCACTCTGCAGCCCAGGACAAGTCTAGTCTGTCTGTCACTCTGCAGCCCAGGACAAGCCTGGCCTCCTCCGGCTCTCGAGGGGCCTCAGGCGCACACGCAGCGCTGCACACGTGGGGCCGGCCCGGAGCCGAGCTCAACTCACGGGGGCAGGCAGCGGGCGTGTTGAATCGGCCTCACTGGGGGTGGGGGTCCTTCTCTCTTGGTGGGGCCTGTCCCCTGGATGGTAGGTTTCTGTGGATGGACGGACGGATGGACGGACTTTCCTCTTCCAATTTAAATTCTTCCAGTGACCCAAGTGAGGCCAGACACCCCCTCCCCGTGATGGCAAAAGGAGTCACACGCGCCACACTCCCCATCTCAGGGCTGCCTTGAGCCAGATGAAGTCAGGATTTGCAACGCAAACTTTCAAAGCAATTATTGTTACACAAGTCGAAACTCACAGATCGGAGAGAGCAAAAGAAATCAATGGTAATTAAATTCCTCTATAAACACAGCCCGACCCTCTGGGGGCTCCTACGAGCAACACTGTCCAGAAGGCGGCTCTCATTTCAGGGAGGAGGCCAGACCAAGTCATTCCTTCCTTTGTGAGCCTTTGTGGAATCGTAAGCCCCTTTTGGGGTGCGGAGGGCGGGGGGCCTGCGTGTTGGGGACGGGCGGGGGGTACCCAGCTCAGTGGATGTGCTGTCGCTCATCCGCCCAGGACACGGCCCAGAGGCGGTGGGGAATGCCTGTTACACCTCAGGGTGGGGCACGGGGACCACAACTCCGGTGGGCACCCCACGTGGCTGCCCTTCCCAGGGACGGGGACGCCCACCGAGTCTCTGGAGCCACCGGGGGACTCCGAGCTCTGTATGGCCAGAGTGTAGGAATCTCGTGCTGCCAACTTAAAGCCATGCCAAGCTCCTTATTCCCAGCGGCTGCCGTTCACCAGACACACCCCGGAATGAGGTCTTGGCGTCTAAACCAGCGTTTTCCCTGATTTGCCTCATGGTCACCACCACTTGGGTCTCTCATTAAAAATGCCAACTCTCAGGCCCTCCTTGGGCGGGGTCCCCGAACCCGGGGTGTCACCCCAGCCCTTCTCCTGCCCAACAAAGGCCCCAGGGACCAAGGAGCAGAATCTGCTTCTCCCGGGGGCAGAACCGTCTGCTGGAGCAGCCGTGGACGCTGACTCACGGGGTCTAAGCCTCTGACTCTGCATCTTTGAAACGGGGACGACGCCCCCACTTGTGAACAGGAAAGGTGATGGCTCCCACACGGACTTGCTGAGTGGCTGCATCTCTGCAGGCAGAAGCCCAGGACTGAGGGCCGGGAGGGGAGCAGACACATGGCTTCCATCCAGGGCTGGCAAGCGAATCCCTCAGGATACCCCAAGCCCAGGCTGGGACCCGAATTTGCACGGAACTCCTTTTCCACTGCCCGCCCTGCCTCAGGCACCCGCTCTGGCACACCAGCCACTATCTGGGAATTCAGCTGGGAGGGGGTGGAGTGAGGCTTCTCCAACAGACCCTCGGGGCCCTGACTTTGGCCATTGCTGCTGTCAACGCCCTTCCCCAGGCAAGAGCGGCAGGGGGGCGAGCGGCACCCAGGCACCCCACTCGGAGTGGGCAAGAATCTTCAGGAAGCCCACTTGGGCACCTCCTGCCGAATCTTTATAACCCCCAGGGCCCAGGATGGCTGTGGGGTCAGGAGGGGGTTCCAGGGAGCCACCTGACACAAGGATGCTGGCTCCCACCGCCACCCTTCCCGTCTTACCAGAAGCCTCCCCCCACAAATGGGGCGGGCTCCTACCTGTATGGCTGCTCCCCGGTGTGCGTCCTCAGGTGTCTCGTGAGGTTTGCTGATCGGGGGAAGATCTTGCCACAGTACCTGGGGTGGAGGGGCAGGGGGACCGTGAGGCAGTCGCCCCAGCATAAGCTCAGGTGCCCACATGCTTTTCCTGGCATGGTTCCTCCAACTTGGGGTCTAGGCCCGAGGCCCCACACCTGGGGGGCAGGTGGGCTCGGCTGGCTGTGGCCTGCTCGGGCTGTGCCCTGCCCTGAGCAGCCTGAGGGTGGCCGAGCTGGCTTGCACCGGCTAGGACATGCTCACGCGCCTGGGGACGGACGCGGCCCGTGTTTCAACACGGGGCTTTCCACCTGACTCCGAGGGTCTCGGTTAAACGCCGGCCAGCCCCCCTTGGCTTTGGGACCTCCGGTTCTGACCGGCTAGGCTAAGGCTGCGTTTCCTCGTGCTCATGGAAACACAGCCTGCTGGGGCGGGGGACGTCCAGCCCCCCAGCACACACACACACAGGGGCAGCGAATGACCACCGTCCGTGAACGGACCATGGACTGCCTCTATGCCGTGCTGTGGCTAGACGGTCTGTCCAGGAAGCCCAGGCTCACAGCCTCGGCACCTGCGGCCACCTGGCCAGGAACAGCCCCAGCAGGTCCACCTCACCTGCAGGTGTAGCGCTCCTTGCCCTTCCTGAGGATGGGGTCCGAGAGCGTGGGGGGCGGGGGCCGGAAGCTGAAGGGGTGGTGGGGGAGGGGCTGCAGGGAGCTGCCCGAGTCTGCCTTCATGGCCGCGAAGCCCTCCAGCTTGTCCGTCATGGTCTCGATGGCTGACATCTGCCGGCAGGACAGTGGGAGAGACAGTAGGCTCCCCTGAGGAGGCTGGCCTCACCCCCCCCCGGGCACCCGAGGGTCCCCCGGGACCGGGTACGTCCCCCGCTGGGGGGCCAGGAGCAGAAGCTCGTGCAGGCCTCAGGCTGTGGGTGCGACCAGCCGTCTCCCGGCTTCTAGGCCACCCGGTGGATACTCTCACCTTCTGCGGCCGGCCCTGTACCCGTCCCTCCCCGGAAGCCCCGTGTCAGCCCAGGGCCCAGGCTTGGGGAGCCGGAGCCAACCTTCGCCAGCCTGCGTCTCTGCCTGTCGGGGGGCAGGTGGGGTGGGAGGCAGGCTCCGGCCGCAGGGTGACACGTCCCCTGATCTGGAAACCCCCAGCACCGCCCTACTGGCTTGAGCCCGGCCAGCACCCTTGGAGGGCTGGCTCCGTTTAAAGACAGAATCACATCCCGCTCTTCTCCTCTGTCTGTCTGTCTGTCTGTCTCCCTCTCTCGAAATAAGACAGCTCCCTGCCTCCCGGTTAAAAGCGGCCACGGGTCTGGGCAGCGCTGTCTGGTGGCACCGGGTCATGATTGCAGGCAAAGTTCTCTGGGAGTCCAACAGCCTGGCGCCAGATGCTGCTGACGGAACCTCCAGAGGATGAAACCACGTGACGCAGCCCGGGACACGGTGACATGGACCGGAGGACCCACCTCTCCAGGACTTGGAGGTGCCAGGTGCTTGCCTGGGGAGGATTCGAGGGGGTGGCACTGGCCATTTCCACCCGGTGGGCAGAGTTGTGGTCGGAGCCCCAGACGGCGCCTGCCCCGAGGGCTTGGGTTGGGGGACAACACAGGGCAGGGGGGTGCTGTTCGGCTCTCCATCCCCCCGGGAAAGCCTGTGCCGTCCTCAGAGGCACGATGCTGCCCGCGTGCGCTGCCCGCCCTGTCCCGCCGACGGGCAAATGGGAGCTGCCTCGCCCCTCGGCTGCGGCCCCTTCACGGCCGGGACGCGGGGGACCCAGGTGCGAAGACTGCTGTCCGCCTGGCTCTGCGTCTCAGTTTTAGCCGCAGCCTTGAAAGTTTCTGGAACTCTCCACACAGAGACTCCCTGGAGCTCCAGAGGTGGTGAGGGGCCGAGGCCCACCCTGCACCCCAGGGCTGCGCACACGCGTGTCAGGCCTCCCAAACCAAAGGCCCTGGCAGAGTCCCGCCTGGCACCTGACCACCGCAGGCTGATGTCCTCACTAGGAGTGACCCCGTACTTCGTAGAGGCCATCAGTCATCGCGCCTGAGTGGTGGCCTGACCTCAGACCACTTCATTAGGTGACTTCCTAGTGCCCCTCCCCTCCCCCTCCCCCTGCTCTGGCCCATGGGCAGGCCTGGGGGTGGCAGGGCTCAAGGTGGGGTAGCAGGCAGGAGGGACAATGGGCTGCCGGCCCCCTGCCAGGCCTCCTCTCCTCAGGCCTGGGTGGGTCTCCCCGAGGCCGGTCCGCAGGTCCGGCCTGCCCGCCTGCTCCGCCTGATCAGATATTCCCGGCTGAGCTCCCGCACAAACACAAACACAGGATGCGCCTGGCGGGCTTGTCAGCTTTTTCCAGCCCGACCCGAGGAAAATCGGGGGAAGTTATTAAGCTAAGCTCATGGCCCCAGCGAAACAATGGGAGGCGCTAAGTTTAGCTGTGAACCCAGGCAGGGGGCAGGTTTCACAAACTGGGGGTGTGTGTCCAAGGTGGGAAACATCGAGAAACAGAACAATGCCCCGGTCTGGAGTCTGGTTCAGGCCATCCCACAGTTCAGCTCCCAGGACCCCCGCAAGTGGGGTGGGGGAGGCTGTGGCTCAGGGGACGAGGCGGGGCCCCAAGGAGGGAGCACAGGTGAGCCCTCGGGCAGGAGTTGGGGAGCCTCTGCCCAGCTCTGCTGCTCATCCCTGCGTCTGCGACATCTCTGTGCCTACGCCTTGGGGAGACAAGGCCGGGCAGTGGACGGGGTGCCTGCAGGCAGGGTGTATGGCCACTGCCCAGACTTGGGGGTTCTCTTTCCCAGACCCCCAACCTTAGTCTTGGTGGACAGCCCTGATCCCCCACCCCTGCAGCCGTGGGGGAGGAGGCTCCTCCTGCCCACCACCTCCTGGGACCCTCTGTCCTTGGGGCCAGTCCGACTGCTTCTGTCTTGTTCCCCATCCCCCATGCCCCCCATGCCCCGTGCTCAGACCCCCGCCTCCTGGTCGTACGTGGGTGTCCTGCTCACACCCATGCCTCCCGCGTCTGGCCCCTACATTCCAAATTCTTGGACTCCCTGCATCCAAGCTTTTGCCCGCTGCTTTGTTGATGCTCACTGCCCCTCCAAGAGCCCGAGCCGTGGGTCGGTGAGTGCTCCCATGGTCTGGGGTCTTTGGCCACCTCCGAGGGACCCATGGGGCTGCCCCACAGAGCACTAGCCTCCTTCCTCACACGTCCTGGCCCTTCTCACCCTCTTTGGCCTCTCAGTGACCCATGGGGCTACAGGGAGAGAAGGCCCCTGGGCATGTGATGGGCAGGGAAGCTGAGGCCCTCCTGGATGTACGCTCAGGGCCTGCCCCCTGCACAGACCTGCCCGCCTGGGCAGCCCGGCTGGAGGGTCCCAGAATGGGGGTCCCAAGGCATGCCCTCCCAGGTGGCTTGGCCCCCCCATGGGTCTTACCTGGGGGTGGAAGAGCAGTGGGGACGGCCGCAGGTACTTCTCCTTCAGGACTCCCACGGGGTCCGTCACCTTCCGCTTCTCTACCCTGCTGGACAACAACACAGAGGGTTACGTACCTCACCGCGCCGCCGGGGGCTGCGCAGGGACCGTACCCACCTGTGCCCCCTACTCACGAGGCAGGGGCCCCTGCTTCTGGCCCCCGGTTACTGTGTCTCACCTGACAGTGGGGGGGGGGTGTCGTGATGGAGCGCGCCTGCTCACCTCCACGGCCCCTGCCACCTGCCTGAATGCTTGCTCCACGTCCTCTAGGGGCTCCCCAGACTCCCCCAACCACCCCAGCCGTCACCCCGGGGGTCTCCGGGGCCTCCCCATGGCTGCCAGGTAGGGGCTACCTAAACACTAGAAATGGCTGCTGGAGAGGACAATTCTAGAATATTTTCCAAATGCTGCTGACAACTCTGTTCCTCACAGAGCAAGTGGAGAAAGTGGCCGGGGCGGGTCCTGAGATCCCTCCGCACTCTGTCTCCCAGCAACGCCAGCCTCAGTCTCCTCGTGGCGGCAGAGATTCCCAAAGCGCTGTCTGGGGAAACCCGCCGCTTCTCCGCCCGCAGACGTGGCCCCTCTGAGCACACCCCGCACCAGCTGCTCCCGTTTGGTCCACGTGAGGGCCTCACTAACGCACAGCTGCCCACCAGGGCCTGGCAGGGACAGCGACCAGGGCAGGACGGGGGCGGGGGGTGGGGAGGTACGGCGCAAGGAGAGGAGGGTGAGCTGTGGGCAGACAGCACAGCCCCCCAGGGAGCATCCCCTCGGGACCTGGGAACCCCACCGGACCCCCAGCCTGGCCCAGGAGGGAGAGGATGAGGGGGAGGGTGCGACGGGTCCCCTCCTGGAGAGGCAGTGTTAATTGTGTGGGGAGTTGGCTTGGAGGGCATCTTGCTCTGAAGGGCCTTCCCAGCGCCCCGTTCAAAGCTGGGCTGTATGGGACTCGGCCTTTCAGCAAGATGAGCCTATAGCAGGGGGAGCCCCACGGGAGGGGCATGTGGGTCTGTGTCAGCTTGGCCCCTGAGCAACCAAGGCCAGCTGACCCCAGCGGACCACTGGTGGGCATGTGTGCAGGGTGGCCAGCCTGGCGGTGTTAGGGTTCCTTGAACCCGGGGGATGGAGGATGGGGGGTTATGCGTGTGAAGGGGGAACAGGATCCAGGGGCTGGCCTGTGGGGACGGTGTGAGGTTTTCCTGGAGTCCCCCAGGAGCGGAGGAGGCCCTGACCCCTAGCCCTAGGGCCCAGCCTGTTTTCGAGCAGTTGTGGTCACTCAGCTTTGCTTGGGGAGGGGCCTTGTTTATCTGGACGGGCTTGGGGGTGCAGGGAGACGGTGCACTCGAACATCTTGCTGGTGTTTATGGGCCAAGTGGGGGCCCAGGCAGCCCCTCCCTCAGCCCATGGACCTAGATCCAGGGGCCAGAGCCGGGGACACACTGGGTCTCAGAAGACCCCTGAGCGGACGTGCCCTTTTTGGCCTCACCATCTGTTCTTCCAGCTTCCAGAAAAAGGCTCATGGCTCTGAAGCAAGTGAGAGGGGGCAGAGGGGCAGAGTGAGGGCCTGGGGAGAGGGCAGGGGGGTCAGGGACAGAGCGGCAGGAAGTGAACTGAGAGCCTGCTGATTCCAGCTCTGCAGCCTGAGCGGAAGGTCCCGCGTCTGGGGCTCCAGTCACTGTCCCGTTGTCTGCACAAGGGCTGTGCGTCCCGTGGGGCACTCTGGGCCTCACCTGGGGCTCTGGAGAGTCTCATTTAATGGTCAGGCACGCCCTAGGCCTTTTGACGGCCATGTTTGCCCCAGAAAGCTAAGGAGCGCCTTTGGCATGTGAGTCACGGCTCCTCCTCGAACCTCTGCTCAACTCCCTCAAACCGTCTATGGATGGCGTGTTCTGAAAGAAACACCTAGAGGGGCATGTTCCCTGTCTCCCCTGATGATGACATCAGGCCCTGGAGGGAAACAGGACGGGCTGCAGACACAGGCGGCCAGGGCCACAGGGGCTGAGTGCAGAGGGTAGGACCCGCAAACGGCCTGGCCTCCCCCCGCCGGGCTGCTGTCTTGCTGGTATCATTCTGTCCCACGTGCACCATCAGTGGGCCTGGGCTCCTCACCCGCACGCCCGCCACCAGGCTGCAGCTGGCACCTTGCGGAACGCAGGCCGCATGCTCCCGTGCTCCCTGGACACTGGGTGCACACGCACGTGTGTCTGCACGCGGGCTTCTGTTCCACATGGGCACGGCCTGAGCCCTGCAGCCGTGCCCCGGGCATGGTCCCTGCACCTCCAGGCCTCCCATCCAGCACCCGCAGGATGCATGTGAGGGGGACACGCCCACCGAATAAACCCACCCGATTCAAAGCCCAGAGACTGGGGAGGGGGATTAAATCGTTCCCCCCTCTCGGGAGGGCTATCAGAGGGGTGGGTGCTGATTGTTTGCAAACCCTCTGGAGCTTCCTCCTCCTCCTTCCCCCAACCGCCCCCCCCCAGACCAGCGGCTCCTTCTCTGCTCTCCCCTGGGCCACCAGAACCCCCCCCACTGTGGCTCCAGGGGCAGGTGGGAGCCACCAGGGCAGCCTCGGGGAAGTGCAGGTGCTGGGACCAGGGGACAGTTTTGCAGGAGGCAGAGTTGGTCCAGAGAAGACGGCTGGCGACATCGGGGGGCCCGCGTGGGGTCTGAGGGGAGGCTGGGGGTCCCAGTGGCTGTCAGTCCCGCTGCCCAGCCAGGTCGAGGCCCCTTTGGGAGAGCAGGTGAAGGTGGGGCGTGTTAATACCTGTAAATGGGGTCCATGAAGAAGGGTGAAGGCTTGGCATAGTGCAGGGCCGGCTGCTGGGGCAGCTGCGCCGGGCACGCCTTGGGCAGCCCCTCCCCGGCCCCCAGCTTGCGCTCCCCGTAGATGTGGTTCTTGCGGGGCTCCCGCCCCCCTCCGTTCTGGCTGGCTCGGACGCGACTGCCGATGCTCAGGTCCAGTGGCTGCTCCTCTCCGGACACCGGGGCCGGGGGCGCCTTGGGCACAGGCAGCACGGGCTTGGCCTCTTTTGGTTTGGTGGTGAGGTCGAAGGGGGACTCGGCGCTGGGGCCGCCCCCCTTGAGGGCGTCCCGGGGCGACCTTGGCTCGGCCTTGACCAGCAAGTTGTGGGCGAGGGAGCGGTCCGCGAAGGGGCAGAGGGCTGGGGGGAAGTTGGGCAGGAACTGGAAGGGGAAGACGGAGTGGTAGGGCAGCGAGCCCAGCTTCTTCTCCTGCATGCCCACGAGGCCGGGGCCGAAGTACTTCTCGGCGATGGAGGCGATGGCCTTGATGGAGTCGCCCGCGGCGCCTGGGGCCGTCAGCAGCTGCTCATCGGGCGGCGGGAAGAAGGCGTGCGGCGGGAAGAAGACCGGCACCTCGCCCGCACCGTCCGGGGCCCCCGGGGGCGCCGCGCCGCCGCCCCCACACTCAGGCTTGCCCTCCGCCGCCTTGCTCTTGTCCCTGGCCTTGTCCCGGTCGCTGTCCGCGTCGCTGTCCAGGTCCGAGCCCGAGCCTGTGGTCGTGTCCAGGTCGGTCCCCGTCGTGGTGTTGACGTCCTCGAAGTCACTGCCGTCCGACATGTCGCTGCCCCTCGTCTTGAGCTTCTCAGTGTAGGAGTCCCCCAGGCGACGCTCGAACGTGTCCTCAGGCCCTGCGGCGGCTGTGGTGCCCTGGCCGCTGTTGCCCACGGCAGAGACGAGGGGCAGCGCCGGGTTCCCCAGGGGGCTGGGGAGCTTGGCGTCCTGGGTGTGGTTTAGGGGGCTCTTGAGCAGCGGTGTGGGAGGTAGCAAAGGTGGCCGGGGGTACAGGGACGGAGGGAAGAGACCGGGGAAGCCCGGAGCGAGCGCGGGGAAGGCGGGGGGCGCTGCCGAGAAGGGCAGGCTGCCCGGGTGCGGCCTGGACGGGAAGTACTCGCTGAAGCCCAGGCTGGCGTGGTTGAGGTTGGGGGCGGGCTTCGGCTTGTCCATCATGGGGCTGGGGGTCAAGGGCAGGCCCGGGGCGAAGATGCCGCCCGGCGTGTAATGGTTCTTGCCCTCACAGAAACGTCGGTGCTTGTTGAGGGAGGAGGTAGTGCTGAACATCTGCCCACAGTCCTTGCACTTGATCTGCGTGCGGCAGTCGGCGTGCATCCGCTTGTGCCGGCACAGGTTGGAGAACTGCGTGTAGGACTTGTGGCAGACCTCACCTAAAACATCAGCAGAAAGCAAACACAAACACAATATGAAATTACCAGGAAACCCTCTGGCCGTGGGGGCGTGGGGAGGCTGGGCCCCGCGATCCGGAGCCCTCTGTGCTTGTGCGTGTGAGCACACGGGTGTGTATGTGCATGCATACACGTCACACTGTGTGTGTGCATGCCGGCATGCACATGTGTAAGTGTGCACACGTATGTGTCTGCACGCACGCTTGCACACGTACCTATGGGCACATGTGTAAGTGTGCACACGTATGTGTCTGCACGCACGCTTGCACACGTACCTATGGGCACATGTGTAAGTGTGCACACGTATGTGTCTGCACGCACGCTTGCACACGTGCACACGTACCTATGGGCACATGTGTAAGTGTGCACACGTATGTGTCTGCACGCATGCTTGCACACCTCTGTGTACACGTGCCTATGGGCACGTGTGTAAGTGTGCACGTGTATGTGTCTGCACGCATGCTTGCACACCTCTGTGTACACGTACCACGGGCATATGTATGTATGTGTGCATGCACGTGCATGTCATGTGTGTGCTGTGTCTGCGTGTGTGCATGTCCGCCCGTGTGCCTGTATGCGTGTGCACACACATATGTATGTGTGTGTGCGCGCATCCTTCCCTGGGGCTGGCCTCCAGGGACCAGCAGATTGGTGAGGACCACCTGTGCCTTCCCACTTGGACAGATCTCAGGTTTCTCGACTTCCCCATTGGAAGCTGGGGTACGTCTGCTCTTTGTGCCATTCTCCCCGGGAGTGTTTGTAACACGGGGGCCCAGGTCTTCTGAAATCACTCCCAGGGTGGACGACGCCACAGCATGCAGCCAAGTGTGCACTTGCTCAGGCTCCCCCAGAGCTTCCCGCCACTCCCTGTAGCCCTCAGAGGAGCTGGCTCAACAGGGGAGAGAGGAAACACCAACCGCCAGATCAACTCTCCTGCCTTCTGTCCCGGGAGAGGGGCCTCGGGGGTGACTGGCCCACTCGGGGGATTCTTAGGGAGTCTGGGCTTGGGAGCACGGCTCCCGGTGGCATGCGGTGGTCACCGTCTGGGCCTGGCTTGAAGCTGGGGGTGGGAGGGAAGGCAGGCAGGGCCGTGTGGAGAGGGGCTGGCTCCATGTTTAAGGGAAATGAAGCCTCCCCAGATTAGGATGAAGAAGCAGAGCCAGGCTCAGGCTGATGGGCACCGGCCTCTGCCCTTGACAGGAGGGGGCGGTGCCAGCTGGAGCCCAACGCCAGGACCCAGGGGCCCTGGGGACCCCACCTGGCCATTTCCCCCATGGCCTGTGAGTTGAGTGTTGTCAGTGAATCACAAGCTTTTCTTTCTTTCTTGTTTTTCTAACCAGAAAGGGAGGAACACACACACACACACACACACACACACACATCTCTCGGCAGGACAATTTGCTTCCTAAATGCAGCCCGGTGGAAACAATGAATCTAGCCTGTTTCTTGTTCACCACAAATCCTGACTGCCTGGTGCCCCGCCATTCACACTGGCACTCTGGCCCCACATTACCGAGTTCTTTCGGCACAGTATCTATTCATGTTAAGGGCCCTGCCTTCCCGTCATCCATACGGTGGGACGTTTCCAAGGCTAAGGGGAAAGAGCATGACCTCGATCTGATCATTTCTGCCCTCTTTGGGAAGCGGCTGATCCAGAGGTGCCGAGCCACGGAGCCGGTCGATAAATACACTCAGGTCACCCACCTGGCCTCGGGGGAGCCGGGCCCTACCTCAGCTTGAGCCTCGCTGGCCAAACATATGACCCCTCGCAGCACCCCCAGCTCAGGTCCCCAGGGCCTAGTTTGCACCTGCTGCCAACCTAGCTTGGAAAATGGTCTTGACCAGGCCCCCCACCTGGGGCAGCTCCCAGAAGAGCCTCTGGGCCAGCGCCATGCCTGGTCGTGGGGAGCCTGGGACCCTCCATGCCCACCCCTCCGCTCACAGGATGGAGGGGTCTGGCAGAGATGCTGGGGTTACAGAGAGACCCCTGGGAGACGGAGGCCCCCAGAAAGGCAGTCCTGGGCCCAGAACATGAGCAGCCAGCTGGCTCAGAGCCAGCAAAGGGAGGTGGCTGCCCGCAGGGGCCGAGGAAGGCCTGGGCAGCCCACGGCGGCCTGGACATGAGAGCAGCGCCTGGCAGAGGGTGCCCGCAGGCCCTGGTGGGATGCAGAGGGGCCCTGACTGCTCACAGCAGTTTCCTGTCCTTGTAGGGCAAGTGTGTGGATGTGCGCGCACACACACACTCTAGAGAAGGTCCTTTTGTGGCGAGTGCCCACCAGGAGACTGACCCCCTGTGTGCCTGGATACCACCCTCCCGCACACCCCGGCACACACCCCAGCTCCCTGGTACATGAGGCACCGCTGGGAAGGAACTCTGCCTCGGCCGGGTGCCCAGCGAGGGAAGAGCTCCGGGGCTTGCAGCCGGGTTTTAGTGCAGATCCGAGCGTGCTGCGCGTGCCCCCAGGTGGCTGCTGTCTGGGTACACTGGGGACGGCGTCACCGTGAGCCTGTACCCCTCCCAGCCACCCATCTTTCCTGCGAGGGGCGAGGATGTGTGCACCCTCCGCACTTGTTTGCAGAGCTGCTTTCCCGAGCCCAACACGGCCTTTTACCGTGGCCCCAAAGCATGCTCGGCTGTGGCTTGCGGGACGTGCAGAATCACATTTCACTTCCTGAAATCTCTGCCACCCTATCTGAACGACATGTCCATGCAGGCCACCTGGCCATGTTTGGGGTTTTCTCTTTAGCTTCACCCTTTAGCCAAAAGCCGAGACACCCAGGTGAGTGTGCAGCATGGACAGGAGCTGGAGGGAGCACCCGGCAGGGCCGGGCTGCCCGGGCTCTGCTTGTCCACGCCAGGTGTCTGCGTGGGCCGTGGAAACAGTAGGCTCAGACCCTGGCAGAGCGCGATGGTTCCTGGAACTTACATTACTAAATACGCTCCAGGGAGACTTCACCAAACTTTGTGTCTAGGTGCTCAGAAAGGTAGCGACTTTTGAACTTCCACACAATTTCCTGCTCCTAAGCTCACTTCAAAATTCCAAGCTCTATTTCATGCCCCACGTGGGACCTCCTGGGACCCTCATGCACAGAAAGCAGGACATGCGTCTCTGGTCCCCGTCAAAGCCCCCCATCCCTGCCCCCACCCATCTCGCCGCTTCCTGACCCCTCCCAGAGGGAACGGGCCCTGCGGCACCAGTGCTCCCGTCTCTCTCTAGAACCTGCCAGTGACTGGGGGCAGGGCACGTGACCCATGGGACACTGGTGTCTGGGTCGTCTCCAGCAGGGGACTGGAAGCTTGGGCTAGGGACAGGGGCAGGAGGAGGGCACAGTCCAGCCATGCAACAAAGGCCGGACCAGCCAGTCGGCGTGTGGCCCCAAGGGTCAGGGGTCCTGCACCTGAACAGCACTCGGAAACTACCCCAAGCCCAGGCCCCAAGCGTCCAGTTACTCCTCCCACTGATGCCATGGGGTCCGAGGGGTTCCGGCCCCCCAGCCAGGCTCAGGGGCCACAATCCCACTCCACAGTGTGGCCATGAGCACCTGGTCACTTAATGTCCATGAGCCTCAGTTTCCCTCTCTGTCAGGTGTAGACAGTGTGGTCCTTCCTTGGTTGGATTTTTGAAGAATGCTACGAGATAGTGTGTGTGGATGATGACTCTGCACAATCCATGTGAACAACCCTGCACAATCTCCCGTGAGATGATGACTCAGCACAATTCGTGTGATGAGTCAGCACGACCTCATGTGGATGATGACCCCACACGACCTCGTGTGGATAGTGAGTCTGCACGACCTCGTGTGGATGGTGACGCTGCATGACCCGTGTGGATGATAAGTCTACATGACCTCGTGCGGATGGTAAGTCTACATGACCTTGTGTGGATGATGATCCCAAAGGATCTCATGTGGATAATAAGTCTGCACGACCTCGTGTGGATGATGACCCCACACGACCTCGTGTGGATGATGAGTTTGCACGACGTCGTATGGTGGATGATGAGTTTGCACGACGTCGTGTGGATGGTGACCCTGCGAGACCTAGTGTGGGTGATGACCCTGCATGACTTCGTGTGGATGATGAGCCCATACAACCTCGTGAGGATGATGACCCCGCATGACCTCGTGTGGATGATGACAGTGCAAATCACATGAAATGATGACTTAGCACAATCTTGTATGACTAAGTCAGCACACTGCTAGGTAGAGAAGAATCTTCTGTGGCTTCCAAACTGACTGAGAATAAGATTCATGCCCCTGCGCTGGCTCACATGGTCCCCAAAACCTGGCCCTGTGACCTCTCTCCAATCTTCTATTATTCCCCCTCACTTACTCCCTCAAACATGGTGGCCTTAAGGCCTCTCTGCTCCCAGTCCCCGTCCCGAGCACCCCCCTGTCCCGCAGGTACCCCCTTGGCTCACACCTGCCCTTCCTCCAGGTCTCTGCTAGAATGCCTCTCATTTGACAAGCCGTCCTGGCTCCCACTGTATTTACAGGGCCAGGACCCACCTGGGTCGACCTGAGCACTTGGAGAGCCTCCTAACCCTGCGCCACCACCTCTATGCTGATAGGCTGGTCCCATGTGTCGTTACTGCTCATACGGCTTAGCCTCTGTCTCCTGCGCTGCATGTAAGCTCTGTGATGAGAGGGGCATTTACACCTGGCCCCTGCGGCCCGGACGGTGCAGGCTACACAGGCTGGGCTCCCTAAAGGCTGCTGTGGGGATGAGCAGAGCTCAGTGAGTGTCACTAGGATTTCTATGCCTCCCAGAGCTCAGGTTGGGGTGTGAGTACAGGGGAGAGTAGAGGGAACAGGGGTGGAGTGGGCTGCTGGCTCCTTCTGCAGGACCCAGGACTGCTGAAACGGTCCTTCCCCGCCTCCTACCACCCACCTCTGGCCACTGAAGGGGTAAGCAAGGGGGAGGAACCAAGCAGAGCAGGAGGGGAAAATGAGGCCACAGCAAGAGAGAGGTAGGTCACAAGATGAGCAGGTGCGGCAGAGCCAAGTGGTGAAGAGGCGGTACCAGGAGGGGGTCCGCGGCCTGGGCTTCACCTGGCAGAGGATTCTGAGCAAGCAGGGGTCCTGCGAATGGGAGAGCCCAGGGATTGCATGCCTTGGCCTGACCTCTGAGCAACCCCCACAGAGGCCGGTGGGGGGGCCAGGCTGGAGGATCACTTACATATGAAAGGTTTGACGGTGCTGTGAATGTGCTTGTGCTGCTTGAGGCCCGAGGACGTGGCGAACGTCTTCCCGCAGTCGGGGCAGGCGTGAGCCCGGGCTCCTACGTGCTGGGAGCGGATGTGGCGCTGCAGGTTGCTGGGGTCGGTGAACACCTGTGGGGACAGATGCCATTGCTTGCCGCCCCCCCCTCCGTTGGCCCAGTTCTGGCCGCTGGGTTGGGCTCTCAGTGCTGCTCTGGCCCCTTCACTGAGCCTGGCCGGGAGGGGTCTCTGCGGTCGGGGTGACTGCCCTGGATGACCTCAGGGGAGCCGCTGAGCCTCTCCCCAGACTCTGTGTCTCCGACAATCATTCCCGGGGGAGCTGCGGTTAGGATGCTTGAAGCAGGAGCTCAGAATGCATTTCTAGGCCCAAGAGCTCTGACACACGGGCGGGGGTAGGATCCCACCGCGGAGAGGACAGCGTCTGGTCTCCCTGGCCTCCTCCCTAGCTGTGTGACCTGGCGCGCTTCCTTCTTCCCTGGCAAACTGAAGGACCCAAAGGACTTAAGGCATCTTATCGGCTCTGCACAGTTCATCAGCATTTTCGTTGGGCGGGGCGGGGTGTGTGTGGGCGGGAGCAGCAGGTGCGTGTGCATGTTACCTTCACGCAGTTCTCACATTCGAAGCGCTTGCCGCTGTCATGGGACATCTGGTGGCGGATGAGGTTGGACTTCCAGTTGAAGGCCTTGGGACACTGGTCACACTTGTACTCCCGTTCCTCTGTGTGCACAACCATGTGCTGCTCCAGGCTGCACGCGGACAGGGGACGGGGTCACTGGGGGCCTGCCTGCCTGCCCACTGCCTAGTGGCCCCCAGCCCCCCAGCCCCCACTCAGAGATGAGAGTGGTCTTGGCAGCAGGTCTGTCCACCTCCTCTCTGGACAGGTCAACAGGATGGAGGGGCAGAGACGGCCCTCCCACAGCACATGGGGAGGAAGTGGTGCCTGCACAAAGCTCAGGCCCTCATCCAAGACCACTCCTCCAGGCAGCCAGAGGCAGGGCAGGACCCCAGCTCACAATGCTTGGCTGCTCGTCAAGATGATCTTAACCTTGAGGCTAACCTTGGGCCTAGGTAAAGGGGCACAGAAACTTCCGACATTGCCGTGAGCCCCAGAGAGGGGGTGAGGTGCAGGAAACCAAGGCCACCCCTGGCCTCCCCGCCAGGCACACAGCAGGGAGGTGGGCTGGGGGTGAGCGGGTGGGTCTCCAACTGCGGCCTGATAAGGTGGGGAGCGCCCAGCTGCTGGGCAGGGGCGGCTGCACTCGGATGAAGGCACAGCTCCTGACCCCCTCCTCTTGGGGGACGTCCTGTTTCCCCTCCTGTCCCAGGTGTGACCGTTAATCTCTGTGAGCAAAGCAGCAATACATCATGACCCGTTAATTACGGGGCCCAGCCATCCATTTACATCAGAAACGCTTGGTTCTTGAGCACTGGCAGATTGTATCTTTTTCCCTGTTGTTAATTGTGATTTATGTGTTTATGTAAAGAAAACACGGACCCTCTTGAGCAGCGCTTACCGCCGAGGCCCTCAGTCGGGATTTGCCCAAACGCTTATTTTCTCAGTCATCTGTTCGGGGCGGAGGGTTTCCCGGCCCCGGGGGAGGCCATGGTGGGATTGGCGTCCGGTTCCCAGCAGTACCAGAGCCACTTAGTGACCTGATGGGGCTTTACTCTGACCTTGTGAGGCCGTCCCAGAGACATTCTCAGAGGCCGGAGGAGGCGCCCAACTTGGAAAAGTCTTCAGGGTTCCCTGGAGCACTGGGACCTCAGTCCTGGCTCTCTCCCCACACAGCCCAGAAGGTTCATCTTTCCTCAGGGTTCCCATGGGTCCTCAGGGTGCCCACCTCCCAGGGGAGGGCCGGCTAGTGCCCGTGTCCTGCTGTCATACTGCGCCCATGCCTGTGAGGTCTCCCAGGACAGGTGGGGTCCATCCGTGGGGAGCAGAGGCAGGTGCCTGGGTGGGGGATAAGGGATCCCTGGGTGGCCCTTTCCAGCTCCTGCCTGCCGTGTGAGAAGGAGTCCTGTGTATCCAGAGGGTCAGGTCACTCCACAGATCCCTGGGCAGCAGGGTGCTGCCATCCCCCCATCCTGGTCTTGGACCCTGCTTCAGAAGTCTCCTTGGGGCTTGACCCTGCACATCTTGGGGTCTGGCCTGCATCTCTCACTCTGCTCCTAGCCTGTCCCCACAGCTGAGCCCTGCCTGCACAATGGTGGGGCCAGCACAGCAAAGTCTCTGCCGGCCCACTTGCAGATCTTCTAGGGGCAGCGGGCTCGGACCAGGGGCCTGGCCTTCGCAGCCAGAGTCAGGATCTCCTGTGGCCTGCCACCACCAGCTCCTGGGCTACTCGGTCCCTGATGCTGGATGACTAGGGGGTACCTGCCCCCGAGGGGTGGCACACTAGAGGGGACCCTGTCTCCACCTGTCCCTGGAGCTCTCCATGTGTCAGTGTGGACAGGGCTGAGGGGCCAGGACAGACGTCTGCCTTTCCCCGGTCTCCCTCTGTGCTGCCAGGGCCCAGTGAGGCTGCAGGGGGGCGGGGGGGGCTCCTGGGGGGCCTGGAGGCTGGAGGAGGGGGTGGGGGAGGGGTGAGGGCGGGGAAGGGGCGGCACCTGTACTTGGTGGGGAACATCCGCTCACAGTCCTTGCACTCGTGGGCCTGCTCGCTGCTGCCCCCGCCGCCGAGCCCCTCTGGCTTGAGCTCGTCACCCAGGCCCTCATAGAGCGGGGCCCCCACGGAGCCGCACGCGTACTTCTTATGGCGCCGCAGGTCCGGCTTGGACTGGAAGAGCTCGTCACAGGCGTCACAGCGGAACGTGGGCTCCTCTGCTGGGGAGACAGGAGGGAGGTGGGTGGGGAGCACGAGATGGGGCCCAGGCCCCGGACCCATGGCGGGGGGGGTGCAGGGGGCCCTGCCTTCCACGCGGGCTGTTCCTGCTTCCTTCCTGGCCCCGCTTCCCAGACCTAGGTGTGGTTGCCTCAGGGAGCTGGGGCCCGCATGGACCCCGTGTCTGCATCAGAACCACCGAGAAGCGCTGGGCCCCACCCCGCATGGCAGGAGGCCACCCTGGGCTTGAGGAGGCCCTGCACTGGGGAGCAAAGAAGAAAGCTGGCAAGCGCTTTGTTTATGAATTAGGAGAAAACACCGGCCGAGCTCTAATGCATCTCATAAATTACCTTCGCCAAGGTCAAACAAATTAAAGGGGGGGGCAGCTATTATTCAGTTTACGAGGCGGCATCCTGACCACCGTGCCAAGCCAAACAATCAGCTCAAAGCCATAAATTTCCCCCGGAGAGACGACCTCTGGGCCCATCCCCAGGAGACGGCCTAACAGTAGCTTCTCCCAGAGCGGGTGTCCCCCTCCCTGCCCGAGGTGGGGAGAGAACATGTGCAATAAAAGCTCTTGCACAAATGGATTAAAAGGTGTGCATGTGTGTGCTTGTAGTGAGTGTGGGAACGCACGTGTGCTTGTGCACAGGCGTGTAGTGTGCATGTGTGTGTGGGTGAGCATGTGTGTGCACAAAGTGTGCCTGTGCATTTGAACATATCTGCATCCACGTCTGTGTATCTCTGTGGGAATGTGTAGGAATATTTGTGCACCTACACTTGTTCATGTGGGTGTGTACATATGTTCTCACCTGCATGTGTGTGAGTGTGCATATGCTTCTGTATGTGGCTACACGTGTGAAAATTTGTCTTTCCATATGTTCACGTGGGTGTGCAAGCGTGCGTGGGCGCTAGGGCAGGTGTGCGTGTTGTGCATTAATGTTTATGCTTACATCACACATCTGAACGTATGTTTCAGTGCACACGTGTGTGCATTTGTGTGCCATATGCACGTGGGTGTGCCTGTTATGTACCCGCATTTGTGCTCATGTTAAGTGTGAATGCGTCAGCACACATATGTATGTGTGCTTGTGTGTCACGTGTATGAGTGTGCAGGTGTGTGCATGTTTTAGTGTGTGTTTACGTGCATGTGTGTCTGTCTGTGCAACTGTGAAAGTGTGTTTGAGAATGTGTCTGAGTGTGAGTGTGTGTGCAGGTGCAGCGCTGAGCTTTAGTGACCTTGGGCTGACTGCTGACCGAAATGGCCTGACCCCGAGGGATGTCAAAGCCAAGGAGGCAAGGACATAGGGGGCAGGCAGAAGGGGGCTGCCCTCTGTCTCCTCTCCTGTCAGAGAGACCACCATAACCATCTGAGTGCCGAGGAAAGGGCAGGGGAGCTTTGCAGCCTGGGCAGGGGCTTAGGGGAGAGGGCTGGGGAGAGTGAGGGCCACCTGCTCACGACTGGAAGCTTCCCTGAGACTATGCTGGAGGTGCCACTCCCGGTGTCTGGTCACACCCGACATCTCCACCGGTCGGCACCAGGATCCCCCCTCCTCCCTGACACCACGAGGCAGACTCCATGGGAGCTGGCTCTGGGGTGCCCCTGGCTGGACCCGCAGGGCTTGGATGACACCCTCAGAGGCACAAATGTGATTTCTGTTCACATCTGTGCATGGAGGTAGGTATGTGGGTGCCAGGGAAGGGCTCTGGGGACGGGCCGGGTGGGCCCCTATGCCGGTCCAGGCATCCCAGCCGGCTTGCTGCGGACGGCCTGCTGTCAAGGAAGTGTTCGCTTGGAAGAATACAACACAAATGGGGAAAAGCAGCTCACACTGAGTCTGGCAGTCTGGGGCTGAGAACATGGGTTTGAGGCTCCGGGCTTGGAAGTCTCTGCCCCAAACATCTCCCAGAAAGGCCGCCCCTGGAGCTTGTCCCGGACACATGCTGAGCTGCAGAATTGACGGGAGGGAGGCAAGGCCAGCCGGTCCATGCAAACCGCAGACGCGGGGCTGGAGGAGACAGGGAGGGTGTGCCGGCCGACACCGAGGCCAGCAGCACCCAGGCAGAGCAGGGGCAGGAGGAATGGGAGCGGTGGGGCCCGCGGCCGCCTGAAGCGCGAAGGCGAAGATTCTAAAACAAAAGCCATCCAAGCACGGGGCCGGTCCCCAGGTAGCGGGGTGGAATGCCAGGCACGAAGGCCAGGGAGGATGCACATCACAAAATAATCCCCCTGCAAGTCTACACAGCATTGCCTTTGAAGTAGAATTCGAGCGCGTGAACCCTTCAGGAGAAATGTCTCCTGGGAAAAGAACGTGAACAGCCGTGGGGACACTCGAGGTCTCGGGGGCCCGCGCCCAGCCGGCACCGAGCTCGGAGCTTCATGCTGCTGGTGCATCGAAGGCATCCATGCGCACCCAGGGGGAGTCGCTTTTTATGCCCGCTTGATGACGGGTAAACGGAGGCTGGGGTGCTGGGAGAGGAGGTGGTAGAGCCGTGTAACCAGAGCCGTGGTGCCGGGCGGGGCCCGGGAAGCCGGTGGCAGAGTCCCAGCTTCCCGCCAGGGGCCCAGAAGAGCGCCAAGCGTGGCGTGTGCGCTCCGAACGGCCTGGCATTCCCCGCAGGCCCTCCTCGTCTTTAGAGATGTGGATTTCCTCTCCATCTGAGGACCGAGAACACCATCTCAGAACGGAGCCGGATGCCTCGACCCCACAAAGCTGCCCCTGTGGGTTTGTTCTGACTTCCTGGGGCCCTCCCACCGCCACCGGCGCCGTGAGTCAGTTCGAAATGCCAGTCGGTAGTTTACTCTTTCTGGACCCGACTGGGAACAGTCACAGAAGTTGAAATTTGAAAACAAAGACAAGAAGAAAGGCCAACCCCACCCATCCATACCACCGACCAACTTAACTTTCTCAGTTTTGATCTGGAATTTGGACTTAAAATGAAAACTGAGCCCGATTCCCACGCTGATGGCATGGGAGGACATCCTGAGGCCGTGAAACGGACCAGGGAGATAACTGTCGCCCTTCTCCCCTGCCTGCTCAACCCTCCACGGACCCAAGTTTGCCCTGGGTGCAGGATGGAGCTGGGGGCTGGCCGTGGGTGAGCCTGGCCACCTCCCCCCCGTGCTGCAGTGTGGACAGGTGTCCCAGCATCCTCCACGCAGGTAAGGCGGGCATGCAGAGCCCATGCCCAGGGCTCGCTGGATGCGCCACAAAGGATGTGCACAGCCCATGTGCTCCACTGCCCACCACAATAATTCCATATTAAAAAAAAACTAAAAGAATATGTTACATTCTGGTTATATTATGTTACATTGTATTATATGGTATTGTAGTAGATCATGTTGTTGTATTATGTTATGTTATGTTATATTATATTATAATCTGTCTCATATGCTTTATACGCAGTTCACTGCATCCTCTTGACTTCTTATGGGGGGGGAAGTTAACAGTTTTGAGCCTTTCTCAAAAGAAAAGCATATTTGAATGGAAATGATTTTCTTTATTTTCTCCCAAGTGCAAGAAGCTTTCCTGAAAGAGAAATCTTTCCCCTCTCCACTGAGAGTAAAAACAAAATAAAAAGTCGCCGGAACTAATGAATCCGAAAGTGGCTTCCCTCTGCTCTGAGTCACTTGCAGGGAAATTGGAAGTGCATTTCTTTGCAAAGCTGCGGCTTTGAAAGAGCATTCCCAGGCTCAGACCCGCAGGCCCAGCTCGCTCTGCCCCCAGTGGGCTGGCAACCCGGGGCCTCCGTTTCTTCCGCGATACCTGAACGTTGTCCCCCCGCAAAGGCCCCTGTCCCCAACGGCAGCACACAAAAATTGTGATTCGAAACTGAACTCCCTCCATCTGAATCTGGTGGGGGGTCCGTGGGGGCCGCGGGCTGGGGCAGAAGCTCCACGTTCTCCCCAAACCAGATGGGACCCGGGCGTGGCAGCCCGATGTGGCGTGTCAGGTGTGTGCCTGGCTGTCTATCTGCAGTTGTAACAGAAAAATAAATCAGTGCCTAATGGCTTCAGAGAGCCGAGGGGGACACAATTATGTGGCATCTACATGCTAATCTACCAGACTGAGGCTCAAAAGCGCTCGAGAGCCCACTCCAAATTCCTGCCGTGATAAGGGGCCTCTGCATTTAGCTGGGGCTGGGATAAAAGATTTTTTATGATAATTATCTTAGTGAGGAACATTTTTGCATTTTCTTTCTGTGCGATTCCGAGTTTAGCTGGGGAGGGGGCGGCTGTTGGGGGGCAAGGGGGTGACCGCGACAGCAGAGAGTATGAAAAGTCAGACGTTTGATGCTGGACTATTATGTGTGGCAAGCAATTAGCCCACAAATGTTTGATGAATTATTAGGGAAATGTGGACCCAGCTTATTTGAGATCGGGGGCCAGGGTTGGGGGTTGGGGGGCGTGGTGGTGGATAGCAATCAAGGTTTTTAAAACCTTTTGGAAGAAAGAAGTTTTCATTACACAAACGAAACCTCCTCGCCGGGTGCTCCCTGAGGTAGGTGGGTTTATCTTCCCGAGTTCTGCTGAGTTACCTGAGCTCTATAGGTCTTCTCAACAATTATTTTAAGGAAAATGAGACCATCCCCTCACGACCCAGACCTCAGCCATTTATTTTTCTTTTCTCGATGGCCTAATTGAAACCAAACTTCAGAGGCACGTACAGATAGGACCCGGCTCTGTGGCCTCTGGAGAATGGCCCGCGTGGAGGAAGGACCCTCACTGCTGGGCCACGCTCGGGATCGGAAGGGTAAATTAAGGCAGAGGTCGCTGCGTCTGCTCCCAGGCCCAGCCAGGGCCACTCCCTCACGTGACATTATCAGAGGAACTTGCGGTAAGTGGCATTAATCATTAAGCCTCTGTGCCTTTGGAGGGGAGGGAAAGAAAGACAGGAAGGAGAAAACCAACTCCCCCCTGCTCCAGCGTGAGTGGAATCACCAGCCCCCCCACCCCCACCCCCAGGAGGGGAGGCTGCTTTTCTGCTCACTCGCGGGGTCTCATTCCAAAAAAAGACACTGTGTGCTCGGCGGCGGCACGCAGGGAGTTAATGGATAGTCGTCCGCTGCCAACACAGCGCTGCTCCTCGAATGGACTTAAAAACGGTTCCAGAACCCCAAGGTGAATGGCACATTGCTTCACAATGTGGATGAAGGAAAATAAATCTGCATTTCAGAAATCCTAGCCTCTTTGCAGCAGGAATTTTTCTAACATCCTCTGCGATGCACTCGGGTGTGGATGGGTGTTGGGGGGAGCGAGCCCACTGGACAAGCACCGAGCGGAGGGCTGTGGGAACACTTTGGGTGGACAGTTGGAGGAGCTCAGCCACCATCCCTGCCCCTGGGGGACCCCCCTCAGCCCCCCGAGTTCCCTCTCTCGAAATCAGTTTTCCCTTAACCTTTCTCTTGGACTTTTTGCTGTTCCCTACGGACAGGCATGGCTTTCAAAGACTCTCACACGCCGTCACTGCCCTCTCTTAAATGAGCCCCAAATGTCTCCCATGGCTCTGGAGGGCGAAGGTTTCCAAGCCACAAAACTTTGTGTTTTTTGTTTGGTTTTTTGTTTTTAAGTACTGAGGAGAGCAAACCATGCTGCTGCTGATAATAATAATATAGTTTAACAAACTCCCCCAGGATTCTACCACGGCAAAGATACAATGCCACACGACGCCCATTCACTCCTATTCTCCGAAGGGCTATCTCAAAGGCGGCGTGTAGCTTGTATAACCCGCAGACGCTTCAGCTGAGAGGTTGGGAGGGGGGCCTGGGGCCGGAGCGCAGAAGTGCGGCCCCTGTCATGCGGTGTGACGTGATGGGGAGGCCTCAGGAGCGCCTGCAGGGCGGGGGGCTTACCATCCAGATTGGGGGGCACCGTCCCCAGGGAGTATGCGCCTTCCTTCACGTGCACCAGCAGCTCTTCCCCAGGCTCAATGTCCTTGATGACTTTATAATAAATCTAGGACGGAAAAGCAGAGAGAAGGGGTGAGGGCAGCCGCCCTTGTAGCTCGGAGAGCCACTCTGGGCACACGCAGGCGATGCTGCTCCTCGCAGGGCCCGGCCTGCTGGCCCCTCCACCTGCCTACTAATTGCTGCTAAGAGGTTCCCCTCTGGAACTTGGTAGAATATGCTCAGAAGGACTAGAGTCCCTTTTAATTTGTTTCATCCAGTTGTTGGATGTTGGTAAAGGGGATGCAAGTTGAAATCAGTGAGGATCAGCCCGAAAGTTCCCAGGCAGGTGGTGTCCCAGTGGGAAATATCAGGGAGGGTCTCTCTTTTCATCCGGGAGCAGCGCCCGGCTTGGTTCTGAGGCTCCTCTTCTCGGTGTGTATACAACACACCCTTTGCTGCTGGGGGGTGTGGGCTTGGGGTCTAGAGGGGGTCGAGAGTGATTCTGCATGTTTTGAAAATGGCCATGAGCTCAGACAGAGGCTCTGTGGGCCAGGGCAGCAGGCTGGGAGTCTCACACGAGCGCGGACACCCTTTGCAAGGGAAGGCAGAGGGGCACGTGTGCCTGCAGCAAGCTCGGTGCCTGACAGCCATCGGGGGCTAGATGGGGGTGTCCCTGAGAACAGGGAGGGGCGCAGGGGGCTCAGGGCAGATACTGCAGCCTGGAGAAGCAGACTCTGAGGTCAAGGGGAGGTGAATTTGGAACATCCAGCCTCAGTACTCCGAGGAGCTCTGTAGTTTGCCGACACACATCTGGAAAAGGGGCCGTCTGCCCTGGAGGTGTGGCCAAGATCTGGAAAACCCTACGGCTCAGAAGGGCACCAGGGCAGGCCCGTTTGGGAAGGCAGCCAGGGAATGGGCTCCAAAGGCCTGGGTGACTGTGGGAGAGGACTGGGGTCTTCCCTGCCTGGAGCCCCCTGTCCTCTCTGGAGAGCAGTGACACAGGTCCTGGGTGGAGGGCAGGTCCCAACTCCTCACATGAGTGGGGCTGACACCAGGGATCTTGCATCTCAAGTACAGAAATGTCAAACGGCCAATCATCTGCCTACCACCTTGGGTCTCTATCCAGAGAACCGTAACCAAGGAGCCCGAAGGCCCAGCCGCAGGACCAACCAGGAGGCCAGGGAAAGACCAAGAGGATTCCATCTGCCCCGGGAAATGCAGGGGTCCTAGCCTCTCCAGACTGATCTCACCCCCGACGCCCCGCCGGAGGCCCTCTAGCACTGCCCTCCTCATGGAAGACCTGGGGGTGAGGGGTCAGGCCAGACTGTCCAGCAGCAGTGGGATGTGGCCCAGATACCCAGAGACTGAGCTGGGCACAGGCCCGCACACCATTCCTGCCTCTCCCCTCGTCCCCAGGCTCTGGGAAACATCCGGGAGGCTGAGCTTCCTCCTCTCTTGTCGGGCCCCTTTTCCCCTCCACAGGCCCTGTCCGTGTGGACTCCCTCACAAACCGCGGGTCCTGACTCACCCCGGCACAACAGCAGGGAACTCCCAAGATGACACACAAAGCCCCACTGGGTCCCCAGCCCTCGCCTGGATGTACTCCCGGGGCACCACACGCGGTACCAACGGAGTGCACAAACTTCCTCTCCCCTGCACTCGTTAATTTTATTGGCAATTGTTCTCGGATACATTGCGAATTAGGGACGAGATTTTAAAATGGAGAGTACAATCTGGACCTTACTAACTCTTGTAATTAAGCCAACTGTTAAGATCCCAGTTTTGTGTCATTTTATCTAAAAAAGGCCAGTGGCCAAATAATTGTTTTACAAAAATCACACTTGAGCCCCTGCATTTCAAAATGGGGTCCAAAGTATATGGGACACTCCAACAAAGCCCAGGAAGCCCTGAGCGAGCGACTGGTTAGGTGGGTCATTCATCAGCAGGCTCAGCACCCTTCCATGGGCCAGCGCATCCGGCAAGTGCCTTCAGCGCCGCCGTGGCGCGCAGGCTGGGGCCCGGCTGGGGACAGAGGAGGGTCCGCGGCTGGCTTCCCTCGGGGCCCCGTTAGAGGGCAATGTGGGCCCGCCCGCCGCCGCGTCCCTCCCTGAGACCCCGCTCTGACCTGGCGTCCCGCTCCGTGCGTGCGCGGCTCCTGGGGCCCCGTCCTCCCTCCGGCCAGGCTGCTGGGCTCCTACTCCGGCCGGCCGGGGCTGGCGGGGGGGCGGGGGGGCGCTGGGCGCGTCCCGCCTCCCCTCTCCGCCTCCCTGTCCGACCCCCTCTGAGGGCCACCCGGCCTCCCGGGACCCCCCACCCTCCTCACCCCCTCCTCCGAGTGCCGCTGGCTCTCCTGGGACCCCCCACCCTGGCTCTCTGGGCTGCTGGACCTCCTGGAATCCCCTACCCGCGCTCCAGGGCCGCCGAGGTCCCCGCCCCCACACCCCTCCCAGCTTCAAGGGCTGCCCGACCTTGCTGGGACCCCTCTGCAGCCCCCACCCGCACTCCCAGGCTGCCCAGCCTCCCCGGGACCCACGTTCCCGCTGCCGGCACAGCCCAGAGCCACGGAGCAGAGGGAGGGTCTAGCGCTTTTGGCCGTGGGGAGCAGTTTTGTGCACCGCAGGCACCCCCTCCCCAGTCCAGGACCACGAGACAGTCCTCCGGGCTCCTGGCGGGGCTGGAGCGCAGGGCACGAGGGCAGTGGCCTGGACTTTGAGCGGCAGATGGAATTAATCGCTATTAGTGCTAATTGCAGGGCCGGGCCGGGTGCGGGGTGGGGGTGTCCCCAACCTGCCTCCACCTGGAAGGGGGGCGGGAGGTGAACCAGAGTCGGCATGAACTTTGCCAAACTCCACGGGTGCCGAGGGCACGGAGGTGTGAGGGCGACCCTGGTGCACACAGAAGCCGGGTGTTTTTACGACTTGTTCCCAGGGGCACAAAGGCCTTATCAGCCAGACACGTGGAGAAAGTCACGGTTCCAGGTCTGCGGGCTCTGCCCACTTCCCGGGACAAAGGCCGGCTTCGGCTTCGGTAGGACTGAGGCTTCTGGGGCGTTACAGATTGGCATTTACTGAGCTGAGCCTGTAATCCACGGTTCCCGAAGCCCCTGCAAAATTCCCGATGTGGGTTGGTAAGCTCCCTTCCACTCCGCGCCCCTTGGGGGGGTGGGGGTCTGTTCCTCCAGGAGACAGAGCTCCCTCCCCTCTGATGCCAGGTCAGCCTCCGCAGGGAAAGGAACGAGGTCCGTGCAGGGGACAGCACCCCAGAGCCCCCCTCCCCCTCCCCCCCCAAACAGCTGCAGCCCCCAGGTCCCTGAAACCCTGTCTCGGGGCTCCGGGTGTGCAGCTGGGCAAAGCCCAGCTGGAACCTTCCTTCTGGTTTCAGGATCTGAGAGCTAGGGAAGCCACAACAGCTGAGTTCACGGGAGCCAATCCACGTCTGCTCTTAAAGAGCTTTCAAAGGAACGAGGCCAAACAGACCCTGTCTGAAGTCAGGTCCTTGTTTCAAAGTCGGCGGGTCCACCAAGTATGGGCGAACTGCACCAAACCCGGGTCCTCCGAGCGACAACTGTGCTCTCTTTGTCCCGACACGGGGAGGCGGCTCCTTGCAGGTGGACGGAGCTCGGGCACGAGTGAATGGCCATGTTCTCAATGCCAGGTGGGGAAATTGCCTGAGAAAAGTTGGATTTCACACAGGCCATGCTCATGCACACAGACCCTTGCTAAAGACGAACGTCACTGTCCCCTTAACAACATTCTTTCAGACCAAATAGTTCAAATTTAAAATGGCTGTCAGGTTGGTCCACTTCCTCGAATTTGTTTTTTAAATATCAAATCAACTCACAGGGATAGACACTGATCTTGAATATGGGGATTTAAGTTCCACGATTTTCATTCCTACTTAATTGTAGAACCTTACAATTTAAATTATGAGGAACTCCACCCAAACTACCCTGGGGGGCAGTGAGGAGGCCGGGAGGGGGTGGCCACGCTCCCCCCGCTGCCCCCCGCCCCCCCCCGCCGCCCCAGAGCAGATGCATTTCTCAGAAACATGAGGGTGGTCCAGCGCTCCCTGCTTGGACCAGTTTGAGAAACGTTCAAGGAGTGTCTCGGTAACATGGGCAAAGTGTCTTTCAGTGTGTTTGTCTGTCCATCCTGGCTTTGGGAATCGTGCTGGAATTTGCGGAGACCCCCGGTGTGCTATGTGAGGGTCTGTTCACGAGAGACAATTCCACCCAGCGAGCGCAATCAGAGTGGCCTGGCTGGAGGGAGGACGCCGGCTCTTGGGCTTCTTTGTCTCTCGGGGGCCGCTGAAGAGGCCCGTGCGGTCTCACGGCTTCAGGGACTCTGCCAATGCTCCTGTGAGTCTTCACTGCTTGCTCTCCCCAAACCGTGGGCCGTCTGTGCCTGGGAAAAGGCTATGGACACCCGGCCCTGAGGCTGCCTAGGGGCTTGAGCATTTGGAGTTTACAAAACCATGGAATCCAGAGCAGGGACACGCAAACAGTTCCTTCCTCTGGGCGACAGAGGAGACGGCTCGGCATGCCTGGGGCTCGCCACGCTCCTGTCTTCCCTGCGGGGCTGAGGCAATTGTGTCCATGTCCTCGCGGTCTTGCTGCTCTGTCCGGTCACCTTCCCAGCTGCACACACGTGGGGAAAAGTCCGGCCCATTTCTCTCTGCCTTGGCGGTGCAGTTTGGACCTGGAGAGTGCATCTATGCATACAAAGACGTGCCTGGCCACCGTTAGAGGGACGTCTTCAGCCCTCTTAGGTGGCGTCTCCTACTAAAGTATTCCATTTGATGAATCCTGACAAGTGATCACAGCCCATATTGTGATGGCACGGTTGAATTTATATCTTATTCTTTGCCGAAGAGAGAGAATCCGCTCTGAAGAGGGTGCCGGAAAATTCGGCAGCTTTCGGACTCAAAGGCATTTGATATATACGTTGAGTCTTTTGTAAACCCGCCAAGAAACGCTACAATGAATCCCCTGCCCTTTTCATTTCAAAGGGGAAATTGTATCTAATTGTTTGCGAGCTACCATTGAAACCGGCCAATCCGTTTACAATGTTTAATTGAGAAAATCGTGGGGGACGAGAGCAGAGGGAGGAAGGAACAGGGTGCTGGATGCCATCCCGCGAGTGCCAACCCCGGCGGATCGCTCGCACGCTGCAACAGGCGACGGGCGACGGGCGACAGGCGGAGGGGTCCGCGTTGAGGGAGAGGAAGCGAAAGCAAAAGCGAAGCCGCCTGGGCAGCACGCTCGGCCGGGAGCACCGGGTTTGCATTACGAACGAGCCTTAGCTCTCATGCCCGCGTGGTTATCAGTCGGCTCATCTGCGAACAAAATGCCTTTCTTTAACACGCTCGTCTGCTTCCACTTTCGGGAGCCCCGGCCCCTCTGCTCCGGGGAATGTGCCGGTGCTGTTGGGGATCCCCCGCCGCCCGGCCGGCCCTGGGGGTGCGGCGGGAGCCTCTTGGCCTCTCCTCGGTGTGCTGGGGGGGGTCTGGAGCCCCTGACTCATGCTCCCCAATGTCTGTTTGTGACCCCAGCACCGTGTCACACCATCCTCAGCCTCGCTGGCCACGTGACGTCCCGCCACCAACATCCTTGCCCTGGGGAGGTGAGGCGGGGCAGGGAGAGAGCCGCGCAGTGACCAGGCCTCCGCGCGTGCCTTACTCCCCAGCTCTTGTTTTCACTCTGAACATTGAAACCGATCCAGGGACAGACCCTGTCTGTCTCCTGAAACATTTCAAATGAACTCGTTTGCTCATAATTGCAGGAGAAAGAACCACCCAGGGGTGATCTGAGTGTCTCAGATTTTCCGAAAGGAAAAGCAGGAGCTGACAGGCAGCAGGGGGAGAGGGAGGTGAAGTCGCCCGGGGCCGGAGGAGGCGTCATGCCACCCAGACTGAACTGAGGTGCCCGTGGGCTCTCCCTTGCCTCCCGTTTACACTAAGCGGGAAAGGTAAATCAAAGCACCCCAGTCTCTTCGGCTGTGATCTGACCACCCCCAAAAATCCCGGAGAAAAGCTCCGTCCCCCTGGCTGCCTGCTGTGGACGCTTTGTTCCCAGCAGCCTGGCCACCCGTCTGCAGGCTCCATGCGGGTAACAAGCCCCAGGTCACTGTTGAGTTGATGGGCCTGAGTCCAGGAGGAAATTCATGGCCCGGCGTGGCCTCTGCTGAGCTGGGCTCCCCCAACCGGAGCCACAGAGAGGACAGAGCAGAGTGACCAGCAGGCCACCTGTCCTCGAGGGCCCCTGGGGCTGGGACCTCTCAGAGCCACAGGGCGCCAAGCAGGGGGTCTCGTGGCACAAATGAGAAGCTGCAGGCAGGGTTGAGCTCACGGCGCGGGTGCCACAGTGAATGGAGATGTGTGGCTCTCTCCAGAGGATACGTCTCCCATTCAGAGCTGCCTCCTCCTCTGCCCGATCATTTCTTCTGGGGGCCGTGACTTCAGAGACTTTCCCTTCTCGACCCTGAGACCTCCTCCTGCCCCGTCTCCTTCGTCCTCTCAAAATTGAGGCTGAGGTCATGTGACTTGAGCTTCTGAAAACCATCTGGCAAACCCCACCCTGCATTATGGATCTTCGACTTTCAGTCTGGATGCTGTCCCTTCTATGTCCGTGCTGTTGGGAGCTGGTGTGCGTGTGTGTGTGAGATGGAGAGAGAGAAAGGGGGATTGTTCACTTCCGTGCGTTTGTGTGTGTGTGTGGCAGGGGGTGTCCGTAAGTGCAGGAAATCCTGGTTGAAACCCTTGGGATTACGGAAATCTGAGAAACCCCATTAATATCATGTAATGTTTCCTTCTCAAAGAGAAGCCTGTCTTCAAAAATCTTTGTTTTATTATTAATATTTCAGGGACATTTTTATTCCACTTGGTAGCAACCGGTGTCAGGACGGGGATGGAGGCACTTTCTGTGGCCACCGAGAGGGAGCAAGTCAGCCTTGGGGAGACTGTTGAAAAAACTGTTTTTTTTTTTTAAACTAAAAACAGTCTATTATATCCCTTTCAAAAAGACATTTCTAGAGGGGCGCCTGGGTGGCTCAGCCGTTAAGCGTCTGCCTTCGGCTCAGGTCATGATCCCGGGGTCCTGGGATCGAGCCCCGCATCGGGCTCCCTGCTCAGCGGGAAGCCTGCTTCTCCCTCTGCCACTCCCCCTGCTTGTGTTCCCTCTCTCGCTGTGTCTCTCTCTGTCAAATAAATAAATAAAATCATTTAAAAAAAAAAGACATTTCTAGGGGCACGGGGCACCTGGGTGGCTCAGTTGGTTGAGTGTCCAACTCTTGATTTCAGCTCGGGTCATGATCTCACAGTTGTGAGATCCAGCCCTGCTTCGCGCTCCGTGCTCAGCATGGAGTCCGCCTGGGATTCTCTTTCTCCCTGCCCTTCTGCCCCTCTCCCTGCTCACGCTCTCTCTCTCAACATAAATAAATAATTGAAAAAAAGGCATTTCTAAAATTCGCTTTATTCATCCAATGACTATTGAGTCCTGTGTGGATTTATCTAAGAGCAGTTTCTCATATTATTAGCGTTTAAAATTATTAGTATTATTTTGCAAAGGAAACTGTGCCCCACAATTTGCACATTTTCCTCTGATATCTGAAACGCAAAGGCAAGACTTTGGAATGAAATTTGAGGCACCTGACAGTCTTCCGAGCACCTCCTGACCTGGTGCCCAGGTGACCAGCCTCCCACATCTGCCCTACTCCTGCTTCCCTGCATGACTTGGGAGCCACTCCACGTGGCTGGTTAAGCCTACAGGTGCGCCTCCTCAGGAGGGATGCTGGCGGGCACCTCATTGCTCTGTAACACCAGGAGCAACCGCTTGATCCTCAGAGGTGCTGCAAGGGTGGGGGGCTCCTCTCTCCCTCAGAGGGCTGGGGATCTGAAATGCCCCAGGTAGAACAATTTCGATGCTTCGGGTGATGTCAGTGTTGCATATGCTTAAATGGGCACCCCAAGTTCCCTCTGAGCTTGTGAGCTGAGCCAGGGATAGTTAATCCCCCGAGGCCGTGCTGGAGAGAAACATCCAGCAGGTGGGGAGGGGTCTGAAGGACACTTGATGTCATATCGGGTTTGAGTAAAAGAGCTGGGAGCGTTTCTGACCCTATGGTGGACCCTTGGGAACAGTAAGCATTTGGGGACCAAAGTGGGGCTAAGAGAACCAGTAAGAGTTAAGGATTATCATTCCATCCCAGCGGAAAGTATCTACCCCCTGGTGGAAAGAGATGGAAAGACGTTGCTGCAAAGCAGGCCATTTCACGTGGAGCGGACATGCACGTTCCCCTGAAATTTAATAATAAAACAAGGATGTTTGAAGACAGGCCCCTCTTTGAGAAGCTCACGCATCTGTTTGCTTTTCCAGAAGCTGGCCACAAAAAGGTCCCTACTTTGCTACTAAAGTTTGGCTCAAACACTCTAACAAACGTCTTTTTTAAATAAAGAATCCGGATCTTTCGTTATTCTATTCTGTATCTCACAAAAGTGCCCTCCCGGGCCTGGCCCCACGGTGCTCCTTCCGTGGCCCCCCAGCTTGTGGACACACGACCGAGGACACCGCGGTCCACAGAGGAAGGGGCATTGGATAGCACATCTCTTTCCACGTGCCTACATCCGATTCTCCTTCACTCACATTTCACCTTCATTTGGAGTAAGGAAAAGTATTTTTTTTAAGTTCTAATTTTTTATGATTCTTCTTTTGCTTTAATTTCTGCAGTATTTTTTGGTAATAGGGGAAAAAAACCACCTAATTTTCAAAATGCTGGGTTCTAAGTACAAAGCTGTAGACATCCCAGGAGCAGCGGTGGATTCAAATTTCACCGGTTTGTGGAGCAAGCACCAGCTTGTGTCCAGCAGGAATCTGCTCAATCCAGGCTGGGCCCCAGGGCCGAGAAGGAGCCTGAGCAGAAGAGGGAGGGGGCTGGAGGACAGCTGATGGGGGTCCTAGGGACCTCCCTGGTGTGTGCTCTCTGTGTTTCTTAATGCAAAACTGTTTCTCTGAAGTCAAGAGCCTCGAACCGCTTTTAATGGTTTGCACAGGCGATGGGAGAATGTACCCTTTGTTATGTGGTCTCTGAAAACATTTTTGAAAGCAGTGGAATCCCTTTTGCAGATGAAATCTCATGTGTAACCCCAAGATATTATAGGCAAAAGCAAATTGTTCTGATGGGAGGGGCTGGGCCCCCCAGCATCCCAAGGAGCCCGGCGCTTTGGGAGCTCAGTGGAAATGTGCCTGAGGGGCCTGGCTCCGGAGCGTGGAGGCTCCAGGGGCCATTTGCAAACTTGTAATTAAAGACATGGACTAAGAGTTCCCAGCACCGGGGATGCGTGGCCTTCTTGGTCGAAAGAAACTCTGCATATGGCATCTTCTGTCCTGCTCCACTCACGGCCTGGACAGCCACCACAAGGAATGAGGACCAGCAGTGCTTGTGGTCCTCGGGCAGCACGGACCATCGCTAGCGTGGATCCAGCGTGCTGAGCGGTGTCCTCGACCTCAGGAGGGTTGGCAGCAGAAGTGAGGTGTCCCTTGGCCCTGGTGGGGCCAGGGGCTGAAGTCAGGGCCACCGAGCTCAGGAAAGATCAGTTGGCTACCAGCGGGGCCAGGATTTTTTGCCCAAACAAGGCCGGTTTCCTCCGCAGACTGGCTGGGAAGCCACAGGGATTGCAGGGCACTGCCGGAGGGCAGTGCTGGCCCTTTTTGAGAGAGCTTGGCCAGACCGAGCCCCAGAGACAACAGTTCATAAGTGATCGGCCGGCTCTCCCTCCTGGGGCAACATGAGCAGGGAAGGGGACCCGTGTGGTTTCAGGACCTGCCGCTCCGTGGCTTTCCTTCACGGAAACCGCCATCTTTTGGTTCTTGAGCCCTGGCAAGCTGCCCCGAGGTCTCTGATGGAGCAACAGTGAGGCGTCGCTGATCTCCCAGAAACTCAGTGCTGGCCAAGTGTCAAATCGCTGCCCCCGCCGTGGGACAGGACTGGGCAAAAGTCCTTGGCAGAGCCGCAGCTGACCCTTCACCTCAGCAGGCCCCTCTCATCGGGCTGGGGGCAGAGGCCCCCCCCCGCCCCACCCCCAGGACTGCTCTGAAGGCCCGTGTGCAAACTCTGCACCTACCTGCTCATTGATCTGGCACATGGTGAGGTTCTGGTCATCGCAGGAGCATGCCACCCGGATGTACTTGAGCCAGCTGCCGGAGCCTGCCTGACCAGCATCCATGCAGAGCCTCTCAGTGCTCAGGTCTTCGGAGATCTGGTGGGGGGAGAGAGAACCGGGGAGGGTCAGAGGCATCCTGTGTGCGAGAGTCTGCACACTCTGCCGTTTGCCCAATGAGGGACCAGGTATTCGGGCCCCGTGGGAAGGCAGCCCAGCACCTGGGCCTCAGCAGACCCCCTGGGCAATGGCAAGGCCCTTGTTGTACCAGATGCCCGTCCCAGGAGCCCCTGGAGCCCGGCAGAGAGGCGGCAGGATGGCCCTTTTGCTCACCGAGCAGACTGCTGCCCTGGCCTGGTGATGAAGGGAGCCCCCAGGGTTGCAAGAAGCCCCAGCAGAGCCATCCCACATGTGAGAAAGCAGAGGCCACTGCATCTAAGAACAGAGCCTTCTGTCAAGGGGAGTTGGGGCGTTGGGCTGCGGAAAAACATTCTAGAAGGTAAAGGTGTTGTTGGGGTGTGTGGCTGCGTATGAGTCGGTGTGAGTGTGCATGTGCACGCATGTGTGCGTGTGTGCGCGTGTGCATGCCCACACTAGCATGCAGATCACTCGAACGTAAGAAAAACATGCCGTTTTCTTAAAGGGTGGAAAGTTTCCATTTGACACCTGGGACCTGCAGAGGCCCGGCCTCTCAGCACACCCTTGGCGGCCAGCACGCCTGTGACTGGCATTATTAACTTTGTTGTTGCCACTGATTTCTGAACGTGCTTCTTAGGGTGTGCATCTCTGAGCGGGTCATTTACTAGGAGACCCGAATGCTGTCCCCTGCTGAGAGAGGGACGCCGTTGGACCTCTGGACCCTGCGGGGAAGCTGCAGCAGGGTCCCCTCCCATCCCCACACCTGCTCTGTTCAGTGCCTGCTCCGGGTTCTGAATCCAGAGCCTGGGAGCCAGCAGCATCTTGGGCCAACTTCCTGGGAAGTCCAGCCCCAGCTCTTAGAGGGCATGAGGGAGGGGCTGAAGCCTCAAAGTAGGAGGGGGTATCCAGGTCTGGTGTGTCCTAGTGAGCAGGGGTGTCCTGGTGGGCCGGGTGTCAGAAAGATCTGGTAAAGTCAGGGCAGGGGGTAGTGACCTGTCGCAGCAAAGACCGAGGAGACCGATTCCAGGCACCGATTCGGTCTCCTCGGTCTTTGCTGACCGATTCTCCGAGGAATCGGTCTCCTCGGTCTTTGCTGCGACAGGTCACTACCCCCTGCCCTGACTTTACCAGATCTTTCTGACACCCGGCCCACCAGGACACCTGTGCCCCGGTCACCACAGGCCTCGGTCTTTGCTGCGACAGGTCACTACCCCCTGCCCTGACTTTACCAGATCTTTCTGACACCCGGCCCACCAGGACACCTGTGCCCCGGTCACCACAGGCCTCGGTCTTTGCTGCGACAGGTCACTACCTCTGATCCCTGGAGCGTGTCCCAAGGGCCTGTTCTGAATAATAGGGACCTGGGAAGGGCAAGAGGCTGTCCCCCCGAGGCCTGGAGAAGCAACTTCTGGCCAGCGACTCAGAATGCTTTGTAACAGTTCAGACGCTCCCCAGATGTCCACTGACACTCTCTGAATGGCCAAGGGCTGCGCCTGGACTCTGGGCCACGAGGAAACACGGTTCTGGGAGGCAGGAGTGTTGCTGTAGGATGCACAGAACCTGCCCCTGCACACGAGGGGCTCCCGGAAACCCCTCCTGGAGCCCACGCAGCCCCTTCCACGCACGACAAGTCTCAGAGCCGATAGGCCTGGGCCCAGCTTGGCTGACGTCTCCGGAGGCTGATCCGGAAGGGACTTGGAACCTGGGTGCCTCGGATCTGTGATTCTCCTTTCTGGGGGGGCTTTTCCCAAATGGGCCTACTTCTGAGAGAGGAGAGAGGGGCCAGGAGTCCTAACCAGCGGGGAGACAGAGAGATGGGTGGGGTTGGAGGGGCAGCATGGCACAGAGAAGCCCTCTGTCCAGCCCCCAGCCCTCTGCCGCCTGTGTCTAGACCCTCGGAGCGCCAGGGGGCACGGGGGGCATCAGGAGGCCACCGTGGGCTGGCCGGCAGGGGGAGGACCACAGGCCCACATGGGAGGGGCCCCTCTCTGGGCACTAATGCCTCTGAGGGGCCTCCCCTTGCGCCTCCAAGCCCAACTGCAGGAAACCCGCAGAGAAGACCCACAAAGCAAAACCTGTGGTTCGAGGCATCTCAACTGATGGGGCAGCAGCGCTGTAGGGAGGACAGGGGGCTGAGCGGCCAGAACACATGCACCCCCTCCCCCCCGCGGGGACCCGGGCTCTGCGGGGTGCCCACCCCACGGCCTCCCTCTCTGTCCACCCGTGCCCGTGGCACAGGCTGGGGAAGAGGTGCTGGCTGCCCGGCTCTGCCCCCACCCCCTGCCCGCCGCCCCTCGGGGCCTCTACTTGTAGCCTCAGGCCTGTTGCTTTACCTTGACGGGCATGAGGCCGTCTCCCCAAGTGGCTGGTAGGAGTAATCCCTAACTAACTAGCTAATCCCTGCTCTAAGTGCTTGGAAGCGCCTCTCCATCCCGTTTGCTCACGGGTGAGTGTGTGTGAGTGTGAGTGTGTGAGGGACACTCCAGTGGGGGTGGGGGGCAGCCCGTTGTGTTTTTGGGAAAAGACAAAGTAGTCCCAATGAGGAAGTGGCCCGAGGCAGCCTGTGGGGCCCACCTGCCCCCACCAGAGGCCCCAGTTTCCCGAGCCTGCACCCTCCCTGGGGGTCCTTTCCCTTCCAAGTCCTTCTGTACCACCTTCCTCCACGGCCCCCTCCCGTCTGTCTTCCCCACACTGCCCCGCGTGGGAAGGTCCTGGGATGCGGGTCTCAAACGCAGACTTGGGGGTTGCAGGCCAAGCCCCTGACACCGGGCGGGGACTCTGTCCTGCAGGCTCCCTCCCCAAGGGGTTCTTGGCTTTCTACCAGGAGGGGAGCTCCGTGCCACATGGGGGGCAACTCCTCTGCTGACCCCCTGTCTCTGTCACCCCAGAGAGGGTGCTTGATCCTTCGGGTGCCCCAGGGACTTGTCGTGGGGGCGGGTGAGGAAGAGCAGAGGCACCCGAACTGCCTGTGGTGCTCGGGCTCCTGCGGGGTCCTGCCCCCACCCCCCTCCCCCCATGCCTGCCGTCTGTGAGGCAGCACACCCCACTGCGAGCACCCCTGTGTGCCCAGGAGCCCACCGCGCTGCTGGCGGCCTGGTTGTCTGTGACCCCACGGCACCACGGGCAACGCTTCTCGATGGGCAAGCCCTGCCTTCCGGTGAGCTGGCTCGGGCCTGGTCCGACCAGCCTGTCTCTTTCCCGTAGGTTGGCCCCTGTGTCCTAACCCTTCCCTGTGCTGGGCAAACCGCTGCGGGTCCCTCAAGCGTGTGTGAAGGGCTGGTCACTCAGCCACACGGACACCGATGTGTCCCTGTCCCTGTCCGGGTGCAGCTCCGGTGTGTTTCCACTCGGGCCAGCAACTTCCCTCCTGGTGACTCCTGGGAAATGCCCCGCCCCCTTCAACCCAGAAAACCTGGTCCCCCAGCCCCTGACCATTTGGCTGGTCACGGGGTGGGAGTTACCTCCTGGCAGGCGCTGAGGGTCGGAGGAAACCCCTTCTCCCTGAAACCCTTCCTCTGAGCAGCGTCAAGTGAGCTGCAGTCCCTTTCCTCCAGAGAAGGCAGAAGCCCTGGTGTGGGGGCCCTGAACCAGCAGTGCACGCATGGGGAGAGGGCCCAGGCCTGTGTCTGCCATCACGGTTGGGCATCAGGGGCCTCACCACGGCGCACCTGGGCCCATCTGAATAATGGAGTGAGACGGAGGGGCCGGAGCCTAGGAAGCTGCTGTTTTTCTTCTTCAGACCAGGGAAGTGCTCCCTGGGCACCCGGGGCCCGTGCCTCCGGCTCGGCGGGCAGGACACCGCAGGCCTGGCTCTTGCTTGTGGTGCACGGGCCCGTGCCCTCTCGGACTCCAGAAAGGGAGAAATGGGTGCAGACATTTGCCTCCCCCTTGCTTCCCTTCCTTTCATCTCTCCGTGTTCCCCCGGGGACTCTGCAGTGGCTGAGCTGGGCCTTTGGGAAGCTCACACCAAGTGCCCACGGCGTGGGCACGGGTCTTTCTTTGTGCCTTCGCAACCGCTCCCCGGTCACCACAGGCCTCTGAGGAAGGGGCTGGTATTGTCCCGTTTCCCATAAGAAGAGATGGAGGTGCCAGGAGCGGGGCTCTGGAGCTGCATCAGGGGCCAGAGGGAGGGTCTCTGTGCCTGCTCCAAGACCTGCAGGGTCCTGGAGTTGGGAACACAGGCCTGGACACCACAGGTCCCTCTCTCTGCCTCTTTCACAGTGAGACACTCCAGCGCCCGTGGAATAGGTGAAGGCCACCCCTCCCCAGCTTGGCGGCAGGGCTGAGGCCTGCTCTGGCCCCAGGAGGCCAAGACAGTCACAAGTGCATGGGAAGGATGAGGCCTGAGCCCCGATGCTGCAGGATGCACGAGGAGGGAGGAAGGGGTGGCCCAGCCCTCCAGGCACCTCCTCTGGGCTCCTGGCCCCTTTAGCCAGCAGGGGCCTCCAAGGCCTTGGGGCCGAGTCTCTTCCCAGATTTGAAATCTGGCTCTCCTGCCTGATCCCAATACAAAGCCTTGCTCCAGGTTATTTGGGGCCGAGCCTCGGGAATCCCAGAGCCTCCAAAGGAAGCTGCCCTCCTGCCCATTCTCCCCACTCAGCCTCACAGGCCTCCCCACCCCTGGTCCCCCTGCCAGGTCCCCCAGCTCATAAATCACCCCCATCAGAAATGCTGAGTTATGAAGCAAAAGGATGGAAAAATTCTCGTAACCTTGACAATTTTTTTTGCACATCATTTGAGGTTTCCTGCACTTCTAATTTGTGGGCTCTCTGCTGGGCTGGTTCTCTCACATTTAATAGGTCCGGCCAGCCACCGGCCCCGTCCGGGGTGTGCACACAGGCGGGAATGCCAAGGCGTCTGTCGTCAGCTCACCTAATGGATTCTGAGCATGTAGCAAGGCGTGGGCCTGGGAGTCTGCCCTCCCGCCACCCCAGTCTGGGGCAGTCAGGCGGCTCCATGGAAGCCCGGGCACGGTGTCCGCCCGTGGCAGTGGTGGGGGCAATGGGGGAGGGCCTCTTTCTCCAACCCCAACCCCTTCTCTAAGGGCCCACACAGCCGCGTGGGTCTCTTTTCTGTCCATAGGCGCACACACGCATATACACACACACCGTGGTTATGATTTATGGGGTCCATGAGTAGCTGAAACAGAAAGTCCATTCTTGTGACAGAAGGAGGTAGGGGAAAAGCATTCTGGAAACACCTCTGTCCGGGTGCGGACACGGAGCCTGGATGAGTTCATAAATCCCCGTCCTGCCTCTCATTATGGGGCTTGGCGGTGATAGGACCAAGCACTAACCAGCAATACGGCAGACAGGAGTCCCGGCAGGCAGGTCGTGGGCCTGGCCCCCCCACCTGCTCTGGCTGCGAGGGAGGTGGGGGAGAGAGGGGGAGGGAGGGCGGGGGGGGTTGCAGGCCAGAAGGGGGCTGCTTCCAGGAAACACAGGTAGAGCTCGTGGAGGCCGTTTCCCTAAGACAGAGGCCAGCCTGGCTCCTGAGCTCGTGCAGAAACAGGGGCTAGACAGCCCATGTTTTCTGGGGCTTTGCCCAGAAGAAGCTGGGTGGGGCTCCCAGATCGCCTCCCGAGCAGAGGCTGGGGTATTTCGGGGAGACAAGGGCCAAGGTCGTTGGTCACAGAGACCTAAGAGCACGGTGCAGGATGAGGGTGGTGCAAGAAGCAGCTGGGGCGCCCGGCACGGGCTCTGACGGTTCACGCCGGAGGCTTTGCTCTCGAGCCCGCAAGGCGCACAGCCTCTGTTTAGAGCCAGACCCCCGAAGCCAGATCCCCGTAGTGTTGTGGAGCCACAAATGCCTTCAAAAATCTGAAGAAATCCACAGCCCAGCAATTCCTCAGGCGACCAGATGCCACGCAGAGCGCGCAGGGTTCCCGGACCGTCTCCCGCTAGGCGCCCAGACACGCGGGCGTGCGGCTCTCCCGGGGTGCGTGGCTGGGCGCCCAAGCCTGCTTCCGCCGCTGGGCTTCCTCTCGGCTCTCTCTGCCTCCTACTCCGGCCCTCCCATCCTCCCATCAGACTCAGATGTTCATTCCCCTTCTCCTGCCCAGGCGGGGAGACCCTCCCAGCAGCGGTGGGGTTCTCAGAAAGCTGTGGGGGAAGCACAGAGTTTCAGCCTGGTGTCGTGCTGCACCCGAGCCCTCCCCGGGTCCCCTGAGTGGGACTCAGACTCCCCGATCGTCAATAGCACAGGGGACAAGGAGAAGGGCCCGGCAGGGCTCTTCTGAGCTGCCTGGGGCAGAACCCCGTTCACGGGCTCTTGGTGTGAGCTGAACACGACCCCGCTCCAGGGGTGTCCCCTGCACTCTGTGGGCTGAGGGCACGGTTGGGGGCTGGGCTTCCTCCCAAATGTATGTCCATCAGCCATGGGCTGTGGTCCTGACCCAAGACAGACACACCGGCAAAATGGTGACCAGACTAGCAAGTTCAAGTGTCCAAGGAAATAAAGGAATGAAAAACCCCTCAGAGGGGTCAGTGACGGTGGCGGCGGTGAGGTCTGTGCAGACCTTAGGCCCAGCAGCTGAGACGTCCCCACAGGCAGCCTGTGAGGTGGGCAAGGAGCCTTGCAAAGGGGCAAGCACCCCGTCACTGGGGGAATTCAAGGAGGACTTGGTGGCCATCCCTTCAGGGTGCTCAGAATGGTGGCTGGACTTTTTGAACTCCACGTGCTTTCCCAGCTCTGAAATTACATAATTCTTCATTTGACAACCCTGGGGGTGTTGTCTGGGGTCCTGCCTCAGTTTCTCCTTGGGAACCAGAAAGCCTCTCTCCTGATTTCTGGCCGTGTGGAGGCCTGTGGCTCGGCACACGGGGGTGCACTAGTGTGAACGGTTGGTTTCTCCTTGGAAGCTTGTTGAAGACACCCAAAGTGGAGCCTCGGGCCCACACGGTGCCTGGCCCCGAGTGTGTTCAAGTGTGTGTGCGCTGTGGGGCCGTATTTCTGGCTACTGATGGCTGTGGGGGCAGTGACTTCCCTGGCTGGTTGCACCTGCTTGTGGGCTCTTCAGAGATAGGCTGGGGGCTCTGCCCACCGCAGGGTGACAAGGGTACTGGCCAGAAGCAGGGCCCTTCCCTGGGCCTTTTGGGTGGTCAGGAAGTAGTCACCTGGTCAACCAGGAATCTTTAAGGGGTGGCCCCAGGACCCCAAAGGGGACAAACCAGCTCTCGCCAAGAGTAGGAGAGGGATACCCAGCAAAGAGACTCCATCTTCTGTGTCTCCCTTCAAGAGCCCTGTTGTCCACTCGTGTGTGGGGCTTTCTGGAGCTTTCTGGGGTGTTTCCAAAGAGAAAGCCCCTGGTCACTGCAGAGAACCCTGGGCCCAGCATCAGCCCCCAGCAGGAGAGGGCCCTTGTCACAGACCTGCGCCAGTATCCCGATGGGGCCTGCTGAGCCAGAGGCTGAAGGCAAGGCTCCCCTTGCCCCGCCCCCCGGGGGGTAGCAGGCTGCTATAACCACCCCCCGGGGGCCACTGTGCCCGGAGGCTCTGTCTTTAGCCGTCACTGATGGGAGCACATGATTGCATGAGCCTCTCACCTATGACGTTGTCTATAAACTGAATTTCTGTAGTGGGGGGGGCCCTGTTTACAGGTGCATCCTCCTTAAATGTGTCCTGCATTGTGATCGAATGGAGAGTTCTTCCAGAAGGTGAGCACCCTGTGTGTGACAGCCTGGTTTCCATTGGGAGTGGGGTGGAGGGGAGGCAGGAGGGGACATCGAAGCAGGTGCACTGATGAGGAACTGGCCCAGCCCCCTCCCGGGAGACAGCTGGGACCCCAGGTTCGGCACCAGAGCTCCCGATGGACGAGCCCAATGCTAACATTCTCCACATCCCTGCAGGGAGGCCTGTGTGTTGGCCGGGGGCCCGCCTCCATCCGTGGTGACGTCATTTCCTCCCAGCCAACCCCAGAAGGACACTGGAGTGGGTCAAACTCTACCCACACTTCCCAGGAAAAACAACTGGGTTGACTTGATACCGGCGCCTGGGTCCCGCTCTGTCCTCTCCCTGTGGACAGTCCCGAACCCAACACCCCAGGACTGGACCTACGTCCCCATGAAGCCTCAGCCACTCCCCACTGCTGGATGGAGGGGGTTCTTCACACCCAATACCCAGCTGCTCTCACCCCCAGGGGGGAGCCCCAGGTGCCTACTGTCTGCTGCCGAGAAGTGAGTGGGGCCCACGCTGTGTGGCCTGAACTCGCCCAGGAAAGCAAGCAACCTCAGACCCTGGGCCTCCCTTCCTTCTGACCCTCTGAGGGGACAGCTGGAGTCACAACGGTGGTACTTGGCAGAGCGGGTCTTGCAGAGGTTTCTGACCTCAAATAATCCAGGTATAATCTGGGTGCAAATGCTCTGTGCCTATGTGCACCCCCGCCCCGAGCTGGGACAGCATGGGGGTAGCGAGAGCCGTCTTGTGGGTGCCCATGTGTAGAAGCAGGGTCCCACCAGGGCCCCCAGCAAACCCCAGTGCAGAGGGTCCCAGCCCTACTCTGCCCTGGCTCACGGGTGTTCTGCTCCTGGCGGGGTAGAAATTTCACATCTGACTCGGCTGCTGGTGGCTGGGCCTGGAGGCTAACCAGGGGTTTGATGCCCAGGGCAGGGCAGAGCCACGAAGAGCCACCGACTTGCTGACACCTGGGACAGTTTGGGCAGGTGAGGGCTACCAGCGCTGAGAAGCCCCCCAAGCCCTGGCCTGGCTTGCGAAGTCCCCCAGCTGGCAGGTTCCACATACACGCCCCTCCCAGGCCCCGGCCGGCCCGCCCCTGCCCCTTGGGCTGATGTGGTTAAAATGTTAACAGCCCAAACGTTTTTTCCAACCCTAATTTGACTTGAAGTTGGGTCAGGAGCAGAAGTCTCTGAGCCTAAGGGCTGCATATTACCACAGACTCAGCTGCGACATTCTGAAGTGAGACACTTTTGTTTTGTTCTTGATCATAAAAAAGATTGGAAAAAAAGCCCAAACAACCAAACCAAACCCTTGTGGCATCCTTGCCCAGGGGTAGGCGAGAGCCCAGGGTCTGCCCACAGGAAGTGGTTCCACCGTCAAGTTGATGCGAGGCCCCAAAAGGTGTCACATTCATAACCCTTCTCTGGCCACACAGATGGTGACAAACTGCAAAGCTTGTGAGTAGGCATCCCCCCCCCCCCCCCCCCCCGCAGCAGGTGCAGGAGGAATTCTCACAGCAGCTGAGCTGCTGCAAACCGGGGGCTGGAGATTTCTAAGCATAGCCAGCACGTTCCCCGGGACCTTTCTCTTGCTGGACAAAAGCCCCAAGTGTGGAAGCCAATGTGGAAGCCAGGCTGAGAAGTCCGCCAAAGACCCTCTCGCCCAACTCAGTCCCTTGGCTGGGGCTTCTGCATCCTCCAGCCCATGAGCTTTGGAGCAGTGATCAGAAGTCCAGGGCCTTGTCCTCACACCCTCTTGGTCATCCCTGTCTATGTGGACAACTGTGCAGGCTGCACCCAGGACTGACTTCTAGATGTACTGCTCAGAGAACCAGACGTGGCTGGGTGGAGAGAGGTTCAGAGTTTCTCCACCCCTTCCTCTCTAGATGATCTCCACGGAGGCTGCCCATTGGGCTCTTCCCACCACACTCGGTCATGAGGAGGCGACATGTTCCTCCAGCCACCACCACCGTGCAGACAGCTACACTGTAGTCATCACTGCTCTAGCCACCAGCCACCCCCCGCAGAGTCATGAGAGTCACACCGAGTCACACCCCCCCAAAGGGGCAGCCACTGCTGTAGCCACCTTTGTAGATGAGGAAAGTTTACACAGAGGAGTTCAGTAACTGGCCTAACATTGCACAGCAAGAAAGTGGCAGACAGGCTGGATGATGGGTACAGGCTGCCCGGCTCACCCCTTTTATGATCTGTGGGGACCAGTGCTTCATATCCTGGCTGGTCTTATCCTTCTCACCTCTCTTCTACCTGAGGATGCTGGCCAAGAAGAACTAAGACTTCCCCAGAGTCTTGCCAAGGACTAGTGTTCAGTTGGGGCTCACTGAACATCTCCACAGATGGATGGATGGATGGATGGATGGATGGATGGATGGATGGTGGATGGATGGATAGATGGATGGATAGATGGATGGATAGATGGTAGGTGAGTAGATATATGGATGAATAGGTTGTTGGACAGATGAATGGTTAGATGGTTGGATGGACAGATAAGTGGATTGTTAGATGGATGGATGGATGAGTGGATCAATGGATGGATGAAGGGGTGGATGGATGGATGGACAGATAGACAGATGGATGGATGGTGGATGAATGGATGGATGGATAGGTGGTAAGTGAGTGGGTAGATAGATGGATGAATAGGTTGTTGGATGGATGAATGGATGGATGGTTGGATGGTTGGATGAATGGATTATTGGATGGATGGATGGATGGATGGATGGATGGATGGATGGATGGATGGATGAATGGATGGTTGGTTGGATGGATGGATGGATAAACAGATGGAGAGGTGGTGGATGGATGGATGGATGGATGGATGGGTGGTTTAGTGGATTGTTGGATGGATGGATGGATGGGTGGATGGATGGATGGATGGATGGATGGATGGATGGGTGGATGGATGGATGGATGGATGAGTGGATTGTTGGATGGATGGATGGATGAGTGGATGGTTGGATGGATGGTCGGATGGATGGGTAGATAGGTGGTGGATGGATGGATGGATGGATAGATGGTAGGTGAGTGAGTAGATAGGTGGATGAATAGGTTGTTGGATGGATGAGTGGATAGATGGTTGGAAGGATGGTTTAGTGGATTGCTGGATGGATGGATGGATGAGTGGATTGTTGGATGGATGAGTGGATTGTTGGATGGGTGGAGAGATGAGTGGATTGTTGGATGGATGGATGGTTGGTTGGATGGATGGATGGATGGATGGTTGGATGGATGGAAGGAAGGATGGATGGATGGGGTACAGTTTTCCAGACCTGCCCTGACACTTTTGGCTTCCTTCACTTCCCAAAGTGAGATATAAAGGAACATCCTTCCAGGAGTTGCAAAGGCAGCAGAACACAAGGACACCTCTCCCACATCAGAGTGGGCCCCTCTGAGGGGCCCTCACGGTCCCTGCCCCATCACAGTACAGATTATAGTGGGCCATCCCTGTCTTGTCCACATCATTCCTTTCTCTTTCCCTGACAATGGCATTCTTGTTCCATCTGGCTGCTTCCCAGAGCCAGGCAGACAATGGATGCTCAGGGAATATTTGGGAGACAAATAGGGATGGTGCTTCTGGACACCTGCAACTCCCCTCACCATATTCCACAGGGCTTTGTGCTTTGCCCAATGGATCTTTCTTTCCTCATCTCCCCCTGTCACACTCTGGACCCCTTCTTTCTTGTTCCTCCATGGGTTCTGCTCAGGGAAGTATACACCCTCCTTCTAGCTGCCCTACCTCGCTAGAAATCAGAGTTGCAATTTCTCCGGGGTCCAGTGTGACAGTATGATTCCCCCCTGGGTCAATGTGACAGCATCCTCTTTCTCAGGACAGAGGCCATGCTAACTTGTCCATCTCAGCATCCTGTGGGACTCAGCACACAGTAGGTTCTCAGCAAGGTGGCCAGGATGGAGCCAACTGGGTATATTTAGTGCTTCCCCTGCCACTGACTCAGTCTCTCTGAGCCTATCCTTCTTCCTCCTTGGGGACACGTCGGTCTAGAGAAGCTCCATGACTCATTGCCTTCCATATCAGGCCTTGTGTTTTGAGATCAGCTCCTGCAAATAGCTCAAATCTCAACACGCCAAAGCTAAGCAAATACCTGCCAATCCCCAGAAGGAGCACTTCTTGCTGCTCTTTGACATACAAAAATGGTCATTGGCAGAGGGCTTCTGGTGCAGATGGTGTTGTCTTTGGATGCCTTGCAAATAGGCAACGCTGGTTCCTTCCCCAGAAGGCCCAGGTCTACGTGCACAAAAATGTGGGCCTGGGCCTGTGTCTGCACCTTTGTTCTGGCTCTAGGGAGATCGGAGGTGTGCTTTTCCTCCAAATAGCTTGTTGTAAAGATTCTGCTTCCTAGGATTTCTTTCTTCCCAGGGGACGCAGAGCTCGGTCACTGTCTAGTTGGTTGAGTGGGGCGAGGCCCCAGGGTCCTGTAACCGTAACCTAATGGGCCCTTCCTTTCTCTCATACCCAACCCTCGCCGAGTCTCAGACGCGGAAGACAGACAGGGAATGGCGGTGCCTGCTTTCTGGAACTCATGGGCTTCTATCGAGCTGTCATCCCGGCCAGAGGCCATCCAGGTTCTCAGGGATGCACCTTGAGCCACTCGCCAGGCCTGCCCTCAGATGTGAGCTCAGCCTGAGACATCTCCCCGGGAGCCCAAAATCGGCTTCCTTCCCAAGCCAGGGGCGCATTTGGTCTGATCGGCAAGTTTGAAAATGATTCATAGACAGAAGTGGGCAAAGTCAGTCTTGAATGACAAATGGGACCAATTAAATTCAGTAGTGCTCCCTCTTTCCCCATGTTCCAGCCATGTTCCAGCCAGTCACCTCTGACGAGATACGTCAAAGGAATTAGAAGTATGTCCCCCACAATGATATTACCTGGATCCCTTTCAGGTCCACACCAGCCAAGTTCAAACATCTATTCAAGCCCAGGAAATAGAATCGAAACGGTTTATTAAAAACCTAATCACAAGCATTTATACAACACAAATGGTTCTGAACGGCACCCACCACCCCACAGCCCCTCCCAGGGGCAACACAATGCAGCCGATTACCCAGAATTTAAATGGGGGTGTTTAAGAGCCTGGGAACATTTTAATGGGGATTTTTCTTTGTGGATTCTGCTATTGTATTTTTTTTTTTCACTTGAAAAAAGGCAAAGGATGGGAGGGCGCATTCACTTTCCTCCCTTGAGTGATATAAGAATATATGACTTATTCTGGCAGATCTGTTTCTATTGATGCTGTCAGGATGTGAATATAAACCCATGGGAAGAGAGAACACCCTGCCTGCTTAATTAAAGTGGCTCAGCGTGGCTCAGGGCGGCTCCCTTCAGCTGTCCTGAGCCGGGGCTGCCAGCAGGGGATTGGACAGGCGGTCTCTCGGGAGGAGGAGCCGTGAGGGTGGACGGCTCCTTCTCTCCTCGGGGCCCCAACTCTGGGGGCAGGGCTGGGTGCTGGTCACCGTTCCAGCTTGGCTTTCTGGATCTTGGGCCCCCCCACCCCACGGACAGTGAGAACAGCTATGGGTCAGAAGAGTTTCCTCTGACGTCTTCCCACCCAGGCCTTGCTCATGGGGCCCCACTCCGGTGGCCAGGACCCCCGAACGTCCTCCAGATGGAGGTGCTGGAGACCTGGTCTCCTTGGTGCCTCGTGGGTTCTTAGTCAGGGGAGCCGGCACCTAGCTCCACTCCAGACAAGGAGGTCCTCTGCGATCCCTCGAAGGTCGGGAGCTGGTGGTTTCCCAGGCATGGCACACAGTCCTCCCTTCTCTTGAGGCATAGGCTCTTTTCTAGAAGGTTCTATGTCTCTCGAAACAATGTATCTCTTTACTTGTATTGTCAATGATTTTTTGTTCAGTCCTCTCCTCTAGATGATCGTTTTGAAATTATTTCTTCAGTAAAAATGATCTCCAGGTTGATTCTTTCCCGAGTGCCTTGTGTTGAAGACGAGGCTTCCTCATTTTACCACCCAATTTACTGTTTTAACAACATAATGAAAAATACAACAGAATTGAAACATTTAAAATTAGGTACACTCCCCATCCCGGTGATTCATTTGTTGTATCAACTACAAATCGTGAAAGCCAGCTTCAGACGTGTAATTACTTGAAAATACACGACTACCTCCATTTTGGTCAATATTTCCCATTTACGTATTATATTCTATAGCAGAAGCAGAAATCCTCTCCGAAACCATCATCTCCCTAAAATCTTGGAGCGCGCATTGCAGCCACAGGTGCGTCTGTGGGGTGTTCTGAATTTGGCATCTTGCCAGTACAAGGCCCCAACCTGGCGTGTTTGCCGATGAGCCCCCGCTGCCTGTGTGGCTTCCCCCAGCGCCATCTGGGTGCTGTTTTAGACTAAGACTTGCAACCTGGCACAATCTGGGGGGGGGGGCAGTTCTAGGCAGCTGCCTGGTGTAGCTCCCTGTGGTCAAGTGCATTTCTTCTGAGTCTCAGAGGCTGGCTGTGATGGAGGACTCCAGGCTGGATGGTGCCATGGCTCCGCGGAGAGCTGCTGTCTGGGGGCCTGGTCAAGGCCCCTGGGGATGTTGCAAGTCACGTAGAGCTATCCCTGGGAACAGAGCTCCATCCTAGGTCCTGGAATCAGGCTCTTTGTGCCCTGGGGAGGGATGGGGCAGGAACCGTGGCACAGGGAGATGCACCCAGAGGATGACTGCTTGCTGGCCTGACCCACGGCCACGTGTCTCATGGCATGGGGCATGACCACACTGAGGCAGATTCCCAAGGCTGCGTGCTCCACAGACACACCAAGGGGTCCTTGCATCGTAACCACCCAGGAGAAGAGCCTCCATCCTTGGCTTTTCTACAGAGGTTGGTGGAGACATGGCTGGATTTGCACGGACTTCAGATCCTGGGAAGTTTCAGTGAACAGTTCACAGACAGGCGGCGGTTAGACATTGGCGTCTCCTCCAGCTCGGCGTCTCCTCCAGCTCGGCGTCTCCTCCAGCAACCCGCCTCTGAGGGGCTCTTTAGCTTCTCATGTTTGGGTGGGAGAGGATTCAAATTAGGTTTGAGATTTTTGTCGTGTTGTGGCTTCTGGATCTTCGAGGATCTTTGAGGAGCTGCTAAGTCCAGACACAACCATGAAATTGGAGAACCGCAGGGCTGCACGCACGTTTTGGACAACAGACATTGGGGCACAGCATTTCTGGGGGGATCGGAGCCCCACCATGTCCCAGTGACCCCTGAAAAGCCATCTGGCTGTGTGCTGGACGTGAGGGTCACCTGAAAGGTAGCTCCTCTCCAGGTCCCCCACCCCGCCAGCAAAGCAAAGAGCTTGTCTTTGACCTTCCTCTCTGCTGTAGGAGACCCCTCCCAAGCCACAGGCCACACCTGCCCTGCCATCCACACCCACGACCTCCTGTCAGTGGACACGGGAAGGGGGGTGGCCCCCTTCCTGGGACGGCCACATCCCCCCGCTGCAGAGACCCCCTGTGCCCCTCGGAGCGCCAACACTGCAGCCGTGTGCTGATTCTTTAACTGGCTGACATCTTGAACACAAAGTGGAGAAAAGAACACGCCGGTGCAGCCCCCCATGGCCCCCCGGGGCCACAGAGTTCCCTTTGTGCGCCCGCCGACCGGGGCGGACCAGGCTCGGTGTGCGAAGACGCGGTGACGGCCCAGTGTGATGCGATAGGATGTTAACCACACATTCTAATAATAAAATAAAATAAATACTAATAAACATTCGACCTCGAGTAAAGCTCCTTCACGAGACACCCTCATCATTTTTCTGCCCCCACTTCAGTTTTTTCTGGAAGGGCTCCAGCGAGCCCAGGGTGGTGCAACAGCCTTTTTCTAGGAGGAACAAAAGGTCTTTCTTAGTCGTAAGGGCTGTCAAGTTTATCCAAATATTCTCAGCTTACTACTAGCCCCTTTCTGAATTGATATTTCCAATAAAAGGACACTTTGTATCTTTAAGCCACACGGGTGCCCCCCCACACCCGAGCGAGGATTCGAAGGGCAGGGAAGCCCGCTGGGCAGCGCGGTCAGCCTCTTCCTCGGGGAAGGGCAGGAAGGGGGCAGCCGCGGGCTGAGCGCCGTGGTCAAGGCTGAACGCTGAGGGAAGAAGACGGAACCTGCGGGGGTGCCCACCCGGCACCACACCGCAGTCATTTTGTGCAAAGCCCGTCCGGGTTGCCAAGCACGTTAGGTCATGAGCGTGCTCGGAGGTGGGGGGAGAATTCCTTCCAGCCGGGCTCAGATGGGAGGCCTGTGGTCCCGGCTGTGTGAGCAGCCTCGCTCACGACACCCCAAGGCCTATTTCTAAGCGTCGGCTCCTCCCCATCTGCCCAGAGCCGCTCCCACCAGCCAGCCTGAGCGCCCTGTCCTGCGTGCACGTTTGTGTGCACACCTAGCATGCGCATACATGCAACCGACGCCCGGCAGCGTGGCCCCTGCAGCCCCACAAGGGGCATTTCCTTCCACCCCAGCCCTCCTCCAAACGGCTCTGATTAGCGTTCATGATAATTCTCATTAATCACCTTCAGTGGCTGCAGAATGGAAATCAGGCGTCAGTGAGGTGACAGGAGCCCCTCAGACGGTATTTATGACTTGTGTGTGCAGTGGCAGCCCTGGGCCCTGACCCCTCTGGCCTGTGGCTGACATCACGGCCGACGCTTGGGCTGTTGCCGCCCAGCACAGAGCCCTTCATGTCTCTTCTCCTCGCCTGACCTCAGGGATGCCAAGCAGCCCCGGGACACCCTCCTCGTGCACAGCTGCAGAGCAAGGGAAGGGGGCTTCTGGGTGTGGGATGAGGAAGAAGCAGGAGGGCCTCTGGTGTTGCCAGCAAATCTCCCACTTTCCTTCCCAAGAGAAGCCCCAAACCCCCTTTCCTCTCCCTGACCTCCGGGGAGGGTCGGCGGCCCCCGTGGAGCCCAGCAGAGACCGACCCGACTCAGAGATGGGACTGCGTCTGATCTACCTGCGACCCGGGGCAGCATGCACAGTAGGTGCTCGGGGGATGTTTGTGGCTCAGCACGGGCTGTGCGGGGGGCAGAGGAGGGGCTGCAGGCCGGTGGAGCCAGTGGGAATCCAACAGGAGCCCCCCCCCCCAGCAGCCAGGCAAGGTCTTTGCAACTCGACTTGCATGTCCCCCACCGCACGGACCACAGGGGACCCACAGCCCGCGGACTCCAGGCTGCTTCTCAGCCCCCCTCCTCCTGCATGGCCTTGCCCACTGGCCCAGCTGCTCCCTGGCCGGGTCGAACCCTGTTTATCCAGGGGAGCCCTGCACTTCTGCTCCCCTTGGCCTCCACGTGCAGCCCTGTCCTGGGGGTTCTCTGCTCGGTCCAGAGGCAGCATGCACAGGTGTGGGAAGAGCGGTGCTCGAAAGGACTGAGCTGCCTGAAAACACTTTGCTTCCTTAAGAAGCAAAGTGTCTTTCTGGGGTCTTGGGCAGGAGTGGGCCCCTATGTCAGGCTTTTGGTCCTCCTGGCCGGACCATGACAGTTCCAGCTGTGCTCTGACTCTGGTTTCCAGAAGGCCCTCCTGTCTGCCTGGGGCAGTGGGGCGGGGCAAGAAGTCACTGCTCTGGCAGCAAATAACTCTGTGGCCATCAGCCTGGTTCAATTTTGCTCTTGCGCCAGGGGGCCGCATGCAGGGGCGCAGGGTCATTACTAGGCCGTTGCCAGGGCGCGGGGAGTGGGTATTCTGGACGTAGAGTTTCCGTTAGCCTGGGCTGAACTGGACAAGGAATTGGGAAGTGAGCTGCCGGCCTCATCCAGAAGCACCCTGGCCGGGGTGGCTGTGACCCAGCATGAGCACCACCTGGGCCATCACCAGGCCCCCGTGTGTTCTCAAGTGGCAAGGTCAAGGTGAGCTCTCCAAAGGCCGCTCGCTGGGGTCTACGTGATGGCAAACAAACCAGGAGCCCCAAAGAGCCCCACTGAACCACCTACAGTACAGACCTGCACCCCAGACCTCACACCGGGAGGAAAAGCTTCTTGAGCAGAGGAACTCCCACGCCAAGGTGGGAATGGGGTGGGCTTGGGCTGGTCTGAGCGCTACACCCGTCCAGACGCCCGCCTGAAGCCCTTGGAGACGTGAACCCGTGTCAGCCACGAGGGAGCAGCACTTGGAATTTCATCTGGGAGTTCCCATGCTCAGGGCCCCCGTAGCCTAAATCACAGCCCGGCCCCAAGAAAAGACGTGGCTTCCCCATGCTTCTAAGGAGGCCCTGGGCTGCTCGTTTGGGTGCCTCTGGTCTCGGATCTGGGGGCACCTGCTCTCGGGTGGTTTTCACCGGAGGTGGGACCTGTGTGGATCTGGGTTTGGCTTGTTTTGGGTCCTTTTCCTCCTGCCTCCTACCTTCTTCAAAAAGGATTTTCGTCTCGACATGTAGCTCCCGGAAGCATTTCCGTGGGGCTGCTGTCATCATTTTGGGAGGCGACCATCAGGCGGCAGCTTCCGGGCTGTGCTGTCTGGGGGCCAGTGCTGGGAACTGTTTGGAAGGGGCCTTTCTGGGGGTCAGGGTTGCTTGCTAAGGACTGCATGTCCCTGCGAGTGTTGAGGCTGGATCACACTCTCCTAAACGAAGACTCTGTGAATGAGGCACGGGCGAAGCAGCCTCACGCGGGGCCCAGGGAGGACCTGGAAGTCTCGGCTCACCCGTGCTCGTCTGGGCTCCTCCCCGAGGCCCCCGGGCCCGTCCACTCAGGGACTCTCTCCACAGGGGGCGGGATTCCCCAGAAATGAACACCTCCCCGCGGAATGTTGAATCAGGGACGGTGCGTCCGCTTTAGGTGGATGGTTGAACCAGTTGTCCCAGGGCAGGGACAGCAGATGGACAGGAATCGCGGGGACGCCAGCCCACGGGCTGTGCGGCCCCTCCAACGCTCCCCTTGTCGGGGGAAGATGGCGGCCTCTGGCACCTGACCCGCTGAGAACCGGCTGGCCCCCGCGGGTCCTCTCTTCACACACCTGGATCCGCGGGGTCAGACAGCCCCTGGGCTGCCTCCAGCCGCCCAGGTTCTGGGTCGCTCCCTCTCCTCCCTGGGGAGCCTTCACGGGGGGCCCTTCACCACCTTCTAAGCAACAAGGCTGCACGTGGTGGTGCCTTCAAATCCCTGCTTTTCAGGGAGTTCTGGAGAGACAACCTCCTGTTCTTTAGAAGGAGACGAACTCTTTTAAATCAAGCTCCCAATGCCCTTGGCCAGGCAGGCAAGCCTGGAACCCCATGTCCGCAAGCCACCTCCGGGCTGGTCGTCTCGTGGCCGTGCAGCCTCCGCCTTGCCGGCCCCACCTGTGCCCTCGCTGTCCCAGCTCCTGACCTCCCGGGAGCCTCCCGACCCAGTGGGTCTTCTGTTCAGTTTCTTCCTCTTCTTGCAGGAACCGTGATGTGTGGCTGCACAGCCGTGTCTCTCGACATCCCCTTGGTTCTCAGCAGAGGACCTGCAGGACGCCCTGCGCACAGAGCGGCCGAGCCCCACGTCACCACGTCCCCTCTGGTTACAGAGTTCCCAGCGGGATTTGAGATTTGCGCTATAAATGCCGGGAGGGGAATGAGGCGTCTGTGGGAGGAGGAAGGACGCGGTCCCCAGATATGTGTCTGCCCCAGGCTCCCGGCAGAGGCGTCTTGCTGGGAAGCGGGACCGAGCCAGGAGGGGTGCTTTCCCTCGCCTTCCACGCGGACATCCCGGGGCTGTGGCCAGTTGGGCCTCGTCGCTTCCCGCCTGCCGAAACTCCTTCCAGCTCATTCTACTCCCTGGCCTGTTTGGGGCCTTTTCCCAAAGTCCGGGACACATTCGGTCTTATTCTTCAACTGCTCCTTCCTCCGAGGAAGTCGGGGTTTGCCGGGTGTTACGCCCAAAATGGACTTCAGGGTTATAGCTGGGTAACACTGGACTACACCACGGACAGATCACTGTGTCTGACAAAGCTCTGTGTTAGCTTTCCCCCCCGTTAACCAAACAATGATTATCCTGGACTCCACACAGGCTTGAAGGGGCTGAGTGTTGAAGTGGGGCTCCCCAAACTCCTGGAGCATTGGAGAAGGTTCTAGGTAGTTCATGTTGCAGTGTTGGCTCTGGGTCCCGTGTGGCTTCACTGTCGGCGGGGGCCCCATCTCCTTCTGCTCCCCCGTCTCAGCTCCTGCTGGGCGTTGGTGTGCGGGTGAGGCCTGCAGGCTGAACGGGGCCATGGGGAAGGGGTCACGGGAAGGGACCCCCCCCCACCGGCTGACAGTTAAAGCAGGTCCGTGGCTCCAAGGCAGAGCCTCCAATGGAGAGTCGGGGGGCCCCGTTCTCCCACCGCAGTCAGAGCTGAAACCTGGGACCGGAACACCATGGTTTTAAAGCCGCTGCCCACGTCCGAAAGGCTTTTCACATTGCTCCGTGGTGCATGCTGTGCTGACGTGGCCGTGACTGTTGAGCCAGTGTCTTCACTCTGTCGCGCCGAGGCGGGTCTGCCGCGGAAAAGGAAGCGCGGAACCGTGGCCTGTGGCCCGTTCCCTGCCTCCTGCGGCGGGACCACACCTCGCGTTGGGCATCGTTGTTGTGACTTCCCCGGGAGGGTCCGTGCGCGGCGTGGCTCCGTGGCTCGGTGGCTCCTGCCGTCCCTGCCGCTGGCCGAGACAGGCTCTGCTCCCACTGGGGCCGCTACCCTGCCCGGCACAGCGCCCGGCCCGCTGAGGTCTCCCCTCTTCCCAAGGAACGCGGCGTCCGGCGCCGGAAGCTGGCCCTGCGTCCTCACCAGTGAGGGCAGGCCAGCAACCCCCCAGCCACGCAGCGCTGAGCGTGCTCTCCCAGTGGAGCCCGGCTCACACTTGCCCGCCCCTGCCAGGGGCTTGTCTGCCAGAGACGAGTGCGAGCCACCAATGACCCCGACAGGAGGGGACACGGCCCTCACACGGCGCCGCGACCTCCCTCCCTGCAGACAGGACCTTCTGTCCGAGAACACAGAGCCGCACAGTTCTAGAAGAATCCGGCTGCTTCCAGTGGCGACCGGCCCCTGTTGCAGTGGGAGGCATCCCCCGCCGGAAGTCTCTGGCCGAACATGCAAGCTCTGCACATAGGGTCAGCGTTAACGCGCCGTGTCCCAGATGACGGGATAAAAGAAGCGTCTGATTCATTTCCAGAGCTTCCAAATAGGTGACAATTAGGGACAAGGGACTGTGGCCGGCTGATAGGAAGCGTGGAGCGCATTACATCTGCCGACCGCGGCGTCTGTGTTCGGAGCGTGCCCATCTGCACGTGGGGCCCGAGTCGTGCCCAGACAAGAGCCTGTGTCAAGCATCCGTTTTCTGAGAGTCCTTGCACACTGCCCACGTGAGGCGCTTGTCCGGGGCTAACTCGCGAACAAAACCGACTTTCCAGCAAGGCTGTTGCTGTCCTGGCTTCGTCCTCCGTGCGTGAGCTCTGCGGCCGCCACCCTGCAGTCACACAGAGGACACACGGGTTTTTTTGTTTGTTTGTTTTTTCCAGGGGGGAAAGAAGTTGCGATTGCCAACAGTTTTCTGAAGACTCTTTAAAGGCAGGCCCGAAGGATGGCGTGGAGAGGGCTGCTGAGGATAAACAGGGGTGACAGGTGGAACAGAGAGTGAAACCCGAGCCCCGGAGTAGCTGCGGGAGAGAGACTTCCTGCAGATGGCGGGCTGGCCTCCCGGACGGCGGCTGCCGGGGGTGGGGTGGCCGCGGGTCCTGCTCTGGGGCCTCTTCCCGGAACCCTGGCCCTGAGCCCCCGGCGGCGGGCACGTCCTCGTGGCCTCGAGTGCAAGGCTCAGGAAGGGCTGTTTTAATGTCCTTCAGTGCCTGGGAGAGGGGGCGGCCCCATCCAGGAGCTGGGCGGCCCCCAAGGGATGACCCCGGTTCAGTGTGTGCCCCTGACCCTCTGAGCGTACATAATGGTGCTGAATTTAAAAATTCAACGAATATATATTGAAGGCGGCAGCGGGCATGGAGGCCGTGGGCCGGCCGACCCCCGGTGACAATATTAGCCGTGATGGCATCAGCGTCCTCTGTCTGGCTCCGAGTCGCGGGTGCTGGCCCGTGTTCAAGCCCCACAAGGTTCTCTTCCCCTCGGGCACCGAGGAGCGTCTGCCTCCCTCAGAACAGTTTGAATTAGGAGTGAGCCCACCTCCTGTCTTGGCATGCACCGCCACGCAGGGTCGACATGGAATAAGGTGGAAATCAGACATCATATCCTAGTGTCAGGCCAAATTGTCTTCGCTGCTGCTGGTGCAGGTGTGGTGTGTTAGTTTCTGGTGCCCCATGTGCTGTGCGGTCCCGGGAGGCCACTGCTCTTGCTGTCACACTCTGAGACGTGGGGGGTGGCGAGAGGTCCCTCCCTGCCTCTTCCCAGGCTTGGTGGGAGAGCCTCTGGCCCCGGGCGTCCTCACCCCTGCTGCTCGCGGAGGCCCTGGCAGGGCGGAGGGCGAGGGTCGGCGGTAGAAGATTTCCTACGGCGGCTCATGCTGTCCGGGGCTCGCCCCTAAGTGCCCTCTTAACTTAGGGCGGGTGAGGGTCTTGTGTCTGGAGAAAACCCCTTTCTGGTCGGCTTATCCAAGTTCCTGGAGACTGAGCCTGGAGTTTGAGGGGGACGTTTATCTGCATTTGGGGACCCGGGACAAACCGCCCTCCCAGGTGGAGAAGGGCCCACTGAACCGGGGCTGCATGGTCCACGCTGAGCCCCGAGGTCAGAGCAGGTGCACAGGAATGGAACAGGCACAGCCCACGAGGGCCAAGGCCCGTGGGACCGTGGGCGCTGCCTGCACGCGGCTTCCTTCAGGAGCAATGGCTTCTATGTTCTCAAATCCTGGCATCACACTGAACGCCCAGCAAGATCCCCTGGCATCACACTGAACGCCCAGCAAGATCCACCCTGGGGTGCCGTTTCGCAACAGCGTGAATACAGGTCAGTGGTCTGGCTTCATTAAGACCGCAGCCTCGGGTCGGGCTTCTCCACTTCCCCGCTGCGGACCGCACTCTGCTGTTGGGGGCTGTCCTGGGCACCGCTGGGTGGCAAGCAGTGTTCCTGGGCTCTACCCTGCGGTGGCAGCCAAAATTGTCTGTGGGCATTGCCAGTGTCTCGTGGAAGGCAATGTGGCCCGTGGTTGAGAACCACTGGTATTTGCTCCTCCATCACAGGCGGACCCCTGGGAGCCCGTGAGCCGCTCTGCCGAGAAGTGGGTTAATCGTCAGAGCGGGATCCGGGAGGGCTGTCTCTGTGGAAGCCATCTGCATCTCTCCCAGGGGTGCTCGCCTGGGGCCTGTAGGGAGAACTGTGCTTTCTGGATCCAGGGAAGGGAGGAGGGGGGCTGGGGGGAGGCCCAAGGCTCTAAAAAACTCTGCATGTGAGCCACGCGGAGGGCATGCCCCCAGGCACCTTGGTGGGGTTTCTCAGCTCGGCCCCATGGATGGCACCGTGGTTCCCACGGCCGATGCTGCCAGGACCAGGGAGGGGAGGAGGCTGTGGGAGCCTCTCCAGCCCAGCCAGGGCGGGCAGGCTTCTCAGGAAGAGACGACCCTCTGCCAGATGCACATAGCCGTTGCGGGTGCTTTGAAGAGGTGTTCTGCTCACTCAGAAAGGGCATCGCGAACACAGCAGGGCTCCAGAGGCAGAGAGAACACAGCTCCCAGGGAGGCAAGTGTCCTCTCTCTCCAAGGTGGCTCCTGGCTGGGCTTGACCACGAGGCCCCCCGTTCACAGCCTGAGCGGGGGCACGAGACCCACGGGAGCACTCGAACAAGGCAGACAAGATCTGCTTCCTGGGCATCAGGTCCTCCTTCTGGGCGTGGGGCTGTTTGTGGGGCAGAAGCTTGTCTGTGCCCACTTGTGGATCATGGTGGCTCCCGCCGGGCCAGGGTCGAGGGCCTGGAAGACCCCACTCTGTGTCTGTGTGGGCCCTGCATCTGGGCAAGGCACAGGCCTGTGCGTTTACTCCAAGCAAAGCTGCCCCATCTGCTTGCAGACCCAGCATCCCAATCACCTAGACAGCAGGTGGCTCAGTTCCCTGAACATTTCTGCAGTTTGGGGATGTTCTCAGTGCACGGGGCTGGCGGAGGGGGGGCGGTGAGGTGGCCAGCTTCCAGGACCCTGCCTCTGAGTTTGTCCTGCCCTCAGGGCAGCACCCCGACCAGCTGCTCGCTCATCACCTCCAGCTGCCTGACCTGGCCCCCTGACTTCACTTTCCTGGCCTTGGGCTTGCTCATCTGTGAAATGGGGGCAGTGCCTGTCTGGTGGGGCTGCCCTGGGGCTTGAGCAAGACCAGGGACGTTTGCATGTGACAAGGACTCAGAGGGCCAGCTCAGGCTTTCATTGCTCAGCGCTCTGCAAACAGGGGAGGGGGCTCAACGAGAGCAACAATTCTGCTCCTCCGGAGAGCGAGATCTCCAGCACCGGCCTCCCCTCCCACGGGCGTCGCTCCATAGGCCGGGCCAGGGTCTGCTCCGGGAGGCTGCAGCATCCGTCTGCCTGCTGCCTGCTGAGGGATGCACGGGAATTGTTTACTTAAGATTAGGGAAGCTTGCTAACGGGCATGAGAGTCATGGGGAAGCAAGTGGCACTGTCTCCACGAGACTGCGGAGGATCTTGGATACTTAAAACTGCCCTTGGTTCAAGGTGTAGGCGGCAGCTATCACCGAGGGGCCGATCGCTGTCCTCACGAGGGGCCCCAGGGGCCGGTGCTGAGTGTCTTCACCCACAGTCATGCCTGAGCTCATGCCTGGGGGTGTCTGGGGGAGGAGAGCCCTGGGATCGGCTGGTGGCACAAGCGGTCAGGAGCCATGCCCCGGCGCCCCGTCCGGCTCTGTCTCCCTGGGGCAGGGGCTCAGCCTCCACCAGCTCGGCCCTCTCATCCACGTGACCGCAGAGCGCTGAGCGTCCCCACTGGGGGGCAGGTCGTGAGAGTCGTGCGGGCGAACGTGTGGATGGCACTCAGTGCGGCGTGGTCCCCGGGAGTGGAAGCTGTCCCTATTCTTACTGTCACTGACGCACACCCTCCCAAACTGGGGCCTCTCCACACCATGCCCCTGAGAGCCAGAGTCGGGAAAGCCTCTGACAGCACCTCCTGGGGACACCACTGAGCCACGGCGGCCACAGCCTGTCTCCCAGGACCCTGCCTCATCCTGGCTGCGAGCCACCGTCAGCACACGGCCCGCATGCCTGCCCTCGGAGGGCTCAGCTACCAGTTGCTCACAGGGAAACCGAGGCCAAGCTGCTCCCCAACGCTGACAAAATGGACACAAAAGGCGCGTGTGTGGAGCCCTCGGGAAGACGGCGGCGGGGGGGGCAAGGGGCAGAAGCGGCTGTGAGGGGAGGAAGGGATTCAGCCCCACGGCTCTGTGTCCAGCTCCTGGTGGCCTCTCTCCTGCCCCCTCCAGCCACGAGCCCCAGGTGCGTGTGCGGCACCCAGAGCTCCCCCCGCCCCACGGCCCTGCTGGTCTGGGCCTTCGGGGCCCCTGGCTCCCAGCACCCCCCAGCTGGCCTCCACGGTTGCCTCCGCTGTCGTGGTTTGCTCCCCTTGACGCTCCCGGCAGACCGCCTCCCTTCCAGCGCACCCACTGTGATGCGGGGCCTGCCAGCCCCCTATGTTCTTCTGCCTCTGGTCACCTTCCGCAGGCTCCCCTCTCCGCCACCTGCGCACAGGGCGCTCCCCTCCCTGAGCCCCACCCACACTCCCCGTACACGGCCTTCAACATCCGGGCGTCCCTGTCCTGCCTCTGCAGGATTGCGCATCAGACACACGGCCCCTTGCCTTCTCTAACCTGATGGGACTTGCTGGAAGCTGGGTCCGGATTTCAGGGGTCCGTGTCCTGGGTCGCTCGGCCTGGGCTATGGAACCGGCGTTTCCTCACCAAGTTCGAAGGGGAAGGAGATCATTCTATTGCCCGAGAGAAAAGGACCCCTCTGCAAACACCCCTGCTGCACCCAGCGACAGCCCTCCTCCAGGGATGCTCTGCCCCCGGAAGGGGCTCTGGGCTCTTCTTTTCCCCCACAGTCCCCCGAGGCCCCCTGCCCTCCTGCCCACTGCTGTGGTCAGCGCCTCCGAAATGCCTGTGCTTGAGGGGACCCCCAGGCCTGGGCAGCACCAGCTGAGGAGTGACGTGGGGACTCACATGCCAAGAGCCAGGCCAAGTCCTCCATCCATCCCTTACCGTCCCTCCAATGCCACGAATTTCGGAATTCCTGGTCACCTGACCTGTGATGCTGTTTCACTCACTAATGGTGATCCACTCAGGCTCTCCCCAGACAAGTGTCTAGACCAAGGACCAGTTCCACAAGCATGGAGAGCCACCAAGAGCCTGGAAGACCACGGCTTCCCCTTCTCTCAGGACCTGTGGCCAGGCCCGTGTGCGCCAAGCAGCCCGGGGCTCAGCTGCGTGAGGGTCCCTAGGCCCCAGGTTGGCCTCTGGAGAGACCCCTGCAGGTTTGCAGAGCAGGTCCTGGCTCAGCGGGGAACCAGCACGATCTCTGGGGGAGGAGGGGCTCTGCAGCTGGGAGCCCCCCAGGAGGACGGGGGCCGGCCTGAGCCTCCTCGCTGTCCATCTGCAGATCTCACGGGAGGCAATATGAATGAAATGTCAGTGGACAGTACATGTCACCAGCCTGTGGCCAACTCAGCATTTATGTGGATTACTCGTGGCCACAGTGGGGACCGGCCTCGAGAGCGGCAACCTGGGACGACCCCAGACAGCACAGAGGGCTGCTGGATGCAGCCAGGTCTACCTTCAAGAGGTGAGCGGAGGTGCCCTGGGCCTCCCCTTGCCCCCCGGAGCTGTGGGGACCCGGCCAGTGGCTGCGGGGACCCGTGATGCCGCCTGCAGGTGAGCAGCCGAGCTCCTGCTCTGAGCAGGTCGGGGGTAGATTATCCACCGTCATAAACTTTTACCACATTTCACACCCGGTTAACTTTTATGACAACCTCCAGGAGGAAGCAGCAGCAGCTGGGGAGCACGGAGAAGCAGGCCAGTCCCGGCCACAGGGGCGACCCCCAGGGGTGCAGGAATCTGCCTGGGGGCCAGCATGCGAGCACCCCCCCCCCCCCGGCCCCTGCAGCTGGGACTGGGGGCTCAGCACCACGCAGCCACCAGCTCGGGGTACTGCCCAGAAATGGCCCTCCGCCTGGCCCCCCGCTGGCTCCGCACGGAGGCCCCAGACACTCTTGGGGCCAAGCCCAGAGGGCGAGCGCCCCAAAGCGCACCCTTGTGTTTGCACCTAGGCCCCCCTCGGTGATGCAGCCGGCCCCCAGCCTCTGCGTCACTTTTGCACACGAAACGGAACTTTTATGAGTACCAAATGTGGCTGACCCACGCCCCGAGCTACCTATTGTTCATTAGATGGGGCCGAGGCCCCGGTGGGGGCCCTGAAACTGGGGGGGGCTAGGCAGGGGCGGGGGCTAATGTCTGTTTTCAATATGAGGCCAATGACAGCCCTTTTTTCCTGTTTGGTATAATTTTATACTGGGTGGATGTATTTAGGGCCTGAATGGCTTGACAGTCGTGATTGATACCGTGCATCAGGAGGCTCCAGCGCCAGGATTGGGACGAGCTGCGCCAGTCTGCCCTCATCAGATGGCCAGGCCTGCAGGCCTATTAAAAGCAGCAGGAGACCTTGAGGCTTAATCACAGAGGCTGGGCCCGAGGAGGGAGAAGAAAGGCAAGGGGGCCGAGAACAAATAAAGTGATAGAACGCAGAGGCGGAAACGCTTCTGGAATCCCCCCCCCCCCCCCCCCCCCCCCCGGGCGCAGTTAGCAGCCGGGGGCGCAGTGAAGGGAAAGGGACCCGGAGGGCGCTTAGGAAGGAAAACAATTAAAACTGCCATCCTTGCCGGAGGCCACAGAGCCTCTGGGCTGGGCGGTGTGGTCTTCGAGGGGCGAGGGGCGGGCGACCTGGGGGCTGGCGAGGCCAAGCTCAGCAAGCTCCGAGCCCCCCCACCCCCCGGCACTGCACTGCGGGGTCAGGCAGGGCCCCCCCCCAGAGGATGGCCGCTGGCATGTTCCCTCCCAAGAGTGTCCCCTCTGGATGTCCATCGTGCTTCTTGGGTCTGGGGGTGGGGACCCGGCTGAGGCTGATATGCTGGCACAGCTGGGCCCCCTTGAGCACCTGCCTCTCCTGACCCCCAGGGGCCTCAGAACCAAGTCGTGGGCACCATGGGGCCCCCTGATCGGGAAGAGGAAGTGAGTTCCCACCAGGGCCAGAGCCTCTGAAGTGGGCTGGAGAGTGGTGGTGGGGGAACAGAGAGACCAGGTGAGAGGGAGACAGACGGAGAGAGACAGAGAGACAGACAGAGACAGATAGAGACAGGGAGAGACACAGAGAGGCAGACACAGACAGAGAGACAGAGGGAGAGATAGAGACAGTGAGAGACAGAGACAGAGAGAGACAGAGACAGAGGAAGAGAGAAAGGGATCAAACATGCAGCTACTGGCGCCAAGTGAGATGCTCTGTGGGTCGCGGGGGGGGGGGGTGCCCTGGGCGCTGCAGCCCCTTCCAGGCGGGAGGGGGCAGCCCCTTCCAGGCCCCTGTGGCCCCTGCTCTGGGCAGCCGGGTCCTGCTGAGGGCCGTGACGTGGTTTGGACCCGTGTCCTTCCTCTGGAAGGAAGGCATTCCTGATGGTAAAAGGTGGAGTTCAGGGGGAGGGAGGCTTGGTTTCATCTGAAAACGAGGCTGAAGCCCGCTGAAAATTTTTCAGAGCCCCTTTGTTTTGGGGAGAAGGGGACAAACAAACCTCTGCCTGGCAGGGACCTCAATGTCCACCCCTGGCTTCCTTCTCTGACAGGTGAACTTGGCGGGCTCAGACCTTCCAGAGCCAATGTGGCTATTATTATGGAGCTGGGGGGGGGGGGGTGAATAAAAGGCAACAACTTCCTCTGAATTTTTGCATGAAAAGTATAAAAATCACCCAGTCTACCTGAACAAAGGTCAAGGTACTCCTGGTGCCCTCGGGTACCCAGCTGCCACCGTCGCAGGGGAGGGGCGGGCCGAGGCCCTGGACCTGGCTAAGTCCTTCAGGCCTCCACGGACCTGGGCACCCAGCTTCAGGACAAGGGAGGGTGGGGCGGCCTCAAGGGGTGAAGATCACCCTCTTTGGAGAGCTCTAGCACCTGCTGCCTGGCACCCTTTCCTTGCAAGTCCCTACAGAGACAGGCCCTGCGGAGCTCCTGGGTCCCAGGACAGAGTTTTCTCCTAAACGCAGCCAGGTGAACATGTGTTCCCAGGTCAGAAATCTCTCAGTGGGGCTTCAGAGCACCTACCCTGAAGAGGGTCTTTTCCACCTGCAAGGCTGGGGGTGGGGCCCAACTTTTGCCAGGCCCCGTGGGGGTTCCGCTGTCTGCCCAGTGCCCAGCAAGTGAGGGTGTGGCCGGGATGCAGACAGGCACCGGGCAGGGCCTGGGTGCACCCCTGGGGGCTCGGCTCTGCTCAGACACCCCCAAGCCAGTGGCCATACCATCTGCAATACGACGCCCGCCCTAGCCAACTGATGACCGTTCCCAGGACATGGGGCCCACTGGGGGCTGCGCAGTGAGCCTGGTCTGCCTGGGTCTGGGAGGCCGCTCATGCCAGCTCTGTCATCCCCAGCGGCCCAGACAGTCCCCTCTCTCTGCCAGCTATTTTTGGAAATGGTTTTCTGATTTGTTTTTTTTCCCAAGGCCCGAAGTAAAAAGAGCCGAAATGCAGCCGTGACACCTCCTTCAGAGTGGGCTCTGTAGGGGCTGGGCCGTGTGACCCAGGATGGCTAGACTGGCCAGGTGCCACCACCCTGGGCTCGAAAATGAAGCCTGGAAAGAGGGAAGCACTGGCCTTTGCATCGGGGTGGGGTGGGGCGTGCCTCACAGACCCAGAGCCCTGGCCTGGGGAGGCAGCTGTGTGCTGGCACACCTGGCTCTGCTCTTGAGCTGGAGGAGGCCCCTTGGACCCCCAGATCTGGGGGCCACCTGGGAAGCTGCCTGTGCTGTGGGCCCTGCTTGCCAGGAGCTTCACACTTGCACACTCACCTACCCAGGCCCGGACCGCAGCCCCAGGCCACACAGACGGGGAAATGGGGATCAGGAGAGGGGGTCAGGGGGCCTCTCCAAGGGCACTCAGCTCTTTCGAGAGCAGGCTTCCCAGGGAAGGGAGCGCACCTCTGACTTCTGTTTCCCCGCTCATGCTAGGGACTTGGGCTGGGGAAGGCAGCCCGAGTCCTGGGTTGGAGGCAACGGAACTGAGCGATCATGGTAGAGGGCGCCTGAGCAAACCCAGAGCCAGGCCAGCCAGGCCCCTGATTCCCCACACCCTGCATGGTGTCGGGCCGGCCCTAGCGCCGTGCGTAACCCGACAGCAGCGATCCCACAGGCCACCCAGCTGTGGAGACGTGAAGGCCCCCAGAGCTGACCCTTGGCCCGGCGGGCAGGAGAAGGCGCAGCGGGAGCTGGCTTTGACGGCCGCCCCAAGACCCCGGCCGCCTGCTGCCCTGGGCTTGCAGCTCTGCCACCAGCGCCCCAGCCGGGTTCCCCTGGGCTGCCCTGGGACAGGGATACGCCTGCTGGGTTTAGGATGACCGCTTGAAACGAGTGGACGCCGGGCTTTAACGGGTGGTGGCGCTTCCCGCCCCTGCCACTTGGTGGGCGCCTGACCCCCAGGTTATCGGGGCAGCAGCTTGCACGATGACCTCATTAAATGCGGTGGCCACGTCAGCACCTTTCTGAAGCCCCTTTTATCACTCACAGCGTGCCGGTGCGGCCCCGTCGGCACCTCCTCCCCGACACGGCTCTATCTTATCTGCCTTGGGGTGGGGACCCTCGCTGGGAGCCAGAGAGCAGGTCTGGGAATGCCTCCTCCAGACAGTCCGGCCGTCGGCTGCTGACACGGGCGGGGGCAGGGCGAGCGGGTCGTGGATTCTTGCTGACAAAACAGTGCAAACACGCATCGCCTTCTGGCTCCTGAAATGTAATAATGCACGGTGACTGTGCGCGGGAAGCCTGTCGGGCCACCACTGTCACTCGTCCCTGGCCCCCACCAGCCTGCACTCAGCCAGCCCCGGCCCCCGTTGCGGGAAGACGACTGTCCTCTGCAGACCCCAGGGGCTGGTGTCAGGAGCCCCGCCTGTGGCTGGGGGGCACCTGGCACTCAAGGTCACCTCGCAAGAGGAGCTGGAAGAGAGGCCTGAGGATGCCTCTCTGCACCCCTCCACGTGGCCCTGCACACTCAGACCGCCTTTGTGAACGCTCTGGTGCTCTGATGTGGACGGCTCTTTGTCCCCTGCCCTGGGCCCACGATTTTAGGGACGGTGCTGAATAGCAGCCCTCCTGCTCGCCTCTCTCCTGCACTCTTGCTTTGCTTCCCCCAGGCCTGCACACGAATACTAACAAGGGCCCAGCCAGGCAGTGAATGTCTGCTCCAGAAAGCTCAGGGCCCAGGCCCAGGGTTGGGGGGCAGTGGGGGCGGGGCAGTTCCCAGGGACCCTGCAGAGCCGTGGGCCTCAGGCTCACAGTCAGACCTGCAGAGAAACACCCGGGGCCCAGGGTGGAGACCATGTTGGGGCCACTCCTGCCCTCGCTGAGCGCCATCCCTTGCGCTCCATGTTCCTCTCCCCTCCCCTCCGTGCTCCTCTCCTCTCCCCTCTGCACTCCTCTCCGTATTCCAAGCAAAGCTCTGCTTCCTGCCACCAGATGCATTCTCCATGCCCAGCAGCCTGACCGGCAGCTCGCTTCTGGCCTAGGCGGGAGGAGCCGCTGAGACACACAGGCCAGGGGCCAAATCCTCAGGAGGACCCAGGGCCCAGCACCAGTCCTGGGGATGCCTAGAGGACCCCGTGGCCACATGGGAAGGGCCAGGAGGGATGCAGGTGGTGCCCCCCCCCCCAGGCCCCCATGGCCAGGGCTTGTCTAGGGAAAGCGCTGGGGAACTCAAGGTGGGGCCAGGGCCAGGTCAACACGAGCTGCAGCTTGCCCTCACTGGGGCCCTGAGCTTGGCCTCCTCCCCAGCTCAGGACCTGCCTGTCCACCATGGCACGGCCCGGAAGTCAGAGGGGCACCAATGCCATGCACCAAATCGGTCAGTGACCCCTCCCCATGACTCTGGCTCAGCGGCCCTGAACAGGAATTGACCCTGCCCAGCAGGATGAGAATGCTTTGACTTCCCCCACTGTGCTGCCCTCAGCTGGCCCCTGGCTGCCTCTTGCATTTATTCCACAGCACTTGGGCACCCACCTACTGTATACACAGTGCACCTTGGGTGCAGAAGGGATGGGGATGGACCTGGTAGGGCAGACAGACAGCATTTATCAGAGGGACCTAAGTCACCCCCCGTGGGAGGTCCAGGGCACCCCAGACCCCTTCTGGGACTGAAGCTAGTGGCCAGGGGTCTCTCCCTCCCTCGTCTGGATCCCCCATCCGGAACCGGAGCCACAGGCCCTTTCAGCATCTCGGCTTGCTCTTGGCTGCCCTGCTTCCTCTCTGCACGTCTGCCTGGTATGGAACCTGACGAGAGATCATAATCCCAGGGTGAGTGGCCTGGGAGGTACCATCCCAACCCCCTCCTGCATTCCCAGGGTCACACACCGTTCTGGATTCTTCCTACCCTCCTGGGACAAGACTCAATAGCTGGATCTTCTGAGTCCTCAAGGAGCTCGCAGTGAGGCTGTGGGACACCTTCTGGGCTTCCCTGAGCCTGGTTGGGCCCCCATGCCAGTGCCGAGTGCTTCTGGGGGAGGGCAAGGTTGCAGTGTGAGCCCCTGAGACAGACGTCATGGGCTGTCTCGGATGAGAACACGGACACCTGGGGAGAGGGAGGGCGGAGCCACGTGGATATGATCGGCAGCCCCTGCTCAGAGCCATTCAAGTGACTGGTCAAATGTGCGGTCTGCTCAGCCCCTCCGCAGACACGGGCAAGCACTGGCCAGACACCAGGGATCAGTGTGCACCTGAAGCAGGCCCTTCCCCACGCAGCCACTGGCCCATTCAAAGTGGAGTGTGTGCATCGAAAGGGACGGTGGACGCTGTTTTAAGTGCGATCCGAGCCTGAAGGCAGCGGGCCTGGCTCGCCGTCAGGACACATTTCAGGGAGGAGGTGGTTTTTGCACAACCCCTGGGAGACAGGGGCAGGTAGAGATGAGGGAAAGGGGGCCCCCGGACAGAATGGGGGGGTCATGAGGAAGCCTTGGCTGTCTTGGGGGGACCACAGGGCACCCAGAGAGGACTGATGGGGAATCCACCTGGGGACATGTTGAGAGACCAGCGGGCCAGACTTATCCATTCAGATGGACGCTACCTCCAGGCAGGCTGGCCCCAGCGTCCCCCCAAGACCCCCGACTCTCTGCAGCCCCTTTACCCACAACAGCCACATCAGCAGCCGGAGGCTCATCTTCTGGGAAACCCGAGGCCCCTTGCCCACTTTGTACGGGACACACAGCACAGACACCTCTGCTGACCTGCGGGGGGAGGGCGCTGCTGCTCACCACCATGGGGCAAAGCCAACGGGAGAAACAAAAAAGGAAACCTGATAAACAGTTTCCATATCCAACATTTTCCACATTCAATTATTTTTAAATTAAATAATCTCTCCCTAGGAGAAAAAGGAAAATTCCCGCTTAGCTCAGCCCTGCCAGGCCTCACAAAGCCCACATTGTGGGGCCCTCATGGAGAATGAGTCTCCTTGGAGCCCGCCCCTCAATGCTCCCTTTTATACTCCCGCTCCTCGGCAGCCCCTCAGACTGCTCCTGCGTGGTGGAGACCCTGGCCCACAGCCACACGGCCTCTGTGGGGCTCTGTTGGCTCCCGGGATCCCGGGGTGGGGGCATCAAACAGCTCTGGGTGGAGCAAGAAGGCCGCCAAGAAAAACTGAGCTCCAGAAGGCAGCATGGAGGGTCTGAGGGGTGACCAGGATGGGGGTCTTGCGGAGCCCGGGTGACACACTCAGAACCAACAGCTGGGAGAGTGTGAGGCAGAGTAGTTTGCACTGGACTCCTCCTCCGGCAGATGAGAACTATACATTCTGGACAAAATATATATACATATATATATATATATTTAAAAATGGAAGGCATTAGGGAGTGACTAGAAGCAGGTAGAAACCTCAGGGCACCAACCCTTGAAAGAAAGAGTTCTACTGGTGAAGTCCCACAGTCATCTGGCTTTCTCGTGGAGGCCACCACCCCATCCACACCCCGTGGGGCAGCTAGAACTCCAGTAGAAAGCCATAGTCTTATCAGATAGAGGTGTCAGAGGATGGGGTTGGAGGTTGCCAGGGCAGCTGTGGGTGGAAGGAGGAAATCCTGGAGAGGAAGGGGCCACAGACAGGGGATCCCCAGTGTGCATCAAACCCCTCCAAATCCTGGGCTGAGTCCTGTGCTGGCCATGCCTGGGGGAGACGGCAAGGGGCCCAGCCACAGGCAACAGCGGGAAGGTTTCGAGAGCTGAGCAACCACACAGCGGCGGGGAGAGAATCTGGAATCGGAGTCCTGTCAACTTAGAGGGGCTTGGGGAACGTCTTTGGTTTTCCACTAAAAGCCTGGACAGGCCATGCCTTAAGAGTAAAGCCTACATCCTGAGAGTGACAGCAAGGCTGAGACAGGCACATCCTGGCCAAGTATTAGCTGAGCTTCTGCAAGGTGAGCTCAAGGTGAGACTGAAAGTTCTGCTAGAACAAAAACCAACACTCTCCAGAGGAAAATCACAGAAACTAGAGTTTCTAAGATGTGTCGCGTGCAATGCCCCATAGGATAAAATAAAAAGCAAGTACCAAATGCACAAAGAAACAGGAAAATGTGACCCATAGTCAGAAGAAAGCTTAGTCAAGACAAGCCAACTCTGATAAGACCCAGATGTTGGCATTAGCAACAAAAACTTTAAAGAAGCTACTGCAAATATGTCTAAAGACGTAAATAAAAAGATGATCATAAGGAGTGAACAGGTAGGAAATACCACCAGAGAAATGGAAAATGTAATGAAGAACCAAATAGGATTTCTAGAACTGAAAAGGACAATGTGTGAAATGAACAAGTCCTTGGATGGGCTTTAAAAACAAGTTGAAGGTGGCAGAAGAAAGCGCAAGTGAACTTGGAGACAGATCCATAAAAATTATCCAATCGAAATAATAAAAAAAAATTGAAACAAAAATGAACAGGGCCACAATAACCTGTGGGACACTATTTGGTGTATGTGTAACTGAAGTCCCAGAAGAAAAGAGGAGATAGAAAATGAAACAGAAAAAAATTTGAAAAAAAAAAAAGCCAGAAAAAAAAAGCACTTAACACAAAGCATTTAAAAATATCCTTTAATCAAAAACCTCAGTTAAGGAAGTTAAAAGGCAAGCCATGTACTGGGAAAAAATATTTGCCATACATATAAATGACTAAGGACAGTATCTTCTAAAGAGCTCCTAAAAATCAACCAACAAAAAGACAAATAATCCAATAAAAAAAAAAAAGTGGACAAAAGAGTTGAACAAAGGTTTCACAAAAGCAATTACACCCAAGACTAAAAAGCACCATGATGTGAAAATAGGCTCCTCATTAGTCATCAGGGAGATGCATACTGAAACCACACTGAGATACTATTTTGTACCCACTAAAATGGCTAGAATTTAAAAGGCCAATGACACTAAATTTCAGCGAGGAAAGGAGCAACCCGGACAGCCGACCATGGCTGGTGGGGGTGCAGAATGATTCCTTCCTTTAGAAAACAACGGGGTGATGTCTTATAAACCTAGATATACACTTACCCTGTGACCCAGTGACTTTACACCTACATAACTTACATGAGAGAAATAAAAACTTAGGTCCACAAGCTTGTCCATGGCTGTTGGTAGCGACTATATTCACAATAGCCCAAATCTGGAAATAAGCCCACACACCGTGCCCACAGGGCAACGGATCAACAACCTGGGATCTATTCACGCCGTAGGATACTACTCGGAGATGACGGGGAAGGAACTACCAAAAAGCGCGACAGCACGTGGATACATCTCAAACATCATTACATTGAGCAGAAAGCGGCTACGCAAGAGAGCATGAGTCTCGGCGTGTGAATCTCAGAGGCGGGTGAAACTAATCTGGTGAAGAGCTAGGAATCAGAACGGGGTCGCTGGTCTGCCCTGGGGGTGCTGGCTGGCAGGGCTGGGGGAGGGAGGCAAAGCCTCTCTAGCTCCGTTTCGGGCGGTGTTGCATCCGTCACAAGCCATCCTAGCTGCGCCGAGTACCGTCTCTGTGATGTGTCGTGCGTGTGGGGCTCTGAAGCCAGGCGGACTGGGTTCCATCTCGGCTCCAGCCCTGGCCGGACGGGAGGCTGCGTGAGTCTCCTACCTTCTCGGGGCCTCCGGTCTCTGATTCATGTGGCTCGTGGTGACAGCTGAATGAGATACTCAGGTAAACACCTAGAACAGAGCTGGTGCAGAAGAACATGCTGGACCCTTGTGAGCTCTTGTTATTTTTCATGTAGGTGGGCCGGAGCCCCACTGAGCGTGTTCCCAAGTGGTAGCCACTTGATCCAGTGAGCCACCTTCCTGGCAGGCGGAGAGCAGATGAGCCAGGAGCTGCCGCTGAATTAGTGGGTGGCCCCATGGCTGAATTAGTGGGTGGCCCCATGGCTGCCCCAGACGCATGGTTGTTCATTTCTCCCGGAGCGTCTCACAAGCACCTGGAAGTCCTTCGGGAGCCGTGAGGGGATTCTCTTCTCGGAAATGCTCCTGCACTCCCCCATGGACCCCGTGTGGACTGTGGGTTTTGGGGTTCAGAGCGAAGAGCTGCCCTCAGAGGCCCATGTGCGAGCTTCTCCGGCAGCTGCCGTGAGCGGGGTGAAGCGGGCATGGGAAAATTATTTGGCCCTTTGGCTTGAAGCAGGCCTCACTCCAGTTTTGAGTTATGATATTTCTCATCTTTGAACTAAGAGGCTGTGTGTGATCCGGGGCATCCCGCTTCCTCGTTTTTGTCTGCTCCTCATGGTGGTCCGACACACTGATGGGGGCTGTGGGGTGTCCCTGGTTACCCGTTTCAGGAGACGGTTACAAGGCATGAAGCTCAGCAGTCAAGTTTGCACCAGACTGGAAGCTTCCACAGAGAATGGCTGTCTGCACGCGCTCCACCCCCATCCCTGTGTTGCCAGCCCTTGGCACACGGCCTGGCCCCTGCTTGGGGTGAAGGAGGCTGAGTGAGCTCCGGTCACTGCCTCTGTGACCTCCCCACACCAGTGGGGGCAGAAGCCTGGCTGGGGGTGGGGCGGGTGCATCTGTGAGCTCCTCCCAGCATCGGTCCCTGTCTGAGCGCTTCGCACCAGGAGCTTGGCAGGCCCTCCCAGCTTCCTCCTGTCCCGTGGGTGCTCTGCCATCACAGTCAGCCGCTTGGCTAACCAGGGCATGCGGTTTGACGCGTCCTTCTTCCTGGCCCAGGGCCTCTGGGCCCACACTGTCGGGCATGACTGTGCCCTGGGCTAAATCTTGCCAGCCACATGCTCTGCCTCCTCCAGGAGGCCCCCAGTAGCTCTGCCGTCTGGAAGCACCCCCCTCACCAAGTGCCCCGCTTTGCTCCTCTCCCCCCGTGTGGAGGGGTATGCGGGCACCTTCCTTTGGTCACTCTGTGACTTCTGCTCCCTGTCCTTACCAGTCCCTTTGGCTGTTAATTTCATAAAGAGGCCATTGTTCATCTAGATGGTCTTTACAGAAGCATGTCCCCAGCTAGTGGAAACATTTAGTTAATAATTTAACACTGTGCTGTCTGCTGAATTTTCAGGCCCCCAAATAAGATCGATGGGGCTAACAATTGGCTTATTGAGTTTCCCGGCTCTGTTTCCTGAAGACACAGATGAGCAGAGAACGGCCGGCCGTAGGGTGGGGGAGGGGAGAGCCGTACAGGGAAAAAAATGTAGATGGTATTGATGTAAGTTGTCAAAAATAATTGTTTTATTTTCCCTGGGAATGTTCCAGACACCCCTGGACGCACTGATCCATGACACTGGCTCTCCAGAAGCAGGAGTTTGGCATTTATCGGCATTTTGCTGCCCCCTCCTGAGATGTTCATCAGGTAAATGCTTGCACTCATTATGTTACAGCCTATCCCCAAATTATTTCAGGACAGAGGCGGAGGGAAGGCAGGGCAATGACCCGCACCTCCTTCCTGCTGGCCTTCTGAGGGGCAGGTGGGAGCTTGGGGGACTTGCCCCGCAGGGTTAGAGGTGTCCAAGGCTGTGTGGGGTGTGGGGGATGCTCTGGGGTATGGAACATCCACAGCCAGGAGAAGCAAGAGAGGGGGGGGCCCGGGCAGCGTGAGCAAGACCCCAGTATGAACTTGGCCAGTGCTGCCGAGGACCCAGGGAAAACGCCAGACCTGGAGCCTCCACGCATGACCCCTTTACCAGAAGCAAATGGGGATAGAGCTCCGTCGTGAAGACATTGATGGCAGACTTCAGAGCGTGGGTGCATGACTGTCTACCCTCAGGCTCATCTCAGAAGTTCTGCTGGCAGCTCCGGAGGGAGGGGTGCTTTGGTGGAGCACACCCTCCCCATTCCCAGTGCCTGCCTAATGGTTTTCCCAACTTCGCCGGCTTCCTGGAAGAACTGCATCTTCCCGTGGAGCGGGAGGCCGTCTGCCCCTGGTCCCCAGCCTCCTGGCTGGGTGGGTTGGCTCTTCCCCGTGAGCGGTTGGCTCTCTGTTGATCTGGCAGGTGGGGAACGTGCGGGGCAGGTGAAGGGGTCAGCCCCATCTTGCACGTTTCTCGTGTGTGGGGCCCATGGTGAGGTGGTCACCTCCACTGTCACTGTTGGCGCTGGGGTCTCGTGAGACCAAGGCGCCGGTCTGTCCGAAGCCCCTCCCATGCCTGGCCAGGCTCCCTGCCTGTGTCTCTCTGCACCAAGCCTCGACGCCCTCTGAATTCCGGACCGAGCAGTGCCTTCTCCAGGGAGGTAGGTGCCCTTTACACTGTGCTCTGAGCACTTACCAGGGCTGACTGCCCAGGACTGTCATCACTCGTCCATCCGTCTATCTGTCCGTTCACAGCTCCATGCATTGGTGCACCGAGGCCTGCCTGTGCCTCACTCTGGCCAGGGACCAGGGCTAAGATGGGCGGGTCACCTCCTATCCCTGGAGGGCTGTTTCCACCCGGGCTGTGTCCCACACAACATGGTCCACCGACTGGTGCTTGGAGGAGAGTGTGTCCCAGAAACTGCTTCAGGAGGTGAGTGATCAGAAGATGCCTGAGGACCTGGAAGGTGGGGCTGGGGGAGGACTGAGCTGAGCCAATGGTTCAGAAGCTCCCAATTAATGGCCTGAAGAGGCAAAACTCTGCAGCTGAGTACTCCAGGGCTGCTGGTCACCCTGAGAACTGGGTCCTTCCTGCTGGCTGGGGCTTGGGGAGCTCAGCACAGTCCCCGCAGAGGGGTAGTAATGGTTCGGTGGCTGCTGTCGGACAGGGTTCCCTCAACAGCCCATCCACAAGGGTTCTGTCTGCCCTGCTCAACTCCAAACTCACCCCAGCTCCCAGCTTGGCACCAGGAAGATAGGGCTGGTGTGCTGACCACAGAAGACCTCATCTCGTCCACGCTCAGAGACCTTCTGTCCCACTTGCTTCTGGAGCCCCAGGAGGGCATGGTGGCCAGGACCCCCCGGGGTTCTGAGCGCCTCCCCAGCCAGCCGAGTGCCTGGCCTGGCATAGACCTGGGTGATCAGCACCAGCGCCAAGCCCGGGAAATACTCATCAACCACCCGCCCTGGGTCAGCAGACAGGGCAGGACCCTCCAGCACCCCCACTTTGAAAGGAGCCTCTGAAGTCAGCGAGTTGGGTTCTTGTTTCTTGGTTGGTTGCTCAGATAACGGGGAGTAGAAGGAGCCTCCTGGTCCAATAGTACACTGTGGAAAGCCCAAAGCCAAACGTTCCGGGGGCCTCTCCATCCCTGCCCAGAGGAGGGAGGGGAGCATCTGGCCCCGGATGATACATCTTATCTGAGGATCACGGAGGGTTTCTGGAGGCACATGGAAGGCCCTGAATCATGTTGGGGGCGTGTTCTGTTTTTCCTCCTTACTGTCAGATCCCCCTTTCTCCCCCGTGGGAGTCTCCCTCCGAAAAGTCAAGGAAGGTTGCCTGCAGCCCCCAAAGGGGATTTGGTTTTTTTGTTTCCCTAGAACTGGAAAAATGACCACAGGTTTGTGTGTGTGCTTGTGGGTCTGTGTGTGTGTGTGTAGGTGTGGACACGTGTGTGTGCGTGTGTCTGTGTGTGGGCCTGGTGTGTGTGTTTGTCTCTCCCCACCTTCTTTCTTTCCAGCACAAAAGCTCGGCGAGTGGCCCTGGATTGCCAGGTGAGGAGGGGTTGGGAAAGCAAATCAGGAAGAAATCTTTCCTCCTGTGCCACCTGGAGTCCCGAAGCAGAGAGAACAATTGGAAAACTGTCCCAAATCACGCAAGGTGAGGGCCACCAGCTCAGAGCTGTGATGGCTGTGTGGCGGGCACCCCCAGCGGCCCCCTGGCTGGCCCAGCAGCGCCCAGGGGTAGAGCCGGGGTGTAGCGGGCGTGGGCGTCCGTCAGCTGCTCAGCCCTCCTCTGGCAGCTCCGCTGGGTGGGTCTTGAGCAAAGAGGTCCCTGCAGGCAGAAATCTCGACCCTGCAGGTGACGCCCTGGGAACCCAGCCTGGTCCTGGGGGCTTGCCCCCCCCACCAGACTGCAGCTGCAGAAGTCAGGGTGCTCCTCAGAGCTCACACGACGGCTGTTCTCCCAAACCGAAGGGGGGGTGCTGGTGCAGAGAAGCAGTACTGGACGCTTTCAGTGCAGGAAACGTCTGGGAGGCTCGAAGCATCGAGGAGAGAAACATGCCCCCCCTCATGCGGCTCCTTCTCCTCCTCTCCCCCGACTTAGATTTCCGTGGTGGGGAGTGCACACGTGTAGACACATGCCAACACATGTGTGCGCACATACGGGTGCACGCACCCCCAAACACCTCTCCCCACGCATGCACACGGGCACATACACACATGCACGTATTCACGGGTGTGCGTGCGCACGCGGGCTCACACACACCCGTGATGGCTGGGCCGAGCAGACCCTCCGCCCTCCCATCACCTCCCCAATCCTCCAGAGACAGCTTCCAGGACGTGGGTGGCACTTCTTGGTTTAGTAATGGGTATGAGTGTCACGGCTTCTCTGTCAGCAGCTAGCGGGATCCGAATTTGGAATTCCACAAGGGAGAGTCGCAAGAATGCCAGGTTCCGACACCCAGAGGGAGAGTGGCCCTGGGCCCGGGTCAGGGGGACAAGCCCCCGTGGCCCCTGTGACCCTGGCTGGGGGCTGCCGGGTGCGTGGGGCAAAGCGGGCGGGCAGGGGCTCAGAGCCACCTGACCGCGGCCGCCTCCTTCCCAGGGCTAGCTGGAGCTCTCTCCCAGGACTTGGGATGGAGCACGGAATCAGGGTGGGTTTTGAAAGAAGTAGATGTTTTCCTTTGGAAAGTTTATTTGCAGATTTATGTCCAAGGGTGTTTTTTTTTTTAAGCCTCAGCCTCTGGGGTTAGATTTCAGATGTCCTTCTACCCACTCTGCTTCTTTGATGTCCTATTTATTTGTTTGGGTTGGCCAGTCAAAAGTCAAAACACACAAACTCGGCTCCACGAAGCACACTTTCGGACACACGCCATGTGGTCATGATTGGCCGAAGAACGCGCTCTCTGTGGACACCTCGCGGGAGGGGCCTCCCGGTGTCCTCCGAGGCTTTCACGCCACCCCTCGCTCAAAGTCAATAACATTCTTTCATTCACTTTCCAAAGCGGAAAGGCTGAGGAAGGGCTGCCTGAGAGGCCTGCTTCCTCGTGCCCGGGCCAGGCCCGGGCAGCCACCCGACCTCAGCCTGCCTTCACGCAGGAGGCCCGGCTCCCGGAACACAGCCTCCGTGAGGGCTTCTGCACAGAGCAGCAGGGACCACGCACACTGGGGCTCCTTCTGGGTCGGGCCAGAGCCTTGCAGTGAGTACCCGGTCCTCTGGGAGACCGCGTGTGTTGTCCCCAGCCGCCTGTGCCTGTGTCGAGGTGGGGCCGGGGCCTCTGGTTCCAAGCACACAGGGTGCTGTCTTATGGGGGGGGGATGGGTGACAGTCAGTGAGGGGGCAGGTCACAGATGAGCTTGGAAGCCGCCTTTCCCCCGAAACCCAGGGTTTGGTTGTGGCTGGGGTGGCAGTGGGGACATCTGGAGAACTGCGCCCAGGTGGTGTCCGGGTGGGTGCCCTGGAGCCGGCTCCCACCATCTCTTCTGTGGCCTCGGCACTGTGGGGATCCTGGATTCCGTGTCCTACTTTCTTGTCCGATGACAGACCTTGCCGGGCAGCTCCAGCCGGCAAGAGGGGTAAGGCAGGCGGGGCTTGTGTGTGGCCGCGACCCGGGAAACTCTGAGACACCACAGTGACCAGAAGTGGAGGACCTGGCCATCTCAACTTCGGGAATGACCCAAGTCACATGGAGGGTGCCCTTCAGGGAACGGGACAGTGGGGCTTGGGGCTCCCTCGCCGACCATGGCATCTCTCTCAGATTTTGTGGCCTTGCTGATGGGAACTCCTGGACCCTGGGCTGGGGCCCAGGGCTCTGGCTCTTCCCGTGGAAGCTTCCGGACCACACCATGGTCCGAGTCTGCCCTGTCCTCGCCGTTTTCTGAAGATCACGTTGCACTGGGTGTGGGGCCATGCAGACTCTCGTGCCCAGGCGCAGGGCGGCTTCGTGAGCCGGTCTTCATTTGACAAGGCGTGAGCCGATGTTCAGGGACCACAGATCACACAGCTTCTGAGTAAGATGTGCGCCAAGTCAGGTGGACCTGCGTCTACAGCTGGACCCCGAGGGCTTTTGACAGAGAGATGGTTCCGGAAGACTTTGTTGGAAGGCACCTTAGTCCAGAGAGGAGAGGCCTCCCTGGCGCATTCTGGGGACGTCTGTCTCCTCTCTGGTCTCGTGCTCTGGTCTGAGGATCACCGAAGGTTTCTGGAGGCCCACGGAAGTGCATGATCCCAGACTGAGATGAAGAAGTTAGGGGATGCGCCAGTGTCAGCATTCTGGAATCCGTGGGCTCAGATGCAGCCCAGGACCCCACGATCCTCATCCAGACCATTGCCCCCGGCCCTGCGAGCCCTCCTCCTGTGATGACTGAGCAACAGGGCCTTGCATTTATTTCCCAGGCCAGACCCCTTTCCCGCTGAGGGGGGTCACTGATGCTCCTGCCCCAGTTGCTCCAGCCCCCTGCCCGGGGGTCTCCCAGTTTCCCCAGAAGGACGGGCACCCATCTCCTCAGAACACCGTAGCTCCTCTTCCCTTCACCTTGCTGCCCAATTGCATACACTTGGTCACTATCAGATCAGCAGGTAGACCAGATGACCCAGCAATCACTCCTAGACCCCTGGGCCCCAAATAACTGAAGTTCAAACAGACACTTGAACACAAACATTCACAATAACCAGCAGTGAACGTGGCCAAGAATGTGGAAAGAACCCAAATCTTCATCAAAAGAGGACTGGACAAGCAAAATACGGTCCCTCCATGCAACGGAATACTATTCAGCCCTGAAAAAGGAATCCTTTGCAGACCCCTGCTGCATCGTGGATGAACCTCCAAAACACTAAGAGGAAGGAAGCCAGACACAGAGGCTACACGGGGTGTGATTCAGTTTCTACGACGTGCCCAGAACAGGCAAATACAGAGAGCCAGAAAGCAGACTGCCGTTTCCCGGGGTGGTGAGCGCTCGTGGGGTTGAAGGTGTTCTGGGACCAGAGGGTGGTGACGGGTGCACCAGTCATGCATGTCCTCAATGCCACTGAATTGTATACCTTAAAGTGGTTAAAATGGTAAATTTATGTTATGTATGTATGTTAATGTATTTTACCACAATAAGGATAATTTAATCCTTGATATTTCAGACTGATTTGGGAAAGGAAACACCAAAAAGCCAAAGTAAAGCAAGCTGGGCCTTAGGATAGCTTCAGGACCAGACCCCTCCCTGCCCGGTGATTCCTGGTTCCCTGAGGGCATTTCGTGTGGCTGGACCGCAGGCAGGGGTGAAGCCTGCCGTCCCCCCAGGACAGAAGGCACCGTGAGGACCCAGGCTGCCCCCCTGCCTACGGCGGAGGCAGGAGGCCCCAAAGCCCCCAGAAGAGAGGACAGGGCTCTGTGCTCTGCCGGGGCCGCGGGAGCCGAGGGCTGGCCTTGGCCACGTCCACTGGTCGTCACCCCTCGGCAGAGCTCCCCCTGCAGCCCCCACCATTAGGGGCGTGATGATTGCTTGTCTAACCCGGAGCTCCCGCCTGTAACAACAGGGCCGCCTAATTGAAATGTATGAGAAACAATTAAGAGTAATTGGAATCAATTAATAGATGATTTTCTTGGGAACTAGTACACAACGTGAGGCAGAATCTAATTACAATTTCTAAGTGCACACACCTCCCCAATCAAGAGCGAGCATATGCCGTCAGAGTGGCAACCTGAGCGTGAGGATGGGCTGTAGCGATGGGGGCAGGGCCAGCCGATGCTGCGGAGAAGGCAGGTGGGCTGGCATGCCCCAGCAGGCGGCTCTGCCTGGGACACGGCCCTAGGGGTCTCCCAGGCCTGTCCACTGCCCAGGGGCTACACATCCAGCCCCAGGGTCAGGCTTTACTTAGTTTTTATCAGATTTTATTTGTTTATTTATTAAAGAGAGAGAGAGAGAGAGAGAGAGTGAGAGAGCATACAAGCAGGGGGAGGAGCAAGGGGAGGGGAGAGGGAGGAAGAGAACCCCAAGCAGACTCCCCACTGACCACGGAACCCAACAAGGGACTCGATCCCACGACCCTGAGATCATGACCTGAGCCGAAATCAAAACGCATGCCTAAGGGACTGAGCACCCCAGGCGCCCCCGGGCTTTATTTTTCAGGGGATGTGGTTGAGCCAGTGCCCGGACACGGGCATGGAGGTCCCCCCTCCCTCATCCTTTGAGACTTGGGGACATCTGTGTCAAATGAAAAAAAGACCCCAAGCTGGAGCCTCCGAGCCCCTCCAGGACTATGCACAGCGCGGACGGAAAGGGGAGCTGGGCAACAGCTCATGGCTATTCTACCCAAGGAAGGGAGCCTGCTAATGAGGACCAATTAGCCCAGAACAGAGCCGCCAAGAGCCCAGGACAGGGGACCCAGGGGTGACGGCGGCGCAGCCTCTTGCCAACGCCTCGGCCCAGGGTGCCGGGCAACAGAGAGAAAGGCCATCTCTGCCTGTTCCCACCAGAGGGGCTGTCTGTGTCCTGTGTACCAGGATCCTGCTCAGCTGCTAATTAGGGGTTTTGGACAAACATGTTTTTCCTCCAGGATTTGGCTTAATTTTTAAAGAACAGGCCGAGAGAAGCCCCTCCCTGTGCTGCCCCCCCTCCCAGTGCTGCCCCCCCTCCCAGTTCCTGCCACCATTTCAGCGGCTGCTTAGCCTGGAAATAGAGCCCGGGACATCTGCTCCTTGGTCCATCCATCCATTCATTCCTTCGATCCTTCGGCAAGGGTGTTCTGGGCACCCTCCTTGGGCGGGGTCTCCATGTGGGGGGGTAGGAAGCAGCCTTGTGTCCTAATCAAGGGACCCTCAGATAAGGAGGGGCTGCCAGCAAAGCCCCCGTGGGGAGTGTGTGGGGGGGTGAGGTGGGGAAGCCACCCCCCAGACCCAGAATCCCAGTAGCTCCCCAAGGAATGGGCCTGTCGGGTGTGCAAGGGGGAAGGGACCAGGAGAAGTTGCAATCCGCCAGGGCTGAAGCCCACCCAGGTAAGGGGGCTGGAGGCCAAGGCCCCCCTCCCCAAGGAAGGCTCCGCAGGCAGGCCGTTCCGGGCTGGCGGGCAGGAGCTGCCTGGGGCTGCGAGGGGCTGGGGTGGGCAAGGGCCTGTCAGTGTGGGTTTAGTGTCCTTCCTTATCAGATGGGATCGGGCTGCTCTCTGACTGCCCCCGCTGAGCCCGTCGCACCACCCCCCCACCCCCGCATTCAGGCCCACTTCCTGTGTGCTGAAAGCCAAGCTCTTATCTCCTCCCCCTCTGACCCCAGGCCTGCATAGGAGGCCAGCTCTAATTTCTGCCCCCGAGCAGCAGGTGAGAAAGTCTAGCTTTGGGGCAGGGAGAGCAGCGGGGTTCCCCTGGGGCGGGGGCTCCCTGGGGCGGGGGCTGTATGCTCAGCCGCTTCCTCTTTAGCTGGAGTAAGCAAAGGTGTGCTCCCTCATTCTGCCCAAAGATCCCAGGATCTTGCAGGGTCTGACTCTTCCCTAGAAGCTTCTCTAAACACCCAGCACCCCCCACCCCCGCCAGCCCCTGGGGCTTGCTTGTTTTCTCTGATTGGACTGTGGGGGCGGATGGTGCACCGTGACAGTTAAAGCACACGGGGCTGGTTGGCCTGGTGGGGGCAGGGGGCAGGTGAGTAGAGAGGAGACGCAGCTGGCAAAGAGGAGAGCGGGGACTCCCTGCAGCTCTGCAGGCTGGAGCGCGTGCCCTGGGCTCAAGGTCAGCGTCATGCACGCCTGCAGCTTGCAGCTCTGGCCAGGCAAGGGTTAAAGGCCGCGGTGAGACTTGACAAGTCCAAGGTGAAGTGGGTGGCCAGAGGTCTCAAAGGCGTCCTTAACCCCTCTTGGCTGAGAATTCCAGCTGTGGTTCTCCAGATAGACTCCCATCATCACTTGTCGGGGGGAATCAGAGATGCCGGAGGCAAGATGGGCTTGCATTCTTAAAGGGACAGTGAGTCCAGAACCTCCCTCCCCTGGGAACTCGGTACTTTCCCCAGCTCAGCACCTGGGTGCGTTTCTTCCCAGCTGGAAGAGCTCAACTCAGCCCCACACAGAGCCGCCCTGCAGGGCACGGGCCGAGCAGGCGTGAAGGACCGAGAGGGCAATGACAAGGGCCGCACTAACCAGCGGGGGCTTGGGGCCTCCTTGACGACGTGCCCCCGGAACATGCAGAGGGCAGAGGCGCCCCTCTTCCCACGACTCACCCCTAACCCACAGGGAGTCCCGCTCTGCCTTCTGAGTAGCAAGGACTGCTCCCGGAAGGGCCACTTCCTGCTGGGCCCACGGCCCCTTCCGCACTCTGGGTTTCCCTTTATGCTGCGGTCAGGACAATTCTCAACAGTGTGCCTAGAGCCTCGGCCCCGTGAAGCTCCCCAGCATCCATGGTTAAACCCGCTCTGCTCTCTGCCAGGCCCTGTGTGGAGCTGCAGTCCCGATGAGCCAGCCAAGGTCCCCGCTCAGGGCTCCCGCTGACTCGTTCTTGCCCAAATCCAGACAGTGGGATGCTGGGGGCAGGGGGGTGGTGGTACTTGAGTAGGAGGGGCCCTACTCCAATACTTAACCCTTTAGATAAAGAAGCCGGAGGAGAGCCCCCTCCCCCATCCTCAGACTCATAGCACCCCACCTCTCACCCTAGAGCCCTGAGCCCCGGATGGCCTCTCCGCCCCCCCGGCCCCCCTCCCTCCCCCGGCACGGCACAGCTGCAGCCCCACCCCAAGCACAGCCACCTGGAATGCCACAGGGTCCAGAATGGGGCCCCTGGGTGGGGAGGAACAGGGGAGCACTGGGAGCTCCTAGGGTGTGTGGTGCAGCCTCCCTAGAGCCCGAGGTTAACGCCACGCTCGGGGAGTGTGTCCTGCCCCCTCCCAGGGCGGATCGCCCATGTCCAGTCCGGGTTCCCCCACCCTGCTGCCCCCCCAAGACTATACCGACACCTGGCTTTCACAGAACGCGTCGGGGGGCTTTGGGGACAGCTTGGGAGGCCCTTCAGGGGGAAGAGCTAGCTGATGGAGGGAGCGGGCTGTCAGGGGAGGAGGGTAGTCCCAGTCCTGCCGGTACTGGTGCTCACCCCATGCTGAACTCCAGTGCCTTACATACGCCGAAGAAGAAGCCGACGGGCAAGCTCTGTGCTTCTTGCCTTTTTATGGCAGGGAAACTGAGGCATTCAGGATCCCACCCGGCTGCAGAGCCGCAGAACCAGCTCTTGGGGGCCCAGAGTCCTTGCCAAGTCCCAACACCAGAGCCTGGTTCTGTAGGAGGGAGGGAGAGTTGTCCCAGGGTCTCTGTCCCAGAGGAGGGGCCGTGCTGTGTGGCAGTGTCCTGGAGACACAGGGGTCCACCGTGTCCTGTCGGCTCCAGGCAGCATGCTTCGGCCCACCGCCCCTTGAATGAGGAGGGTCTCTGCACATTTCCTACTGCCCTTGCAAGAGCCCCAGTGGCCCTTGAGTGACAAACCCTCCCCACCCACAGGACGCTGGGCTGACACAGCAGGAAGCCATCTTGGCAAGGGGGTGACCCCCTCCACCTGCCGTGACACCTGGCAGCGTCTGAAACAGTTCTGGTTGTCCCTGTCATCTCGTCAGTGGAGGCCGATGCTGCAAACAGCCCACTGTGCACAGGACAGCCCCCACAGCAGAATGGTCTGAGCCTGAATATCAGCAGTTTCGAGGTCGAGAAACCCTGACAAGGGAGGACTCAGAATCCCGTGGCCACAGCAGCTGGGAGTGGGGGGTTTCAGGGGCTTCTTGGAGCCCCTCCCAGCCCAGCCAGCTCACCACGCAGCCCAGCATGGGCTTTGTCCCCTGGGACTCAGTGCTCAGATGCCCAGTGCTCGGAGGCATGAGATGTGGACCCAAAGAGGCGTCCGACAGCTTGTGCACCAGGAGAGCCCTCCAGAGTCACCGTCCTGCCAGAGAATCCCAGTCCCCCGAGACCCTGCTCCTGAACCCCGGGTGCCCTGGGCCTCCCACCCTCTGTCAGAGCACCCGCTGTCCAGGGCGCTGTCCGGGCCCAGTGCTGTGAGCGGCCACCCAGGAAGGAAGTGAGCTTCACCCTCGAAGTTCTGAGACGCCCCCCTGCACGGGGCTTCCCAGACCCTCCTGCTGTCCCTTCCCCCTGGGCAGGCGAGCCGGGATGCCCGGGGGTACGTCGGGGCACTGTGGTGCCACCCCGGGCCCTTCGTGTGTCCTCCCTGCCACCGTGACACAGCTTCCCAAGCGAGGCCCAGCTTGTCACCCCAGATGTATGCGAGTGGCAGCCGTGTGTGGCGAGCCAGCAGAGAGCTGATACGCTTGGTATCAGTAACCAGATCGGCGTCCGGGTCAAATAACTTATTGTCAGGACAAACAGAATTCCCGCCCAGGACCCACCGCGTTTGCTGGTCCCGATTGTGTGGACGGGGGTATTGCAAGAGCCTCCTGGGTGTGTGATCAGGGAGGGTGGGGTAAGGGGACCGAGGGGCTGCTGTCCACGGACATGGGGCGGCAGACGGGTGGTAGAGGGGCCCCAGGCCGGATCCGACGCCCCAGAACCCATCCCTCCAGCGGCCCGGGGCGCTGCCTCCCCCGGAGCGAAGACCTGAAGCGCAGAGTCCAGTGGGGCGGAGGACACCCGGGTTTGGACAGTTTTGTACCTGGAGCCTCACGAGGGCGCGGGCGGGGGGCTCTGAGGGAACTCTATGCTGAGTGACAATTCAGGAAGAAAAGGAGGATGTTGAAAACAGAAGATTTTAACTGCCGAATATTAGTTTTGGAGGGTTGGCGCCTGCCTGCCCGCCCTTGGGCCGGGACCTTCCTGCTGGCCCCGGAGGCGCTGGGGTCCCCAGCCCGCCCACGGTGTGTGTGGCCCTTTTGTTCCACGGAGCGTTGTCTGTGGCGGTCCACAGTGGCCTGGGGGCTCTGAGAGCTATTTTCTCTCTCAGATGGGGAGACACTGTGCCAGTGAGGCTGGGCTTGGCCTTGAGGGAGCAGGAGAACCTGTTCTGTACCCCCAGCCCCCAGACACAGCGGCCTCCCCTGCTGTCAGGCCCGGGGGCAGCCAGGGTGGGCACGGGGGCCCCCGGGCCAGGAGCTGGTTGGGGCTGGTTGGGGCTGCCGCTGGTCGGCGCGGGTGGGGACAGGTCGCGCCCTGCCTTCCTGCGGCCTGCTTGGCCCCGTCCTCAGCCCTGGGCTCTGGCTCCCATGCAGGGCAGGGCCCCTTCCTTCTGCTCTTATGATTAGCCCTCAGTGGGAGCTGCATACCTATGCAGGGGTGAGGTTCAGCACAGAGGGGCTGCACGAAGAGGAGGGGAGTGGTCACCTGGGCCATGGCCCTTGCTTGGCCGGCCACCAACCCCTTCCTCCAACCCCTCCAGCCCTCTTCCAGAGCTCTCCGTGGTCCCTATAGTGGATTCAGCAGTGTTCCCCTAAAGTTCACGTCTGCCCGGAACCTCAGAATGCACCTTCTTTGGAAGTAGGATCTTTGTAGACACACAGGGAGAAGCCATGTGGCCCCAGAGGCAGAGGTCGGGGTGTGGGGTCCAGAAGAGGCAAGGATGTCTGGCCACACCAGGACAAATTCCCCTCACGGCCCCCAGTAGGGACGGGCCCCGGGACGCCTTGATTTCTGCTTCCAGACGGCAGCCCCGAGAGAAGACATGTGCACTGGTCTATGCCTCCCAGCGCCGCATACGGCAGCCCTGGGGCGCTAAGCCTGTCCCTGAGTGCCATCCCCAGGTGCTCCTGCGGGAAACCCACTCAGGCCAGTGGTCAGGGTCACCGAAGGACTGTTCCGCTGTGTGTCCTGTACGCTGAGGGGCACAGGAGGGTCCTGCACCTCAGCCACAGGGAACCCACCACCCCCTCCAGGGGGAGCGTCCACTGCTTTTGTCTCCCCGAAGAGTGCTGACCCAACAGAACAGAGCCGGCCCCGAAGCTGTGTCCCCCGGAGAGGGTGGGGGCGTCTGACGTCATCCTGAGAGCCCGGGGCCACCTCACAGCGGGTTCCCTCTTACCCTCCTTGCTCACCCTGCTCCGTGGGGCCAGTCATCACATGGGGGGCTTTGCGGCTTGCAAACAGCGAGGGATTTCCTGGAAGCTACTCTCTGTGTCCCTCAGAGAGGGTCTGGGGGTTTTGGTGTAACCACCTCAAGAAAGCGTTTTCCTGAAGGCAGAACGCAGAGAACGGAGGACACAGAGCAGGCGGGCTGGTGGGGTGACCCGTCCTAGGGGCTGTGGCTCCCCCCTGTGTGTGGGCCCCAGAGTGAGAATGGGCCCCTCCCAGGTAGCTGGGGACTTTGCCCAGACCCCGGGGGCGCACTCCTCCAGCGCGGGGCCCTCCGTGACGAGGACCCTGGAGCCTTTCCTCAGGGAACGAAGGAAAGAAGGAATCTGTCACATTTGTGTCTTAGGACGGCCTCCCAGCTTGGCAGCAGCGTGGGGCGTGCACAGGGAGATTGCTTGGAGGCTGTTCGGAGCGTCCTAACAGAACAGCGATGTGGAGGGCCCGGGACGAGCAGGGCGGAGGCGGGTAGGACAGTGGAACCCTGGGGAGGAGGGTGGGCTGGCCTGGAGGGGGCAGCCCTGTAAGGCAAGGACCCTTCCTTGGAGCACCCAGTTTCCCTGGCCCTGCTGTGAGAGCCCCGCCCTGGACCCGCTCTGTGGCGTGGCTGAGGAGGGACAGGGGTCCCGGGGACCACCGTGCCCTGTCCTGGCTGCACCGTGTCTGCACCAGGTGAGCGTCCAGGAGCCGCCAGTCCCTCTGCCTGCAAGGCCCGCCCCCACTGGGGGTCCTGATCCAGAGTCCTTCTTCAGCCCAGGCCTCCCTTCCATCCTGGGACTGGGGAGATAGTGAGCCCCTCCTCGCCCCCAGCTTGCCCTCTCTTTCTCTTTCCAGCGAGGAGGCTGTTCCTGCTTCCCGGCCCACCTGTGGCCCCACCACCGCGGGGAGGTTCTGCGTGTGCGGAGCCGGGGGCCACCAGCGGCTCTCTTAAGCTGGAAAGGCCTCTTGACATCATTACATAAGCTGTCACATTGTTACCCGCCTCGCCAGAAGTTGTAAATACTCAGGGAAAAAGCGCTCTTTGTTGATGAGGTTCTGGGATATGGGACCTTGCAGCTTTTACTGCTCTGGATTAAGGGCAATCAGGCCTGCTGGAAAGCACGGCGGCCCGGGAACCTCCGCACGCCGTCAAAGGGGCTTTCTGATTGTGTGCGTTTGGTCCCCAGCCCCGGGGGTGGGGGCGGGGATTCCCCTCCTGGGGCCCATGGGCACCCACAGGTGGCTGGCGGGGTGCCCCCTGGTCCTCATGAACCTCCCCCCCCGGGGGGGGCGCTGTCCCGGGGCAGAAGCGCCTCGTGAAAGCGGGAAGGAGATGGTCTCCCAGGTTGGCGGGGCAGAGACCGCCCCTGTCAGCCTGCGGAGCGGTTCACGGGTTCCAGCCGCACACGAGGTGTGAAGGTCAGACTCAGACCCCCTGCCCTCTGCGGCCTGAGCTTCTAACTTAGTTCCAATCTGTTCTAAGCCCAGGCGGCCGCCTCGCAAAGACCCCTTGGGGATGCCTTGTCATTCTCAGGCTCACGGTGTGCCCCAATCGGCACCATTGAGGAATGGGACTGCTTGTGCCAGGGGTCCCCGGTGTTCCTGGGCACTAAGTCCCAAGAGAGACCCCTGGCCCCGGCATCCCAGGTTGAAAAGATGACAACAGCATCTCATTTCCGCGCCGGACGCACACAGCACGCGCTAGCAAGAGGCACACAGACAACCCCAGATGGCTCCCTGTGGGATGCTGGGTTGCCCAAAGCCAATGGGCCAGCTCCGCACAGGTGCTCCCGAAGTCCGCGCGGGGATCCAGAATCCAGCTGGGGGCAAATTTCCTGGGAACCAGTGGCTGCCTGGGATGCTGCACCCCCAGCCCCAACGCACTGGCCAGCTCCCTGCCCTGGGCACCCGTGGGCCCGGGAATCCGACAACCTGGAACCTGAGCTCCTCCTCAGCAGAGTCTGAAACGCGGGGAGTGCCACTGAAGCGAGCCACACGCAGCAAGGAGAAAGTCCAGAATGCCATAAACCCCCACATTTAGAAATAAGATGGAATTTTCTTTCATTTCTGCCCAGGGGATTGGCAGGGATGGCGGGTCCTCAGCAGTGTGGAGCTTTGCATGGAAGAAGGAAGATGAACGGACAGGGTGACAGTGGCCACGTTCTGGGTGACAAGATGCTCTGCCCGGTCACAGGGCGGCGTCTGGGGAGAGGCCAGGACCTCAAGCGCAGGCATTCCTGCGTGCACAGCCTGCCTGTGACGTCCGGGCCCGCCCCAGGTCTCGGAGGACAGGAGAGCTCACAAACCAGCAGGATGCCCCGGCCCCCCGGCCTCAGAGTGGGTCCGGGGGCAGGACCCGCCCGCAAGCATGCACCCGCCCTGTCCACAGGCCACAGGGGCTGGAGCTGGGCTTGGCCAGGAGTCTCGACTGTTTTTCAATTCTGTTTTTCCAAGGAGCGGGGGGATTGACAGGCTCTGAGGGGAAGAGAATGATGTAACTTGAGTCAATCAACTGACGGCTCATTCCAGGCCCCGTTTCCCCTCTGTCTCTGAGCTCCGGAGGCAGCCTGGCGAGCACGTGGCCTTCACAGACAGCCACGCACCCGCACACACACACACAAGCTCGAACCCTGCCCCAGCATGCGCACCCTCGGAGGCCCCGCTCCGTCTGCCTGGCTTCAGCCTTCATGGGGGGATGCGACTCTCCCACACGCCTCCACCCTCCTGCCCTCCCCTCTCTGGCTTCCCTGCCTTCCCTGCCCTTTGTAAAGAGCCTGTGGTGTGGCCCACACGGCCTGGGGCTGTCCCCTGTGCCGTGTGACAGAGACAAACCCCCGTGTCTGGCATTCGTCCCTCTGGGAGTGGGACAAAGTGTGCCTGGGTGCTGGGGCGGTGCTGCCTGGCTGAGGTCACGGAGGACGAAGCTTGCAGGAGGCGTGCGGGCAATGTCCCCTCTAAACGGTGCCCCCCTCACCCCCTGCCCTGGGCCTGGCCTCACCCGGCTCCTCGGAGGGCACGGCTGGACCCGGTTGAGCAGGTGTAGCCCGGAAGCTCTTCCTGTCACAACGGTGGCTGGGGTGGGATGGGCGGGGCCTCTGAGTCACCTGGGCTTGGGGAGAAGCCTTTAGAGGGATCAGTGGAGATCAAAGAACTTTGTCTTATCTTAGGAGGACCTTTGTGTGGTGAGCGGTGCCCGGGAGGATGGCTTCAGCAGGAGGTTTTTCCTTAGAAAGGCAGGTCCATGTTATCGATTCCTCTCTCTACCTGCTCAGGGTCAAGGTGGACAGATGCAGACTTTGTGCCCTGGGATGGTGATAACAATGGCCTAGGCCACCTGGAATACATTCTTGTTCCTCCGGAAGGCAGGTGCACCGCCAGCCCCCGGGGCCCTGCGCCCGCCCCTCTGCCTGTGGCTGCACCCTGCAGGCAGCCCTGGGGCTCGGCCTTTGCAGACCCACCCCTACGCTCACACTCATATGCGCGGGCACACACACAGTGCACCATCTACCTTTTCGTTGGACCTTGCAACAGCCAACGCCTCGCATTCAAATTCCCAGGGACCTGTAGGGTCTGGTCCTTAACAGACATTTATTTTCTTGTCTTGGCCTGGTTTACGGGTTTCTCTGAATTCGGCGTACTTGCGCATTTTATCATGGCTTCGCAGTACAGCTAATTAACAGTAGAGGGCGCAGGTGCACACCTTGCCCAGCTCTGCATCGAGGAAAAAGGAAGTAGGTCTCTCAAAAGATCGTACCTGGCCACTGTGGCAGCAAATCCTCAGCACTCTCCTCTAAGGGACAGCCTTCTACTCTCTCCCTTCACGGTCCCTTGTTACATATAGGCAGTGTCGCCCTGACTGGGCTGGTGGCTGCCCCAAGTCACTCAGCTGTGCCTCCCAGAGGTGGGAAGCCCCATTCGTCTAACCCCAGCTGGACCTGTCTTGGCTTCCTTCAAGTGTGGGCAGAAGATGCCAAAGCTCTGTGGAGAATCAGCTGAAAGCCATACCTGCCCACGATGGCTTCTAGGGACATCAGACGGGTGCTCAGACTTTACCCTCCTCCATCCCTGGAGCCAGGGGCTGGCCAGCAAGATGCCCACGCTGGGAGGGCTTCTCTCCCTGTCTGTCCCCCACTCTCCCTGCACCTGGTTCGATGGCCTCAGACTTGTGCCTCGGCTCTGCTGGAACCAGAAGGCAAGCCACAGTCCACATCACTTCCCACCATTCCCCTCCTGCCCCAAAGGCCAGCGCTCCTGAGCCAGGGAAAGCTGGACTGTTTGGAATAAATGTCCAAGCATAGGGCACCTGGGTGGCTCAGTTGGTTAAAAGTCTGCTCACGTTGGGCTCCTTGGTCAGCAGGGAGCCTGCTTCTCCCTCTGCCTCTACCCCACCCCCCACTTCTGCCTTCTCTCTCTCTCTCTCTTTCGCTCACTCTTTCTCAAATAAATAAAATCTTTAAAAAAAAGTTTTTTTAAAATGTCCAAGCATGTCAGAAGAAAACTGGCCAGTTTTGACTCACCCTTCAAATAGCGAACCTTATTGCCAACTTCTGATCGCTCCTTTGACCTTCAGAGGAAGCAGGAGGACCCCACGCGGAGCCACATGGGCAAGACCTCCTCCCAGCTGAACTCCGTGCTCCTCTGCTCCAGCTTGGCTGCAGGCAGGACAGGGAGGTGGCCTTTGGAGCCGCCGGACCCCTGACCACAGCATCCTCATTTGCGCTAGACATCGCCCAGAAGTGTTTTGCTCCTTGGGTTCTGGAGGAACATTTTTGTCCCAACTTCTCCCACAGACAGTGGAAGCGGGACGAGACTGGGTCGGAATTGCTGGGTGTCACTTCAAATGGCGTGCCACGTTAGTAGCCACTGGTGGCATTAAAAATGTAAATGAATTAATTAGAGAACTCGGGGGCTGTTCTTTCTCATTCACAGTTGTGTCTTTCCAGGGGAAGTGGGTAGAGCACTGGTCACAAGCACAATTCCCTTGGTGGTTTTGATTACTTTTTATTGTTACAAATCTTTCAAGAAACAGGGGGAAAACACACCCTCTATTGCTTTCTGGCATGCCTTAAATATCCAGATGATGTGCAGAACTGATCAATTTACTTTTGTTACTTGCAATTTGGAAATGTGGTTATTGAGATTGCCCAACCTACAGGGAAGTTCGAGGCCAATGAGGGTTTGCTGGCAAGGATGGAGCAAAGAACCCCAAGTTGGAAAAGGAGTGATCTATCTGTGAATGTGTATATATGTGTGTGTGTATGTGTATATGTGGGTATGTGAGTGTGTGCTCACGAGTATATGTGAGTGTGTGTGTGCATGTGTATATATATGATGTGCTGAAGCTTCCTTTCCCACACTTTCTGGCTTATGTTGTAGAAGAGTAAGAAGAAACATGACATGAAAAAAGAAGAAAACATGACAATGAAAAAATTTGAAGCAGATAATTTTCTTTAAAAACATACACACGCTCACATGACACCCTACCTCCTCGAGAATAGGAACAAGTCTGAGAAAGCTGTAGGTTAGCAACCTGACAAGACGGAGTAGAAAGGAGCTCAAAAGATGCTCTTAATACAGTTATTAAAAGTCCTATATGTGTCTTCCCTTGTAATTGAATTTCACCGCATAATTTAAGAAAAGCCACACAAAAAAAACTTGTAGTAAAAAACTGGGGTATAATTTTCTTCAATCAACTCCGGCTCATGACTGCAATTACCCCGAAGCCTTTGCGAGCTCGCTGTGATGCTCGGGGCCGGGCTCGGAGCCGCCGTGGGTGGCGCCCTTTCATGTGCCTCTCAAACCCTTCTTTATTGTAAGGTTTCAAATTAGCGCTAGCAGCAATGAGCAAATTTGATAATTCGATCTCAAATTAGTTAATGTAATGTGCCAGTAACCACTAACTAGTGCATTACAAAGAGGAAAATGTATCTTTTTGGAGTTGGGATATAAAGTTAACCAGCCTGTCATTTTGCCTTTGGAAACTTTTTTGGTCTTTATTAAAAGAAAATAATCCTATAAGCAATGTGCGTCCCTCATGGAGCTGGTGGTGTTGGGATGAGGAAGCTGGGGTGTGTGGCAGGCTTGGGGCCCGTGACACCGGCCCCGCCAGGCCTGCCCTCAGAGGGCTTCCCGGAGCCACTGGGCCTGGAGGCCAGGGCTGGTGAGAAGTGGAAAGCCAGGAGGGACCCACCCCCATGGCAGCTTCATGGGAGGAAGTCGGTTCCTGAAGGAGAAGTCAGATCTGGGCAGAAGCAAGATGCTGCAGCGAGCCCAGTGATACCCTCCTTGGAGACTCCCACGGCTCTGTACCTTAACCCTCGGACCCTGACCACCCATGCCCACACCCAGCTTAGTAATGGAGCCAGTGACAAGAGATCGGGCCCAGAGAGCACGTGCGCTTGGTCGTCCCTCCTCATCAGCTGGGATCCTCAACAGGGTCAAGGCTGGCCAAGAATGTCCTTCTCCTCAACTCATTACTGTCACTCCCCGAGTAAGTGCCAGCAACGTCCCCTGGGATGCCTGCTTACGTCATAGGGGCAGCAGCCAAGGGGCAAACATCCCTTGCACCACGTGGCCAGAGAGAAGGTCCTCCCATCCGTCATACTGTCAAAACACAGGGCTTCCGGGGTGTATCCAGTGCTTCTTGTGCACCGAGCTGTGAAGAACCTCATACCTGTGTCTGGGTCACTGCACGTGTCACTGGTTCTGGCCGCACTGCATCCCTGCGTCCCGCCACGCTGCATCCCTGCTTCCTCTACACTGTATCCTTGCTTCCTGCCACATTGTACCCTGCCTCCGCTACACTGCATCCCTGCATCCCACCACACTGCCTCCCTGCATCCCACCACACTGCATCCCTGCTTCCGCTACACTGCATCCCTGCATCCCACCACACTGCATCCCTGCTTCCGCTACACTGCATCCCTGCTTCAGCTACACTGCATCCCTGCTTCCGCTACACTGCATCCCTGCTTCAGCTACACTGCATCCCTGCACTCCGCTGCACTGTCCACTCCCTTTCTCTTCCCCGTCCCTCGGCTTCCTGGTTCCCCCACCCCCGCCCCCTGTGCTTGGTGAATACTGTGGGTATTTAATAACCACCCATTCTTCCCTGGAAGCTGGATGGATATGCAACTGGAACCTGAGGGACCCGGAACTCTGTCCAGCTGGACCTGACCTGTGCGCCTTGGAAAAGGAAGGTTTCCTTTGGAATGCAAGGCTGGCGGCCCCCTCCCCCATGGTGTGGGGCAAACCCCATAAGTAAAGCAGTAAAGAAGGGCTGGAAAGACTTTCGAAAGCTTCACTGTGGCCCTGAACTTGCTACTCTAATCAGAGCTGAAAGGTCCCTCCCCACCCCCACCCTCCCTCAGTCAGTGACAGACGACTCCTGCCTGAAACGGTTTAAAAGGAACAGGAGAAGCTCTTTATCTGTGTGGCCAGAGCCCATTTACTTCGGGAGAAAGCCCCAGCCCCGTCCCACTGAAAGCCATGGCTTGTTCTCTCATCTGATGGATGAAAGGAATTTGGAAGCCTGATACCGTCCCCTGAGATGTCATTCAAATCCTCAGATACCTTCTCCAGGCTGGGCCACCGCCACTTGCAGCATCCCTCCCTGCCCCCATTCATCCTGGGCCCTCACCTCGGAGCCACGGAGCCACGCTCTAATCAATAGAAACCAGAGTGACCTGGGGGGGTCTCCAATTGGTAGACCAGGAAAGTAAAAACATGATTAGAAATGAAGTCGCTGGGGATGCTCTAAATTGGAGCTCTTTGAAACCAGCCCAGGCAGATCGGCTTTCCTTCATGGGGGGATTTCTTGTCAGTTTTCATGTAAACGAAAAAGATGAAAAATATAAAAGACAAAGCTTGTGACCACCCCCCCCCACCTCCAGGCCGAGTGGGGATGGGGCAATGTTCTCTTGGCTCATTAAAAAAGTACAACAAAGAACAACAAATTGTTAAGTGTTTCCTCTTAAAAAGAACAAAGGGAAAGCCGCAGGTCTTAATGGTTCTTATTGATGGCTTATAAATGTGCCCATGTCCTTCAGCTAGAAGCTCTTCCTTGGCCAGTCCTCCTTGGTTTTATTCCAAACTCCCCTTCCACCACGCACCGCCCCCCCCCATAATAATTCAAGCAAACTTTAAAATCTATAGATGCAGCATTCCAGGGTGATGGATTTGCCCCTCTTCCTGAAATTCAAATATAAATCCCCCAGCCTTCTGCAAAGTAACCATGGCAGCTTGATTTATTTGGGTTGCTGCAGAGTTGCCCTGTAGACTTTCAAAAACTTGGAAAGGCAAAGAATGCAGGGAGGGAGGGAAGGAGGGGGGGGAGAGAGAGAGAGAGAGAGGGAGGGAGGGAGGGATGGGGAGGAGAGGGAGGGAGAGTTGGAGGAAGGGAGGGGGCGGGAGAGGAGCTACAGCAAGGGTGGCCCACGCCCTGCCGGGGTTCCCGGCCAGCCCCAGCCCCACGGAGGGGCTTTCCCCGGAGCAGGGGAGGGAGGGGTTTGCTCAGAGCAAATCTCATGAACTCAGTCAATCCATCTTTGCCCGGATATCACTAATCTGCACATTTCTCTTCTCGTGTGATGTTACCATCGCTTTATCATAAACGGGCTATGAAGACATTTGGAGCTGCTACTGTTGTAATCTATCCAAGATGAATAGGGGCGAAGGCTGAAAGAAACTCCCCGTTTCCTGTCCCATCTGTCTGCCAGACTGCGGCTGCAGGTCAGGGGCATCCTCCCTCCAGGCTGGTAAGTGCAAAAAACGAAGCAGCTGAACCCGAACCAGAAGATCAAAGCCCAGGAGAAGAGGAGGAGGGGTAGAGTTTTCTGAGAACACACTGGCCCTGGGGGCCAAGGAGATTAGGGGGAAACAGCACAAAACCCCAACCTTCCTTCATTCACAGAGAAAGAAAGAGTTGGCAGGTGATGTTTGCTCCAGTGATGAGTGGACACAAGGTGGTCAGGGGGCTTCACCAGGCTGGGGTTTCAGATGCTCCGGGTCCTTGTTCCTGTGGCTCTGTGACCTGCAGGCGCCAGGTCATCTGATCAGCCTCCGGAGAGAGACACAGTCTCTCCCCCCCCTCCCTCTCTCCCCCCCTCCTCTCCAAGGCCAATTTTAAAAACAGTCTTGGCCACGACAGAATTGCGAAGAGCCAGGAAGAGTGGTGCTGAGTGGCTTAACTCACATTGTCCACGGCCTCGGCACACGGTGCCCTGTCCCCAAGGGTCTGTCCTCTCCCACCGCGTTTTAAAGTGTTCTGTCACTCTCCTGAGAAACCCCTGCACCCAAGACTTCTTGGGTCACCCCAGGACCCAGGCTTTCTTTCCCTAGATTTGTGGGACGGTGGGGCGGCTGGTCTGTTGCTTGACCCCTGGCCCCTGCGGGGAGGGAGGTGTCTTCCTGGGAGCCCGTCCCATGCCTCTGAAAACCAAGTAGGTGGACCCGTTGCCTGGTGCCCCACACTCGGTGACTCATTAATTATATTTTATATTCAAATGGACGAAACCCTGCAACCAAGCGATGTTTCCCCACCACCGGCAATAAATCGCAGCTGGGAGCGCTAACAGTGCTCACATTTACTCCTGTTAATTCTTCCTGTTTCTGAACGCTGGGCTGGGTCCAGACTCACTGCCTTACAAGCTTTCCTGCTGGAGAGCGAGGCCCCAGGCTGCGTTCCAGTTCCAACTGGCAGCTAATACCTTCACACATTCGCAGATCCCGGGCTGGGGCGGCGGGGGGCCCGAGGTTTGCTGGGGTCAGCGCCCGGCAGGGCTCAGGCCCCCGGAAGCCGTGCCTTCCCAGGGGGCGCGCACGGTGGGACAGGGCCTGGGGCAACAGGGTCCAGCCCGCTCTTTCTCATTTGGGGAAAAAGTTTCTGTCCACGTTTGACTTTTCCTTCCACTTGGTTTCTGTGCTCTGGACACTGGTGGGGTGGGGCCGCAAGCATCCTCCTCGGCTGACCTTGACCCCCCCCCCGCCCCCAGAGCAGCAGCACATTTCACCAGCACCAGGCTTTTTCCTCACAAAGGCTTCTGGTAAATTCCGTTGGTGGTGGCTGGATGCTGCGCTCTCCCTTTCTGACTCATGGCTTCGGAGATGACTAATCCTGATGGACAGTGTGGGTCCAGCTTCGCGGATCCAGAGGGCAGAGCAGATCGGTGAGCATTTCAGGGATGGTGAGCGGTGACGTTCCTTTCCGAGGACTGCTCCGGCCTCACCGCCCCACCCCTCGTGGGCAGAAGGCTGTGGATGAGGCAGCAGAGACCACGTCCCCTTCAGCATCGGCACAGGGGGAAGGGCACTGACCACAGCGGGACAGCGTGTCCGAGGTCCCCCGGCTCGCTCAGGAGACTCTGCGGGGAACACACCGCCAGCCCACACCTGCGCTGCTGCGTGTGAACACGGCCCTTCCGTGGGACACTCAGACCCTCCAAAAGCCCTTCCCTGGACACATGCACGCGGCACTTTCTATGACGCCCGCCTAAGGCACACACAGAGTGTGTGTGCGTGTGCACAGCCGTGTGCGTGTAGCTTGAACGCCTTTCTCCCTGTATGTCAGGATCACACGTGTTCAAAATCCAGGCACACTTTTCAGAAGTTATTTCTGGAAAAATGTTGAATCTCATAACAGCAATAAAAGCAAAACACTACCTCAGCCAACATAAATGTCTATTTGGAACATGCTTGAAAAGCCCTGGAATATTTGTGTAAGTTTGAAATTCCAGCCTTCAGAGCGGAGCAGGGTGGCTGTCGGTGGGCTTTGCGGCAGAGGATGGAAGGTTTCTGAAAGTCCCTTACTGAGCTTATCCATTTGGGGGACCTGCTGGCCTCGGGCTCCTGGGCGGGCTCAGGATGCTTCCCACCGAGGGAGAGACGCTCGCGTCAGACACAGGCTAGGGGATGTGGGGCAGAGCTGGGGTAGCAGCCTCCTGCCTCGTGGGTCCTATGTCCCACACCCCAGTGCCTGTCCTACTGAACATCTTGCTGCCTCGTCAGTGGCACATCTGTCACTCCCCAACCTGGCCGGGGCATGGACTCCTGGGGGCAGGACCTGCTTGCTCGCTGGGAGCCTGCAATGAACTGGCCGGGGCGTGGACTCCTGGGGGCAGGACCTGCTTGCTCGCTGGGAGCCTGCAAAGACCGGGCTGGCGCGTGGACTCCTGGGTGCTGGACCTGCTTGCTCGCTGGGACCCTGCAACGAACTGGCCGGGGCGTGGACTCCTGGGTGCTGGACCTGCTTGCTCGCCGGGAGCCTGCAGTGACCATAGGTTCTGGTGCAGGGGGAGCTTGGTCATGGCAGAGAAGAGCCGACGGGGGTGAGGAGGCACATGGTGCCGCCCCCACTGCCTGCTGAGGGCCTGATGTGGCCAGGCTGAGCCCCGGCCTTTTCTTGTAGTGTCTCCTCTGATCCCCACAGCACCGAGAGTCCTGACTGCCAGGCCGACTCACATGGGGGCGAGACAGAAAGTCAGGGTCAGAGCCTGGGGCATCTCTCCAGGGATGGGCAAGCTGGGGTTTGAACCAGCTGTCAGCCTGCGAGGCCTGGGCACTGCGGGCCAGGAGCTGACCTGTGACTTGGGGGCAGGACTGAGCAGAGCATGCTGGCTTGGCAACCCCTCTGGACCCAGGGGCAAGCGGGCAACAGGGTGTGTGGGCTCTTTGACTTTGGGTGGCTTGTTAGGAAGATGTTGACTCCAGGCTTCCTAGGGTGGGAGGTAGGGTGGACCCGGGATCTTTCTCCCGAGATGAGAGGCAAGGAGCGGGGCTATCTTTGGGGTCAGGCAGACCTGGCCTCCTGCTCTTGCCCTTCCTGACTGGGCCACCTGGGAGAGCTTCCGGGCCTCTTGTGCCTCAGTTTCCCCATCAGTTAAGCAACCCAATCAGGGGAGGCTTAAATGAAGACAAATCTGGTCCATGCTTGGCCCGGTCCTTGGCTGTAGTGATCCTTGACAAGGTCTTCTTTTTCTTCCCCTGCATCTTCGACCTCCCCGAGACCTGCCCACCGGGCCCGGAGCTGTCTGACCAGGATGGTTCCCCGGGGCCGGGATTTGCTTCAGACTGGTGGGCACAGGACGGAGGGAGGCACGCACCATGGAGGGGCAGGTTTCTAGGCGGTTTGGGGAAGAAATAAAGAATCTCTCTCTCTCTCTGGACTTGGCTTCTCCCGTTTGTTTCCAAAAGCAAAAGAAAGCAAGGCAGCAAATGTAGACACACCGAGCCTACTTTTTGGGAGTAACAACGAAGATGTGTCCCTGGGAGCGGTGGTTATAACACTGTGGCAATTGTAACAGGAGGGGGTCTGGTTTTCATTAGTGGGAAGTGACGGCCTGTCTTGGCGCAGGACCCTGCGCCCGACCCGAGCGGGTTAACCCCTTCCCCGCCTCACTGCCCTCACCCACACATGATGAGCAGCCCGAGCTGGGCAGTCTCGACCCAGGCCCAGGTGAGGATCGTCGGCACCCTGCCACCAATGACAAGTTATGCCGGCGCTCACACACGCATGTGCACATGCGCACACGCACACACATGCACAGGGATACTCCTCCCTGGGGCGATGTCACCTGAGGTTCTGCAGAGAGTCACTAAAATAACTAACAGGCAAGAGGGAGTGTGGCAGGGGGGGGAGGGGCCGGGGGAGCCTGGGCCTAGGTCCCCACAGCCAGGTCCCCTCAGGTGAGAAGGGCTTGCTGGCTGGGCTTGGGGAAGTGGGGTTGCCACGGACACGGGGACCAGCCCCACCGGTTCACGGCTCTGTCTCTGGAGAGCCCGCCTTCACCCTGGGCTGGGCACGGCCGGGACCCCTGGCAGCTGGGAGGCCCCCGTGGGTCAAGGGAGGCGGGCCGGGGCTGACGGTGCCTTACCCGGCAGGGGAGAGGGTGAGTGAGTGCGGCAGGGGCCTGGGGTCTTCCTGGGCACATGGGTGGTGGGACACTGAACTCCGGAGGCCGAGGGACAGGAATGCTCTCGCTGTGGTGGGCTTCCTGCCTTTGGGTCTCCTCCGAGTCGCTTTGTACGTATTTTCTCAACTAGCCTCCCACCAGGACTGTAGAAGCAGTGTCCCGGATTGCCCACTTTTACCAAGGAGGAAATGAGTCATCCCGAGGGTGTGACCTGTCCTGGGGCACAGGCAGGGGCAGAGCCCGTGTGTCCAGGCCCGCCCACTCGGCTGTAAAGCCTCACACCCACACGACATGTATATGTGACTGGATCCTGGCTCTGTATTTTATAAAATGCACCTTCCATGTGGACAATGATTAAAGCCAAGTGCAACCCCCGTGATGTACATACGTGCGCACGCACACTTGGTGAGGTCGGGTCCGGGGCACCTCTCTCCGGGGGCCAGACTTGCTCTGACCCCTGCCAGGATCCCAGGGCCGGCGGGAAAAGGGTGGTCTTGGGCTTTCTTCAGAATCTGCGGTCTCAATGTGGCACTGTGCCTGCCATGCAATTGCTCAGAGGACTCTGCCCCCATCAGCCCCTGCAGCTGCGCTCCGGCCTCCACCCCTTGCTGCCCTGCTCCAGCCCGGGATGGCCTCAGCCTCCAGAGTCACAGCAAACACGCCCAAGGCGTGCACCAGGTGTGCAGGCTTTGGAGGGATATGGGAAGAGGCATAATCACCATCATCACAAAAGCTTCGGCTTACGTTTATTGAGCATCTGCTCCATGCCAAGTATAGTTGTTTGCTCTGTCTTTTTACTCCTGGTCCTCATTAGTCTCTATGATATTTTACAGATAGGAAACGAAGCACAGAGAGGTCGAGAATGTTGCCGAAGTTTGCAGAGCTGGGATGGTGGATCTACGGAGTCATGTAAGCGCCCCCCACACCTGCGTACACAGTGACCAGACGCCCCCCCCACCCCGATTCGAGGGGAGAGGCCAGGCTCAGGTGGTGAGCCCTGAGCAGATTTACACATCAGTGGTCCTGGTGAATGATCAGAAGCAGGTTTCTTCCCCGTGATCCTTCTACCATCATTGCTCTGCGGAAGCAGAGGGTAGATGCCCTCTGGACACAGAAGGCTGGGCCTGGAGGCCTTCTTGTCGGTGGAAAGGGTACCTAGAAGGCCTTCTGGAATGGGAACCAGGTGCTGGGAAGGGGGAGAGGGAGGGACGGAAGAAGGGCCGAAGCCTGGTGTCTGCAGGTTCTCCCCATCCTTGAGGTGAGAACCGGGGAAGATATAGCACAGACAGGTTTGGGGAAGGGTGCTCGGTTTCTCAAGGAAGAGCCATGGAAAACCAAACCCCTTAAGAATGTTCAGGCTTGCTGTTGACTGGCCCATCCTGGACCTCACTGCTGCCCTCATCAGTAATGTACGCATCCCTGAAGCATATCACCCAGACACTGTCAGTGCCGTCTCCGACAGGGGAAACTGAGGTGCAGGGCTGTGGTGTCACCTACCAGGGCCACAGAGCCAGGAGGCGGCAAAGGCAAAGGATTCGCCCGCAGTCTGACTGGCGCCCGGGTCTGCAGTGACCCCTCCCTGGGCAGCATCTGGACCCGAGTTCGGTTCTTTCTCAGAGCAGCAGGAGATACGACAGAGCCACACCTGAGCTGGGGGCTTGGTGGTCACAGGTGCTCTGCTCTTTAAGAAACGCAGGCACAGTGACACACGTCACAAACCCAAGTGGCCGCGGTGGTGAGTACCAAGACGTTGAGTCCCTCCCCAACTGGACAGGCAGAGCGGGACAGTGCTCCCCATCCCAATATACGCTCATCTTCCTGGTTGCTCATCTCCTGGGTTGGGGGAGCAGGGGCACCACAGGCCACCGTCAGGGCCCCGTCTACAAATGCCACCCATCCTGGCTTGCAGGAGACTGACAGGTGTCCTGGGACATGCGCTTTCAGTGTTAAAACTGGGAAAGTCCTGGGCAAACCAGGATGGTTGGCCACCCCAACCAAGGCCACACACAGTGGCGTGTGGTCTGCCTGACACTCAGTGGGAAGGCACACGGGACCACTCGATGTGGCCCCAGGGCCCTCGGTGAGTGGGGATCAGGTAGGCGAGGTTGGAGCCCTGAGAGAGAATGGGGATCGTGAGGAAGTCACGTGGTGCTGAGCTCCCTGCCCGGGGAGGCTTTTGCAGGCGACTCTGACCTTGGAGAAGATCCCCAAGCAAACACCGAGCAAGAACAACTGTCCACAACCAAGTGACGCCAAGACAGAGTTCTCCAAACTGTACATGTTAATTGAGCGAATTGTTTGGGATGTGAATTGGATCTCATTAAGCCAGCTTAAAAGTGCAACCAGTGCAAACACTTTTCAGCATTCATATTTTCCTGTGGGGGATACTTAAAACTTCTCCCAAACATCCGGCCCCTGTGTGCACAAGAGAGCTACGCGGGGGGACTCTCACAGAGCGATCTCTGTCCATGCAACTCTCATGTTGCCGCGTCGCTACATCTGGGGGTAAAGGAAGTTCAGCCTTCCAGAACCCTCAGTGCCTGGCTCGTTCCGACCACGACGTTTTCCAGGTCAGGGAGGACGTGTCCCTTGCAACCACTCAGCCCTTTAATAGGGAAGACTTCTAAGATTTCTAAAGCACACGCCCTATTCCCTGGCCTTCGTTGTGGAGTTCTGTCTAGATGAGGCATGGGTGTAATGTGGATCCACAGAGCCCACGGGAGCCATGGCGATGGGCCCAACAATCCCGCCCGCTGTGCATCCCCCTCACCGTGTTCAGGCTGCGCCGTCTCCCTGCCCGTGGCTCTCGCACCTGCGTGTCACGCTGTTTTTGCTGCCATGACGGTCAGCCACACCAACGGGTTGTAGCGACTGATGAACTTCAGCCAAAATCATGAGCGACATATAAAGGGCAACAGTAAGTAAGCAAACAGAAGGAAGAAAAGGAAAATCTATTACACCTAATGACGGAGCTGGATGTTTGCCACCAATCAGGTCCTGGGTGTTTGAAAACAGCAAGCAGCCAGAGGCTGCACAGAGGGTGGGGCAGGACCCCTCCGTGGGCCCACGCCACCCGAGGCTCGAGTCTTGGCCCGCCGGCTGCGTTCTCGCCACGCAGGGCGCTGCCAGTGCAGTGGACTTTGCACACGGGTCCAGCAGCCCCTGTGCCGCTCGGCCCGGATCTCCTTCTTCAGAGTGTCCGTGGGAACCTCTTCCAGAGCGGGTCCTTTGTGTTGGTGGAAATGTTCTCGAACAAAATGACCGCAACGTGGACGTGCTGCTTGAAGGCAGGCGGCCTTCCTCATTCGCGCTATTTCCGGCGCACAGAGCCCCTCGTGCTTATTTACCTCTCGGGGACACTGGGGCTGGACACCACTTCATCCGTGCAATCCATCCTGTGGGTCGGAGTGCAGAGGTGGGCTGCCCTGTGCTGGCCAGGCCATGAGGGCTGGGTTGTTTCCCAGGTTCCCCGGTGGCCGTTGTGCAGCGACTGGGGAGAAGGGGACCCTCGGAGGTGACCCCGCACCCTGGGGCTGACCCTGGCCTCTGCAGAGGGCCCGGGGCCTGTCGGACACCTGGAGATTGGAGGGGGCAGCGGGTGTGGGTCGGGGGCCGTTCGATGGCTCCCCCAGGTACCTGTCTGTTCCCGCCATCGTGAGAGCACACAACCCCCCTCCCCGGAGCTGCTGCAGGTAACGGGCTCCATCCTGTGCCCGCCCTCGGAGGGCCGGTCGAGGCCAGTGGCTCTGCAGAGCTGAAGCTGAAGTACTGACCTTCTTTGTTCCACAATGTGGGGTGGGCATTTGTTTTGGACTACAAATCTGGTTTCAGCAGACTAAGACCCGTCAAGAGAAAGTTCCACAGAAAATGGTTTCTTTTCTCCCTGCTGTTTCAGATGTAGCGTTGTTCACAGACGGGCCCAACGCCCTGCACATCCGTGGCTGGACTCCTGCCTCCTGTTCCCAGCTCTCAAACTCCCTAGAGCTTCCTTTCCAAAACCAACACTCACTGGAGAGGCAGGCCACAGCCACTCCGACGCTCCCATCGAACACGACACGATGCCGAGCGTCGGGAAGGATGTGGGGGGGTCGGACCCTCGGACGCTTCGGTGGGGGGTGTGTAATACGCTGCAGCTGGGGCAGGAAAGGGCAGACACGTACAGTCGCCATTTGACCCAGCAGGTCCACTCCTGGGTCCACACCCCGCAGAAGTGAACACACGTCCACAAAAAAACTAGGACGTGAACACTCACAGCAGCACCCTTCGTCATAGCCCAAATGTGGAAACCACCCGAGTGTCCACCCATACAGTGGACCATTACAGTGGACCATGATCCAACCATAATGAGGAACGGGGCAGCCACGCACACCACAACCTGGATGACGCTCAGCGGAAGGAGCCGGACGTGAAAGGACACATATCCACGGTTCCGTGTATACGAGCGTCCACAACAGGCCAATCCACGGACGCTGAGAGCAGATTCGTGGTGCCCAGGGGCTGGGGGCGGGGGCCGGGGGAGTGACAGCTGAGGGGTTCCTCTCTGGGGTGATGAAATGTTCCAAGACTGGGTGGTGGTGGCGGCTCCGCCACCGTGTGAATATCCTAAAACCCCCTAAATCGTACACTTCCGAGGGGTAGGGCTGACTGGGTATGAGTCGTATCTCAATAAAGCTGATGTATGTTCCATCATATTATATACAGTTGACCCTCGTTCGCAGAGGAGTAATGGCTAAGACGGCACACAGACTTTGGCGGGATCAGAACAGACATGGGGTTCCCAAAGCTGTGTACCAGAATCCATGCACCCCAGTTACACAGCCATTCCAGACACCAGTGTGCCAGGCATCACTGGCTGCAGAAACACGTTCACAAACTGGAGAAGACAGGGGAAGCGGAAGCACGAGAAGCGTCTCCCCCAGCCGCAGAGTCGACGCCTTGGTGGAGCTGGGTGCCGGAGCCGGCATGTCCGGGAGGACGGCGTGCAGCCCTGGCTGGACTGGCCAGTGAGACGTGTGCCTCGCCTTGGTGGCCAGGACGCGCCGCTGGGGACGGACACCTTGAAGCCGAAGGAAAGGCTCACAGCAAAGCAGACGTGCAACTGAACAAATGACCCTTTGCCCAAAAGTACCCACAGCAGCAGGATGGTGCCCCTCCTCTGTGGCTCCCGATGCTCCAGGACTGGTGTGGCTAGGGGGTTCCTTTGCCCTGGGTTCCAGGCAGGGGCCCCAGACCTCAGTCGACAGGGAGGGTCGTATTGTAAGAACAAGAGAAACCCCGTGGGATGCATCTCACCCAGAGGCGCCTCTGCACGGAGCTTCCGGCTGCCTCTCGAGACGTCAGACCGGAAGGGGCCAGGCGCGGCCATCAGCATTCGCACACCTGTGAGGACCCTCAGTGCACTGCTGGGAAGCAGAGACCCACGATCCAATTTAAGAGAGTGAAGCTTAGGGAAATGAAAACTTTGGTGCCTCATGCTTGATCTCGTCTCTAGGACTCAGTGGTCACATTTGGCTTGTGGCTCCCGCACTGGCCAGGGTGGCTATGTGTCATGTCCTTCATCCCGGACGGCCCGACGGCTGGCGGGGCGGGGGTGCCCTCAGGGAGGCTGGATCGGGGCAGGGCGGAGTAGAGGGCACTGGGGACTGGGGCACCAGCTGTCTCCTGCAGCTCAGGGTCTAACCAACAGCTGATTCGAATCCTCTTATTTAAGGGACGGCAGAAGTCAGTCATGTTTGGCTCTCAGGGACCTTCCCTACCGGCCCCGCCCTTGTCTTCCCGCCCCTGTCGGCCTCCCTGCTGTGGGGGATTCGGGGGGCCCTCTCGGTGATGCTTTGGACTGCCCCCCAGTGTTGGCCGCTGGATTCCCTTCCTCCTCTGGACTCCAGAGCCCCATTTTCCTGCTCCCTTCCTACCCGGGGGCGACCTTTCTCTGACTCCCTTCAGTTCCCTAGAGCCCGGGCGCTGAGGGCAGGGATCCACCCATGTGGGCCTCAGTTTGATGTGGGAATCTGGTTCCTCTATCCTCCGGCCTCCCCGTCCTCCACCACCTCTGATCAGCATCTTCTCACCCATAAGGACGGGGCTGGACACCCCACAGACCCCAGCACCCTTGGCAGGGAGTTCCGGATGGGCGACAAGGCTCGCGAGCGTGAGCACAACCGGGGGCCGCCCCCATGGGAGAACTGCCATCCAGACCGTGGACGGGGCAGGGACGGGGCGCAGGGTGCGGTGCGGGCAGCTGTGGTCATCAATCCCAAATCTCCAACTGTTCCTTCCTTTCCTTATGCCTAAACATGGTGCACACCCCCCTCAACATCACCTGAGCACCCCATCCCCAGCTGTTAGAGCAACCCCCCCGGCCCCCCGGCCCCCCGCCTGGGGCAGGGCCTGTGCCGGAAGCCTCTCCCGGGCCGTCCCCTGGGCACATAAAACAAGAAGGTGAAGCTCTAAGTCAGCTTTTATGTGTCCCTCTCGCCCCTGATTCTCTTCGAGTCCTTGGAGGCGAGGCTGTTTCTTGAACACATTCCCGCCTCTTCCTCCCGGAGCTCAGCGTGGTGCATGAAGCGGAGGACCAAGCATTTGTCAGGTGACGGGGTGGGTTTTCCCCCTCCCTGGGGGCTGTGCCTGGTGACAGAAGCCGCCTGGGCGACCATAGCAACCTGGAGCACATCTCTTCCGGGGCGGGAGGAGGGGCTCCCGTGTCCCTGCATGGGGTGGGGCTGGGTGGCTTCAGGCAAGGACCTTCATACCCCTAGAGCCAGTGGGCGGAGCCAAGAACTGTCCCTCTGCTGGGCCCCCCGCCGCCACCACGCGGGCGCTGCCCTGACCTGGAATCAAAGGGAGTGAGACGGTTGGTGTGGGATTTGGGCAGACGGTTCAGACTGGTTTGGAGACGGCCTTCTGTCCCGGGGGCCGTCCTGAGTTCAGGACGTCAGGGTGGCTGCCGGAGCCCATCCCGGGGCTTGGGAACACTGTCCCCCAGACGCAAGGCCTTCCGCTGGGGCGTGGGGGTGTCATGCTTCAGTTACCCCCGTCCCCCCGGCGAGCCATCACCTTCGGGAGAGACAGGAACTTCTCCATCGAAGAGGGTTATTTACTCTTCCCTTGGGCTGCATGAGTGGTGTCTTCAGCCTACAGAATTTTGGAAGAATTTGGAGAAAAAAAGAGCCCGACGCCCAGAAACCCAGACTAAACAAAGCGTGCAGTGGGCGAGCTGTGCTGCGCGGGCCCGGGAGCCGGACGGTGCTGAGAGAGCGAAGGCAGCCTGGCTGCTGGGTCACAGGCGGGGCCGGCGCGGGGCCCCAGGGAGGTGACACAGAAGGGGCCTTTTGTTCCTCCGGCACACGTGCAGGCTACCTTGAATGAGTGGGGGCCGCACACCTGCATCAGAGGCTGCATCTTCCCATCCCCCCCGGCGCTGACTCTCCTGGGGGTCAGAGCCGGGGGCACAGGGCCAGCGAGGGACCTGGACACAATGTCACCTGCATGCGCTCATCACAGGAAGTCCAGAGGCACAGGTGGCATGAGGGGCCTGGGGGCACCTCCCCAACCTACGATCAGACTAGCCCACCCTCGTGTAAAGGGGGAAACTGAGGCCAGAGGGGGTGAGACCCTGAGCCTGCCCTCTTGTCCACAGCAGCCTGGTCTCTCCCGCCTGTGTGTGCCCGGCCTCACGCATCAGCAGTTCCCATAAATACAAACACAGTTGGCCACGGGGCCTCTGATGGGGTCAGCCAGAGCTAGGGTCTTCGGGGGAGGCAGCTTTTTAAAGGCCAGTCCGGGCCCTACAGGCTGGAGAGCACCTCAAATACGCAATGGTGGGCTGAGAGCGTTCTACATGCTCCCTCTCCACACACTCCTGAGCATGAGGTTCTTAAAACAAGTGGTCTGGCCCTGTTTGTGGGTGCATGCTGGCCTGCCCTTGACGGGCACGCCCGGCTGGCTTTGTGTGATCCTGCTCAAGGTGCTGGCTCTGATTTCGTTGTGGCCATTCCTTGCAGGACCACATGGTCACAATCTTTGTTAGTTCAGAACTCAATATGGCCCAAGAAGGTGCAGCCAGGGGCCTGCCAGTCTGCCTAGCAGCTTAGGGGGAGGTATCTCTGCCCTCCAGGTTCCTTGGGGTTAGCGTGCTGTGGGGTGCTGGTCGTCCAGGGGACTCTGCTCCTGGGGGAGAAGGTGCTGTGAGGAGGAGAGGTGGGAGGGGCCGTGTCCACTGACGTCAGGGCGGAGGGGCTGGGTGCTGACACCGCAGGCTTCGTGGACTCTCTGGGGGTGCCCCAGAGGACCCTCTCCATGGGATCCTGCAGCCAAGCTGGGACGGAAAAGCTCAACTGTACGGTGGAGGCTCCTGGAAATGCTCCCCAAACCAAGAAGAAGACTGACCACAGACGGGGATGGAGAGAGGGGTTCAACCTGTCACCTGCTTCCTCCACACAGAAAAGCCCCTTGGGGAGGCTTCATGGAGAAGTCCCCGGTGGGCACACAGCCCTCTCCACCCTGGGTCCGTCCCCACTCCGCAGGGCCACTGAGCTGGCCTCTGCCCTGACGGGGACGCTCTTTGCACCTGACAACACTTCACCTGCTCACCTAGATTTTGCTCTTCCTGTCCTGCTGCCTTCCTCAGCGGGGCACAGAGGGGGACGCCCCTGGTCCCGAATGAAACAGGGGGTTAAATGGCCCAGCCGAGGCTCTCGTACCCAAATCCCATCACATGTGCACACACATGCACGCACACACCCACCGTTTGAGCACCCGCCAGGAACTGGGCTAGAGCTTGGCCATGCCTTGCAGAGATCCCAGCCTCTGAGATGGAGCCAGCAGCCCATTTCCAAGGGGTGACGCTAACCAGGAGATGGTGAGAAACCCACTAGGGATGGAGCAACGTCCGTGCCAACTCCCCATCTCCCGGCAACCGCCGAGCATCCGGCACAAACAGCCACGCAGGATTCTTCCATAAATCCCGTTCAACAAGCTCTTAACAATGAAATACCCTGCTATTAGCCGAGACAACCACTTACTCAAAACAAATACTAGTCTCGAGTTTAGCTAACGCACAATCCCCTATGATCATCGGTTCCTGGCCTGGGCACTTCAATCTCTCTATTTATGAAACAATAATGGAATTCTATTTAACGGCGTGGCGCCGGAGTTCACTGCCTCTGATGAGCTTGCATTCCAACTTTGCCCCCGGCGATCGGCTCCTTCCTATTACCGCCTTGCCTTGCTTCACAGATGGATGAATCACCGCTCAGATAGCAATACAACCTTTACCCACGTATTATTATCAAAACCAGTGTCCATGGCGATTTTCAAAGGTTTCATTCCGACACAGCGGATGGGCTTGGGATGGAGACGCAAATGTGGGTCCTGGTTACCATAATTCCGTCCCCCGCAATCCTGCCGGTGTGACACTGCATTTCTCAGGGGGACAGAGAACTATCCAGGCCACCTGGCATCTGGCGGGCTTTGCGGAGGCCCCTCCCTCCCAGACAAGACCCTCCCCTTCTCCTCTGGTGACTGTTCAAGAGTGTAGGGTGTTTGTTCAAATGCCTGTGAGCCCCGGCCACATGTCAGGCCTGAGGATGGGATATGGGGTCAGTAGGTTCCTGCCTCATTCTTGTGGCTCAAACAGTTCTTGTGCAACACTCAACATCGGCATATCCCCTGTCCTGGTAATTAGCTGTGGATAGACAGTCAAAACGAGCCAAAGTCCAAGTTCATGAGACAGACAACCCCGTTTGGGGCAATTCCAGCAAGATGAGCAGGAAAGCCTCAATGTCTCCCCTGCAGAGCTCACCACACCTCTCAGCTGCTGGGGACCCACCAAGGCCATTTCGAACGTACTCTAGGGGATCGAATTTTCCATTGCCTGGCTGTGGGGTTGGACCCTCCCTTCTCCAACGTGTTGGTAGAGGGTGTTCAGCCTGGGCCCCATCTCTGCCTTTGCACCACCCTCCGAGTCCTGTCTCCTGGGCACACCCCAGCCCAGAGGGAGCCTGCAGCGCTCCCCTGGAATCTGCTTCGTCCTTCCTTTGGGGGGGAGGGCGGGCATAATATTTTTCCTTTCCTCTCCCCTTCCTGACACCCCAACTTCTTATCTGCCACCAGACAGTGCGGTCAAGGGCGAAGGTTACGAGTGTGCTACTTGCCAAGAGAGCTCTTGTCAACAGGCGGGGCGGCAGAGAGGGGCCAGCACCGCTCACTCAAGTGCTGTTTATCTCTTCGTGCTCTCGGTCTCTCCGTGGGTGGGGCCACGGCGGGCCAGGGCGGAGGATCAAAGGCTCCCTGGACAGGGCCGGACGCTACTTTGATTCACAGGGGCTAAAAATGAACAGGTTTGGGAAGGCCGTGCACCCTCCCTGCTGCGTTATCACCTTCTCGCTCCCTCGCATCTGGCTTCGGCCTGTAATAATTCGAGTGTTGAGTAACAGGCTTGAGGCTCGGCCACGGAAGATTCCTTCTGGTGATGCCATTGGACAAAACAACTCAACATGTTTTCCCCTCAATAAATTCATCACGTACGGAAGGTCATTAGCACGACCTTGAAAGGCAAGCATCTTGCCAAGGCCTCCCTGGCCCCTCAAACAGCCTTTCTGAAATGATCGTGCGCCTTCCCGCTGGGCGGTCTATGTCCAGCTCCGGCGGGAGGCAGGGGGCATCTTGGAGGGCCCAGGCCGTGCGGGAGTCCGCGTAGGAGGTCCTGTGGGAATGTGCCCCGGGGTGCGACAGACAAGCCCAGGACGAGTGCCTGGACCTTCCCGGGGGCCCGCCCCCAGCAATGGGGGGGTCTCTGTTTCCTTCCCGTGGTTCCCACGGAGAAGATGCTTGGAGAACAGCAGTGGGGCCCAGACTTGTCCTCTGTCAGGCTCAGCTGTAGGACTCCATCCGAATGGACTAGAGCAGTGACCACAGCCCGGGAGCTCTACCCGGAAGGTCTGGGCTGGACCCTGAGAATCTGCATTTCTCACGAGCTCCCAGGCGATGCTGAGACTGACTACCTTTGTCCATCACATGCATGACACTTATCTGGTGCTTTTAGCATTTAGAACTTATATAAAACAGGTGCTGCTTCCATCAACAGGCCACGGGTTGGGGAGGCCTGTACATGAGGCACCGTGGAGGCTCCAGGCCCAGGAGGCCTGTGGACCCCGGGGCTGGCCCTCAGCTCTTCCGGCTGCTGGGATAACAACAAAAATGTTTACTGAACATCCTACAAGGTCAGGTGCCTTCTGGGCTAGGTCCTGACTCCTGACTCCTAATTCTCGGAAAGCCGCATCTCTGCCTGTACCACTAGGGCCCCGGGACCCCGCAGCTCCTGAGCCTCCCGGGTGTTCCTCCTGCGCACTTCCCTGGTGCTGAGGACAACACAGTCTCTCCCAGGCCCTTCAGTCAGGCGGCTGGCTGCCCTCTCACACCGTAGGACAGTTAATAAGGCCCCGATGAATGATGGGGATGGATTTCTGCACCACTAATTTCCGTAACTATCGCTCTTTGAAAGACAGCTCGGGTGCCCGGCGCTCCTGGCTCTTCCCAGACAGAGCTGTATTATGTGGCCAAGTTCAGGGCGCATATCCCATTTCACGGATCGAATAGGGCCTGCCTTGGAAAATTTTGCAATATTTTGCGATCCGCGGCACCCGTCTTGAGTTTCTTCCTCTGCCTTGAGGCCTCCTGGAGCCCCCTCTTCCCCGGCAAAGGGGATGGTGCCCTTCAGCCAACACTCAGCAGGCTTGGGCCCAGTGGCTTGTTGGTGGGGGGAGCAGCACTCAGGAAAGGGGTGGGAGCCACACACCTGCTTAAGCCATGGTTGCCCCGGCGCTGTCCCGAGCATGTCCCTCTGTCCGCATCATGGGACGAGCTGGCCAGACTCAGCTGGGTTTGGGCTCAGAAGTGGTGTGAAGAGCAGGAGGGAGAGACCCCTTGAGCACCTTTGGGGTTGCTCCGGTCTGGCTATCTGTGTCCCACCCCGTCTGTGGGGCTCGAGGAAGCTCCGTCCCTGTGTGCCTTGGTCTCCACATTGGTGCAGTGGGGATGCTGAGACGCCCTCCGTCTCCAGGCCGTGGGAAGGTGGAAGGAGCTGACACTTCAGGAAGCTCAGAGCCAAGCTGGGCCACCGGGCATGACCTGTTATTTGCTTCCATTTTCTACCGCCAGATGCTGGGACCTGCCCTCTTAGGGAGCCCTGCACAGGACCCCAGCGCCCTGGTCAGTATTCTCAGGATGCTGACCGTGGGCCGGCTTGCGGATGCCAGGACAGGCTTCCCTGGCTCCAACTCCCAGCCGGGTGCGGCGTGGGCCCCAGCGTGGGGCAAGAAGGCAGGTCGAGTCCAGGAAGCGCCCGACAGGGGGACAGAGGTCCAGGCCGCATGTAGGGAAATGCGCTGTGACACACAGCCCCTGCACAGCGCTTGTGTGGCCAGGAACAGTCGTTAGCCACCTTAACTGCCACGTGGTAGCTGCCTCCCACGAGGCCCCAGAGCTACGTGGCTGAGCCGGATCTCCTGCGGGGTCCGTCATCACGGCCGGGCCCTCAGACTGTGGCGGTACCAGGACTCCCCAGGGGCTCGTGTGCACCTGCAGATCCCCTGCCCCAACCCCATACACACAGCGTGTGGCACGTTCAGCGCGTACCCCTGGGTCCTGCGGCAAGGGGCCTGGGACCACACTCCCCCTAGAGTCCTCCCCATCTGATGATCCCCAGTTCACGTGCCTTTCCCGGGACCACACAGGCAGCCTCCCCTCCCCTTTGGGGGTTCTTCCACTCAAGGCCTGTGGCGCGTGCCCAGAGCATGAGGAAGCTCCAGCCCCCTCCGCTGCAGGGACGGGGGTCACCGGCCAGGGACGGATGGTGTCCAGGCAGCGGGCCAGCTGCACACCCTGCCTCAAGGCCCGTAAGGAGGTGGCCCAGGGATCGCATGCCGCTCTTCCCCGTCAGGCCCTCCCCACTTTGGGAATTCCGAAGCCTCCAAAACCCCCCAGTGCCCTGGCCAAATGCAGGGAGAGAACATCTGGCTTTTCTCCGATGGCGTCGGTGGAGGAGGGGTGTCCAGGAGCCTGCCCCCTGCCACAGGACGTGTGCCGGGGGCAGGGAGGCGGGAAGGCAGACCGTGCTCCAAGCTGGGGTGTCTCTCACCTGCACCGTGAAGGCTCCCGGGTTAAACTCCTTGCAGCACAAACAGCAGCAGGATGCAGGGGTGGAGGTGGAGGGCAGCACTGTCCTACCACCGCCCCTGCCCCGTTCTGGCTGAACGGGGGACCGGCATGCTCACCTTGATGGGTGTCACCTCGATTTTTCCCAGTGAAGATCCTGGGGGCCCCAAAGGGTGGGCTTTCCCTGCCAGCAGGGCTAGAAGAGTCTGGAGGATGCTTTCTTCTGGAAGCCGGCAAGGTGAAGAGCAGAAGAAAGAGCAGAAAGGGGGTCCCGGCTGTGCCCTGGCCCTGAGCCAGTGCCTCACGCCACAGAGGACATCTGGGGCCTGCCCAGAGCTGACCTCCGGGTCTCTGCTTCCCTGCCCAAGCACGGGGCTGGGTGTGAGGGTCACAGGTCAGCACTCAGCACCAAGGCCCTGAAATGCTGGGAAGTTTGTCTCATTCTCCTCGAGGCTGGGACGGACTGGTTCCTCGGGGACACAGGTTGTCGGGGCCCCAGACTGGATACCCAAGGTCTTCGGGGCAGCCCCTCTGGCTGAGAAGCTTTGCCCCCTCGTTTCATGGCTTGCATGGCCCTGAGCAGACCAGCGTCGAGTTCCAGCTCTTTACCCCTGACAGCATGTGAGCGGGCAGGCCCCTTGCCCCTCCGTGCCTCTGTTTCCCTCTTTGGAGAAAGGCCCTGAGAGAGCCAAGTGTGCAGCACACAGAAGCCTGTGGATTTGGGAGCAGGTCAGGCAGCCGTACCTGCATTGCTGGCGTGCTCTCGAGACCCCAGGCCCCTGCGGGGGGTGCAACGCTCAGAACCCTCAGCCGGGGCCCTGCTCACTGCCCCTTGGGATGGTCCAGCAGGCCCTGCTCTCTCTTCCCAGGCACAGGAGAGGCCTTCGTCCTCCTCGAGAACCCAGAGGGCTCCGCTGGACAGGGCGGGCGGGGAAGCCCCCGGGAGGACGGGGGCGCAGCCGGGGCTGACCTTCAGGGAGGCTCGCAGTCGCCTGCCTGTTTCTCCTCCATTGGGGACACTGTGGGGCCCGCGGGCGGGGTGGGCTTGCTCGCCTGCAGGCTGAACCGCAGCTGTGCCCCCGTCCCCGAATCCACAAACGCTGCGCCTTTATCAACAGGTGCTTTCCATTCCTCACTGGACTTCGGATATTTGGGGGTCTGTATCAGCTTGATTCAGTGCCTGGGACCACTTGGAGGGGGTATTCCCGGCAGGGAGCCCGGTGAGTGCTCCAGGGCCCACAGACAGCGGGGAGAGCAGGCTGGCGGGAAGAGGGCCTGGGGAATGCTGACTTCATTGCTTCAAAACTCCTGTAATTGACTTTTTTTAAAAAATGACATTAGCATTTAAATAGTCCCATCGTTATGAGGGTGAAGGTTCACTGGAATATGATCAATTTATTGAGCTCTTCAAATGTTCTTTTGATATTTATTTTTTGTTGTCTTCCGCCGCAGGGGCTCTCAGCCCGGCTCTCTGATTAGGCTCCTTGGTCCTCACAGAGACGCCCGCCTGGCCACCCGCGGCGGGGCCTCAGCCTCTTCCTGGAGGAAGCACACCTGCCCGTGGGTGCTGTGGGCAGGCACCCATCCCCCGTGCCCGTGCGGCACCCCACCGTCCCCTGAGCAGGTGCCCGCTGCCCCGGGGAGCCCTGACCACAGTCGACGCAGACCCTGGGCTGTGGGTGGAGGACAGGGCCCGGGCATGCGCGTCAGTCCCACCCCGGGGGCTGCAGACCTGCCTGCGCCCAGGACCAGCACCAGAACGGGGAGAAACTTCCGTCTGAGCTTTGCGAGCAAGGATAAGACACCAGCTGCAGTGGGGTCGCGTTGCAGCCTGAGAACATTTTACAGAATTACAGGGATCGGGTGAAAATGTAAGATGGCCTAAAAGAGCCTGTGGAACAATGGGATGCAGGCAGGAGGGTGAGCTGCTTTCCCAGTGACACCCGGACAGATAATAAGAACGTCCAGGTGGCCAACGGGAGGGGAGAGGCGCTTGCCCTCTGTGGGGCTGGGGCAGAGGGATTGGGTGCCCCCAGCCAGACTTGGCTTGACGGCTGTGGTTCACACTTCCCACATCCGCCTGGGCCCCCAAGTGTGCCCAGCGGGCTCTGAAAACCTCACCAAGGGCTGGGGGGCAGAGGCTCCCGCTGGAGCTGGGGCCACAGAGGGCCAGCTTGCCTCCGTCCTAGGCTGTCCCAGGCAGCCTGGAACACGCTGGGCCTTCAGCTCTGCGCACAAGGACTCTGCTGGCCAGAGGGACAGGCCGGCATCCGCCTCCCACAGCTCACCAGCTACCCCTGAGCACATCACGCTGGGGCTCACAGCTGAGGAAAGGGCCAGAGTGGCAAGATTCATGTGCCCCCCAGGCAACTGAGCCTAGAAGCGTCCGTCTCAGCCGTGCACTGGACTGCACGCGCCAGGCTCTAGCTCTGGTCCTTCCCTGCTTTGCCCCTGGCCTGGCCAGGTCACTTTGCATTTCTGTGGCTCTGTTGTGCAGGCCCGGGCGTGCTCTCCTAAGTTCCCTAGATGAAAGGCCTTTTTGAGAAGCCAGAGACCCAACTGCCCAGGGTTGCAACCCTCTCTCCCCGGCCCAGGATGAACCATCTGATTTCCCATCATAAGGTTATTCATTCTGTCTCCAGACCCTCTGTGTATATGGAGACCACAGCCCCAGGGTGGGGTGTCAGGGCAAAGGGCTCTCCATGGGACCCACACTGTGCACAGAATGAGGCTCTCGTCCCGACTGCCGGACACCAGATGGGGAAAGGGACCTACTCACCCACCAAGTGTGGGACGACACACACTACCTTTGGGAGTCCCCAAAGACCTTCCAGGGCGCACTGGGGGGCGTTCTCTCAGGCTGGGTCACGGCCCTCCCTCCCCCCACACACCGCCGCGGTTGGGCCCTCCGTCAATTGATTCTTGAGCGCAGGACTCATGAAATCCTAGCCAACGACGCTGAGCCCACGTGCCTTGGAAATGCCTCCAGCGCTGTTTGCAATCTAAACAGTTGGGTTGTGTGGGGACACAGTATCGTGAGCCCAGGGCCTCGTTCTGGTCTGGCCCAGAGGTCAGCATGGTCCCCACGTTTCAAAGGAGGTCCGGGCTGCTCAGAGACAACCCACAACTGTGGAACTTGCCTAATAACATCCTCAGACGTTGGAAGGTCTCCCGAGATCCTCTCTCCAGAACGCGATCTAGAACTTCAGGGAAGGTGATCTTCCGTCCCCTCAGCCCCCACCGGCTTGTCCCTCCTGCTGGGTCTTGCCGGTGAAGGACCTCCGTGCTCCCCACCCCTCGGGAACGGGATCTCCCTTCTGGGAGCCCCGGGGAACCCAGCGCTGCCCACACAGCTTGTCTGCCCGGCGAGACCCAGGCGGAGGGCTGGCAACCACTTGTCAGGTCAGGAAAGCCAGACGGACACTCGAGGGCATAACTGTCCCCGCAGCAAGTCACTGGAAGGATAAACAAATTACTGCAGAAGAAGAGAAAAAATATCACGCATCTGCCCCCAGGTGGAAAACTGACGCTTTAGACACCAAGAAACACACACAAAAAAACCCAAAAGCACCCCCCATAAAGCATTTAAAGATGCTTATTAAATCTGATGTTTGAATACACACAGCAGTTTTGAACCTGGGGAGGAAAAGCTTTCTCCCAAAGCGAAGAAAGACCGTGAAGACAGAGCTTTCGCAGCCCTGCCTGCCAGATGCCTGGGAAGCTCTGGTGCCCGTCCGCTCTGCCCTGGCCAGCCCCCGGCCACCACCGGAAGAGCCCCGAGGACCCCCTGCCCTGCTCTCGACGCCACAAGGGAGAGCTGGCCCCAGGAAGGCATGCCCCCACTCTGTTTCTGGAGCTTTCTGGAATGCTTTTGCTCTGGACAGAATGCCAGACCACTGGGAAACAAACTCATCATTTTGGCCATATCTTTGATTGCTTTTCTATGAACACCGACTCAACAGGAGACTGTCCATTCCCCCCACCACCACCACCGAGCCCCCTCCCCAGGTACGCAGTGCCGCTTAAATGCTTTAAAACTGCTCACGCTTCAAGAACCACACGGTTTATATTAAGTCAGACGGGAGCTGGAAAGGCTTGACTCTATTTTAAAGGTTCCCAAAAGGCAGATAATGTCTGGGGAACCCGGGGCGTTTGATGTTGGTTTGCAAGGGCTTTCCGGCTCCGGGGGTGCTCTGGAGGAAAGACGGGTCCCCCAAGCAGGCGATAGAGGGCGCCTTTGCCCCAGCCTCCGGGCAGCCTGGTGGCAGCCCCTGCCCAGGCCCGGACCGCAGGACGCGAACTGACCAGCAGCTGGGGTCCCTCCAGGCTGCTGGCCACCTGCCACACGGATCCAGCCCTCAACCACCAGCCGGGCCCCCGAGCTTTGTGTCTCGAGATGCTCCTGCATCTACCAAGCGGGAGCCGGGGTCCCATCCCCCCAGAGCTTGAGGTGCACATCTCCCTTGTCCCACCGGGTCTCCTGCAGACAATTGGATGATGGCCTTCCACATTCAGGGCTTTCCTGGAAGGTTCTGGAGGAAATAGGTGGGCGACATGCTCGTGCTTCTCCCTCAGGACAGCGAGGCTGCCTGGCCTCACGGCATCCTGCCAGGACCCTCTGCTACCCCGCCCTCTGTCCGAGGGTGTCTGCCCAGGACTTCAGGGCCCCTCGCTTGAAAGGCAATGCCCTGCCACTGGGCCAGAGTCCTCCAAAATACAGCGTCGGGAGAAACTGAAGAAAACAAAACCCATACGCGCCGGCGGCCTGGTCTCACGGAGCTCTGCTGGTTGTCCGAAGGGGAGCTCTCCAGAGCCCTTGGCTGCGCCCACGGGAAGGAGACAATATTGAGGGAAATGCAGGAGAGAAAGGGAAGTGAGAGCTGCTGGAACCTCCCCGTTCTGATGGCCACGCTCTCCTGGGCCTGCGGGGGAAGGCTCCCTCGGTCCCCGAGCACCCAGCCCTGCGGCCTCCACCCCCGACCTGCTTCAGGGGAGAACATGGGCCCCTCCCTAGGAAGGGGATAAGCCCAGGTTTACCGAGGATGACACACACAGCGATGAAATGGGGAGGGCCAACACCAATGATCAAGCGGACCGGCTCCAGATGCACACCGGCCTGCTTGCTTTTTCTGTACATGTTTTCCAAGACTGGGGTCCAGGGGGACCTGGGTGGCCTTAGCCATTACCAAGCTTCTGGGCTACTCAGCCCGAAGGCTCCTCTGCCCTAGCAGAAGGTGGCCTTCCTCACCGCGGGTTGACTCTTGAGCCGCCTGCGTGCGGGAGGGCCACTGAGACCCTCAGCCTAGAGGTTGCAGTGGGGCAGGTGGAAGAAGGGGCTTCTCAGACCAGAGGCCCCTGGCAGAGAGGCCTCGCTTCCAAGATACCCCAGGGCCCACACTGCTGGGGTGGCCAGGCAGCGGCCCCCGTGCCAGAGGAGGGGGCAAGGTCTCTGGGTCAAGGACGAGTGGCAGCTGAGCCTGGAGCCGGGAGAACTCCGCCTGGCTCACAGACAGCTCGCGGGCTGACCCAGCCAGCCTGCGTTGCCAGGGTGAGCGCCAGAGCCTGGCACTCACCGACCTCTCCACGGAGATGTCTGCGTGCCAAAGCCAGCCCCAAGCACATTCCTCTTCTAGAACATTCTGAGAACTCGCGAATCAGGCCTGTTTATAGGTAGGCAGGTGGAGCCAAGTTGGATGCCAGTTTCAGATGCTTTTCATTTGCAAGTCCAAAGGGGTTTCCTTGGTAAACCTGGGGGCTGGCGGCTGGACCCCGGGGGTGGATCCAGGACCGGGGCAGAATGCAGGGTTGACGGAGTGCACGAGAGGACCCCTCGGGCTTAAGCAGGGCTCTTGGGCTGCCTCTCATGGGCTATGGTCCCACAGAAGGCATAACCCCGTGGGAAGCCCAGACCTGCATCCCATGGGGCCTTTGGGACCACCGGAAAACGTTCTGCTGCAGAATCTGCTCCAGGAGCACCTTCCCGAGGCGTCTGTCCCATCGTCCTCCTAGCTCCAACCTCCATTCAGAAATACCCGCCGAACACCTACTATGTGCCGAGCTGCTCTGGGGGCCAAGAATCCGTGCGAGAGACAGGTCTTGCCATCACGGGGCCCACATCAGGATCGCTAGGCCCTCGGGGGTCCCCACGCTTGCCCACCTACCCCAGGGCTCATGGCCAATGGCTGCAGCCCGAGATACCACCGTCTACACCAGCCGGTCCTTCCTCCTGGGGGACCATGCCCATAGGCGTGTCCTCTGGGGCAGGCGGCGGGGAGACAGCAGCCCCGAAGAGCAAGACGCGCAGCGAAGGAACATCTAGGCTCCTTGCAGCATCATCCCGGATGCGCAGATTCGCCGATGCGCGAGGACTCCCGCCCCCGCCAGCTGGTGCCCTGGGCTCTCCCATGGCATCTCAATCCACCTGCACGGTGGTCGCGGGGCTGACGGGCATCGTAGCCACTCAAAGATGAGGCCAGGGACCTGCGCAGACGAGGCTGCCCAGAGTGAAAGTGGCTGCGACCACACAGCCCGCCCAGAGCCAGCCTCCCTGCTCTGCTCTCTGAGGCCCGGGGGCCCCAGAGCCTGACTTGGGAGGAAAGCACCCAGGGGGCTGCAATCCAAGCCTTCGGGTGTCCTCGCTGTTTCTGAGCGGCCTCCCAGACCCCGTCTGCGTCCCTGAGCAGATTCGCCCTCACTCCCTGCCTGCCGAAGGGACCTGGCCCTGACTTACTGTGGCCCCGCGTCCCACCTACCCAGGAATGGGTCTTGCCCAATGGTCCCTTTTATTGGTATGTTTTTTTTCCAAAGCTAAATACCTCTTTTCAGACCTCAGAGAAGTTTCAGTGGGAGATACTGTGTTTCTTGAAGCCATGGCCCTTGGTGGAAGCCGGGGTGACACTTGGGGCTCTCCCAGCATCCTCGACACACGCAGATGATGGGAGCCCAAGGTCCTAAGGGGGACACTCCCCGATGTGGGGCTGGAAGCTGCAGAAAACCACGACCTCCCCCCTCTGCGAGTGAAAGACAGGCCTGGAGCAGAGAACATCCCACAAGGCCAGACCCCCATTCGGGGAGAGGTGGGGACAGGGAGCCTCAGTGTGCAGAGCGAGAGCTCGGGAGAGCGTCACCGGTCCAACCAGCTACACCCTCCCCACGACCACCACGCAGAAGCTACAAGGCAAGACCCCAGGGCAACAGCCCCTGCGAGGGGGGCGTCCATGCTGTGGCGGTGGGTGTGACCATGCAAAACTCACACATGCACCGCCGGCGAACATACATGTGCACAGGCCGGGCCCCCGGACGGCGCCCTCGCGGGGTCTGTTTCTGCCCCTGGAGCCTGCGTGCGTACCTTAAGCAGCAGCGGAGGAAACGCGTGATCGGACTTTCTCATTTAAGCCCCCCTGATGGTTTCACGAAGAACACACATTATTATCATGAGTGGAAGACAACCAGTGTTTCTTTTAGGAGCCTTGGGATTCCAGGGGGGTCTGTCCTCACCCGGCTCATGCTCTCCTGGTGGCCGGCGGGCAGGGGGCCACCTGCCGATTCTGCCTTGGCTGGCCTTCTGGGTGACACCACTCCAGGACATGCTGGGCTTCCCTGGCGCCTCCCCTGGCGGCTCCCACGCCGGACCTTAGCGCCGGGCTGTACGTGGGCCTCTGGGTGGGCTCCCATCCGTGGGGACCTGGGCAGAAGCCCCCTGGGTCCCCTCCTCCCTTCCTGTCCCTGCCTCCTTCCCTCTGCGGCCCCTCTCTCCGCTCTGGACCCCCGGGGGGACCCATCCTCCTCAGCCCCCCAGTCGGAGTGTGCGGCTCGGGGGGCTCCTGGGCTCCAGGGAGGCGGCGCCTCCCCTGCTGTCTCTCTCCCTGGGCCGGAACGGCTCCGACGCTGTCTCGGAAGTTCTCACTCCTGCCCCTGTCGCTGTCCCTCCAGCTGGCTGGGTGGGAGACAGCCCTGAACAAGAGGTCAGGCCAGTGTAGCGGGAGGCCAGCCCGGTGGCTGGTCATGTGCGGCTGCTGCTGGGCAGGTCAGCTCCTGCGGGCGAGGTCCTCCGAGTGCTGGGTACCCCACTCCCATCTTTAAGGATCTGAAATGAACTCACTCTCCCCCAGATCCAGCTGGGTCCTGGGCCCGGCCGCGGGCAGCATCTCCTTGCTCTGTTTGCCCTGCATCTGCCCAGTGAGGGCCGTGCCCTGCCCTTGGGCCAGTGGGGGCCCTGCCTCACTCTGCTGAGACTCCCCCGGCCCTTCTGGGCAGTTGGGCAGGGCTGCGGGCCCCGATCCTCTGCCCTTTGGTAAGAGGAGGTCCCACGGCACAGCCAGCGCTCCAGGGACCTGGGCCTGCTCAGGCGGCCGTTGCACGAGGCTTCCACACCCACTTTCTTTGCAAAGGCCACACGGAGAGATGGCGGAGCAGGCCGGCCGCTGGGGGCCTGCCCGTGTGAGAGGGCAGCGGTGACCAACAGCACACCGTGTGCTTGGTGCTCTGGAGGACGGGTGTGCACGCGGCGTCTCTCCAACACCCGCTGCAGCTCCATGTGCCGGGGCAGGAAGAACTGGGGATCTGAGCAGTGACTGCGCAGGGGCTTCAGGGGGCCTGGCTGCAGTGAGGGGGGGACGCCGGGCGGCTGTGCTCTGTTACACCGGCATTTCTCCTCTGCGTCTCTTTTCTCAGCCCAGCAGAGGTTTTCGGAGTTCTCACGCATCCCCTGAAATGCGCTGTCAGACAATCCCTCCGCACCTATGCCGTTGGGAAAGCTCTCGGATGGTCAGTTTTCAATAGGTCGAGGAGGATTCAGACCTCAAGCACACGGGGCCTGGCGTGGAGATGCCCCAGGCACCACACACTCCTCAGCTGGTCCACTGCACCTCCGGGCTCGCTGGGGTGCCCAGGGGCCACCGAGGTCTGAGGGCTGGTGCTTCACTGCCAGTGTAGGGGAGGCCTGACGGATGCTGCATTTGCTGACCAGCGGGTTTTACCTGGCAGCCGGCCCCATGGGCGGGGCCAGGCCATTCCTGGGAAAGGATGTCATGGGACACAACCCACGGGAGGAACTGGGGTGTCTGGGGAGACCCTATGAGGCCTCAGGCAGGGTGGGTTGAGAACCGGTGAGCCCCAGGAGAGTGGGCGCCTGGATGGGGGGGGTGCCCTGATGACCAGGGGAGCCTCCGGATGTGAGTTGGCCAAGTGCCCAGACACCTGGTTCCTGTGTCCCCAGACTCTGCGTCCCCAAACTGCTACTCCGGCCACTCTCCTGTTTGGAGGAGAGGGCTCCCCGGCTTGCCAGCATAGCTGCTCACAACCACCTCCCAGAAACAGGGGATTACTGATCTCAGGAGGCATGCACACATGTGCATGCATGTGCGCCTGGGTGTGCGTGAGGGATGTGCAGCAAAATGGGACCCATCTCCTTCCTGGGGCGCCTCAGGGATTCCTTTGGGGCCAGTGCCCCGTGTCACCTAGACCGTGATGTTTGGGACGCAGGTGCCAACCCTGAGCCTGGCCACACCCCCAAGGCCATCAGCAGATTCATATCCTAAACCCATTCTTTTCTCCCCAAGAAGGAAGTGTTGGGCTGGCAGGGGCTCCCCTTCATCTTGCTCTTCGTCTGTGCGCACGCGCCTGGGGAACCGCATCAGGAGATGCCTTCAGAAGTACCCGCTGTGGTGGGCGGGGACCCAGGCAGTCAGCGCTCCTGAGGGTCCACACCGCCTTTCCAGCTGGCGTGCCCGTTGGCCTCGGAGCTGCCTTCCAAGGCGTGTCAGTGCACCCGTGGGGAAAGGGTAGCCCGTGGCACTTGGTGACACCCACAGGTGGCTTGTGGCCTGGGGGCCGGAGCGCCCTCCCGGCCTCCCGGCGGGTCTGACGGCTTGCAGACACATCCACTTGCCCCGCACCACCGCAGTGGGCCCCTCCTGCAGCCTGGTCCCAGCCTGGTTCCTGTCTGTCTGCTGGTCATGGTGCACAGTGACCACAGAGCAGGTGACAAATGGCTGGTGTCAAGTCCTGTCGAGCCAACGGGGTCCTGAGGGAAATGGGAGAGGCTCTCAAAACGGCTTTATTACCAACCTGTGGCCGCAGAGATGATCAATCAAACTCATCGGTGATGGCAAACACCGGGAGACAAGAGGCAGACGCCAGCCCCAGGGGCCGAGGGTCAGGGACGGGGACGGGGGCGTCCGGGAGAGGACAGCACATTCAATGCTGAACTTGACTGTGGTCCAGGCCCCGATGGTGTGCAGGCTCTTCCGCCATGGCTGAGGCTGGTCTCAGGGGCCTGGGTGAAGCCCCCCGGGGACCGGAAGAGCCAGACAGGCTGGGCGGAGGGCCGTGTGTGCAGGGGGCTGCTTCCTTCGCCAGAGAGAAATGAAAGCCTGGGATCTTTCAGCAAACGGGGACTCCGTCTGCCACGGCTTTGTCTGCAGGCCGGAGCGGGCGGCGGGGAAGGGAGCTGGCTCAGCGGAGGCGGCCGGCAGCTTCTCTGGGACCGGAGCCCCGACTTTCCCGGAGGCCAGGGACTGGAGACGGTTCCCTGCTCGCGCTGTCCAGGGCAGGATGAATCAGACCTTTCTTGGGGAAGTGCCTCCCGCACAAGGACGTTTTAGTCAGACATAATTGCAAGGAAAAATAAACCTGCCTTAACAGAAAACAGCTTTCCAGTTGTTTTTTCCCGGCCTTGAAGCCCTTTCAACTCCAGGTTTTGGCAAGTCGTGCCTGTGGTAATTGTCAACACGGTGCTGCGCCCAGAGACCAAAGCCAGCGGAACGGAAGTGGCACCCGCAGCGCGAGAGGGACCCGGGACAGGGCCCTGCAGGCATGCGGACGCGCTCGTGTGCGCACACACCCTCCACGGGCGCGCCGGCCCACCACAAGCAGGAGGGATCTTGGTCTTGGCCGCGGTGCAGATGGCTCGGCAGCACCTTGGAGGCTCTGAGCCCCAAGCACGGGAGAGGCGGGCCTCACGGGGAGTGGCCGGAAACTGGGCCCCGCCGCAGGGGATCTCCTGGTTTGGGGCAACCCCCTCCCACCGTCTGGGCTCCGCCTCCCGATTCTCCTGTCGCCCCCGGAGAAAGGTCACCCAGAGTGCCGGGAAGGCCCCGGGCAACCCTGGCAGCATCCTTTCCCCAGGGGACCAACGGCCTTCTCAATGGCGCTGCCACGTGGGCATGCCAGCACCCGCACTGGGTCCACCAGCTGTGCCCCAAACTGTCCCCCGAAAGAGGGTCCCTGCCTGGAGCAGAACCAGGTGATGGGGCCCACGCGGTCACAATCGCGCCTGCCGGTCTGTAACTGCCCCCCCTGGACAGGTCCAGCCAGACACACCTCCTCCTCTCTCGGACTCTGTCTTTCTTCCGGTGACTGGCCACGGGGGCCGGAGGACGGGGCGCCCCCCACTTTGTCATCGCCGACGTCCTGTTGTTCATTTGCGGGAACCTGTTACAAGGCCTGTCGAGCCCACGGCTGACAGGCTGATGTTACTCACTTGGCTGGGTTCTGGAAGACTCGGGCTCATTTGCCAGGCAAAATTAATGAGAAAAGAAAGACGTAAACGAGATAGTAATTTATGACTTCCACTGGGCCACTCTCCCTGCTCCCCACGCATGGCGGCGCATTTCGTTTGAAATAACGCTCCTCCCGCGGCGGAGGACGGGGCCAGGCCGCCGAGCTGCTGCCCCCGCCCCGGGCCCCCAGCCAGGACGTGTAGGTCCCGCTTTGCCATCCGCACGAGGCGAGCCCTCGGGGTCCCCAGCACTCGGAGCACCGGTTTCCAGCTCAGTCCGCGAGGAGCAGACCCCACGACCCACGGCGTTCCTGTGTCGTCTGCTCTGTTGGCCCCGCGGCTGGCTTCCCGAGGACCCGGGACCCAGGCCGCGATGAGCCTTTTCCCTCCTGACCCTCACGGCCACCCACCCCCAAAAACACAAAGGAGAAGAATGTAATGGGAACAGCAATGCGGCAGCAAAATAACCCTTTCCTAATGGCTACCGAACTTGCTGAGTGTCAGCTATAGTTACTTTGTGCAGAGAGTCTGTAATAATCACGCAGCTCAGAGACAAGGCCTCTCTCCGGCAGGAGCCAACGTGACAGGGCCTGCAAGGCAGGTGTTACTGTAATTAGCTATTGTTTGACTATCAAAAGTCAGGGCTGATTAAAGCCACTAAGCACAAGTGCACTATTTTATTTCAAAGAATATTATGAACTGCACGCTGGGTCCTTTCAGAGAGGACCGACCTTCCTCAGCCGGCTGAGAGCCCATGCCAGGAGTAATCAAACGCCAAATCTGCATAAACCTTCAGGGTTTAATTCAAGCAGAGACCTTTCATTAGAAATATGTTACTTTATGAAATCTGGTCGCCAGCAAGGGGAGAAAAATGTGACTTCTTAAGAAAAGTGAATGGCACCTCTTTAGTGATTAACCCGAGATTAATGGAGGTCCCCACTGCTCGGTCTAAGTCCATTTTATTGCTAATTCATTTAGGTACCATTTCAGATATGCTTGATGAAAGTTACCTGCCAGGGCATCAGGTTTTGGCAAGCGAGGATAGCCATTACGGTCAAATCCCCAGTACACTTTTTATTAGAGAAGCTTTGAAAAGTGTCTTGTATTAGTCTTTCTTTTCCTTTCTTTTTAAGGGACTTTTTATTTAATGTACTCAATTAGTTAAAGCTTTGGATCCTGATTCATTATTCAGAGACTGATGTGGCTGGCTCACCTTCGGGTCTCTTCCCTCAATCCCCACGCCCACACCCACGCACCCCATATACACACACCTGTGCACACACACTCTGACACACGGCGCCACGGGGAGAATCATGAGAGATGGGAAGGGGTCACCCCCACGCACCACTTCTCCCCCAAAGGTCCCTCCCATGGCCGGGCACCCTTGGTTCTTCCAGGCACCGGGGCTTTGGGGGTGGCAGGGCCTTGGGATGCAGCCCTCCGGCCCCCAGGGGGCCCCTTTGAATGATTCCCAGAAATTAGGGTTTGGGTGGGTGGGAGGCGGGTTAGGACCTGCGGAGCTGTCTCATCACGCCCCCGTCCAGCCCTGGGACTTCTTTCTGTTTCTGGGAGCTTCCTTCCTTCCTTCCTTCCTTCCTTCCTCTCTCTCTTCCTTTCGCTCTTTCTCTTTTTCAGATTGATCTATCCATTTTAGAGAAGGGGGAGGGGCAGAAGGAGAGAGAATCCCAAACTGACTCTGTGCTGAGGTCGATCCCACGACCCTGAGACCATGACCGGCAACTTTCTAAATGCTGTTCCCCACACTATTCCATGTTGCCGGGCCTTTGCACGTTCTGCTCCCTTTTAGGAATGTCCTTCCTCGGACAGTAACTGATTACTACTCTGCCTCTTAGGTCTTGCCAAAGCCTTCTGCAGCACCAAGCTTCTGCAGCCCCTGCCCCACCCCCCTCCCTTGGGTGCTTCTTCTTTGCCCTCCAGCACCTGTGAGCTCCTCCACATCAGCTGACTTTGTGTGAACCTCTAGACCAAATGGCAGGGCCACGTGGGCTACACAGGCCTCGTGGCAGGTGTGGTTAATGAACAAGTGGATGGATGCACGGGTGCGGGAAGACCCTGCCCAACCCTGGACTCAGTCTGGAGGGTAGGGCCCCAAGGCTCTTCCCAGGAAGGCCCATAGTCAACAGAACCCCCAATCCTCCCAGAGGAAACACAGGCATCGGCCCCCCACCACGGCCTCCAGTCTGTGGGGCACTGACTCTGTCCTGCTCAGTCCTCAGCATAAGCCCACAAGGATGACACCACATGGCCCCAGGACCACGGTCTCGTTTGGCAGGCGAGAGGCCCCTCCCATGGCAGAGCATCTGTTTTTCTTCCTGGGTCCCACAGTCCTGCTGTCTCTTCACCCACGTATCTCCCACGGCCACTGCCATTCCTCACCTCGGGGGGCGCAAGGCAGGGAGGCTTGCCCTTGTTTCTGCCCGGGAATGCCAGCCCCCACCCCCATTAAGGCAGCAGCCGAGGGGTCCCAGCTTGGCGCCTTCCAAAGATCCAGGCGTCACACCAGAAGCTTTTAATTCTCCCTTGACGCATGCGCCACCGAGGACAGGCAGCCGATGTGTCTGACTGCAAACCCGCACTGTCGCAGGTGAACCGTGAATGACGCGGGCCACAGGGAGCTGAGCCCCGGGGCATGGCATGAACCTGCTCCGAGCCCAGCACGCTGCCGGAGCCCTGAGCGCTGGACCCGGGATGGGCAGAGCAGCGGGGAGACCCACAGCTTGGGTCGGAGGGGTCGGCCTTCACCTGCACTTGGGGAGCCCCGCTGCTCGTGCGGTGGTGTTCATTGCTCTGCGTCTCAACAAGTGCGAGTGTGAACAGCCCCTGCCCAACGGAGCCCCAACCCCGGCAGGAGGAGCCTGCGCTGCGTGAACCTCTTGTTCCTGCCTCCAGCCCGGCCCGCAGAGCACTTCAGACACAAGATGACAATGGCATCTGGGGCCTGGTAGGATTTGCCCTGAATGAAACTGTCAGCCAGAGTCTTCTGGATTGAAGCACTTCCTGGGCTCTGGCCATCTCCAGAAGCTTCTGGGAGCTTCCAGAACTTGCTGTCCTCCTGCAAGCCACAGGGGCACTGTGCCACAACGTGGGTAGCTCCTGGTCAGACAGCTGTCTCCCCAAAAAAGCAAACCCACAAGCAGGGGTGCCCGCAGAGCTGGGAAGATTTGTCTCGTTACACAGGGGGAGGGGCCAGGGGCCAGGAGAGGATCCGTCAAGCAGTTCCCACCCGCAGGACAGGCAGCTGAGGGTGGCGTGGGAGGTCTGGGTGGATCCAGGGAAGCGGAGGAGAGAAGGGGACACCGGTGCCCTGGGGCTCCTGAGGGCTGGCGGCCATGGGGTCCTCTTGTGCCCCAGGGGCAGAGATGGGCTGACCCCGGCCAAGGTGAAGCCAGAGTTGTCCTTGGCCTGTCCTGCTACCTGGGTCTACCTCCAGCTGACCTTGGGGCACAGCCTGGCCTTGTCCCGGAACCAGAGGTGAGAGGCATAGCCCAGCTTTGTGCAGGCCGAGGCCGGTGTCCCCCGCAGTCTGCAGGCCCGGTCACCAGGCCCTGGGGCAGTTCTGAGCTGAGCCTTCAGTACCTTCTGGGACCAGGCCTGGAGTTGGTCAACAGTGACTTCGGAGTGAATTCTTCACCCCAAACTTCCCTTTGTCACCTTCCTCTGAGGCGAGAGAGCCCTGGGGGCTCCGCCAGGAAGAGAAGGGTCTTCTCTGAGTAACCAGGCAGCCAGAGGGCCTCTCCTGGTCATAAGTGACCCCAGGGACCTGGCTGCGGTCTGCAACAGCTTCTGGAAGGCCGCCCGCCCCGCCCCCGGGGCTCTGTGTCGCTGTTGTGGGGGTGGGCAGCCTCTTCAACTTACTGTTCCTCCCTCGGGTACCCGACAGGAGAGGATTGGCCTTATTAATTCTGACTCCAGACTTCCAGGTCTCCATGTGGGTCTGGGTGTCCCACCACTGCCTGAGAAACTAGGACCGCCTCCTCCCATACCCCGAGCCCTGCCTCCCTGCACCCTCAAGGCAGGTACTAAGGCCAGGCCATCGCCTCCCCAGGCCTGACCGTCAGGGTCCTCCGCCTGCTGCCTTATCTGCTCCATGGTCTGAAGGTCAGCCTTGACCTTTGCAAATCCTAATGGTCATGGCCAGCTTCTCCTTTCCCTTGTGCCTTATCCTAAACCCCCCCGAAACCTATACTGAGGTCTTCTGTTCTCTGCCTTGAAATCGAGACATCAGCAGAGCGGCTGGGCTTGGCCCGTATGGACGGTAGAGCCTGTGAACCATCTCCCTTCCCTTAGAGGCACAGGGGCTGGGCTGGGTGCCCCGGGCCAGGTCATCGCTGACAGCCCTGCACCTCTAACATTCTAAAGCTATTAGGATATCCTAGCAACCTCAGTGGACTCGGGTGGGGGTGGGGCGGGGGGCCCAGCTCAGGGGGCACTGGTGTCCCACACCATTTTCACCTGCTGTTACCAGTGAGGTGAGTGCCCTGGAGGCCATGGTTTCTGCTGAGGACTATGGAGTTTTCTGTTCCTAGAGCTGACCTGGGCTTTCTGTGACCTGCCCGGGGAGCTGGGACCACAGTGTCTGCCCCACCGGGCAGCGCGGACCCCGTGAGCCACATGTCCCCGGAGGGGCCTCCTCACCTCCAAGGCCTGCCCCGCACAGCCCAGACACCCTGTCCTGATAGCCTGTCTGACAGTCACTTGTGAACACACATGTTAATTATCTTGCCACTGCTGTAATTTCTCCCCGTAGTCCATTAATTAAGGGGTCACAGTCTGAGAGCATGTTTACCCAATAAGCCTTATTTTTTAATTATCCTAATTGCTCAGAGACTGACAAAGACTCTGCTCTTCTCCTTCCCTCAGTGGATTAGTGGATGACAAACACACTTGCACATACCCCACCCGATGCTCCCCGAGTGGCCGATTCTGCGTTCACAGCCAGGTCACCTGGCCCTTCCTTGGGGTCAGGTGCTCACAGGTGGCTGGCACTGGGGCTGGTGGGCTTGCACCCAGGGCCTGATCATTGTGCATTCACACATGTGTGCAAATGTGAGCCACAGTTGGTCAGTCTGAAGGCTGGGGGCCCAGGCTAGCTGGAGTGTAGGCACCTGCTTGCTGGATCCTAAGGTTAGGGTGAGTCAGCTCACAGACATGCACATCGTCTGTAAACGTCAGGCAATCCCAGCCCCAGTCTAAGCAGGACCTAAAACTACAGTTCGGCCTCCTTATAGGGATGTTCGCTTCTGGCTTGGCCAAGAACCAGCATCAAGGTCCTTCATGCTGGGTCTCTGCCTTGGTGCCCACTCCCTACTGATGGAGGGGGTGGTGATCTGCTCTACCAGTTTGCAGTAGGAACAGAAGCTTGGGTCCCCCAGGGGCCAGTGGGGGCCAACCTTTTGGACAATCTGTGAAGCCCATTCTTGTTTTTGAGCAACTCTGAGTCAAAAGAGCACAGACACCTGGGGAGGTGATATCGAGTGGCTGCCAGGGGGAAGAGGCTGATGGGGAAGAGTCTGAAAGGGGGAGAACTATCTGCTGGGGAGAACAGGCTGCCAGGGGGAACAGGCTGATGGGAAGAACAGTCTGATGGGGGAACAGTCTGACGGGGAGAACAGTCTGATGGGAGAACAGTCTGATGGGGGAACAGTCTTAAGGGGGAACAGTCTGACAGGGAGAACAGTCTGAAGGGGGAACAGTCTGATGCGGGAACAGTCTGATGGGGAGAACAGGCTGACGGGGAAGAGTCTGATGAGGGAACGGTCTGAAGGGGGGAAAGTCTGATGGGGGAACACTCTGACAGGGGTAACAGTCTGACGGGGGAATGGTCTGATGGGGGAACGGTCTGATGCAGGAATGGTCTGATGGGGGAAAGTCTGATGGGGGAACAGTCTGACAGGTTAACAGTCTGATGGGGGGACGGTCTGACAGGGGAATGGTCTGATGGGGGAACAGTCTGAAGGGGGAACAGTCTGATGGGGGAACAGTCTGAAGGAGGGAACAGTCTGAAGGGGGAACAGTCTGGAGGGAGAAATGGTCTGACAGGGGAACAGCCTGATGGGGGAACAGTCTGAAGGGGGAACAGTCTGACAGGGGAACAGTCTAATGGGGGAACAGTCTGATGGGGGAACAGTCTGGAGGGGGAACAGTCTGGAGGGGGAACAGTCTGATGGGGGAACAGTCTGATGGGGGAACAGTCTGAAGGGGGGAACAGTCTGATGGGGGAACAGTCTGAAGGGGGAACAGTCTGGAGGGGGAAACGGTCTGACGGGAACAGTCTGATGGGGGAACAGTCTGAAGGGGGAACAGTCTGATGGGGGAATAGTCTGATGGGGGAACAGTCTGATGGGGAAATAGTCTGATGGGGGAACAGTCTGAAGGGGTAACAGTCTGACGGGGGAACAATCTGATGGGGGAATAGTCTGATGGGGGAACAGTCTGATGGGGGAATAGTCTGATGGGGAAATAGTTTGATGGGGGAACAGTCTGACGGGGGAACAGTCTAAGGGGGAACAGTCTGACGGGGGAACAGTCTGACGGGGGAATAGTCTGATGGGGGAACAGTCTGAAGCGGGTATGGTCTGACGAGGGAACGGTCTGAAGGGGGGAAAGTCTGATGGGGGAACATCTGACAGGGGTAACAGTCTGACGGGGGAACGGTCTGACGGGGGAACGGTCTGATGGGGGAAAGTCTGATGGGGGAACAGTCTGACAGGGTAACGGTCTGATGGGGGAACAGTCTGAAGGGGGAATAGTCTGATGGGGGAACAGTCTGATGGGGGAACAGTCTGATGGGGGAACAGTCTGACAGGGGAACAGTCTGATGGGGGAACAGTCTGAAGAGGGAACAGTCTGAAGGTAAACAGTTTGATGGGGGAACAGTCTGACTGTGGAACCGTCTGATGGCCTCTCAGAAACTTAGACCCAGTGTCACCTTAGGACCCAGCAAGTCCACAGCTGCGTGTCCGCCCTGGAGGATTGCAAACAGGGACTCAAACTGACAGGTGGACACACAGGTTTTTGGCAGCGCTGCTCACGAGAGCGAAGGTGGCAGGGGCTCCAGTGTGCACGAGCAGGTGACCGGGTGAAGGAATCGGGCGGGTCCCCACGGCGTGATGGGGAGGGAAGCCCTGACAGACCCGCTGCGGAGTGCAGGAGCCTGGGAGGCAACCAGGACACCCAGACCCCAAAGGCCACACACGGTGGGTCCATCCGTGGAGCCGCCTGAGGAGGCGAAGCCACAGAGAGAGCACGTGGACTGCGGCTGCCTGGGGCTGGAGCGGAGATGGACACGGAGGTGGCCCCGGAGTGGCCGCGGGTGGTCAGGGGCCCTGCGAGGCCAGTGAAGATGCCCCGGGGCCGGGCAGAGGTGATGGCTGCCCAGCATCATGCGGTATGACCCGCCCCGAGGTGTTCGCTTTAACACGGTTAATTGTATGTTTGTGGACTTCACCTCCAGGAGAAAGGAAAACAGAGAGAAAGAGGTGGCCCCCGAAGGCCAGCGGCCACCACCACAGCCCCCGCCGCATGTGCCCGCGGCCTCTCGCCGGCTCCAGGAGGGACAGGGAGCGCCCGTCCACAGAGGGGAGCAGGCAGAGCAGGCCCCTGCGTGCGTTGTCCTGAGGGGATTAGGGGGTGCGGCGCCCCCCGGCCACTTCCTGCAGGCTCTCCTGGCGTCCGGCTGTGCTGGGCAGGCCCGCCTGTTCCCTGCAAGTTTCTGTCTCTTTAATAAAGATTAAGATGTCAGAGGGCCAGCGTTGCACAAAATCCCACTTTTATTAACTTCTCATTACCAGCTGAAGGGCGAAGCCCATTCCCGAGCTTCTGAAGCGGTGAGAGGGGAAAGCAGTTATTAAATATGCATTTATGACGACTGGAGCCTCCGGCAGTGCGCGCTGACTCAGCGACGGGCCGCAGGCCTCCCTGGCTGGACGCAAGACAATGGGGACCTCGGGCCAAGAGTGAGGAGGGTGGGGGCTCCCACTGTGGTGAGGGCATCGTGGAGGGGGGCGTCCCAGGCCCACACCAGAGACTGACCCCCACATGTACCGTGTAGTCCTGATGGCACGCCGTCGCCTCCCCCAGCCCCCAGCCTCGGCCTCCCAGGACGGACCCCACAGTCCACCTGCACTGGGCCTCTGGCAGGGCCTCTGGTCGGCTTCACCAGGAACCACGGACGGGCCCCCCTGACCCACAGGTCACCGTGCACATTCTCACAGGGAAACATGCCATCCACACTCCCTGCCTGCTTGCGCTGAGCTCCACCCACCGTCAGGGAAACACTCTTGTCCAGGCCACGGTCACACGGCCCCACTCGAGGGCGGTGGGCGGGCGGGGGGGGATGTCCTCCCCCCACCTCCTCTCCGCGGGTCTCAGTCCCCAGAGCTGCTCAGGCTCCTGCCTGGCCCCTGCCACTTTCGCATCCCCTGGGGAGCGGCCCCAGCCCCAGGGTTTCCCGAGCTTGTAAATTCACATCCATCGGCCTACCGGATGTCCTTCTGGCCCATCTGTCTAAGGGGCATCTCAGAAGTAAGATGTACCAAGCTGCCACGTCCGTTTCTGCACGTCTGCACGCCCACTCCCACCTCCAGACCCCCCTGCAAATGGCAGCCCCTCAGCCCGGTCCCTGGAGCTGCCCTCTCGTCTTCCATCTATTGAACCGTCTCACTGCGAAGTATATCCCAGATACAGCCATCTCCCCACCCCCACCCTCGACTCCCCATACCCCCTGCTCCCCGCCAGGCACCCTCCACAACCCCCCCTCCCTGCCCACCCCTGCCCTCGGGGGCCTCAGCTGCATGCCCTCTGCCTGTGATGCTCCTGGCTCGGTCCCATTAAGTCTCACTCCCCTAGGCCTCGGGGAGCTCCCCCAGTGCCCCCCAGAGGTGCCCTGGGGACACCCGCCTGTGTCCCTGTCCCACAGCCCAGGTCTGCCGAGCCCGTCGGCAGCATTTCTGGTCACTTGCAACTGCTCACACGCTGACTTTGTATTTGCGCTTTATTTGCCCCTTTGGTGATGTTATAGACTGAATGCTTACGTCCCCCCCAAATTCATATGTTGAAACCCTCATCCCCAGGGTGATGGTTTTTGGAGCTGATTAGGTTTAAATGAGGGCCGGGGGGTGGGCCCCACGATGGGAACAGAACCCCACAAGAAAAGATGCTGGAGAACTTGCTCCTCTGCTCGTCTCTCCGTCTCTGCTGTTTGAGGACACCGTGAGGAGACAGCCGTCTGCAAACCAGGGAGAGGGTCCTCACCAGACACGGACTCTGCTGGGGTCTTGTCTTGGACTCGCAGCCCCCAGAACCGCGAGAGAAGTGTCTGTGTTTAGGCAGCCCTGTCTGTGGCCAGTTGTCGGAAGGGCAGAGCCCACCGAGGGCTGCAGCAAAGACCTCACTGTTTACAGCCGCGGCTTGGAGCCCGACGTCCCCCACCGGCGTATGTGGTGGGTCAGCGCTCCTGCACACGGCAGTCACTGCAGCCCGCGGCAACACTGGGTGGCCCCACCTTGTCTGCTGTTGTCACCCCAGGCATCGCTTGCAGGGGCTTCACGGAACCCCTTCCCTACAGAGAGCACCCCCTCAGTGGCACTCCAGCCTTCTTGTCCAGTTCTGAGAACGGGGTACTCAGGAGCCGAGGCAGGTGGGGGCACGGAGGGAGGCTTGGACCCACATCATCTCTAATTAGGTGAGTCTGTCGGGCGCCTTGCAATCTGCCGGGTTTGGTTTTCCCAGTTGGCTGGCTCTGCCTTGGATGGACTCCCACTAACTCACACGTGGGGTGCTGATCTCCAGACTCCCCTGTGCTAACGGAATAATGCTGAGTCTCTCTGGGGAAGAAGGGAGCCCTGGGTCCTCAGAGTCCAGGGACCCACCCAGGTGAGCAAACAGACACTGCTTAAGGAGCATCAGGTCCTCCTGCTCAGGAGCACAGAGCCAGACGACCTGGCTTCACACCCTGGCTCCACCTCTCACAGCTGGGTGACATTGGGCCGGTTACTTAACCTCTCTGTGCCAGTCTTTTGTAGCAAGTGTAAGTGCCCACGGAAACATTAGCCACACGCACAGGTAGGTCCCATGCTCAGTCTTTCCCCCAGAAAACACCCTTCAGTGGGCCCTTCGATTCAGCTGTGGGGCTGTGGGGTAGATGGCTTGGAAAGGAAAGGGGCCTGAGGGCTCTACAGCACTACCCCTTCCCATCAGGCCCCTCGTGGCCCGGGATGGCAGCAGGACAGGCTCCCTTTGGCCAAAGAGACAAACAGGCTGCAGCCCAGACCCACCATCAGCTGAGAAACCAGCCCCACGGGGGACGTTTCTGGATTGGGTCCTGGGAGGATGACACTGGCCCTGAAGGAAATGCCCTGTCCACGGGGCAGGCCATGCTGTCGCAGACCTGAGTCCCTGGCGTGTCGGTGGAGGGGCACCCAGGCAGGCCTGCCCAGGAGCCCGGCTGGTGCAGAGTGTGGTCCTCACCCGCCCCGGGGCTCAACAGCCTGTGCTCGGCCTGTTTACCTAGGGGGTGAAAAGGCTTCTCCCTGCTGTGTAAATAGATTTTGCAAAGGCCTCTGCTTTCTCACCCACTACAGCTTTCTGAATGCACATTATGAATTGGCGGGCTTATCGGGAGGGCCGTCTGGCAGTTAAAAGATGTTTCCCCGCATTGTGAGGCTGCATGGAAACCAAGTCATGTCAGCCCCAAGGACAAAGGAACTCAAGTGTTTGAAATGCAAAAATATTTTGACCCGACTACATCATTTTTCAAAGGAAAAAAGTAATTCACGGTTCACAATTCACTTGCTATCTTGCAGGAAGTCCTGTATTTCTTATTAACTCCCCAAGGCCTGCTTCTCTGTGTGAGAGGTCATCTTGGAGGGCCAGTAAGTGAGGGACGTTTATGACTTTCCTTTCCGTCTCTTCCTGTTGTTTTTTTTTTTCAGTGCTGCCTCATGTTTGTGAGGTGCCCGCCAGTGCACTGCTCCGGGCCTTATCTCTGGGCTCCTCCCAGACCAGAAACTTGAGTGGGGTACAGAGTGTCCACCCTATGTTGCCAGGTCAGAAACCAAGGTCCTGAGAGGATAAGTGACCTTCCCCAGGTCACACCAACTGATGGTAGATGGAGTTTCAGGGGTCTTATGACCCCTCTGTGGATGTCCTCTCCTGGGCTCTTGGCTCCCCCATGTAATGATTGTGTTTGCATGACCCTCAAAGGCTCATCACCACCATCACCAACCTTAACCATCACTACCATCACCATCACCATCATCATCATCACCATCATCACCATCATCATCATCATCACCATCATCACCATCATCACCATCATCACCATCATCACCACCACCATCATCATCATCATCACCATCACCATCATCATCACCACCATCACCACCACCATCATCATCACCACCACCATCATCATCACCATCACCATCACCACCATCACCACCATCACCATCTCAACATCATCACCACCATCATCATCATCATCACCATCATCATCATCATCATCACCATCACCACCATCACCACCATCACCATCACCATCATCATCACCATCACCACCACCACCATCATCATCATCACCACCACCATGATCATCATCACCACCACCATCACCATCATCATCACCGTCACCACCAACACCATCATCATCATCACCACCACCATCATCACTATCATCATCACCATCACCACCACCACCATCATCACCACCATCACCATCATCATCACCATCATCACCATCATCACAATCACCATCACCACCATCATCATCACCACCATCATCACCATCATCACCATCTCCACTATCAGCACCATCAGCACCGCCAACACCGCCATCACCGCCATCACCGCCATCACCGCCATCACCACCTTGCTCTCACTCGTAGTCATAAGCTTGCACCAGGTGCTATTTTAGGTGTGCTCTATGCATAACATCTAATGTCATCACTCTCCACAACTTTGAGGCAGAAGCTATTTTCACCTCCACTCTACAGATGAGGAAATCAAGGTGCCGGAGAATAAAGAAACCCTTGGACAATATTCTGCCTTCTGAGATCTTTCCACCACCAGACCTCACCCCCCAAGCCCTTAGAAAAGTGCCATGGACAGGCCTTCATGGTGGCTGCTTAGCAGCTCAGTGGAGGCTGAGCAAAAAGGCAACCCTTGGGGTTAGCTGAGCAAACCCTGAATGTCACCGAAGCTGTGTTTGGGGGTCTGGCCCCCAAAGCCACAGGAACCAGACCACCTCTGGAGGTGCTCCCATGGGAGCAGCAGGGCGGGGCCCTTGCCGGGGTGCATACACCCGAGGCTGTGTTGTCCTGTTGGCAGAGCAGAGTCCCCCCTGTGAGTGACAGGGGGGCCAGGAGCGAAGTGCGGGGAGACGCAAATCTCTCCTTGTACCACATCGTGTGGGGGGGGCTTCTGTGGAGGTGTGGCATGTGTCATGTTGGGAAACCCAAAGCGGGAGGAGGGCTTTGAGGAGTATTACAGTGACGCTTTGGGGGCCAAACGGTGATTATTAAAGAAAAGTCCCGGGTGTGTAATAAGGTGACTGGGGTGCTGGATGTTTGTTGCATTAGCACGAGGAGAGACTGGGGACAGCATGCCAATCAGGAAAACCACCGGGAGAGGAGATGGGCACCAGCCCAGGCCAGGGGGAGGCCCCAAAATTAGGACCTGCTTTTGGGGAATGTGCATTTTCAGACACCTAGGGACGTGGATGATCCCAGAGGGTGAAAACACCTTGCTGGGGCCCCCTGGGCAGGGCCTCAGGTTTCAGAGTCTGGGTTGGGAGCATTTTTACAGGCGCCAAGGTTGCAGCTTACTGTCTGCGTGACCTTAGGTGGGTGAGTTCGCCTGTCTGAGGCCCAGGGAAGAAGAGCATCTGTTTTCCAGGGCTGCTGTGAGGCACCCAGCACGCTCCAGAGGTGGCCCACGCTTGTCACCTCGGCCAGGCTCGGGGGCACAGCAGTGAGCACGCAGACGTGGCCTCGGCCTGCCCGCACCCTGGCCCCAGCATGGCCCGACGTCACACACACAGACACAGTCGTGCCCCGGGCATGGGGGCTGTCCCGCCCACCCTGGCACCTTCTGGTCTGCGTGGGCCTTGACCCTCCTCGTGGGTGAGTGAGTGGGGACAGACACAGGCCTCCCTTCGGGCTGGTTCTCCCTCCTGGAGGGCGGCACGTTGGCAGACACGGGACAAAGATGGCCCTCATCCCCCCAGCTCCTCCCAACCTAGGACAGCCCCTGACAAGCCAGACCTTCCTGAAGGCTAACTTGACGTTTTTCTCTACCTCGCCCGTTCCCCTTTACTCCTGCCTCTGCATTTCTCGTCCAAAACGGAAATACAAAGGGAGGAAATCTATTCAAAATTCCTCCTCCTCACTTTATTTCTGCTGCTCTCTGGGGTGCCCACGCTTCAGATTCTCTTCCGATAATTATCTGCCCTTTCGGGGCCTTGGTCACCCAGAGCCTCAGGTTCGGGAGGCTCAGACAAAGTGCCGGCCCGCCCGCGGCACGCAGGACACTCTCAGGGCAACTCCAAACGTGCACCCGCACTCCTATCCCCTCGCACCCAGCGTGAGGCTGGGGAAGAGGATTTTTATTATTATTTTTGTTTGTTTTTGAGTCTCTCCTTCCTCTCAGCTGATCCGTGATGAACACCATATCAGACTCTCTTTATGTGATAATTTTCCATCCCCGGCAATGCAAACATTTCTGTGGCTAATACTCTGAATCTTGGCCATTGCTCAGGAATAACAGAGGCAAGGTTCCAATATAAAATAATAAGTCTTGCCTTTTATTACTTAATTTATCAACACGGTACTGGAGAAACATCTTGTTAACTGGGTGAGAAGAAACCGTTCACCAACACAGCCTTGGCTGATGGAAGGGGGTGTCAGGTGGAATATGATGAATCCTGTTAGCATACAAAGAGGCCGGTGCCGAAAGAGGGTATTATTCAAAGAAGGAAATATTATTAAGTAAGAAAACGGTGCACTCACCCTGAATCTGTTAAATTAAGAATCCCACTCTTCCTGGCCAAAATCAATTTGTTATCCTCACAATTTCCTCTGTATATAACAAGGGATAAAAAGGAAAAATGGCCCAGAGAAATGACTCCTTTGAATCACCAACCTGCAGGGACACGGCCAAGCCAACATGGCAAGGTGGGGTCACCTCTGCCAGAAATGACCAGAGCAAACAGCCCAAGAGGCTCTTGGAAGCGTGCCCCACCACGAGGAGCGGTAACTGATTTGGAACTTTGCAGCCGGGTGTCCCCAGGGGCCATGCCCCAAGGAACAAGGGCTGCCGAGGCCCAACAGCACAGGTGACTGGGGTCTCGGAAGGACAGGAACCCCGGGAGAATAGAGACCTCGAGGAATTCCAATTTGTGTCTCCAGCACCTGTGCACTGTAGGTGCTTGGTCAGTATTGCTGAATGGGTACGTGACAAGGTCACGCTGCAATGACAGACTCCAAAACCAGGAAGCCGAACAAAACAGCACATGGCTGTGTTTCTCCCATATGCCTCGTGTGATTCACAGGATGGCTCTGCCTATGGTAACTGCTGGGACCTCTCCAGAACTTTCTGGCCACAGTGTTGGAGGGCAGAGAGCTCCGGGGGCTGTCAGGCCGGCCAGTGGCTGCTGGGTCTAGAAATGCCCACGGGCCAGGTGGTTCATCCGACCACAAGGTGGGCAGAGGGCCCCGTGCTACCGCGGCCCCGGAAGGCAGAGGCTCAGACGTTCCGTGAGCGGCCCCGCACGTAGGCAGGATAGGGAATCCTGACCACAGGGGGTTTATGATCCAGCAAACGGGAACGGTGCCCACATCTGGCCGTCACCACCCACCACGGTGGTGGTGACCTTTGCCATCTGGTGCTGGTGTGGGCCGGGCACTGGATAAGCACTTCACGTAAGTCAACATATTTCATAAGCAAAGTACCCCGTACGGGTGTTCACTTTATAAAACATCAGACATTATGTCACAGCAAAGAGGGACATTATCCCTTCTGTATTATTCCCGTGCAGCCTTTTCCCATATGTATGTCCTTACACATGTATGAGGCTTCATAGAAGATGTGTGTGCGTGTGATATGCCACTTTTCTGAAACGCTGTTCTTAAAAAATGAATCGTCTTTGTTTTTTAGAGCAGTTTGTTTTATAGGAAAGCGAGCGTAAAGTACGATGAGTTCCCATCCCCCCTGCCCCCCCAGCTTCCCCGCTACTGATGTCTTGTGCTCGTGCGGTCATTTCTTACCACTGATGAGCCAGGACTGACACATCATCAAGTAATGCCCACGATTAATATCAGGCTTCGCTGTTGGGGTCCGTTGTGCTTTCTGTGGGTCCAGATAAATATCAGGGTCATGTAGACACCACTGTAGGATCACACAGAACAGCTTCACTGACCTACAAATCTCCTGAGCTCCACCTGCTCGCCCCTCCCTCCCCCTATCCCTGGGAACCACAGTTCATTTTACCGTCTCCGTGGCTTTGCCTTTTCCAGAACATCATGGAGCCAGAATCACATCGTGTGTAGCTTTCTCAGATTGGCTTTGGTCACTTGGTCCTAAGTACTTATGGTTCTTCATGTGGCCGGAGAGCGAAGCCGTCTGTTTAGTGGGAGGTTGTCCAAATGCCTCTCTTAGGGCCCGGGGCTGGCCTGCGGTGGTTTACCCTCCGCCACCCTAGTCCCCTTCCCTACGGGGTCTCCTGAATCCCTCCCAGCAAAGGGACCCGGGACCACCCCTAAGACGGACTGGCATTGCTTTCCCCTGGCAATTCCAGGCCGCAGATCAGAGCCCCTCTGGGAAAGGGGGCCCATCCCCCTGGGCTGCGTGCATCTCAGAGACCCTGGAAGCCGGCGAGGCAGGGGACCTGTGCCAGCGAGGTGTCCTTGTCTTTTCCTGCGTGCTCACAGTGCACGGACTCTGCACGGACTCCGTTCTCTTTCCGCACACCTCAAGTGACTCTCCCCACTTTAACTTGCACCTGGGAACCGGCCACATGTCAGCTCCAGTACCTCCTCCTACAGGAAGCCCGCCACAATAGAATGTGCTGGCGTCCCCTCCTCCATGCCCCCTGCCCTATGACCGCATCCCCGCCATGAGCGGCACCTCCTCCCTCCCTGTGCTGCCAGCTGTGGCGGATGCGGGAGGAACGTACTCCTTCGGAGCCTTGGCCCCACAATGACTGTGGGTGCCCACCTCTTCTTCGGCCATTGCCATGACAACCACACGCCCCATGTAGCCCACTGGTCCACGAGGCCGACGGACGTCCAGAGCAAACCACACCCAGCTGAGCCCAGCCTGGACCAGCCAACGTGCACGCGTGTCAGTGAGAACCAGCGAATATTGTTTTAAGCCACCGAGTTTGGAGACGGCTTGTTACACGGCATTATTGTGGCAACAGCTGACTGATACACCTACTTCCAACGAGCACAGCCCCGCTCTGACTCAGCTTTCTCTGAACTCGACGACTTAGCGCCATCTGAACTTTGAAAGTGTGGGTGAGCTCGGACTCTCTGTCAGGGGAGCAAAGCTGGGGGAATGCTCGGAGCACATGCTAGGACCCGGTACTCGAGGACACTTGCTTCAGAGTCTTGTTGGCTGGCGTTGAAAACGCCTCTCTGCTGAATCGTGTGGCCTAGTCAAGTGACTTAAATTCTCTGTGCCTTAGTTTCCTGCTCAGTAAAGTGGGGACAAGAACACCTATCTGGGGTGATCGGGGGTAAGTGAACCGATGGACATCAAGTGGCTGGTTAATGTTAGGCATTCTATAAATGACAGCAACAGAGGACCCCCTCGTGGGGACAAGGTCAGCCCCCCACACCTGCCTGCTCTCCTTCCCTCCCACCCTCCTCCTGGCCCCGTGCCCTCCCCCAAGGCTCAGTGCACGGTCAGCCCAACGGCAACATGAGCCTTGTCGAAGCTGCTATGGGAGGCAGGGCGGAGGCTAGAGGCTTCCCCCCAACCTCCAGGACCACCACACCCACATCCTTGCCGACACAGGAAGCCAGAGCCACGGCTCAGGGAAGATGGTGAACGGGCCAGCCGGGATATTGGTGGGCCTGTCCGCTCCGCAAGCCCGGCGCAGATGCCCACTTGCTCGGACGGCAGGTGACCTCGTTGATGGGGTGCATGGGACACAGCCTTCCCTGGCCGAGAGCTTCCACCCCTGGGCAGGCTGCAGAGACCCCCACATGCAGGCCCTGTCATCTTGTATCAAGTTGAGAGGCTTCCCTGAGGGCTCCCACAGGCCTGCACAGGGATGGGGTGGGGTCCTGGGCTCTGGCGAGGGGCACCCGCATAACCTGGCCCCCAAGCCCTCCCCAGGGAACAGCATCTGAGGGGACTCAGGAGCCAGGTCTCCCTCGAGGCCTGGGGTGCTCAGCACGAGAGAGAAGGGGGCAGAGTGGCAGTGACCGGGCAGAGGGAGGGGACCCCAAGCGCTCCCAGCATCTCTCACTCTGCTGTCTTTTACCCTGAGAGGGACCAGCCACCTCGGTATCTCTGTGTAAAACCAGAAATCTGCCTTATTCTCAGAATGATGATCATCACACTGATGGACGGTGCGGGGCTTTCAGAGCGGAGGTGAGCCCCGGGGTTTCTCCTTTGAGAGCAGCCCCCCAAGCCAGTGATGCGGGCTTTGCGGAGGTGTGTGTCTGTGGGTTTAAAACAGAAGACGCTAAAGAGGCCTCAGAGCTGATATATTTTTCTCTCCTAATAGTGAGGCACAATTTAATTAACTCACTATTGCACCCCCCTGAAGATTACGGACTTTATTGACACCACCATCTGGCTCCTCTAAAGCCGGTAATGTAGATAATAAATCCGCTTCATTACCCAGTGCGAGAGGCGTCCTGCTCTGAGAACGATCTTTCCTAGCGCCCTGCCCCCCGAGAGCCCCTTTGGACGCCCCGAGGTTCTGTGCGGTTTCCAGGGGGGCCCTGCGGCAGACGCCCCCTGCCTGTGCGCTCTGACCCACTGCAGGTGTCCCCAGAGAGGCCTGTCACCCTCTGTCCATGGCCGGCGTCCACCTGGGGCCCCTCCGCCCCCTCGTCCCCGCACCGGCCACAGCAGTCGCACCTCCCACCTCCAATAAGCGGGCCCCGGTGCCCAGAGCTGTGCCCAATCACTGTCTTGTTACCCCACTGAACGCCTGGGACCGATTGGGCACTGGAGACGGATTAGCTCTCCAGCTCGCAAAGGAGGAGCCAGAAATGCAGGAGGCCAAGCTCAAGGCCGAGGGCCACCGCGTCCAGGCAGAACCAGGTTTAGAGGGTTGGGGTGGGCTGGGAGGGGCACTGGACTCGGCCCAGCCTCCCTGGGTCTCCAGCCAAAAGGAGAAGTTCCTTTGTTTACCTTCCGGGGTAAGGCGTGTTTTCCACTTCTGAGTCTGTCCTATGAAATTGGTGATGTTTTCTCTGCCTTTGAGATTTAAGTTTGGGCAGAAAGTGTCAGCAGGGTGGCTGGGGGGAGGGGCCTGACCCCAGAGAGGGCCCCCAAGTCACCTGCTCTCACAAGCCCTGCCCGTGGCTGCTGGTGGACCCCGAGGGGGCCTCCACGCTCCCTCCACCGGGACCCCAAACTGCAGCCCAGAAGCCTTTCAGGGGCTGAGTCTCAGGAGGTGCTCCAGGGAGAGAAAGAAAAGTCAGCTCATTGCTTTCTCAGTTGCAAAAAAAAGAGGAGAAATTAAACTCTCTGTCCCCGCCCCCCAGGTGTGGCTCTCGGGCTTAGGTGGGTCTGTGGGAGCAGCGTGCCCTCCACGGCCTGCTGGCAGCCGCCACACGCCCAGCACCCCCAGGCCCAGAGCGGGCCTACTGGACTCACAGCTCCCCCGGCAGGCAGGTGATAAACCATCTGCACCTGGCCCAGCTGATCTGACCCTTTAAGCTGGTTTCGGAGATCCTCAGGATGGGGCGAGGGCGGGGGGGGGGGGGGGAAGTGGAAACAACTCAATTTAGGGGCCTGAAAATGCAAAAAGTTTACGTTTATAATGTCGTTCCCCCAGCCTGCAGCTGCCCCGTAGCTCCTCGTCACCGCCACTATCGGCCCATTAATCACCCTTATCAGGGCGGGAAGGGGCCCCAGGGCCACTGCCCGCCCCCCCCCAGGGACAAGTTCAGGTGCTTCAAGGTGGCCAGAGGTCAGAGTCCGCCCTCCGCAGCGGCGAGCCTCCAGGCTGTGGCCCCTCCCTTGGGCCTGACTTTCTGCCCCAGGGGACTGGAGCCACCAAAGTCACACCTAAGCGGCCTCTTCAGATAAGCGTCACAGTTGTGAAATCAGAGGCCTCCTGGGAGGGGCGGGCGGGGAGGCCAGAAGCCGGACTCGAGGCCGGGCGGGCGCTGGGCCCTGAGCCCTGGGGCTGAGGCCTGCACCTTCTCGGGAAGGGGACCAGCGGAGGCGGCACTCTCCAACTTTCTGGTCGCGGCCCCCTACACCTCTCCGCTTTGCAGCCTTTGATTCAGCAAAATCAGGGATGCAAACTTCTTAGGAGTACTTAGTTTCCATGGCAACCGAAGCTGACCTCAACATTATTGTTCTCAAGAGGCACTGACTTTACTATATGTTCATTCACTGAATTAATGGACTCCTGGTTCTTTTATCAGCAGCCCCCGAACAAAGGAGAGGGAGACGTGCCGTCAGAGGGCTTTCAGCCACTGCCCAGCCTTTTGTCCGGGGCTTACTGCATCCGAGCAAGTCTATTCAGCCCCAGATTATCAAAATCAACTCGGGGCTGTCTCCGTGGCAGCTAAACACACTTTGATTTCATAAAGACATAACCGATCCCACATGCAAATTATTAATTGTGATTGCAGGGTTCTGAGGGCTGGGGTCTCCGGTGTGATTTTTCGGGGGGGTAATAAAGCGTCTTTGCAGGTAAAATGAGGGTGAGTTATAGGGTATTGGTGGTACCTGCGTGTTGCTGGTTGGGAGGGGAAGAGGAAAAAGGAAAAAGACTGCTGAAACCATCCTCCCTGGCACAGGCAAAGCATGAGAAGGACCCGGTGAAGCCTCCTGCCCGACTAAGACCAGCGGGAACCCCGCGTGTGCCCACCAGCACGTGTTGCTGGGGCTTCTGCATTTTTGGACCTCCCCTTCTTAAGAGGTCCAGCCACATCGGTTGTCTCTCCACCACCCTCCCCGGGGCCCCCAGCCACCTCCAGGGCAATGCCAGAGCCACAGACCCCAGAACGCAGCACTGCACAGCAGGACCTGGCTATGCGGCACTGTGCTGAACTTCCACGGCCTGGCCAGGCCAGGACCCAGGCCCGCCAAATGCCGGAATCACAGCCTGGCTTAACCTTGGGGTGTGCGGGCACAAAACACACTTAGCAGCTGCCTGTGGTCTCCACTCCCACCTTCTTGCAGCTTGAAGAGTTGTCTTCCTGGACTCCCTGGCCAGCCTTCCCTGGCCCCCAGCACCCAGCACCCCCACCCCCACCCCCCGGGAGGGACCCCGGAGAGCAGAGGCATCTCACTGCGGCCAGGCTATGGATCACATGCACACACAACAGCCCAGGGGTGCAGACCACGGTCCTAACATCCAAATAATCATTTCACAAATTATAATGATTATCAATCAATCACCCTCTGTGGACAGTGCCAGGCTGGGCTATCAGATGGCTTTTATGACCTGTAGCATTTTGCACGTAATGATGGGGGAGAGATTTATGAAGCCATTGTGCTCCCTCTTCCAGCACCGGACTTCATTAGCTTTCTTTCCTTTGGACTCCTCGTGCACCCCTCGGCCCCCTGCCCCCCAGAGCGCTGGCTGGGTGGCACCTTTCTCCTTCCAGTCCTGGCCCTACTGATGCAAATTCCTGAGTTTTGGTGGGGTGGGGGCAGACAGAGGAGGGGAGGAGAAGAAAAAATAAAAATAAAAAAAGGAAAAGGTCACTTCCTTTTGTTTGCCTTTCCCCCCAGTTGTACCGTATTAACACGTCCTTCCTTTTCAAGATGGTCAAAGAAAACAAGATAAAGTGGGACAAAGGGAAGGCGGCCGGGGGCTTGCGTGTCCCCTTTTCATATCACCAGAGAGATTAAATCAAAATTCTTTTAGCTGATACCATCTCCCCGGGTGGACTACACTCTTGTTAACGGATAAATTCAAGCCCTCCAGAAAGTCAAAGAATAAATTTAAGCCTTTTGCCAAATGTCTATCCTATTGGATTTTGATAAGACGGCCATTGAGCCTTAATAATGTCTTCCATCCATTTTCAGCGGGCCCTTAACACGGCTCTTTATTCGTCCCCAAAGCCTCTTCGCTGGGCCTTTTTATTACAGGCTCCAGCGGGCTCTCCAGGGAGCCGGGCGACCCGAGTGATGGATGGACAACTCGCTAGATTATCTCCCGCAGATGTTTGCTCTGCAGGAGCCCCGGGCCTTCCCTCTAAGTAAACAGAGACGAAATAGAGTCCGTCGGAGGGAGCAGTCCCAGAGGTCCGGGCGCCGAGGCTGGAAGAGGCCACGAAGCCCGACCTGCAGACCCGCAGTCAAAGTGACTTCGCAGGCATCAGGGGCTCCGCGCCCAGAGCGCACACCCGGGCGGTTGCGCGGATGGCGAGGGCGCCGGCCGGTTGCCGGGATGGCGAGAGCGCCGGACGGCGGCGGAGAGCACGGGTCCCAGTCTCACCAGCACCAAAGCTCTGGGCTGCGCGCCTCGCTGGCTGCGCGGGGGGCCGTGGGCGGTGGAAGAACGCGGGCGCAGGGGACGGAGGGGGGTGCGGGGCTGCGGGGGACGCAGAGCACGCGGGTGTCGGAGCGGAGAGATGCAGGCGACACCCCCCCTCACGGTGGGGCACCGCGGCGGGGATGCGCATCCCGGGACCTGAGGGGCGGGGCCGAGCCTGGCGCGGCTCACAGGCTGTGGCCGCTGTCACTCCCACGGGAGCCCCGCCCTGCATCGCAGGCACAGTCGCCCGCCCCTGGGTTCGAATCCCACCTCCGCTGCGAGTGTGGGCACAGCCCACCTCCGTGGGCCAGGGCCTACTCTCCTGTCTGCGCCCTGACAGAGGGATTCCACGGCGCATCCAGCAACCTGGCTCGCTAATGCTTAGAATTTATAACCGGGACTTCCCCACAAAATATCACATTTTCTGCACCTGTGTCAAACCACTGATTGCATTAATTACCTTTTGTTGCACTTCACTGATGCACATAAAGAACCGGACGTATCATCATCCTCAAAACGGAATGATGAGCTGGAGATGTCAACTGACCTACCCATGGCCCCCTGGCAATTGCCCACAGTATTGTAAGGCTCCCAAACGTGTGGGGGAGGAGAGGCCCAGCTCAGCCAGACGCAAAACTCCCAAACCACAGAACTGATAAATGGGGTCTACATCCTCTTGCCGAGGAATTCACTCAATGTGTCCTTAAAACAGCACGCTGAGGCATGTGTGGTCATAGCCTGTAATGTGTGTGCGCGCGCGCATAGACCTCCACAGCTGTAAGTAACACAGACATTGGTAAGGTGGGACCTGCTTTTTGGAAGGAAGGTCAAATGAACATTTACTCATTTTCCGGCCTCCGGGCATGAACCCATTTGGCTTTGCATTTTTGCGCCTCCCTCCCTGCGTCCCTCCCGGGTTGTCTGGGCATGGAACCCTCACCCGATGGCTCCAGAGCAAAGCACCAGGGTTAGGTTTTGATCATCTCACCAACCTGACCCTGGGCATCCGTCTCGTCACGCTGAATGCCCCAAATGCTGATAATGTCTAAGTTCAGCACGAGGCCGGAAAAATCCCAGAATTCAGTGGACGGCTGAGTGCTGTGCGGTGGCTCTCGGTGTGGGGAGGGGTGTGCGTGAGGAGGAGGGAGGAGCCCCCTTGCGGCCTGCAGCCTCCCCCTGCAACAGGGGCCTGCGGGGTGGTAGGAGGCAGAGGTGCCCGGCTGGGAGTCAGGAGGCCTCTTTCCAAATGGCCGGCCGGCCGCCGAGGCCCCCTTTGCTCTGGCGCCAGGGCCCCCTGAGTGTCCAGCTGCCGTGGGCATCGGGTCAGTGCTGATTCTGTGCAGAGAGGGAACCTCAGACCGCTCCGCCAGGCCTTACAAGCTTTTGTGTTTGAGGGGATGCCTGGGCCAAGCAATGCCAGCAGGTCTCTGTCGGCGTGGCACTGTCCACCCATCCCCCGAGCAGCTCTCAGGAAAGCCCTCTGACCGGGTCAGCCAGGGCCCGATGGGCTGACGGTTTAGAAAAGGAAAAGGCCCGTCGGGGCCGTGGTGCTCCGGGAGCAGAGCGGACGTGCTGACTGGGGTTCTCCCCGGGCACATCTCGTCATGGCTCAAAAGCATCCAGCCCCGGCCTCCTCACCATCTTCACATTTAGACTTAACTTTTTTGGCTTCTGCCTCAACCCTTGTATCCACACCGGACAACCGAGTGTCCGTCCCACCATAAATGTGTCACCTCTAACCTCCCACCAGTTCACCCCACCGTCGGGGCAAGTCCCACCTGCGTCACCTGCTCAGCTGCTTGTTCATAGTGAGAAAAATGAAGATTCCGTGTTCTCTCTAGAGGTTAGGACACTGGACTTGACTGCGGGGCCTTTCTCGGGGGGAGAGGAAAGACTTCGATTCTTTGAAATATGGGAAAGCTATTTGAAATCTCTTGCTACCTACGTCCTTTAGGGAAGTCCGAGTTTGTTCCCAGAGGCAGGAGGAGGGAAAGGGGGCTGTTGGGAGGGATGTCGTGTTTTACGGAAGAAAGGCTTAGGCTGCCCTGGGCAGCGGGGCTGGGAAGGGCGGGGAACCAGCCAGATGCAGACCGTGGGTTATGGGCGAGAATGAGCTAAAAGATCAACCCTGGCCAGAGCTCCTTCAGGAAGTCACTGCAGGGTCAGAAAATGCCTCTCTTCGCAGGGTTTTCTCCAAAATCAGTATCTGTGGGGTTGGACCCAGTGAGAAGGGGCAGGTCCCCTCCTTAAGGAGCGCTCTGCCCAGAGTCCTCGGCTCAGACCATCAAGCCGGGCTCGGGGAACACCTGAGATGCACCTCGGGCTCCCCCAGCAGAGGCTGACCGTCCCTGTAAGCATACATTCCGCAATGCTGAAAGGGAGCCAACCCAGGGCCCGGGTGTCGGGACACCATCTGGGTGTCCTCGGCGGGCGCCCCTCTCCGCCTCGCCTGGGTGCTGCTTTGAGGCGAGCACAGCGAGAGAGAGCACTGTCCTAACTCCATGGAAAACGCCAAAGAGGGGTTCAGCTACTGTGTTGAGTGTGGGTGTGGGTGTGCGTGTGTCCTACGTTTGTGCATGTGTGTGGGTGACCGGACTGGGTGGACGCTGAGCGCTGATGAACCGCTTCTGGGTCCCTCCATTTATTGTTGTTGTTGTTTTTTTTTTTTTCCGGGGCCTAGTTTACTCTCTGGATCTTGTAGAGCTCATGTTTGCGAGTCTCCGTCACCCGCCAGGAGGGCAGGAAACAATGCCCACGTGGACACTTTTCCTTTCACCTGATCAGCTGCTTATTCAACGCCCCGCCCGAGCCCTCTTTGGAGGCTGAGTACAGCACAGGCTTTGTGGAATTGGCAGCCAATTGTGGTTTTTCCCCCACTCTCCGTATTCTTTTCATGTGAGTATCCAGTGGAGATGGTTAAACAAACATGACCTGTGTTTATTTAATTTTCCTGCGTCTGCGTGGCCTGAGCATTCCCATGGGGGCGACTCTCCCGGTTCTCAGGAGTTAGGGTTGGTTCCGTGCAGTGACCCCCTACCTGCTGACACAGTGCAAACCAGCATCCGTCCTAATGTCATCAGAACCCCCGTCCTGTACACGCACTCTGCCACACACAACGCATCGCTCACCAATGGCGGGCCGCGCCACGGACCTGGCCACACGCACGCTAGCTCAGGATCGCACGCGGGCCACGGCGAGGGAGAAGGCGTGGGACCAGCTCTCCTACCTTTTGGATGCAGCCCTCCTGGGACGACACTTCTGTATCGGTCAGCATGTGCTGCAAAACAATTGTGAAAGGGGAGGTTAGTGTCTGGCGAACAAGATGCCGTCCTCAGGCTGTAAACCGTGGGGCAGATCCGATGTTCTCAGAAGTGACAAGGGAGACCTCGTGGCTTCTCCACAACATGCAAGACAGTGCTCTGTTGGGAAGTCAGGTCTTTTATCCCAACAGTGTCTCCTCGTTTGCTGAGAATGCCAAGGACCCCTCCCGGACGCCAGCTCCCCAGGAAGGCAGCTGGTTCCTTATGGGGCAGGAGCCGCTCTGAGCAGCTCACCCTGGTCCTTAAGGGAAGCCACACATATTACCAAAAACTGTCCAAGGGGGGCAGGAAGGCATTCTGAGACGGGCGACGGCCTCTCTCCCTGTGCCCTCTAACCCTGCCTGCAAGCCGCGCAGCCCTGCAGGGCGAGCGGGAGCGCGTTGGGCACTGTGTGGCCCGCACGGGGCTTGCAGTCTACCTGGGGAGGCAAAGTCCGGCTGAGCAGCCCGATTCACCACACAGGGAGCCGCAGTGGAGGAGGCAGGGGCGGAGGGCGGAGGTGGGCTGGCGGGCTGAGCCTGGACGCCATCTCTCCGCTGCTTCTCCTGGGGCAGAGCAGAGGGGGCAGCATGCTAACTTGCTCTTTATCCCAGGCCCCTGGGAAGTGGATGTGGTTTTTGGAGGAAGCTTCTCCAAGGAAATCAGGCGAAGGCAGAACGCAGCAGTGCCCACGGCACGGAAGCACCCTAGGGTGACCAGTGATGGCCGGCCCCTCCAGCCGCGGGGGGGCTCCTATGGCTATGCCAGGAGCTCCGGCCCTGCCCTCTGCCGCCGACACGGGCTCGGGTTAGTGAGGAGAGAAGGCACCAGCCGTTCTGGGTCTTTCTCCCACCCGACAATTCTGACTCGGGGCTTTTCTTGGCTCGGCTTTGCAGAGCTGTAGAATTTCGCCTGCCTGGCGTCTCTTCTTAAAAACCGCCGAGCTCCACTCCAGAGGGACGGCATTTGAGGGACGGGTCCCAGAGTGCTTTCTAAGCTAAGCAAACTGACAAATTAGCTGTATAAATGGGATTTTGCCCTCTGGATCACAAATGCTGGGCGTAGACACATATATAAATTGTGACGTCGTTTCCATAAGAATAGAAACCGAGATAGAAACTAATATTTGAAAAACAACATGAGAAATGGTGTCGAATCCGGGGGTTTTATTTACCCTCCCCTTAAAATTACACTACCGCTCTTCCAAATTACAAACCAGGAGTGCAGAGTGCCCTGCCATGCCCACGCAGGCCGGGTGAGGGGCCCGGGCGCATGTCTGCCCGGCTCAGCTGTAACAACAATAAGTCATACTTTTAAATGCTGAGAATTCTAAACAGTTGGGGATTTTATGTTTCTTCTAATAGATTCTGAAATTGTGGTTTGGAAGGTGGTCATAAGTACGAAGGGAATGAGTCAGAGAAGGTGAGCACCACGGAGACCACGGAGGCCTCCCGGGGCATCCGCGAGGGGCCAGGTCATCCGTGGGCCGGGCTGGAGGGGCCCGTGGGAGGTCAACCCCGATGCTGGGCGCCGAGTCTGGCCAGCAGCAGGGCCTGTGTTTCTACGCTTTCGTGTGTCTGCTTTCCACTCTGAATCCAGAGCCAGGAACGCTGGTCGGTGGCTCAGTCGACTGGCAGAGGGGACGAGAGAGCAGGGCCGACTGCCTGGATCTCAGCTGAGCTGTGGCTTCCAGAAAGGGGCTGTGCTCACCAACGCCCAAAGGCCAGGGATGGGGTCCACCCTCCCGCGAGGGGCTGCCCAGGCCTGCACCCCAGACACGGCCAGCCAGCAGGATGGAGGCCGCTGTCAGCCTCACACAGCACGGGGGGGTCCATGCTTGGGTGATGGGGTCCCTGGGACCGGACGGATCTGCCCCTCGTGGACGGGGCAGCTTGATCCAGAAGGACAACACCGCGCTTTAACTTCCTGAGGAGTGTAGTGCCCGGGGCACCGCACACGACCATGGGAGGAGAGAGCCCTGTCCCCGTTGCTGGGAGCTCCTGAGCCCTGAGCCGTGACCCCTCTGGACTGAGGTGCGGACACTGTGCGGTCGCCCCGCAAAGACAGGGAAAGCGTGCTGCCCGTGTCAAGGCCAGCACGGGACTCTCGTTGAGGATCCATTTGCAAGCTGGCCTTCTCCAGCTTGCGTCCGCCCCTGCGTGGAGCCCGTGCACGTTTCTAACCTGCAGTGTGAGCGCTGACTTCAGGCTTCCGGAGCCGCCGTGTCTGGAAGGGGACAGAGGCTCGGAGGGCTGTGGCCTGTCCGAGGCACCCGAGGTTGTGCTGAAGGCAAAGCTCTGAGCTCGATTTTGGGTGGAATCCCTCCTGGTTTGGCTCCAGCCCAGGGCACGGGCCCGGGTCTGGTGAAAGGAACGCCCCCACCCCACAGTGGCCCTGGGGCTCCCCTGGAGTACGGAAGAAAGTTGGGGTGCTTTCCTGCGGTTCACGCTGCAGCTGAGCCTCAAGCAGCAGATGGATGCCCAGGCCCCATCAGCAATGCGGTGTTCCCAGGGCCAGCGCCGTCTCACAGCTGCCCCCTCGCACGCCAATCCTGGGCCCAGAGGCGGGGGCGTGGGCTGCAAGCAGGCGTTGGCTGCCCTCTGGTCGGACATTAGCAAGGAGGCACCGTCCGCTTCCTGGTGAGGAAGAGGGTGCGCTGCTGGGAGCTCAGGCCCGACACCCAGCTCTCTTCTCCCAGGCAGTCGGTCATGGAGAGCTCCGGGGAGGACAAGGAAGCCACTCTGTCAGCCCACGGGAGGGTCATCCAGGGGCCCTGTCAGCACCGTGGCCGCACACAGACCCATCTGGTCTCCAGCCTGCTCCGTCCTGAGCTCAGGGTGGGAGCCACTCTCCCTCTGCCAGTCGGCCCCTCTGCTGGCCTGTGCGCCATCCCTGCCGTGTTTCACTTTGATTTTTGGCGGCCCTGATCTTCTGTCCTCGCTGCTCCGCAGTGGGGAGTGTCCAGGGCAGCGGCCTAGCCTGCAGAGAGAGGCAGCTGGGGGCCCGCGGCTCCGGCCTCCAGACAGCGCATGGCAGCCTCTGTCTCTGAAGGTGGCACAGGCTGTGTGCCCGCAGTGTGGGAGTCTCAGTCCCGTGAGCTCCCTGACCAGCGTCTGAGGCACCTGCGTGGGCCACTCCCGGTTCAACCAGAGGCACTTGGTCAAACACCAGCAGGAGAGACTTTCCGAGGAGAGCCTGGTCATTCTCCATCACTCCTTGCAGATGGGGCACAGCACGAGTGCAACCTCGCTCCCCAGAGCTTCATTGTCCCTTACACAGCCGTCCTCTGTCCAGACCCGCCATGTTCCACAAGCCTCGGGCTGAGGGTGGCCAGAACCCCTGCCTTTTGTCTGAGGCTAAGAGTGGCCAAAGGGGATGGAGCATCCCAGGAAATCCACCTGTTATGTGGTCTCGAGGGTCTTCTCCGCATTCTGGGAAGAGTCCCTTGAGGTCTGTGCACCAGCTCAGAGATGGTGGCCACCCATCCAGGAGTCCGTGGTCAGATGGGGACATGGAGATAGGCATTCAGACCACACTGTCCCTAAGAGGTCAGGTTGCTATGCATGGCACACGGAGCGAGAGCCCAGACGGACTGGAGCGCATCCATGCAGAGCAGGGCTGGGTGGGCAGGGTCTGTGCACCGCTCCCCAGCCGGGTCCTCAGCCCCCTCCAGCTGCAGTGTGGCCGCCCGGAAGCCCAGCTGCAGGACCACAGGTGACCCGAAGGAGGCCCCCACCCCTTCATGTCATGCAGAGAGGGAAGAAGCCGTGCAGGACTTCGAAGACAGGACTGCCCCTCTCAGAGCGGGGGTCTGAGTCTGGTTCTGGAAGTCCCGTTCCAGCAGCTTCTCTCTACCTGCCCTGTTTAACAGCCCACCTTGGCGGGCACCCTCATCATCATCGGCTATTCACCCACCACTGACCTAGGGTGAGAACCCACCGGACGCACCCCTCCTGGAGCCTCTCAGCCCAGGCCTTCCCGCCAAGGCTGCCGCTTTGCTGAAAAACCTCTTTATTTTGCTAGCTGAGCCTCCGCACGCGCGTTGCTGGCTGGTCGGCTGTTGGCAGTAGCAGGGGCTGCTCCCAACCCCACCTCCACACCCCGGCAGAAGTATTAGGTGTGTTTTGATTAAGCATTTTAGCCAAAAAAGGGAGGTTTGACCTCCGGCATTTCTCTTCTCTCCCGGGTCTCGGTGCCAGGATTGAGCTAAGTGGGGTTGGTCAAAACATCTTTTTTGACTCTTAAAATAAATACCCTCTGTTCTCCAGAAAGTCAGCCGAGAGTAGACACACACACAGACATCTCACACACTCACAGCTCTGGAGTTCTGGCGTGTCCCCCGAGGGGGGCTGAGCTTTCTGGTCGGTGTCACAAATGGATCCCAGAAGGCCTCTTTCCCTTCAAAATACTCCATTATTGAGGTATCTGAAACCATGCCCACAGGAGGGAGCCCCGACGGAGCCCCAGCCTCCTGGCCTCCAAACCCAGAAAGAAGCCGGCGAAGCCTCCCGCCTGGCCTGGGGCCCGAGACGACCCCCGGCGCTCTCACTGACTGACCTCCCAGTCCTGGCCCTTGAGCCAGACGCCCTCCAGCCTGTTTCTCCTTCGCTGGCGCTGGTGTTCTCCACCCAGCGGTGCGGGGCTGGGGCTGGAGTGGCTTGAAGCTGATTCCCAGACCCCTCCCCTGGAAGGAGCGGCTGTGGGTGGGGGTCACGGCCCAGGATTGTGCTGGGAGGGCGGGCCGGGGCCCAGGTGGTGGGTCGAGACCCCTCTCCACGCTGTCCTCCCTCTGATGACCTCTAGGGGACCAGGGGCTCGGGCTCCTGCCGGAGACACAGCCTGGCCAGACAGGTCAAGGAGGAAGCTGGCGACCCCTTCGTCGTGTCACCTGCCCTCTCGGGAGGGTTTCTGCCCAACGGAACAGAGCCCTCTGAATGGGCCTGATAAGCCAATGACCAGGACTCTCGGGACAGCCACATTTCACACTCATCCAGTTCTTGGCCAGGGATGCCCACAGCCTCACCTGTGGGGCCTCCCTTCCCAGGAAGACGGGATTTTTAAAGGACAATTCTCATCCTTGGTTTTCTGTCCACGTCAAAGGCCTACTGCGCGAGCACCACACCCCCCGGCCTACGTGCTGCCCTGAGGTCCTGGACCCAGAGGCCGCCGCAGAGGTGATGCCGTGAGGGGACCAGCCGGCGCTCCTCGTGGCGCCCACGGCGTGGTGGCCTGCCCCTCACCTCTCTCCACAACCCCGTCTGGCAACAACTGTTGCCACCTGGCTTTACGGGAGGGAAGTGGAGGCTCCAGAGTTGGAACAACAGGCAGAGGTCACGGAGCCACCGAGCGGGGGGCCTGTGTCCAAGTGCCCGTCCCTGATCCCAGCTTCTGCTCTGGAGGAACAGATCTGTGGGACGCAGCCCATGGCGCCGCTCCCGACCAGGACCCTCCCCGGAGAGGGCGCCCCCGCGGCCCGGGTGGGCCTGAGCCGGGGACCGGGAAGGGCGGTCTGTCACCAGCGCCGCCCTGGCTCCCAGCGCAAAGGCTCCGGCCGTGTTGACACAAACTCTCGAGCTCTCAACTGGGATCGGGGTAATATTTATTTATTTTTTGCATTAAAAAAAAAATCGGCTTGGCTGTGATTGAGCTACAAAAATGGTTTTTTTTTGAAAGGCGCCTTGGACACTGTTTTCAGCTTTTATGCCTAAACAGATACTTCTCAGTTCTTTCAAGTGAGATCGAGCCCATGAATGCAGGCTCTCTCTTTACTCCTAAGAAAAATATTTACACAGTCAAGTACGGCCCGAGAAAGGACGCAGGCTCCTTCAGAGGGCCCATCCCCAAAGGCACACAGGTCCCTCGCTGCTGTTTACACCGCCGGCCCACATCTCCTCCCGGGGCTTCTCCCCAGCCTCTGCCGGGGACCCTGCAGCCAGGGGCTTGCACGCAATGCCCTGAGAACCCACCCCGACGTCCAGCAAGAGGAAGAAGCCGCATGGACAACGGCAGAGTCCTACCTTCCAAGCCCTTTTTTTGGCCAAGGAAACCGGCTACTCTGCCTCCAGAGCCCCAGGCGGGGAGCCCTTATCTGGACTCACCTCCGGCCTGCTTTTCCCAGGGGCCCCCTCCCGAAGCTCGGCTCAGACCCATGTTCCTGGCCAGCGCGGCCTCGCGCAGACCCAGGATCTCTGGGCACAGCTTGCCTGCCGTCAGACGTGCCGAGAACACGCTCTTCACTGGCGGGTCCCCGTCGTGGGCACGTGCCCGCTGCCTGGACCCCCCGGCCTGCCCGTGGGCCGTCCGCCCGCACCTTCCCTCCAGCGGGATGAATGGATCCCCGCCCCTGAGCTCTTCCTCGCTGGGGCCTGGGTTTTTGTCCAGGCTCCTCGAGGTCCCCTGAGGGCAGGACTTCGTGGCCTCATTTCATGATGAACACCTTTTGTCTACACCACCCACAAAGGGCGCCTTGGAGACGTGAAAACAAAATCTCGAAAGGCACCGGGTCCAGGATTAGCTACTTTGGGGCAATGCACAAAACGGACAACCGGCCTCAACAAGGGCCCAGGTGTTAGGAAAACGGAAGGCCCCCCGGCCTCCTGCCAAGAACCCCGGGGGAGGGGGGCATGCAAGTCCTTCTGGGAGCGGGGAATCCTGAAGCAGGAAGTGGTGAGTAGGGGCGGACAGAGGAGCCCACCCCAAAGATGGGAAGGGGAGACCAGGCTTGGGAAGGGGGCTCCACACCGGGGGTCCTCAAGGGCAGGCGGGGCATTTTGATTTGCCTCTGAAGACAAAGGCGAATCTGGATGCAGATGCTCCCTGGGGCAGATGGATGGGGCACGCTGGGTAGCAGGCTCCCATAAACACATTAAAACTTAGCACAGGCCTCTTAGGAAGGGCTGTCGACTCTCTGGGGGTGAGGAGAAGCTCAGAGAGGTAGAGTGACCCTCCGCAGGCGCACAGTGGGAAGTGAGCCGAGGCCGCGGGCCCCGTAAGGGGACTAGGGACTCTGGGACAGGGGCACCGTGGGAGGGCAGGGCTGGGCAGGGAAAGACAGAGGCTCCCCAGGGGTGGACTGGCCTGGCCTCTGATCCCTGGTCACCCAGACATAGACAGCTCAAGGTTCCCACCACAACTGTGTATCTTTCTGATGAGGGACCCAGAGATAAAGGTAAAACCACCCACCCAGGGGCTCCCCACTCCCTTCCAACCCCAAAGCCACCCTGTTAACAGCTCAGCCCCTTAGCTGACCTCAGTGCAAATGCTCCCTGAGTGGACAGCAGGTCCGTGACCCAGAATCCCAGAGGCCACTTGGAGGCGGTAGCGGCTGGGAGGCCCCTGGGTGACAGGCCCCGCCTCTCACTCCCAGCAGCCTCTGGTCTGGGCAGCGGCCTGCCCAGGCCTCCCCAGGGCTGTATCGTAGGAGACAAGCAGGCACCGCCGTGGCTTGCTTGGCCTGACCCAGTCATGACTTTGCTTTGCCCCCTGCATCTAATGCCATGGGGACATGGGCAGAACTGGGGACAGGTCTTGGCCCGACCACCTTCCCTGGGGGCTGTGTTTGCAAGGATTCCCTGTTTCTCTGGACCACCCCCCAAATCTCCCTTTCCAGAGAGGAGACAGTGCAGGTTACCCCCAGCTTGGCACATGCCAGCCTCTGGAGGGCTTGGGCCATTCCAGCCGGGGCTCTGAATTCCCCACCAGGCCAGACATGGGGCTCCTGCCAGGAGTACACTGGGTGGCTCCCGATCTCAGGGCCCCACCACCCAGACGCAGCTCAGCTTGGAGCAGGACAGGTCTCTGGGGTCCTAGCCCACAGGGATGCCTGCCCTTCTTTCCTGGCTGTGGTTCTGTGCCGGGCTGAGCTCTGGGCACAGAGAGGACGTGCTGGTGGTCCAGGACAGCGAGGGAGCACAGGGAGGGGAGCCGATGGGGCAGGGCTGGCCGGAGAAGGCCGCCGGTTCCACGTGGACATCAGGAGCCAAGGCCCAGGTTCTGAGGCCCTTCTCTGCCAGGCTGTGAGCTGAGGGCGGGGCCCAGGACGGCCTCCACAGGCCCTGGTCCGGAGGAGAGGCCTGCCCAGCACTGCACCTGGCCCCCAGTGGACAGCTTCCTCCTCCTGCTTCCGGAAGATTGATGTCCCCAGAGGAAGAGCGTGTAAATCATGAGAGCCGGGTGATGTGTGGCACTTCCAATCAATGACTCATGACAAGCCATAACTTTTAGTGCTAGAAAGGGAAGCATGGGTGCGTCCAGGAGCCTTGCAGTAGCCAGCTCCAGGAACGGGACACACACGCCCCGGAAACGGGGAGAAAGTTCTGCAGAGCTGTTGGCTCCTGGATCTGCGGCCGGGGCTTCCTTCTGACGGCCTGGGTTCAAGAGGAGAAAAGCCAGGAGCTGGAGGGAGCTCCGTGGATATCGGGGGGGGGCGGTGTCCCAGGCCCTGCCAGGGGGTGGGGCTGACAGGGGAGACCTGGTGCAGAAAGTGGGTGGTTCTGGTGAGACCCCTGTGATCTCACCCACCATCCTGTGGCTTCCGTCCTGTATCTCTGAATGTTTCCCAGCCCCACGTGCGCGCCTGGAGGGGAACGTGCGCGTCTCAAAGCTCTCTTAACCCTGCTGACCAGTAGGCCTGCTCCCACTGGATCAGATGCCTCCTAAGGCGAGAGCAGGACTGAGGCCCCACTGTGGTCGTCTCCCCACTGTGGAGCAGACACAGCTGTATACTGCAGACGCCTGGACCGAGTAGAAAGGGTGAGTGAGTGGGTGCACACGGGCCCCTCCTTGCAGGGCTCATGGAGATGCTGTCCTTGCACCGTCACCCGCACCGGCCCCATGGTGGGGAGGGGATGGCCGAGGTCATCGTGGGGCTGGGTCATCCTGGCTGTGGGCGGCCCAGACCCTGTGCCCAGGGCAGTTCTCCGTGATCGTGGGGGCTGGGGTGGCCACTGCCGCGACCCTAAGAGCCTGTGCTTGGGGCCTCTACCTGTGCGCTGTGGGAACAGACGTCTCACCTTGCTCGGCTGCGCACCTGGGCGGGTGCCTGGGATCGGACACCAAGGCCTGGAGGGCACAGAGTCCAGCACCTTTGCTGTCTTGTGGCCTGGTGGAGGACAGACTGGGGAGCCCTGGGTGGATCCGAACCATTCTGGGGTGAAGACGGTCCTCCCAACCCCTGATACCAGGAGGCCAGGCTCTCCGTGTATGTCAGCCCAGGCCGCAGGGGAATGGGCATCCCCTTGCCTGGGGCCGTCGGGGGCGGAGAGCCAGCAGCCCGCTATCCCAGGAGCCCCTCTGTTTGGTCACTGTGCAGGAGGAAAGCCATCGTGGCTGGACCCAGAGGAGGCCACCGTCCCAGGAGGCAGCTCTGTATTAGGGATAAGACGCCTGAAGAGACCGCAACGCAGCCACATCACACACAGGCCTAGCCTCCGAGTCCCCAGGTCACTCCTGAAGTCTGACAGGGCTCCGGGACAGCGAGACAAATTAACACAAATGCCGGAGGGCCAGCAACCTAATGGGAGCATTTGTAAGAGCTTCCAAGAGCTGAGGGCTCTGGGCTTTGCCAAGACAAATAAAGGGGGGAACCTGACAGGTACCTGTCTCCATTCTTTAGCAGCCACTCAGAGACTGGAGAGAGGACAGTCTTCGCAGAGCCTTGCCAGATACTCCAGAATATTCCTTCATGTTCTGAGAGCCCGGTGTCCCCGGGCAGCCCCGGGACATTGTTTGTCCCTCATGAGCGTCAGCCGCACACAAGATATACCTTGGCTTTGGTGCTCATTTCCTCCATTTCCTGAAATCTACCTAGCTCTGCGGATGGCAAAGCAGAGGTGGCTCCCCGGACAAGGGTCTGGAAAATTTGTCCCCCCAGCAGCCCCACAGGCTGGCCGTCCCTCACTTTGCTCCTGAAAGCATGTCTGGAGAGTGTGCTGGGTGCCGCCTCGGAGACCCCAGGGCGGACCCTGGTGGGCTTTGCACCTTGGTGTGTCCCGGGGGGAGCATAAATCACAGGGTCAGTTATTGGTTCTATGTGCACATTTGTCTTTTACACTCAGCCCTTTTTAGTTATAGAAATAACCTGGGTATTGACAGAATCATATTAATGCACTTCAACTTGACCCTGCCTATTGATAACGTGTTTGTTAAGATAACCCTTAATAATCATAAGTGAATAAGAAGGGGTCATAGATCTCCAGGCCATGGGTGCCCTGACACTCAAGCTGGAAACCCCCAAGACCCGAGGTCGGGGGTGGGGAGGATATGCCGAAATTGCCCCTCCCCCCGCGTGTCCCCCAGGATTCGGGCTCCTCCTGGGCCGTGAGTTCCCACCTCTCTTGTTGGGGTTCAGGGTAACCTTTAATCAGTGAGAGAGTTAGTGGGAGAGTCAGGATCACCGCTCTGCACTTCAGAGCAGAATTGAATTTTAGTTCCCTTAAAAATGGCAGGCAGCGCTTTCCGGGGATTGAGGAGGGACAGAACGTGAACTTGTAGCCACCGCGTGTCACCCTCCTCTTGGGGCAATGGCCTAGGGGACGGAAGGCCTTTCCCCCTGTCAAATTCTGGCCTTACCAGCGTGGTCTTTCATTATCCCATTTATTCATTCAGCAAACATGTGCGGACCCTCTGTCACTTTGGGGTTCCACACACGCGCAAGTCAGTGAAACCAGAAACACAGTTGTTTCCACCCCGATCGTGGAGACACTAACCGCTAGCCCCGCGGTAGGTGGCGTGGTGTCTTCCTATTTCACACTCACGAGACTCCTCCAGGACTCCCCCCTTGCCCCTGGGAATGCTGAGCTCAGAGACCCCGAGTCCCCGGTGCAGCGTCACACAGCGTCCTGGGGCCTGCTGGCTCTGAGCCAGGCGCGGCCTCCACAGATGGTCCGTTTGGACACACGGTGGGGGGCAGTGGCGGGGAGGGCAGGGCCGTGAGGGACAGGAGCCAGACCACGGAGAACGTTTCCCACCTGAGGGGAGGGAAAGCCCCGAGTGCCCGGGTTTTGGTCCCAGCTGCCGTGCTAACTCGGGACCACCGTGCGTGGGGGCGGGGGTGGGGGAGGCAGGGAGCCGCCAAACACGACCGCACACTTTCCTAATGGGACCCAATTACAGCAACAGCTGGGGTGGGAATTCCGTGCTGATTCGCTGTGAAAAATGGGCAGCCCTCGGAATCCTGCAGCATCACCCCACCGCGGCCGAAGCCAGGAACCCCGAGGCCAGGTTCGCCCCTGGGGGGCAGCCGCACCAGCCAGGTTTGGCCGGCCCCCACCCACAACACGCCTCCTGCGTTTCCAGCTCAGGGTCAGGCGCATCGAAAGTGCGCACGGGGACTTCTGGAGGACTTCCCAGACTGGGGCAGACCCGGGGCTCAGGCCACTGGCCTTCTGGAAGCCTTCAGGGGCCTCCTGGTTCACAGGGAGCGTGAGCCCCACCCTCGCCCCTTGGTGCCTTTGCAGATCATCGGAGAGGCCGCGGGAGCGTGCAGAGAACCTGGGCTCAGCGCCACTCTGAGCCCTGAAGCCCATCTCAGGACCCGGGAGCCCTTCCTAACCAAACAGCTCCAACTCCCTCATCTGTGAAATGGGCACAAACGCCCCAAGCCAGTGGCGTCCACGCTGTCCACGGCAACCCCAGCGATGAGAACCACGTGCACGGTGACGGGGTCCGGCCAGTCTTCCTTTACTTTCTAACGAGAACACAGGTGAAGGTTCTGTCAAAGACGTAACGCCTCAGTTCCCCGGCGGTAACCTGCCGCGGGTGATCCAGGAGTAGCGCCAGATGCAGAACCTTCTCGGGAGGCCCTGGCCTATTCCGGGAGCGCCTGCCAGCTAAGTTGCATTTTGAGCAGGTTGTAAAAATAAACAAAGAAGAATATAGGACAGAGACCACATGTGGCGCCAACAGCCTGAAGTGTTTACTCTCTGGCCCTTTAGAGAAGAAGCGTGTCGACCCCCGGCCCATGGCAGACACAGCTGCCCAGAGGACGGAGGTAGGAGGTCTCCGTGTCCTCGAGCAGCCGATCCAGCTGCCAGCCGGGGGTGCAGGCACGAGGCTTCCTGCGAGTGTTCTGTGGGAACGGGAGGCTTGGATGGACAGACGGCTCTACTGTCCCCGGGCAGCTTTGCCCGTTCTCTCTGCGCCAGAGCCCAGCCACTAAGGCAGACCCCACCCAGAAGAATTGTTGGCAGTTTGTCACCACGGAAGCTCTAGGTCTGCGGCCACCGTGGGGAGACGCTTCAGGCAGGTGGGAGAGTGGTGGCCGGCGAGCCCGGCGGGCAGAGTTCCCAAGATCACCTGATCCTGCGAACAGCTGCGGCCGCACCCGGCCCGGGGGCCTCGGGGAGCACATTCTCAGCTGTAGCCTCCCGCCAGGGAAGCACGGTGTGAAATCGGACGCAGTTTGAAACCACCCTGTTCGCGTTCCTTTCTTTCGCTTTGTCCCTGTCTGCTTTTCAGCAGGACGGTGCTCGGAATGGGCACGGAGGAAGTCTCAAGCCGCCACCGGGAATTTCTGCCCCCAACCACCGGACTTCCCTGTGATGGGCTGGAGTCCCTTCCCGGGGCAGGGCGGATGGCCCGGACATTGGGGTGGGGGCACAGCCTGGTCCGCAAAGGCCTCCACAGGGTGCGCATGACACTTCAGGGATCTGGAATGTCATTCTCGTGGGCGCCCTCGAAACCGCCTTCCGGAGAGCCGCCTGGGACCTCAGGAACGGCATGGCAGACCCCCAGCTGCAGAGCTTAGTGCCCCAAACTGTCCTCCAGCGATTTCACTTAATGATGTGGGGTGGGGACCCAGGGACCCAGACAGCCGCAGGTCCCGCCTCGACCACAGGGACGCCTCAGAAATACGTGTCGTGTGCCAAAGCGCCTGGGTAGCCCTGGCTCCTGCATCGTCTCGCCCCACCATGCACGCGCGGGTCCCGGGGTCATGTCACGGCTCTAAGGAAGAGAAAGGCCCCTTCCCTACCCTGAGTCCTGAGAACGGGGTCTGAACCCCACTGTTGACCTGGGTCCTGCGTCTAGCCGCAGTCAAAAGCCTCAGGAAAAGTGTGCACACCTCCTTCCTTCCTCTCTCTCTGTAGCCCCGCTTTTCCTGCAACTGGAAGGAACCAACTCCAGGAGCTCACAGATCCTGGCGGCATCTGGATGAGAAAGCGCTCGGATCAGCCTCGAGGCCACAGCCAGAGTGGCCTGCGGCTTGGACGTGATTCCCGGGGGGTGGGAGCCCTGCTGGGGGTCGGGGGGCCCCAGTGCTCCTTGGCTGTGTGCGTGCCTGTCGGTCTTATGTGACAAGGTCACCATCTGTCTGCGGGGTGTGCTCAGGAAGGTGACCCCCATTAGCTCGGGAGGGACCGCGGAGCACAGAGAGGATGTGCTTCCCTGGGCCGTCAGGGGGCACAGGAAGACCGCCGGGCGCCCGCGGGTCTCGTTTGTCCCCTCGAGGATCTCCTGCGCTTGTCCACACATGGACTCTAGCCCCAAGCATGGGTAAAAAGAGGCTCGGGAAAACACTGACCACATTTTCAGGAATTTTCTTGGATACATTTGGATTTTTAAAACTCTATTCTTGGAGCTGGGGGATTTGGGTCGGCTGCATAATTTATTGTTTTTTTCCAAAGACTGGAAAGAGAGCTGAGGTCTGCCAGGTGGGTGTGGGGGGCCAGCATGTCCCCCACCCCATGAGAGGGAGGACAGGGAGTGGAGAGAGGGAAAGCAAGTGTGCACCTGAGATCTCCCGTCTGGCAAGGACCCTGGACTGCTGGGGTAAACGGATGAGGGTCTAACCGGTAGACATTGCAGGACTGTGTCCTGGGTGGGTGGCTGGGCTCCTAGTCAAGGACACCGCTCACCCTTGGACACCTGGCCGGCCTCTACTTGGCCTGCCCTTCTCTGCTCAGGCCAGCTTCTGCTTCTAAGCCCTTGGGATGGGGAGCAAGATGAAAACCCTCTTCCAGTTGGTCTTTTGCCCATCCTGGACTCTTGTCTCGGCTGAGCCATGACCTCTCTTCTCGGTTCCCTTCTGGCACAGAAACGGACAGCAGTCCAGGGAGATGCGGAACGTTCTCTCTCCTTATGGCCTCCAGGTTGGGTTGTTTTGTTGGCCTAATGATCTTAGTTGAGGTGTATTTGTGTACTTAACACGGTTAAGCCTAGAAAAACACGGCGGTTGGGAGTGCCGACCCCTGAAACTGAGTATAAATTTTGACTCCCCCAGAGCGTGACCCCTGGCAGCATGCCGTTGATGGGAAGCCTCACAAGGAGCACAAGCCGTTGGCTAACACATATCCTGTGTGTTACGTACTTAAGACTCTGTAACCTCACAGTAAGGTCAGCAAGAGGAAAGACAGTGTTGCAAATGAGAAAATCCGAAGGAAAATAGGTTTTACCATACGGCACTGTATTTAATGAGAAAAAACCCGGGTCTACGTGGACCCACGTAGCTCCAGCCCCCACGGCTCAAGGTCAACGTGGAGCCCTGTGGGTGGGGGCTTGCAGAATAAAGCAGGAAACCTAGGGGTCCTCTGTCCTCTCCCCACTCCACACTTGAGACATTGCCTTTCCGAAAGCAAACACCTTTGTCGGCCTTCATCGGTTTCCTTCCCTTCCCGGGAAACCCCATGCTCCTGTCCCCTCGGGAGGCGTGTGCGGATGGGGACAGAGCCTCTCCTAGGCTCTCCTTAGAGGACAGACATCCCCAAAGATTGAACCAGCCTTGCCGGGATGGGGCATCCTCCCGGCCCGTGATTCTCTTTTCTCTCATTTTCCCGAAAGGAAAAAAAGTTTAATAAATAAATAGAATAAATCTGTAAAACTCAGATGTAGCAAAGAGCTCAAAACACAGAGCTGGACGAGGAATAAACTGCCCCCACTGGGCACAAGTCACCACAGACCAGCACCTGTGTGCACAGAGCCCCTCCCGAGACCAAGTCCGAGCGCGACGCTGTCCACGGCCAGTGAGGGCGTTTGGCCTTTGACTGTCACCAAGCTGCTCCCAGAGTTGGGCCCTGAGTCCAGCTTCTAGGGTCCAATTTTGGGCACCTGGGTCCTGCCTTCCTTGTGGTGTTGGCTGTTAGAGTGAGCGGCGGACGCCGGTCATGCTGCCGTCCCTGAGTTCTGGGCTCCTCTGCTCAGCAGCGCACGCCTGAAAGACACCACAATCTTTTTACCCAATTTTCCAGCTGAGTTGACTGGGGCCTGTGAAGGTCAAGGAGCTTGCCCGGGGTCACTGAGTAAAACAGCCAAGCCTCTGGCCTCAGGACAAGGACGCGGGACTCTGTTTCCTGTTCCTGACCACCTAACCGGAGGCTCCTTCATAAATAATGGAAATAACAGGCCTTCACTTTCTCTTTCCAGGGCGGACTCCCGAGGCGGCCGCCACCCGGGGCTGCGGTCCATGGGCACCGCCGAGCCCTTGCCGGCTGCTGGGCCTCGCGACTCTGTTGGCTCCCGCGAAGGGATTTGTGACAGTCAGCCGAGGCCCTGGAGAGAGAGTCCGGCGGCCGGTCGGTCGGTGCAAGCGGCCGCGGCTGATTATTCATCGCTGACAGTTATTAGCCTATTATTATACGTATGAATTGCCTCTTTCATACCACATCCCTATCCTTAAAGTGCCTTATTAACTAACATTAACCAATCCAATTAGCAAAAGACACTGTATTTGTGTAATTAGTAATTTGAGGCTTTGTCTCGTCTTGGTCTTAAAGAGAAAGGCACTGGCCTTTGATCGGCACAGTGCCGTACAATTAGGTGAAGTGCTCGTGTGTCAGCAGGGAACGTTCTCGATCCCTGGGGTCCCGCACAGGGACCCGGCCATGCGAGGGCGCGCTGGGGTTCACGGCGTGGGCGCTTTCGTGCATCCAAGCTCCTCTCTGAGGTTGGCATGGCCTTCTACATCAGGAAGGGGAAATATTTATTATTACAAATTTAGAGGCCGAGCAGTAAGGAGCCTTGTTATTAAATGCTCGGAGCCCAATCTGCAGAAAATCAAAAAAATCCAACTTTGAGTATGGATTGCAAGTTTTTTTTTTCTAATCGGATGCCAAAAAGAACATTGTGGGGAAAGAGGGCTCGGGGCGGCCCTTCAGCAGGCAGCGTTTCTGTTTATGTCTCCGAGTGAGCAGTTCGGGTTCGGAGACGCGAAGACGGCCTTCCCGGGGCCAGATGTTCTAGATAAGAACTTCAGGCTGCAGGCCGCCCGTGTGCACAGCGCACTCAACCCAAGAACCGGGCTGCCGTCCCATCTGAGTGACTGGGCCGCGGGAGGTTCGGCAAGAGAGCCCTGTGTTGGGAGTGACCCCAGGGCAATGTTTCCCACAGATGCCTCAAGTCTCACCAGCTTAGACAGCTGCTGGGCGGGCTCTGTGAATCTGAGTGACCTTCCGGGCTCTTCCTGGGTCAGCGATGCTGAACAGCACGTGTTTTATTTGTATGTATTTTGTTTATTAGGAGGCTCGGCAAACTCGTACCCAGGGGTTCCCCAGAGGACCCCGCACCAGCCAGCCGTTCCCTGGTTCTGGACAGGAAGGAAGGTGGTCCTGCCCTACTTCCGGGCTCCTGAGCTTTCACCACATGTCCTTGAAACTGCCCACTCTCCGCAGGCCAAGCCGTGTCCTGGAAGTGGCCACCCCTACGGTCCAGGCTGGCTGTCACTATCCCCCCTGCGGCAGGGACACAGGAAAACCAGCCCCACCGAATCCGCTCAGTTCCTACGGAGGGGAAAGAAGGTCACCGTGAGCGCCAGGGCCAGCGATGGAGGGCTGATGTCCGCGGCTGCACGGTGCCCACACGTCTGGCTGTCCCCGAGGCTCGTGTGTGCTCTGGGAGCTTGTCCTTCTGAGCACTCTGGGGGCGGAGCTGAATCTCCCACGGTGAATCCAGATATTTGGGCAGCGGACAGACGGCGCTGACTTCATTCCGGCGCCCATTTTAGATGGAGCCTTTTCTCGTCTCCCTCAAGTAGGGTTCTCATTATTTTTTGTTTTTGGGTTTTTTTTGGCCATTCCGTGTCAAAATAAAGTTAAAATCTGTAAGTCCGAAAGCGTCGCCTCTTTCCCCATCTCCCTTGCTCCGTCTCCCTGTGCCTGCGCGTGCGACGCGCACACACAGGACCGCCTGGCTGCCAGGGGCAGACGGGGAGGAGCCCACCCGGTGCTCACGGAAGGCAAGATGGACAAGGAGACCTGGCTACAAATATTTCAGAAACCTCTTCAAAATATGTGGGTTTGTCAGAATCCCAAACCGCGTTTGCCAGGCACTTTTCCCACTAGTGTTTGAGCCCGCGGGTATTTTAAAGGAAATGAAATCCGTGTGTTTCTGATTTATTTATACTTAACTCATCAAAATGCTGTTTTAAAGAGCTATTTTGTGTCCAAAATGCCCTTTATGCCTTTTTCCCTTCCAAACTGAAAGCCACATTTTGCCAAGTGTATGTGACCTTAAACGTTAACATTTTCAGGGCTCTTTGGAAAATCAGGTTCCCGAAGCCCACGCAGACCTTCACCAGAACTAATGGTGTCCCCTACCCACCCCCTGGGGGAAGCCCAGTGACCCGCAGCAGAGGCGACGCCCCTTGGCCCTACCCGCTCTTTGCTCTGACCCAAGCAGGGTGTCTGCCCACCCCACCCCACGGCCGGAGTCCCTGAGATGCTCTGTCTGACGGGAAGAAGCAAATTTTCAAGGGACAGGAATCCCCAGATGTGATTTCACAGTCCCTCCCAGCGCTCTTGCTGGACTGGCTCAGGGTCACCCCGGGGGCAAGGCCCCCCAATTGCCCCGGCGGTGAGGGGCTCTCTCCCCAGGAGGGGCGGCGGCGGGGGCTCACTCTCCGGTCCCCGCGGAGCCCAGGGCACCTCTCACGCTGGCTGAACTCCTCTGCCTCCTGGTCCCCCGAGGACTGCGTCAAGCAGGTGCCCTGTGAACACTTCGATGCCAGCCCAAGCTGACTCAGACGGGGAAGGTCTGTTCTCTCCAGCAAGAGAAAGGAAAGGGGCACCAGCGTTCCGAGCGTGTGCAGGTTGGGAGGGGGACCGCGGGCCACTTGCAGGCTGGGGCACTCAGGAAAGGGGCAGGCAAAGGCCTCCAGAGGGATAACGAAATGGAGTCTTGGCAACACCACCGCCTGACCTCTAACACGGGGACTCGAGTGATACGCTTTGGGGTGTTATATTTATTTCTGGCCGATTTCATGCAATGGAGTTCAATTATGAATTTGATTGCTTTTTTGTGCACAATATAAAATCCTTTATCCTTCCAGCATTTAATTGTGTTCCCTGGCAGATTTGGTATTCATCACGGCCTTGCTGTCCCCAGCCCCAAAGATAAACCATCCAAGGGGCAATAAATGTCCACTCTGATTATTGATGCTTTCAGGGAAATTGATTATCTATTTGAGGGGCAGAGCGGGGTGATGTATTGTCGCCTCTCTCCCTGACACAAGAGCGTCCCGGAAAGACAAGTCCCTTGATTGGTGAATTGGTGAAATGGATTTTCTATTATATTTTAAATTTTCGAAAGTGATACCCGTTTATCTTAATATTTGAGAAGGGGGATGGAGTTGGAAATCCAGCATTCTCCTTCATCCGTTCGCATGTTGAGAAAAGCCACGAGATGGAAAGCCCAGAGCCGAGAGGCCGGGCGGCTCCTCCTTCTGGCGGCACGTCCATGCCCGGGGCCGCGGCTGAGCGCCCTGCGTCTGTGATGGACTGAGAAATTTGTTCCTGAGGCTGTGATTATGAGTATGTGGTCCAGATATTCAAATTTATGGGTATTTCCCTGTAACCCGTGAGACAAGAGGCAGGCTTTGGATGAGTTTAATTTGATCTAAAGAAAAAAAAAAAAAAACAAGCAATTTTACCCTAGGTTTAATACGGCAAACTCTGATGGCCTGAAAGTACTTTTCCCTTGGTCACCATTCAAAGAGAAGGTGTGCAGGAGGGGAGTGGTGTTGGCAGGGCTGTGGGGGACAGAGCAGGGACAAAGGGTGGACTTCGCCTCATCAGCACCTCTTGTATCGGTCAGGAGATAACAGGAGCTCCAGCTCGGGGAAGTGTTTGCTCACCGGGAGAGGGTCGATAGAGCTCCCTAATCCGCGCTCTGATTAGCTGTTCCCTAGCCGTGGCCAGGTGGGAACTCCCTACCTGTAGAAAGAGGCCTTTATTTGGGGAGTGGCAGAGGCAGGAAGGGTCATTCCGGTGGGGACTCTGGGGACACGGTGCACTCCCAGGCTGGGGAGCTGAGGCAGCTGCCCTGCACATGCCGGCTCCTGGGAGCCCCTGGGGCTGGGACGGCCCGTCCAAATGCCCCCCACGCTGAGATCAGCCGTCCCCGGGCTGCTGTGCCAGGGCGAGCAGGCTGCACAACTTCTCCAGGCCCCTTTGGAGACAAAATGCCCCCAGTTCCGGTGTGGAAACTGTCAGCCAAGTCATTGCCAGCAGGTGCAGAAAAGGCAGAGGGCAGAGTGTGGCCACAGTGCTGGGGGTGGGAATTCTGGGTCCCGTCCCCTGCTCTGGCTACACATGGGAAACACCGTCGATGTCCAGACCCCGCACCCGTCGTGGATTTGGGCCCCAGCTTCAACGTGGGTGACATCTCCGAGTGACCCTGGAGGTTGGCCAGGGCAGGGAGCAGACCCTGCCCTGCACGGTAGCCGGGGCAAGGCCTACTTGTCGGGGGACTAGGAGGTCCCAGCACTACCTCTACGCAGGCGGGACCCAGCAGCCCCCCAAGGATGGAGGGACTGCTGACATGGGGCTGAGAACCTCAACCCTCATGGGGGGGTGGGGAGATGCTTTCCGCAGGGAAAAGAGGAACCCAGCACCTGGGCGTACACGGAGCCTAGGGGAACACACCTCAGGGCCTGGCCTCCAGCAGGCAGGTCTCTTCCTCTGGGCTGTCTGCTCTGTGGGGGGATGGGCCCGACGGGACCCGAGCTCAAGGTCCTGGCACCTGCCGCCGATGCCCGGCCCTGGGGCTGCACCTGTGACCACCCTTCTTTCCCCTCCTTCGGTGCCGGTACTGTGTCTGCAGGCCTCCGTCAGCGAGCAGCGGGTGTCCTAAGGTCCCGGGAACGGAAGTGTGGCAAGCCCCCTCGCGGAGATTTCCTGCGCCACGTTCTGTCCTGTTAGGCATTTCCTGCGCATGCTTGTCCACCCCAGGCCGACTCTGAGAGGGGATCCCAGGTCCTGGGACTCGGAAGGAGAGGAGAGTGAATATATGTGTGCACGCCTGCACACGTCCACGTGTGTGCATGCAAGCAGACGCATTCTGTGTGCACACACGCCTATGTCCATGCTGGTGCGTGTGTGCGTGGGTCCCACGGTGCTCAGGCTCTGCACAAGTCAGGGCCGAGCAGGAAGGGGACCAATGCCAAGCACCTGTCTTGCCTCCGTGCCTTGGGAACAGCGCTGGGAGCATTGTACGTCTGAGGCCAGACTTTTCCATGATTGATGGCCTAGCAGTAACTCTTTATTTTTACTGAAGAAAATACAGTGTTCCTAGACCGGGTCCACTTGGGACAAAGGGTTCCCCATGATGCAGGCTCAGCATTCTTCCCTTATTTGCACAAAGACCACGCATCCAGGCAGAGCTTCACATCTTGCACAAAAAGTCCCACATACATTATCCGGGCTGATCATCTCCCAGACGCTTGGAGGCAGGCGATCAGAGAGGTTGAGTGACTTGTCTGAGGCCACGGTGCACCAGTGCCCGGAGGATCCAAGTCCAGGCCCCTCTTTCCCGAGTCTCGGGCTGTTTGCCTACAGCTCAGAGCGTGATAGAGGCCGTGGGGCCAGACCTTTCTCCGATGTCTCCTCCCACTCCAGACTGGCACACGGTGGGCCTAAAGCAGACGTCAGCAGCAGCCAGCTGGGGTTCCAGGGCTGGGCCCGGCCCGCTGACCACAGTCCTTCACCTAACTGGCCCCGCGGGGTTGGGACATGTGGCCTGCTCCCCAGATGGGGTCAAGCCGTCGAGCGTCCTGGCACTGAGCTCTGACCGCTGCTGGCTTTGCTGGGTGCTGGTGGTCATCCCAAGCTGGCTGCCCTTTCCTGCCCAGGCAGCCTGTCTCTTGGAGATGACAGGAAGGCCCTTCCCCACGCAGATGGGGTGTTAGCCTCTGTGCCTCCACATCCCTTCTGTCTTGGCGGGCTGTGCCTGGCCTCCCCGGAGCTCTATCCATCACCAGCCTTGCAGAGCTCCCTCAGTCTTGGACACCCCAGGAGCCACCAGAGGCCTGAGCAGCCTCCTCGCCTGGCACCGACAGGAATTGCTTCCGAGGCTGGGCCCTTCCAGGCCATTGCAGAGGTCACCCTTGCCTCTCAGGCGGCAGAGAACCAGCCAGGTGGGCAGCAGGACCCGAGCACGGTGGGGCCAGATGCTCCTGAGGCCCGCGCCCTGGTACCCACAGCTGGTCCCTGAGCTGTTCCAGGCCGTGCATGAGCTGGTCTAATGCCCGCTGACCTGATCAGAGACAGAGGACGCATGTAGGTACCTTCTGGACGTGGCCTGCAGGTGCATCTGAGCTAGGTCAGACCCAGATGATTGTTATGGTGCCATGACACTGGGGACCCTTCTCGGGAGAGGTCCCGTCTGAACGGGCTGGAAGGATGGGCAGGACCCAGAACCACAGAGACACATGGAGGAAGGCCCTGCAGATGGAGAGCCGGCGTGGGCTGAGCTCAGGGAACAGCATGCTTGCATCCCCAGTTCCTGTGGGCACGTAATGAATGTCTGTTCAAAATGAGGCTCATGTCTGGAGATGTAGGCAAACCTGTCCTCCAAGAGCTACCCGGAGGCTTTTATTGTCTGAGGTTACGTGGTCAATGGCTTTCAGGGGAGGTTCATTATTACCTCTGTGCCAAACATCTGTGGCCAGCATGACTGCCTCCTTATTCCCCCAAGGAGCCCCCATCAGCTGGATCCTTAGTCTACCCTGACCCTGTGCATCCCGAAGTCCTTAAGCCCAGAGGAGATCTGGCTTTCCTGGGAGACGCACCGAAGGCTCGAGGGTGGCGGGGAGACGTTGCCCACCCACCTCCCCCCGGCGCGCACACACACACACATGTGCACGCACACACGTCAGCTGCCCGGGGGGCGCGGTCCCATAACGGGCGGCAGCAGTTGGTGATGGTTACCTCGAAGAGCTGGGTCAGAGCCGACCCCTCTCCCGGGCCTGTTCAGTCATTAACTCCCGTAGGACATTATCTCGCACCGAATCTGCTGGGTGCACAGCGGCGGCCGAGCTCTGGGAGAATTTTATCATCCTGTTCCTGAACACCGCAGACAGCCCTGGGTAATAATTAACCCGGCTCCTGCCTCTCTCAGTTCCCGAAGATGATCCTGCCCCTTCCAAAGGCACGCCAGCCCTGCCTTCTCCTCCCACGCTCGGACCCCTTCCCCCGCCCCAGCTCCGCGGGGAAAGAAAGAGAAAGCAGGTCCTCCGGGGGCTGGCATGGCAGACAATGTGTGTCTTGTGTGAGTAATTTAGCGCTGTGGCCAGTCAATCTGGTTTCTGGGCCCGCTGCCCTGACCCTCTTTAGAGAGGCTCGCTCTCGCCGGCACAGTGTGAAACATTCTCTTTCACTGCCCTGACACTCCACAGATTGAGACATCAGCCTGGCCCAACTGCAGCAAATTAGCAATTTTTCTTTTGCTAATTGGAAATAAAAATGTTTGCCGAGGGAGCCGTTTGTCGGCATGCAGTTTTCGGTTTCTGTGCACCGGGAGGCTGCGTTGAAAATGCGTCCAGAGGCACTGCCCACCCTGGGGTGCCCCTTGCCACAAATCCTAAGCGGCTTCCTGGTGGCGGTGTGCCGGGCACGCCCCTCCCCTGTGGCTCACCTGGGACCTGGGCCGCCCTTGGGTCCCGGGACCCCAGAGCCCTCAGAAGACCACGAGGAGGGGGCAGGTGGCAAAGCTGTCGGGGGTGAGCCGGTGAGAGGGCCCTTTGCCAGGAGGAGGGAAGCAGAAAATCGGGGGTTAATGGCCGGGGGCAGCCCACACCTCTCCTAAGCACAGAACACTCTCGGAAAAAGCCAGCTGGGTTATCTAATGCCTGAATCTGCATGCGGAGGATCGCCCACCCTCGTCCCCGCACCCGTGTGACCCGGGAGGGACATCCTCCAGCCTCGAGGCGGCTTCTGGTTTCAGCCAACCCTCAGTTCCGAGGGTGGGAAAGACCCCAGCGCCCGGGTAGCGGGGGCTAGAGGCCCCTGCCGGGGCGGGGAAGGGAATGAGGCGTCTTCTGCTGATTGGAACAAAGAAAGAACCACGTGGAGGGCCCAGAGCATCCCTCCCCTAGGAAAGTGGGCCAGGACCTTTAGATGGAGCGCGGTGATTTGGAAATCTGCTTATAAATAGATCCGCGCCCACCCACCTGTGCACGCACATGCGCAGGCCTGGCTGCGCCCCTGTGTGCGCGTGCAAGCGTCTGGGCGGGCGTGTGCACGAGTGTGTGGTGTTGACCGGCGGCTCCTCGGTGGCCTCGGCTCCCCCTCGGGATGCCTGGGGTCTCTCGGGAATCAGGCCCGTTGGGCCAGCACGGAAAGGGTTACCCTACTCCCCCTCCCTGTTTTTCTGATAAAGCATTTGACAGCCCTGCCTAATAATTCTTTCTGCTGGGTTTTTTTCTTGATGTCTTTATGTGAATATGAAGCCGGAATGAAAGGCTTTGGGGGACCCCCACGAGAGAGGAAAAGTATGAACCAGGGAGGAAGAAAGAGTGTGCTGTAGGCTCCCTGCCGAGATCCAGGCATCTCCTTTGGCGTCCACGACTTGGCTTCAGAGGCCCTTTGTAAGTGGAAACGAGTCTTCTTCACTCCCCACGACAATAGGTGTTTTGTCAGAGGGGGCCGGGGTGGGGGGGATCGGCAGCAGCAAGGGGCTAGCCCCCGGGCCCTGCAGATGTTGGACCAGGGATGATTTATTGCTCCAGTGTCCTCGGTGGCATTTGGCCACCTTCCCAGACCCTAACATCGGTGGCCGAGGAGGGAGGGAAGCAGTGGGGGGGGGGGGGGAAGGGCTGCATCTCCGAGGGGCCCTGACACCTTGTTTGGGGGGACGGTGGTGGGGGAAGGGCAGTGCGCAGGCAGAAGATGGGGCTCGGCAGCCAGGCTGAGCTGGGACTTGAGGGGAACTTGAGGAACCGGGCTGAGCCCCTCGAGAGCATCCCCCAGGTTTGAAAACCAACAACAAAGGAAGAACCAGGTTGGGCTGCGGGGGGGTCGGGGGGCCAGATGACAACTGTTTGCTCTCGGAAGTCGTGGAGCCAGGAGGCCCCTAGTCCCCCCCCCCCACCAAGCGGGTGCTAACCATCTTCGTCCTTGCCAAGCTCCCCAGTGGCTGGTTTCTGCTCCTGGCCAGTCTGGGGATTTGTTCCCTTCCCGAGTCAGGTGCAGAAAGGAGCAGTGTCCTCTGGGTCCCTGACCCAGCCCAGACCAGAGAGGCCATAAACCCAGGCAGGGGGGCTGTTCCCGGGCACCGGCCCCCACTCCAGGCCTGCGATCACCTGCAGGAGCCGCACGCGGGCACGGGGAGCCTGACGCCTTGGCCCAGCCGTTAAACCAAGAGGGTATCTGAGCCGCGGATGCCTCGCCATCGCCACCTGCACCAAATCGCCAATTCAAGGGCCTGTGCTGGCCAGCCACTGCGCTGAGGTGATTCTGGGTCCTTTCCAGTGAAAAAGAAATCGCGGCCGGACAACTCACACACACCGAAAACCACAGCTTCCTAGTGAGATCCCGCGTGGGGTCGAATTCTGCTTTGGGCCTCTTTACCCTGTTTTGGAATGAGCTTTGAAAACACCAAAACTTGGATCAGGAAGCATGGGAGGGAGGCTGTTACATAAACGCGCCGTCTCCGGCTCTGGGCTGGGCGCCCCCTCGGCCCCTGTTGTCGCAACACTGCAGCCTGGAACAGAGCTGGACACCGAGTGGATCACCCGGAGGCGCCCAGCAGGATCCCGGCGGCGGCTTCGAGCTGGGGAGGGGGGGCGGCGGTAGGGCCCACGAGTGGGAGGGTACGTGCCCCGGGACCGATGGCGAGCCGCCCTTGGCCTCCAGCAGGCAGCCCACTGCGGCTGGCTGCGGCCCCGCCCTCAGCGATATCCAGAATGATTTAAAAGTCTCTGACCTCAGGTTTGGGCCTGGGCCTTCACTTCATGGGGCCGGACGCGGCCTCAGGACAGTGTGGCTCGAGGCTCCTCCTCCGGGTCTAGAGGGCTGCCCATCCCGCCAGGGTCCAGCGGGCGACCGCCATCCAGGAGCCCCGGTGGGGGGTGGGGGGACTTAGCGCGCCTGTGCGTGGCCCTCCCTGGCGGGCCGTCACGTGGACGGCAGAGGGGGCCAGGGCTGCACGGGCTTCACGCATGCTCGGCGCGGCCCTCCGGCGTCCCGGCCCCCTGGCACTGACGTGAGAACCACTGTGTGCTTTTTGTTCATCGGACACTATTTGGACACAGCCCGTCCAGCATCTTGAGGGCCCGGCAACTGCCACATCAGCACAAATACCCACCCCCCCAACTTTTCACTGGGATATGCGGAAACATTTTTCCCATGGAAAGAGAGTGTGGCCTTTGTGAGGGGGGCACGGCCGGCCCGGATTACAGTAAAGATTAATCCCAAACAACAGACAAGAAAAATAGACAAAGAGCATCATACACTTCACTTTTCAATGGCTGTTTTCATAAATGTATGAATAATTTAAATTATCATTGCCGAGTATTTATTCGAGTGTTTCAGGGGGAAAAATGCCTCCTCTTTTTTCTCCTCGATTCTTTTCATTTTTGTCTCATCTCTTTTATGTGCTGCATGGGCTGTTTTCTTGCCATCTGAATCGGCCCGGAACAATGGGATGTATGAGGCTGAGGGGCCGCGGAAGAATGCGGTCCTTGTTGCTGATGCCGAGCTTGACATTGATTAATGAGGGAGCAGACACGGGCAGAATCTGTGAGAGCCAAGGGGAAATCAGAGGGCCCGAGGGCACCCCGAGGCGGAGGGCAGGGGATGGCAGGGAGAAGACCACAGCCAGCCCTCCACGCCCAGTGGGAAAGGGCAGAGGGGGGGTGCACGGCACCGGACCCACCCACGGGCGTGGAGGGACATGCCGCCGACGGGTCCTCGGAGAACAGGGCACCGGGTGGGGGTCCCAGTCCCCCGGCCTGCTCAGCGGAGGGACAGCGAGCCGCAACCGCTCTGCTGGGGGCCCACCTGCCCACTCCTACCCTCCCAAACTCTCGAGGTCACCCGTCCCTCGGGGTCTGGCCCAGGATGACCGTCCGAAGGGAGCAGGGCAGACCCTGCCTATCACTGGGGCTCCGCGTCTGTAGATAGACCCTTTCCTTCTCATGCGGCCCGACGTTACCTGCCAACCCAGAGAAGGGTCCGGTCCATCCCACCCCACCCTTCTCTCCTCTGTCCTGTCCCGTTCCGCTCCGCTGACGCACCTACTCACTTATTTTTAGTAGCAGGACACCTTTGGACATTCCTTTGGTTGCGAGTGAATTCTCAACCCAGGGCTCATGCCTGACCATCAGGGGGGATCAGTGACGCGTGAGCGGATGGGGTGGCATCTTCCAACGGTCCCGTGAGGACAGCCGGCCGGGGGAACGAATGCCCTCCACAGCTGACTGCAGAATTCACCTACCCAGCCCGCCTATGTCAGGCCTGCTGCTTCAGACCCCGAGTTCAGAGGGCTCCAGAGAGAAGATTGGGGGGCATGGAGGCCCGGTGCACACCCCCCCCCCCGCCAGGCTCCCAAGCCCTGCCCCGTGAGAGGGCGCGTGTGCACACTCGCGCCATGGCCTCCTTGGTCAAGGTCAAGGTTGTTTCCCCCGTCTGAGGGGGTCTCTTGTGTGATGTGGACCCTGCCAGCTCGGAGGGGGCGGCAGCTACCAGCCGCTGATAAGTCCCCAGGGGGGTTTGTGCTCCTGCCCCGGGCCTGGGGCTCCAGGACCAGCGGGTCTGACCAGCGCCCTCACTTTGGAAATCAGGTCCTTGAAGCTGCCATTGCTCTAGGCTCCCCAGGCCGTGTGGATGGAAAAGGCAGTATTTTTGCTCAGAAAGAGAGGTGGGGTTGGAAGTTGGCAGGTTGGTCAGGAACCAGAAGTTTCTGGTTTGTGTCCAACAGGAGAATGGAGTGAAAAGGCACTTATCTGAACAGGGAGACCACGATCCCTCTTTCTTAATTTTCCCCCTTTTGTAATAAACTGTTTATGGAGAAATACATTTTTGTCCACTGGCCGTGCGCCCTCCAGGGAAGGGGGTGATGGATGAGAACCAGGGGTTCCAGATGAGTCTGACCAGGGGGCCCCACAAGACGTGGACACACGTCCAGGCAGCTCACCTGGCCATTCCGTTTGGTTCACTGGCCGCTCCCTCTGCCCTGCGTGCTTCCGAATTAATGTACCAGGCTGAGCAGCCTTGATAAGGATCTGGAATGGCAGGATTAATGGGGGGCAGTGAGGCCTTGTGGAGGGCACTCCCATGGCCTTGCCCATCGTCGGTTCCAGCCCTGCCTGTGACCTTGTCTGTGGGTGACCCCGGGTGGACACGGCGTCCCGGAAACCTGCCTCCTCACCCGGAGAGGGCAGGACCTCCGAGGTGCTGCTCAGCCTCCTGGCGTCTGGGGGACACCAGGATCTATCAGGTCACGCTCGGATGGTGCAGGCCCTTCCTCAGAGGACATGTGCCCTCGGGCCGACCACGTTCACATGCCTGCGCCCCGAGGGAAGTAAGAACAGACTCCCTGGAACAGAACACACACAACAAACCCCCCAAAGTTACAAGGCAGGCCACCCTGCCCCACACAACACTTGCGGCTTCCCGGCCAGTGGCAAGCCTGAGTGGCAAATGACAATTTTATAAATACAAAGGCTGAGCAGGGAAACTGGGGTTCCATCATCCTGCCCCGCACCACCCTCTCCCCAGCAAAGCAGGGGCGCTATCTTTGTCAGCCAAGTAGGCAGAAACTCCATGGACTGCACATCTTTAATTCATAAAGATTTGGGAAGGTGAGTTTCTTTCTCCCTCTCCCCCCAGAATGAGTGGTGCTTGTTGGCTCATTTGGGGATCTGAGGGTCTATGTGTTGTGCTGGTGGGGCCGGTGGCTCCTTTCTGGCAAGTGAAGGGGTTGCCAGCGCCCGGGATGTGATGTGCAGAGGCTTCTAACACGGAGGGCTTCCAAGGAAGCAGGTGGCCAGTGAAGGAGGGGAGCATCCTTCTTCCTCAGGTGAGATGCATCCTGTTGGCCGGGACTCTCCCTGCACACAGCCGTGATAGGAGGGGGCTTTTAAAATAGTGCTTGGGACGGGAAGCTCCCCAGGAATCAAAATAAAGAAAATGCCCAGGGACCCTGACTCGGGAAAGAAGAGGATTCCTTACCAGGCGGGAGACTCCAAAACTGTGCTCCTTTGATACTGAGCTTCGGGGAGAGGACAGATTGCGGGGGGTGGGTGGGGGGAACAGAGCCAGCAAATGTTGGGTGGGAGCCAAAGGGACACTGCCTCGTTAATTTTAATTTGTGGTGCGCCCATCTACTGTGGCAAGTAAGGCAGCAGCGAGGCGGGGAGGCAGACGACAGGCTGGGACTTCCACGGCAGGCTTCAGGCTCCGGAAGCACGGGGATCTCCAGCCAGGACCTCAGAGAGGCCCCAGGCCCCGGAGGCAGACGCAGGGGTGAGCCTCAGGCCGCCTCTGGGGGCCCCCATGCAGGCGGGGATGCCCCGAGTGCCCGCAGGGGCCCCGCCTCGGGCCGCCCTGTGCACCGCTCCCCCCCCCCACCCGCCCCCGCGCCCAGGCCGGGCTGGGGGCGCCGAGATCACCTGAAAGGCAGCCCTGAGGGTGACCCGAGTCCCGAGCCCCCGGCGGGGACAAATGAGGAGCTTAACTAGTACAGGACCACATGAAAGGGGAAGGGAAAAAGGAGGAACAAAGCTTCCGCCAATTTGCTCTTTTGGGCATTGTGGAAACTGGCCCCTTTCCCACCGAATCGTGCCCCCATTGAATGAGGCCGGGCGCTGCGCAGGTCCTCCGCGGCTCTGACGGGTTTTCACGGGAGGGTGAATGGAGTGCAAATTAGCGGAGCCCTCAGGAGGCTTGTTACTGTCACTCCCAAACTGACGTCCAAAGGCCACGTGAGGATTAATCAATGTAAAGAACGCGCCCATTATCAGAGCAAGGTAGGAAACTATTTATTGTCCCTCCTTTCATGTGCGTCCATGGTGCCCACTGCCGTGAGGCTCTCCACAGCGACGGAGCGCCAGACACACACGCCGTCCCGCGCCCGTGCTCACGCGCAGGCCCCGGCTGCCAAGCATGGCATGCACGCGCTCACACCCGCCCGCGCACCACAGAGGCGCCCCGTTTTGTTTCCTGTACGTTTATTGTTCTCCAAGAGCCCCGGCTGGCTGGTGGTGATACCCCGCATTCCGAGGCCGTGTGGGGTGGAGCGGGGCAGAGCCGGGTGGCCTCACGGGGCTCCCCGAAGACCACGGACAAAGTCGCCACAATCGCGGAGCAGGAGGACGAGCGGAGTCCAGCTCGTTTCCAAGATGCGAATCCACTGGAGCCCCCAACTGAACCAAAGAGCCTTCATTTTACGCCAGACCATCTTTTCCTAGAGCCGGCCCCCTGCTCCCTTCGAAATTGGTCCAGGCCACCGCTTTGGAGCAGAGACAACGATGGAGTCCGTCCCTTACTCATCTCAGACTGGAGGTGGAAGACGTCCGAGGACACGACTCACGGGGTTCCGACGGGTCTGCTTGGAAAAGGGAGAGGGGCACCTGAGGCTGCTGGGCCCCCACAGCTCAGGAGCGACCACCGGGCACCCGGCGGACTGCAGGTTCTGGACAGTCCGCGCATCTAAGGAGTGAGTAAATGAACATCTAGTAAGCGAATAAGGAAAGCTATATCTAATGAGGAAATAAACAAACAAATACACATCTAATGAGTAAGTCCCTAGTGAGCAAATAAATACGTAAGTAGCTAATGATCCAGTGAATAAATATATGTCTGGAGTTCAAGAAGGAGCCTTCTCCAGCCCTGCGAATCAGGGCCGCAAACTCTCTTTAGTTTCGATCCCTTCCGTGTAGAGTCTGGATCCCATTCTCTTGAGAGGATGTCTTGGAAAGTGTTCCGTCAGCCCGGATGTGTGACCTGAGCTATTGGAACTGGAGCTGGAGCACCAGGCTCGCGTGTACCTGTGACCTGGTCCGGGCTCTGGCGGGGGCCTGGATGCTGAGCCCACCCAGGCCCCTTCTTGAGTCTGCAGGACATTATCACCTTCCTGGGCCTCGGTTTCCCCTTTGTCACTGGAAGGACAGTCCTCACCACAACGGCTCAGAGCCGGACGGGTCACGCGGATGGTGCCGGAAACCTCGAGGAACCACCCAGAAGCCAGTGCGGCCCTTGCCGAGGTCTGGACGCCCCAGGAGCCCACGACAGTGAAATGTCACCGTGGGAACATATCCAGCGACTAGGAAAGTATTTTCCCATAGAGAAATTTTAAACGCAGGTGATTTATTCAATATATTCATGTCCTAGACATTCATACCTGGGTTACTTCTCAAAACAAGGATAAACTGATAGTCACTGATTTTCTGAGGCTGAGAAAGAAACGTGGCTCACAGGGTCGAACGTCTTCTTGCAACTGTCTCTAGAGAGTACGGCGGGGTCCTCCACGTTGAATGAGGATCCCGTGAATGGACGCGCACAAGATCAAATGGGAGCGCGCCTTCTGGAAAGCCCCCCTCAACCGTGGGGGACGAGAACACAGCCGGTTCACGATGCCTTTCCAGAATGTCAGCCTCAGCCAGGTCCTCTTATTCCTCCGGTTTGGAAAGTTCTGGAGACAGTGCTTGGCTGCAGTGCCCAGGAGATCACGAGACAAGGCCCAGAACTCAGGGAGGTCCCCGGCAAGGATGGGTGGTGAGGGTGCTGCTGAGGCTCGGGGCGCCAATCGCCAGGACAATGCCCTGAAGCAGGGGCACGTCTGTACTAAGTCAGTCTCTGAAAGGCTGCCACCTTGGGGTTCCAGGACATTCCGCGTGGTGCCCCGCCCCCACACGCACCTGCATTGCTTCCAGCTGGACGGTGCCGGAGGCGGGCGGAGGCTGCCCAGCTCTGGCCGCCGGCCTGGCTCTCTGAGGGGAGCACGTGCATGCAAGTGACCTTCACAGACCTCAGCAGCAAACGGGAGCCTGGCCGGCTCTGGTGTGTCTGAGGTCAGGACTGGGCACCTGCGGAGCTGGTATCCTCTGCTCCCTTACTCGGGACATTTTTCTGGGCTCCCATGGATTTCAAATGCGACCGTGTTTGGTAAATCCCAGTCTGAGATTGATTCTGGGTTCTTATCTTGTTGCTTTCCTGCTCAGGCATGAACGTTTACCAGATCAATGATTAATTTTTCTTGTCACTGGAACCAGAATTTTCCCATATTTTTGACAAAAACGTTCAAAGGCTGCCTGACGTCGGCCTACCCCACCCTGCAAGTGCAGCACGGAGCGTTCCCTGCTGAGCTCACTGGGAATTGCCCAGACGGCCTTGTCGGCGTGAGCTCCCTGACAGGCCGGTCCGCCACCACTGCCTACCCCCCCGAGCAGGAATACGTCTCCACACCAACCGTGGAGATGTTGATGACCCTTGCATTAAATAGGAGACGAATAACCAGAAACCAGGACATCTCCGCTCAGCGAGACTTGCCGCCTCTGTGTGGGGGCCGGCAGGGAGCCACGGGGGGGTTGGGCCGACCCAGGTCTGCCGCGCCCCATGCGACCTGAGCCCTCTGCCCCGCTCGCTGGCCTTGTCCCACCCCCTGGCTCATGGCAAGAGCCTGCCGGGGCTGCCATCCTGCAGGCGGGTGACATGCTCGTCCCTGCTCAGGGCTGGACAGAAGGACTGTCTGTCTGTTCTCTCCTGGTCCCCCTGGGGTCTCATGTACACCTGCATGGCCGCTTCAGGAACGAGGAAGAAGAACCCACCTTCTCTAAGCCTGGGCAGGGGCCCAACTCTGGCTTAGGCCAGATGCTCTGGAAAGGAACGAGCGGTGCCAGGGCCAGAAGCCGTGTGGGGAGATGGGCAGCCTATTCCCGAGCCCAGTGGTCGCAAGGGGCATGGGCAGCGGCAGAGGGCCAGGCACAGGATATTGCCATCCCCTCAGCACATGGGCGCCTGCAGGTTCCCTATGGGCACCTGGTCCTGGCAGATGGCAAAGGCACCCGCAGGAGCAAGCGGAAACTGCTCCAAAGAAGGAAGCAGGAAAATCCTGGGATCGACGCCTCCTTAGCCTCCTGGGTCTCAGCCGAGGGCGGTTCTGCTGCCCAGAGGACGTCTGGAGTGTCCGGACACAGTCTGGTCGTCAGGACGTCGGCTGGGGGCTGCTGCTGGCAAGCGGGGTGCTTGGTACCCGGAGTGCCCGGGCCCACGCCCAAAGCCGAGACGCCCAGGCCTGCGAGTCAGGAGAGGCAGTGGCAGAAACCTGCTTTGAACAAAGAATGTGAGATGCCTCTGTGCGGGTCACTCCACTTGCCCTCCTGTCACGCCCCGGGGGGTGACTCTGGGGCACCTCACGGGCCTGGCACGCTCGCAGGCTACACATGGACCTGCTGTCTGAATGCGGAAGGCACTGGACAGTCCCCACCATCCCCACAGCCAGAGAGCCTGGGACCACTTTCCAGGCAGGCACACTGAGGCCCCGTGGGGAGTGCCACCACCGTAACGGCTAGTAGACCCGTGATCCGAACCTGGGCAGTTGCAAAGGGTCTCGGGACCACCCTGCCCTAGGCCACAAAACTGGGCAAAGGGACTTCCAGCTGCCACCACCCACAAGCATAACTTAAAAATAACCCTGAAAGCAAAGCCCTCTCCTTCATCAGCTCTGGCCGGCACTTGGCTGCTTCCAAACTGCCCCTTGGCAATGTGCTGGTCTCCCCGGGAAGCAGAACCTCACGTATCTTCGCTGCGCACGGATGCCAAAGGCACTGAGGTCGTAAAATCCGCTGTTAGGAAGGGATCTGGTCGGGCCACGCGGCCGGGGAGTTTGCAGGGTGTGGATGTGCGAGAGGTGTAATTAAATGACCTTGCAAATTTCTTACCAAATCATAAAAAAGGGACAAACAGTGTTGAGCTAGAACTCTTTCTTGGACATTATCTTGGAGACCGAGGTTGCCGAGCTGGTGCGCCACGCGCCATGGGGACACGTCCGCCTGCCTGGGAGCCCCCCACCCCGAGACCATCCCCCGAGGTCTGGCTCCAGTCTCTGGCCGGTTCCTCTCGTCTGCATCCCGGGGGCCACCTTCACCTCCCTGGAAGCTGGCACACGGTGGGGATCGCGGGCTGCACGGACCTCCTCTGCGTGCCCTGTGTGGGCTGTTGCCTTCTCCCCCCCCCCCCGGTGACCAGGGTGTGTGTGTGTGTGAGGCTGGCGCGTGTCTCAGACTCCCTCATAAACGGCGGTCACTGGAGACCTTTGCGAAGGCATGCCCCTCTGACCGGGCACCAGGACCTCAGCCCTGACACCCATCACTTCACTTCCCTGCGAGTAATTTCTTCACTGCTGCTCAGGAAACATTTATGGTCTGTAGAAAGAGTAAAACGTACGCCTGCCATTTCATAAAACATCCAGGTCTCCACCCCGAGGGCTCCCGAAGCCCGCCATCTGCCATGTCATCCCTGGGGACACACAGGTGCTCGGAAGGGACTCCTTGTTGCAAATAAATGCGTATTTGCTCATCCCCAAGGACGCATACCCATGCCCACCCAGCCTGGGGCACACACAGCTGTTCTCTCCCTCCAACACCTGAGTAAATCTATCCAGGAAAATCAGATACCATCGAACATCCTGGGAGCTCCGCCACCTTGCGGACTTGAGGAGTTCACGAAGGTTTCTGAATAAATCTCGCCAGGGCTCAGGACCTGCCACTATGCGGGCTTTGCTCCTTCCTGGGCCCTGGCCCATGTGGGCGAGAGGGGCATGCAGCCTCCAGCAAGCACGGGCAGAGCCAGTCTCCCCAGCGACACCCAGAAGCAGAGACGCAGCATCAATAAAGCCCGTTCCGGACGTTCACTCACTGGGAGGTTTGACACTTGTACCTCCTTGACACCGCTTGCTGCAGAGGGAAGGCCCAGGTCAGTGTGGGGCAGCGGGCCCTAGAAGGCCGCCCCAAACCAGCTCTGTGACCCCGGACAAGGGCTTTGCTAAGCAAACCAGGACAACGGTGCTCCTTGGGGCCCCTGGTGAAGGGGAACGAGGTGGGGAGGTCAACGGGTCCACAGCTCCGATGAACACTGAGGAAACCTCTGGTTGGGCCAGCGGGTCCCGCGGGGGCTTGGGGGGTGTGCCTCACGGCTGCTCTGTGCCAAGTTCTAGAATTGGGGCCCTCTGGATCCCTGTGACATCCAGATCCCCGCGAGATGGTGGCTTGGGGGATGCGGACGTGCCCGCAGTTAAGGCACATGCCGCACGCGGTCAGGGGCACGAGCGGGCCAAGAGGTGCTGGCCCCCGCTGTGGGTGGGCTTCCAACAGCAAAGCAGCTTCTCTGAGGGTGCAGGAAAGGCCGTCCCGCCCGCCACACGCCCAGCCGGCACCCCTGAATACCACGCTGCTTCTCACCTCCCCAGGCCGGCCTCACGGCCAGACTCGCACTTAATCCTTATTTTCTTTAAAAAACGGATTAGGAAAATCTCATCTGGAAAATTAATTAATGTGCGAATTCAACAAATATTTACTGAGCATAGCACTTTGTCAGGTATTTAGTGTTCATGTAGCCTGTGGCCGCCCCCCCCCCCCCCGTCCCCACTCTGTCCGTGGGTTTGGGGGCAACTTCCCAAAGCATCATTCCCTGACTCAACTCGTGAGACGCAAACCCGCCACGTGAGCGTGTATTAAATCTCCATCCTTGGAGTGGATGGTGGGCTGGGGGTCAGGCGTCCTTGGCGGGCGAGCTCGGCTGACACGGGCGACCCGGCCCACGGCCTCCCGGGACATGTGCGGCGAGACGAGAAGGAGCTCTTCGGAGCGCCCTTGATGTGTGCGTGTGATTGTGTCCGCTGTCATTCCTCCCGGGCGCTGGGATTACTCTCAATGCCCCCTTTTCCCGCCCTCTGCCTGTCACTGGCTGTAGGTAAGTATATCCTCCAGGAGCAGCCCCCGCCCCCAGCCAAACAAAAGTGAGCTCGCCGCCCCTTTCCCCAAGAAAAGAAGCCGGAGCCTTTTCATGAGCAGTGAATGGGGCCCCTCATTTAGGCCGCATTATACCCGGGCCTTCATTTCCCCTTTCCTGCTTTGCCTCATTCAGGGGGGCTCTGACTTCAACTAATTCGATAACAATCCCTCTGGGCCTTCCCAGCCCCTGGCTCTGGAGGACATTGTCCGGGTGCGCGGCCTTCCCCCCCGCACTGGTCCCGCTCTCCAATTAGCCAACCGCTGGGCCTCTGTCCGTCTCCACGCTCTCCTGCCGCCCGCCCACTTTTAACCATTTCTTTTTGAACGGACTCCCGAGGGCCTTCGGGGGCGCGCACCCCTGGTGCTGGGGTCAGCAGCCCTGGGGTCCGGCAGAGCGCAGACACGCGCCCGCACGGCCTCTCCGAGGCTGGTCCGCAACCCCTCCCGGGGCCTGCGTGGCCTTGGCGGGAAACCTGAAACACAACACAGCCGCGCCTTTGACCCCCAACCTCGCCCGGCACTGGTTCCGGGAGGAGCCAGGCGAGTCCTTGGCATGGGCGGTGTCGAGGGGGTCCAGGTGCCCCCGCCGGCTGGTTCTGGGGGGCCTGTCTCCCCGGCGGGTGGGGGTCTCGCGCTGCTCTCATCCCGACGAGCACTCCCCTCTCAGGTGCTGACGCTGCATCTCTTTGCCCCCCACATCAGCGTCTCCTGCTTGAGGAAGACGTTTCCGGAGCCCTGCAGGGAGCATTGCAGGCTGGCCGGGGCGCAAGCACAGACCAGGGTGAGGGGCTGGGTCTGCCAGCTCCCACATGATTCCCCTGCTGCTACCCCCACATGGAAAATGTCGGGATTAGCTAAAAATGCTAACCCTAAAAAAGTATGTTACTGTCATGATCTGTGCTATGATTCACCAAACCCCTCCTGGGTCTTTCGGCGCCACGCCCTGTGTCAGACATGGCCTGTCAGGCATGCTCCACCCCTTGGCCGGGGGTCTCGGCACCAGCATCACATACAGGGGTCCCCAGCACGACTTCCCGTTCCTTATGCTACCTGAGTATGACCCGGCCCAGGTGTTTAATCTCTAAGGGGTCTGTATGGGGTGAATCCTGTACCCCCAAATTCACATGTCAAAGTCCTAACCCCGGGGACCTCAGAACGGGGCCTGATGTGGAAATAGGGTCATTGCAGATGTGATTAGTAGAGATGAGATCACACTGGGGTGGGGTGGCCCGGGTCTAACGTGACAGGCGCCCCTAGAGAAGGAACACAGTGCACCCCACAGTGCAGATGAAGCCAGAGGTCCTGGGGCGATGCGTCTACACGCCATGGAGTTCTAGCTGGCCACCACATTCTGGGGACGGTGTGGGGCAGGTCCCACGGAGAGGCGGCCGGGGATAGCGCAGGCCCCTCACTGGGGGCGGCAGCCACCCTCCTCGCTGTCAGGTGCTCCGGGCTCAGGAACCTTCTGTCATCCATTCGGCTCCTTTGCCCTCAGGTGTTCTGTTCGGAAAGCACTGTAGAAGGAAGGCTCGCCAAGACTGTTTGGGCACCAAGGTCATTTTTTTCTGAGGTGTCTCATTGTTGACTTAGTCCAGCGCCGGGCGGCAGTGCATGGAACTGTCTGGGGGTCACTTCTGATGACCACTGTGAGCCCCCCTTCTGCACAAGGGCCCAGAGAAACGAAGGAAGGAGCCAGGCGCTTGGTTCCAGGGACCCCGGGAGGCAGTCCACGGGAACCTCAGGGTCAGAGGGCTCATCGGGGACAAAATGCCCATGCGGAGAGAACCGCGGCCCTGAGCTTGGGGGTGCGCCGCCCGTGTGGCCATATTCTGTTAGAGAAAACTCTCCCGAGCTCTTCTGTCACCCCCGCCTCGAAAAGATCAGCGCATTCAGGCGATAGGCTGCAGATGGGCGGCGCCCTGGGGACGACTGGTGTCCATCCTCTTGCTTAACATGTGGGGAAACTGAGGCCATCGGGGGATGGCTTGAGTCTCAACAGCATCTGGGGTCTGAGCCACCTTCCTCTGTCTCCCACACCATCTTGGAAAACCCCACAAATTGTCTGATGCTTACAAGGGACAAACAGAAGAGTCTCGAAATGGCCATCGTGTCCCTCGCCTGCTGAGTACTAGAGGGTGTGACGCAGGCCAGGTGATCCCCACGCGGGTGGCAGATGGGCTGGGCCTTCTTGCTCTTAGAACAGGTGTGCAGCACTGGGCCCTGACCCCTGCCGTGCAGGTTTCTCCATGTTCCTGCGTGTCCCAGTGTGAGGGGCGCCCCGTTACTGGAAATGGGTGAAGCAAAGTGAATGGACCGGGTCTGGGCTGGACCAGACGCCCCAGTTTACCTGCTCTGTTAGCAGCATCAGTTACCATTCCTGAGACTCAGTTTTCCCTTTTGTAACGGAAAGGATGAATGTCCACCTGGAGGTCAGGTGGGGGGCAGGATGACACCTCCCAGGGAGCCACCTCCCGGGCTGTGCACCACGAGACCAGTGAGGACCACTGAGCCGTGTGCAGCCCGGGACCCTCGGAAAGGGGTGTAAGCAGACAGCCACACCCAGAGAGGGGGCCCGGCCTGGATTCCGGGGAACATGAGGAACGCCCTCGAGCAGGTGGAGCAGGGTGACTGCCCCAGGGAAGTGCTGTCCTCCCCGACCTCAGCCCCGGAGGGCACAGGGCACGGCTGGACATGTAGCATCTGTGCGGATGAACGGGCACCGCTCAAGCAAGGAGGCCAGAGGGGCTGTGGTGTCCGTGACGGACTGCAGAGGAGGCCAGTCCTCTGCAGCGGGCAGGTCCGCTTGCCAGACAGGGAGGGTGGGAGACCCCGCCCTCGTGGGCTCCAGTGCCGTGGTCCTGGCACAGAGAACCCGCCCCGGGGGCCACAACAAGTGTGCAGCCTCGGGTTGGGGAACCGGAGCCCGGTGCCACCAAGACCACCTGGGCCCGATGGGCCTGCTGCTTCGGGCTCCCAATCGTTAACGTATTTTCAATCCAGTAAACAAGGGAGTCGATCCAAGACAGACGGACCCTAAGGAGTCGGGAGTTCTGGCTTCACGTCTCAGGCTGTACGCAGCCTGGTTTTGGGGAGGGCCTCGCATCTCCAGACAGGTCCTGGCTGTGGGCCTTGGCTCACGGTCTGGCTGGAGGTCCGTTGGAGGGACGCACGCTCGGCTGACGTCCGGGGGCTGGGGCCTGCGGTGGGGGTGGGGGGGGAAGGGTAGAGACCACCACCCTCGGGTTCTGCAAGGCGCCTTGAGCCCGCTGCTCCCAAGGGCCAGCAAGCCCGCGTCCCCACTGTTGGCTTGGATGCCCTGGTCGTGAGCGGTGGAGTGCCGACTCGTCGGGGACTGTGTCCCACAAGCCACGTGACTCCTTGGAGGCAGGGGAGGCGCTGAGATGCCCAGAGGGCCGGGAGACAGGCTGGAGCCGAGATCGGTGGAGGCCGGTCTGCCAGACTGGAGATGCTCCTCTCGGTCACTGTGTCCCTGGACGGGCTTCCAGGTCGGCTCAGTGACAGTAACCCCCCACAACAATGCCAACCGCACAGACAAGGGAACATGCCTTCTTCCACGGGGCAGCTCCTATGATGATATTAATGGAGCTGGAGGGTGTTTATCAAAATGCAGAACAGACCCCTCTTCCATCCCCTCCAGCCCACGTGAGGGCACAGAGCCCGAGGTCCCTGTCCACAGAGGGACATCAGTCACTGAGGGAATCTGCCTTCCCAGGGGTCCTCACCCAGGCTTGGATGTGACCCTGGATCTACTTGTAGTCCCGACCCCACCCTTCTCTCCCCGACCCCGCCGTCTCCTGGTGTGGGGCTGGAAGTCGGTGCCAAGTGCGGTGGCGGCCCCTCCCAGGAGGACTTTCAGGGAAATGGAGGCTCGGTGGCATGTCCTGCAGAATTTTCATCCTGAGGCCCCTGACCAGGGTGGCCGAGGACAAGGCAAGCACCCTTAATTCCCACTGCATGTTTAGGAGCCCCGAGCTCCGGCTTCAGGTCCCGCCAACGGCTCTGAGGTCTCCTACTGTGCTTGAGTCTAAAGGAAGCCACGGGCAAAGGGCCACATCCACGGCGGTGTCCCACCGCAGGCCAGACCTCAGTGCTGTAAAGAGCTGGCCGATGCTCACCTTCCTTGAAGCCAGCCCTCACCGGGGATGTCCGGTTGTGCGGCTGAGCAACAGAGGGGCCCCTGGGAGCCTGGGCCGTCGCCACCGTGGGCTCTCCCAGCTGGAAGGACGGAGGTGAGCCCTCAGCATCCGTGAGGAGACAGTCTCCATCATCAGCTCGGCGGGCGGTCTGACATCACAGCCTGCTGTGTGCGCCCAGGAGGTGGAGGCCTGAGACGTCCCAATTCCCCGGGAACAGAAGAAGAGGCAGACAGAAGGTGGGACAGCAACCCTGAGCCCACCGGGGGTCAGAACCACCTCGGAAAGTTCAGATTTGAGAAAGGGTCACCTGGGGTCCCCCAGGGCTGTGCAGGGCGGCAGCAACCTGGGCAGCGGTCGGGCCCGCAGCGGTGCATCCTCTGGCTCCCCCCCATTTGGCAAGCCCGGGAGGTCGGCATGCCATGACCGGGGAGCTCCGGGGCTCAACCCGTTTGCCTGGCCGCGAGAAGCGCACAGCCGGGCCGGGGAGCCCCGGGTGATTCTTCACACACACGAGGCTTATCACAAGCTCGCTCAGTGGGATGCCCTGGTGTGAACCAAACACCACTCGCCAGAGCAGCAGGAACCTTCTAGAAATGGGCTCTTGGGAAGGCCCTCAGGCCAAAGCGCTGCCCACGCTGGCTTGTGTGAGGTCTGGCCCCTGCAGGAGGGAGGGCAGAGCCGTGCATCCCCCTGGACCTCAGTGGCTAGTCCTGGGGGTGCCGGGGCCTGTAGGCCATTTCATATCCTTATTGTTACTTGCTGTCTGGATCACCTTTGGCCCAGAAGGCGGCCAGGGGAGGGCGCCCAGCCACCCACAGGCCCTGCCCTCTTTGGGAAACACCTGGCTGTGTCTCCCGGGCCAGTCCCTGCACTTCCCACGGCCGTTTCCTGCTTTGGCCCCGACCCCAAGTTGCCCATGGAAAACGAGGACCCGCCAGGCATCCTAAACCCTGTCCCCTCCTGGCAGCGGCCTCGGGGCCTCCACTGAGGGCCTGGCTGAGAGGCAGGCTGATAAATTAGTCTAGAGGGAAACAAGGCCGCTCCTACTTGTAAAAGGTCACGGCGACTTTGTTCTGGGTGAGGGTTTATCTCAGCCGCCGCAGGGACAGACAATGCCGCAGGCCTAAATGGCAGAAATCTTAGCTCCTCGTGAAATGACTGTGCTGATAAGCCCGATGGACTTTAGAAAGATCTAAATGGGCCAGGAGTGATGTGGGTATCTGGGACACGACCGAGCAGAGAGGACACAATGGGGTGTGCAATTAGACTGGGCATTAGCCCAGACGGGGGACGTGCCGTCTGCGAGCCAGACTCAGGTGGCTCCCGCAGCAGAAGGACATGCAGGCCGGACCCACGAGGGCCCCCGGGCGCTGCCGCTGGAATGCTGCCCTGGGAAACGGCCACACGTGTGACAGGTGTCGGGGTCCCGGCGCCCCGGAGGGTGCCACCCGGACACTTTACTCTCAACATTTTTCTTCTCGGAGGAGGAGACACCCCCAGATACAGCAGCGTGAATCCTGAGGACTGACTCCCTTTTAGGCTGTTTTATTCACCGGGCTCTAAATGGTGTGAAAGGCACGGCAGGCGCCGTGTGGAGCATACCCTCCATGGACTGTAGCCATAATCCCCCACCCCCGCCAGTCCTGCGCCCACGCTAACCGCTCCCCCACAGAGAGGCCGCCCTGGGCTGATCGGACCCTTGATCGGGGCAAAAACCAGCCGCCTCATAGCGCCCGGCACCCAGCAGGACGGACGGAACGCACAGCGCCCTGCGCCAGCCCTGAGCCGAACAGGGCGGGCACCTGCAGGGGTCCCTCGGCAGTGTGAGCCGCTGCGTTGCCCTCGGTTTTGGCTGAGGCGGAGGTGGCCGGTGACATGCTGAGAACACATTCCTAACCCAGGGGTGACCGGTCACAGAAATTCTCAACTGGAGAGAAGCTCTGATAAGCAGGCCAGGCCTGGCTGAGAGGTTCACGCCCTTGTCCCATGACCCAGGGAGACCTTTTATGGCCTGCAACGCCTGGGACTCTCGTCCAACCCAGCGAGAGGGAGGCCTATGGAGGGGCTGGACCTAGGATGGCCCAGGCCATGCTGGGGTTTCCCAGGGAGCCCCCCGGCCAGTGCTGCCCACTCCACTCCCTGGGAGGTCTGCTGCTGGGGAGTCTCCAAAATAGAAAGATTTCTGTATAAATGATGATGGTGCAGATGGTTCGTCCTGGCAGGTGGGTCCCCACCACTGCCTCCCGCCTCGGGCAGGCGGGGTCAGCCCAGAAGGGGCCACCAGCGCCACCTGCGGAGTCTGAGTTCTGCCGTAGGGGAGCAGACAAAGGAGCTTGAACTCGCTGCACACCTCCCCTTGGAATGGGGGGAGCCGTGGCCCGGCCATCACCCACTGGGCATGGCGGGGGCATGGGGTGTCCACGTGGGCTGGAGGCACGGGGGAAGGGGTCGGCTGAGTCCCTGCCCCGGCATGAGTGGGCTACATGAGCAGCAGGGGCACTCGGCAGGGCACCGAGTCTGATCACAGACCCCTATGCCAACCTACTGTGAGACCCTGCGTGACCCCCCCACACACACACCCAGGGCTTCGGGCTCCCACCTGCACCATGAGAGCAAGAACAGTCGTGCCCCCAGGGCTTTCCAGGCATGAAGCGGTGGCTGTCCCAGCCACGGCCATGGGAGGGACCCACTGTACGGGGGTGAGAGCCCTAGGGCCCCCTTGCCCAGCCTCACCTGCCGCCCCGAGCTCAAGCTGGTGACGCTGGGGCGGCCAGGGTCCCCTCTGTCCCCTGCTCATGGGGACAGCCCCCTTGGTTACCCCACCCCCACTCTTTGTACCGGGCCTTGACAGGCTCTGTGGTCAAGAAAGGCTCTGTTGCTAACTGTCCTCACACCTGCAGGAAAATGTCTCTCTGTAGTCCCAGGGGTGAGGGGAGGGAGGCACCTGGAGGGGCAGCAAATTCAAGGTAAGCCCCCCTTCCCCAGGACTTGGGTCCGGAAGGGACTCCTCTGAGTGCCCAGGCTCCCATGGCTAGTTAGGGTGCATATTCCCAGGGACCCCCACCGGACTCTAGCAGATTCACCCCGAATCTGCATTTTGAAAGAGCCCTGGAGGATGCTCAGCACAACAGCTTGGGACCCAAGCCTAAGGTGAGCAGGGCGGGGTGTGTGCCCCTCCCTGGCCTCGTTCAGGGCCAGAACAAAACTTTGTGTGCAAAGGGTGATCCAGACCGTGCCTCAGAGGCTGACTGGCTGGGTGGGTCCTGCCATGAGGCTCCAGCCTGGACGCATCTCAGCCCCAGCCCGGCCCCGGGCGCTCAGGGGCAACGGCTGAATCCTGACCCAAAGGCTCTGTCTGGGGTCTGGAGAATGCCACATAAGCAACAGGGCCCCCTGACGGGTGGTGGCTAACACCGTGCCAGGCCCCCTGCTGCCCACGGGGCTGGGACGTGGGATCCCTTTACAGACGGCAGAATGAGGACCGGGCGTAGAAAGAGCATTGCGTGGACAGTGTGCAGCACACAGCAGGCGCCCAGTGACCACGGGCCATCCCCCTGGTCTGTACGCCCGGCCACACAGCAGTGGCCAGGTCAGCCCGCCCCGGCCTCGCCAGTCCGGCCCAGCACAGAGGGCCTTTGTCACCTTCCCTCCATGTACCATCCCCTATTTTCCTGGAGGAGAGAAAGAGAGATGGGAGGGAGGTGACAGAGCACTCGGCTCTCTGGTCTTGGCCTTCAGAGGCAGCAGGAAGGGCTGAGCCAGGGCCCCATGGGAACGGGCTGCCGAGCAGAGCAGAGGGGAAGCCAGCCTCTCCTCTCCCCCACCTCCCGCCCTCTTCCTTCTGACAACCCGTCAGGATTTTCCACGGTGCTGCTTCCCAAGCAAGCCTTTCCAGAGCAGGGGTGGGCTTGGTTGTCGCTGGTGTGTGTGTGTGAGAGAGAGGGATGCACAGGGTAAAATACCATTTAAGAAGTTGGTATTCGGGGACGTCTCTCGAATATGAAAAGAAAATATTTATTTCCTTTTTCGCTTGTGAATCAGAATGCTCTATTTAAAGAAAGTACCCTCTGCTGGATTGTGGCTGAGTTATTACCCCTTAAGGAAATAAAGGAGAACACTATCAGGGAGGTATTCTTAGTCATTCTCTCCCCTTTTTTCTGAAATTCCTTATATACCCGCGCCTCAGAGCCGGGCCTAAGATAGTGCAGAATCCCATGGCATTCTTAGGCTGGAAACGTCTGGACCCGATGTCATGGTGTTCAGGAGTGACGGCATGGGGTGTGCGCCGAGTGGCTCCTGGAGAGCGAGGAGTCCACGAGTGAGGTTCTGGGCATGCACACCGAGGCCGTGCCCTGTTCCCACGGGACGTGGCCCCTCGGATCCAGATGCCCCAAACGCATGACTGTCCAGGTGTTGTTTCCGAGCAGTGTGAGCATCCACTGAGCCACATGCTTACGACTTCCAGAATGTATGGGGTACCTCTTAACACATTCAGAAAGTCATTAGGGGGAGAAATACCCTGCCATGTGTCTCAGCCTAAAATAAAACCCCAGGCCGCCCAGACAGAGAGTGGAAAGCATCAGGGGTGAGTCAGTGCCAGGCAGGGGACAGCAAAGCAGGGAGGTTCTGAGACTCCTGGGGCCGGGGGGTGGGTTGCTGTCCCTGACGATTCCCAGTGTGCACAGAGAAAGGACAGCGGAAACTTGGGGCCGAGAATACTGCATTCGAACACTTAACCTGTGAGGCTGTCAGAGAGGCAGGGGGCCACGGAGCGGAACCTGCACGGTGTGGGCCGCTGCCCCCTCCCAGCCCCGACGTGGCCACACCTCTTACCCCACAACGGGAATGCCGAGAGTAACACACAGTGAGACTGTCTAAGAGCCACCCCAGCGGGGCACGCATCTGTGTCCACTCCAGCGTGAGAGCCGCACAGAGGAGGCTCAGGCATGGTCCCCGCACGGGGGCGTGTGAGCAAGTGTGCATGGGCACGCATGGGCCGCAGGGAGCACAGACGCCTCCCCCGGTGGGTGGGGGGAGGCCCCAGGGAGAGCTGACCTCGGGAACAGCGACAGGCAGCGTCTGCTCAGTACCCACATGCTCCTGAAGACCCAACCCCAGCGGCCCCTCCCACACCTCTCTGGACCCCCGTGGACTGAGCACCCTGGGCAACAGGGTGGCAGTTTTTGGAGGCCCTCTGCTTGCCAGAGCTGCCAACTCCAGGCAGGGTGGACAGGTACCTCCTGCCCTTGGAGGCCGGGAACCCAGTCTAGGATTTTCAGCAAAATCCAAAGGTGCGTGTTCACGCATGTGTGTGTGTGCGTTGTGCATATGCATGTGTGCACATGGGGGTGCATATGCGTGTGTGCACGTGTGTGCGTGTGCACGCGTGTGTGCGTGTGTATACGCGTCTGTGTGCATATGTGCGTCTGCATGCATGCACACACGCGGGAGCATGTGTGCGTGTGTGTGCATGTGCACACTCACATGTGACCATGCGGGGGCAGGTCTGGTTAACAGCTGGATGTGGAGGAACGAGGCGAAGGTGTTTGAGGTGAAGGTGAATGCCAGAGCAGAAGGAAAAGAGGTTCCCGCAGAGACCCTGGATCTGAGGAGGAGATGGATGCCTCAGGTCGGGGGCCACATGGTTGCAGCCCTGGGGTGTCTGTGTGACTCCCCGGCCACGCCCGGCTAGGCCAGTGAGAAGCCAGGGTGCAAGGCCACCAACCCCAGGACTCCAGGCCTCCAACCTGGGGGCCGGGGAAGGCTTCCCGGTAGTTGGAGAAGCTAGTTCTCGGCTCTTGTGTGTGTGTCCCAGCGCCTCAGAAAGCCCTCTGGCGATGTGAGAGGCTGGATGGCCACCACAGTGGACAGCCTATACTCTGGACCAAAATTAGACCTCCAAACTTCCTCTCATGCTAAGGATGCTCAGCGGCTACCTCAGAAAAGAAAGCATTGCTGTTCTAAAATACATGTAGGTGGGCAAGCCTGGACACATAGAGACATAGCTTCCTCTGAACCCTAGGCCTTTCTCCGGGGGTGTGTTCTGGATCGTAACATACTCTTAAATTTACAGAAATTTCTCAGCATCCGAGAGTGCAGGGCTGGGTGGGAGCCTTCGCCTAGCCTGGTGACTCTGGACGTCCTGGGAGCGTGTGGTCCGCAGGAGGCAGGGGGGGTCCTGGCCCTCAGCAAAGCCTTGCAGCAGGGCCCTGGGGAGCTTGGAGGAGGGGGCTTGGGAGCTGTATGATGGGACAGCCGCAGTCCCGGCAGCCTGAGGTCTTGGAGCTGCTATCCCCTGTGACCCCAGAGCTTCCCATAAGGTCTGGCCCAGACACAGCCTGTTTGTTGATTGAACAAATGAACACGCATATTACTATTCAGAAACTAAAGCCAAGGGATGAGGTAATCCACTTGAGTGAATTCTGCAGATAAATGAAACCCCTCAGTTCACGTTAACATTTTCTACCAGCTTCTCAAACAGAGGCAGAGACACTCATTCAACAGCTGATGTTGGAGCGCCCATTACAGGCCGGGCGATGCGCTGGGTACCGGAGAACCTGCCCTCAGCGTGCTCTCTGGTGGAGACGCAAGGCTCAAGGAGGAAGCAAGCCGAGCGTGGGCACTGTCAGGGTGAAACCTGCTCCTGCCGCCTCCCTCCGGGGTCCTGCACGATGCTCCCCACCCACTGCAAGCCCGGAATCCGGGGCAGGTGGCACCTCCGAGGAGCCCGCTATCTGGGCTGTCCCTCGCAGCCAGCTCTTAATTAGCAAAATAAGCAGCACGATGATAAATGTCATGATTTACTCAACAAATGATCAAAATCATTGTTTTTTCAGACCCCAGGGCAATCAAATGCAATCACGGGGTGATTTATTCTGGGCAGAGTGAGTGGTGGCTGCGTCAGCCGGCGGGCTGAGTCTGGGCAGAGGGGGCTGGGAGTTTGGGTATCTTCCCAGGCAGGGGGACAGACCGCCACCCTCTGAGATGGATCCTGGGGGGCCGTGTCCTCACAGCCCACCCTCCCATCTGGCCACCGGGCTGGCCAGATCCGGGGGTGTCGGGGACCCGCCTGACGTGGGAATCTCTTCCTGGTGTGCCCCAAAGCAGCGAGGGGAAGGAGGTTCAGAGTCACCGACCGTCTGATGCACACGTGGGAGGGAGGAGCCGCATGGGGACGGCGGGAAGGGTGCATAATGAGCAAACTACACTACAAAAAGAGAAGAGAAAACAGGACCATTTTCCGGAATGGTCCAGAACAAGAATTTTGCTCTCAGGGTAGAAAGAGAATGGTTTCCATGGTGTCCCCAAATGATGGTAAGAATAACCTATTTGACCTTGATTTTACACCAGTGTCTGGCTTCTCCCTCGCGTGCTGGGCCCCCAGACCCAGCCCTCCTGGAGAAGCCAGGCCCCCGAGCACAGACTAGTCACAGACCTGCTGCCATCGGGGTGCAGACCGTCCCGGATCCTCCGTGGATCTCCTTTGTCATCTTTGCTAACATGTCATCACTGCTTCTTCCTCAGGAAAGGAATAGTAGGTCAATTGCAGTGAAATCAAATTGCCCTGATTTATAATACTTAATTACCAGTGTAAGCGTGAGCAATTACACATCCGAAACTCGGCATGTCCCAAGATGATACGCACCCCTGTGCTGTACCTGGGCCCTGCCTCTGACCATCCCGGGTCTGGCCGGCGTCCCCTGCGGACACGACCCTCCAGCGCTGACGATCTCTGCATCCCCCAGTGTCTCGCGAGTGCACTGCCAACCCACAGAGGGCATCTTCGCGGAACCGCGGCCCCGGGGTCTGCCGCGGTTCAAGTGCCTTATTAGCATTCATGACTCAGGGGCTCCCCGGAGGCCCCTCTCCTGTCGAGAATCACAGAAAGACCCGGGATTCCCCGCCCCCCACCCAGGCTCGGGCCCTGTTTGCAAAGGCAAGGACAGGGCCTAACTGTGAAGGGGCAGCCGAGCCGCCAGTCCTGCCAGAGGAAGGCACAAAACAACAGGAAACCGCAATCATCTGTCTGCAGGGACACGTGGGAAATCCAGCAAGGCGCTCACTTACAAGGGACGACGGTCGGTTTTCCTGCCCCAAAGGCCCAAACTGAGGTACGGGGAGCCGGAAAAAAAAAATGCCTGGACCTTACTTATTTCAGGCAAAAGTGGGTCTGCCCTGAGTTTTCGGGGTGCCCTCCTCCTCCCCTCTCTCCTGCATCGGGGGAGGCGGAGCCTTCCCGCCCCATTCGGCCTCGGTCGCAAGGACAGCGCCACACCGGCTCAGACCCCGTGTGACGGAAGGCCACAAAGCCCAAAGGCGGATCACAGAGGCAGGTCCCCAGCGCCCGAGCTCACGAGGAAAGCAAGGTCAGCCGAGATAATGTCAGGGTGCGTCTGGAACACTGAGGACGTTGGGTTGTGGGCAAATATTCCTAAGTGCTGGCATGAAAGGCAGCTGTGAGGTCACGACCACGGAACAAAGGCCACTGCAGACACGGGAGGCGCGCCGTGGAGGAGAACGTTCCCTCACGTACGCAGAGAATAAACAATGTGCAAAGTTAACAGGCCCCGGGCAGATCCTAGTGACAGCCGGTACCAGCCCTGGCACTGAGCGAGCCGAAGCGATACGGACCATTTCTTGAGAAAAAGAGCAAACAGAAACTTTTATCAGGGCAGACAAGCACAAAGTTGCCTCAAGGTCATCCAAAGCGCTACCTGTGGGGTTCGCGTACCCTCTGCCCTCTGCAGGCCGCCCGCTAATTACACAGGCGACATCTCTCTGAGCGTGTCGACAAACACCCTTAAACCCCTCTCTCGAACAGCCGGGTGGGGGGACGCGACACGCCGAGTCTGCAAAAGGCTCTCCTTGGTCCCCTAAGGGGCGACCCCATAAGCCACGAAAGAGCCACGTGCCCACAGAGCCACGGGGATTTCAAACTCCTTTGCTACCCACTGCACCCTGCTCCCAGGCCCCTGGCTGGTCTGCTCTGAAGGTGACCCCGACCTTGAGCGGCACACACCTGTCGGCCACCTCCCGACAGCAGGGGACACACTGGCTCCCACCACAGGGCTTCTGGCCTTCCCGTCCCTTCATCCATCTGGTCGACCCACCTCTCACCTAAACCCTCAAAGCCCTGGGCTTTCAGCTGGTGCCCCATGTCCCCGGCGTCCACACCCCACATGCCGCCACGGGCCACATCCCCTCGCCACACAGGGCCCTCTTCCCTCCTTGGACACTTTGCCCCTTCCTAGAGCTGACCTCCAGCAAGCACTTTTGGAAGTTGTGAAACACCCAGAAGGAATCTGGGTTTGCATCTGCATTTTCTGCCCAGGCAGGGTCTTTGCCAAAAATACCACCAAGCATTGGCTGTATGAGGCTGGAAGAACGGCCAGGGCAGCAGGGAGAACACTTCCATGGGGCTTGTGGTCCCCATGAAGACCACCTCGCAAGACCCCCAAACCCTTGACGGGTGCTCTGGGGACAGTGGCGCACCTCACCTAGTGGGCCTCCCCTCTCCTGACCGCAGAGAGGGGCTCCAGAACCATCAGCCAGGCCCAGATTGTTAGGGAAATCTAAGCCGCAGGATGCCCCTCCCTGGCAGGATGAGACTTGTTCCCCCGCTATCTGAGAAGTGGGGGTTCCTCTTAGAGAGCCGGCTGGCCAGGGCACGGTGGGCGGGGAGCTCTGGCACGCACGTGCAGGGGGTGTCTGGGGGCAGCAAGGTCACCAGGCGTGTTTTAGGAGATGCCCCACCCCCATTACAGGAGGTAGGCCCCCATCTGCAGGAGCGTTCCCCAGAGCAGAGACTCCTGTTCTGGGACATTCCATTAATCTGCACGGTTTCGCAGAGACTGCAGCCTTAGCACCTAAGACCCAGACGGGGAGCACGGGTGTTTTAAGACATGAGCTCATTAAAGACACATTTCCGGGAAGAGAGCAGGCCTGGCCTATGGGGGCTGACAGGCGCCCACAAGGACCGCTGATGTTTGCTGAGTCGCGTCATGCAAGCTGCAGGACCAAATAAGCCTGGGAAATGTGACATTCGAGCGCTTTCTCTGACCGAGCCTCCCGCCTCGGGCAGCGCTGCTCAGCCCGGCTTTATAAATAGATTGAACACAAGATAAATGGCCGTGATCAATCACGCTCACACGGGAATGCTCACCTCCCATCCAAAGTCTGCCTCCTTCCACGTGGCCCGGGGTGCCCCCATGTAAGGGCCAAACCTCGCCCCGATTTCCATCCTCTTCTTGGCCCAGATCCCCAGGCCTGCCCCTGGGATGGAGGACTCTCGGAGCTCAAAGTCTGGTGGGATGGGAATGTCCTCAGGAATGTAGACGGGGGCTTCGTACGGCGAGCCCTCCTTGGGGGTGAAGTCCTCGCTGGTGGGGAAGGGGGACGGCGGCCCCATGGGGATGGGGGACACGACGCTGTCCTCTGTCTCGTACTCCGCACTCTCGCCGGCCAGCAGGTCCGGGTCGGGCTCATGCATGTTATTTACAATGTCGCCGTCACCTGAAGGAGACAAGGCAGCGTCAAGCTTCTGTGGCTCGCCCTCCCCCGTGCGTGACACGTAGGGACCACCTGGGACACGGGGCAGAATGGGGACCAAGGGCGCCGACTGCCACCCCCCACCCAGAAGACATGCCCTTTGCTCCACGCTCCAGGGACGTGGGGAAGCGGCGTTCAGAACGCCCACAGGGTTGTGTGGCTCCGCGAGGCCCCACGTGGCCCCCCAAGGACCCATCGGCCCCTTCTGCTTTAGGAAAGCAAGGAGAGGAGATGCCCACGCTCCAGGAGTTTGGGAATAGTGGGGAGAGCCGTCGGAGAGGGCACCCTACCCAGGGCCGGTAATGAAATACTCTCCAGAACCATTCCGGTTTGTGTCTGGCGTTGGAAATTAGGGGTCAGGGACCTGTCTCAGATTCTTGCAAGGACTCAGAATTTGGATTAGTATGAAATCTGTTCCAACACCTGGGCAGCCCTGGGCGTCCTGGTGGGGGCCAGAGACAGGTTCCTGAGCTCCTGATGACCTAAGGGCCAGTTAAGACAGAGGTTTGCTGAGGTCACAAATGTGGGGGTCATGCGGATGCGGTCACTGGGTCTGAGGTCTGGTGTGGGCCTCTCTTTGGGGTCCATCCTAGGAGACGGTTGGTGCCAAGATACGGCTGCCTGGACGTGCGCCAGGCCTGAGGCACGGGGGGGCCAAGAGATGTGGGCCGAGGGAAGAATGGGGGAGCAAGGAGTAGCCGGTCAGCCAGGAAAGCAGCTCTGCCCAGAGGAACGGGAAGCGGGGACCCAGACAGCTGGGAGTCCCCAATGGCATGACGACCCCTTGTCCATCCACAGACGGACAGATAAACAGATGTGCCTGTCCACACAGCGGACTGTTACTCAGCGTGGACACCCCCTCACCTCGCTGTAGCGCGGAAGCGCCTGGACGCTCGGTGAAGGGCGCCAGCATGGAGGCTCACGTGGCACGCTTGGTGCACAGGAAGTGTCCAGAAAAGCAAGGCCAAGAGACTGAATTGAACTCATGCTGTGGTTGCTGGGGGCTGGGAGGGAGGGGCCCTGGGAGTGACTGAGTATCGGGCACGGGGTCTCCTCTAGGGAAGGACATGTTCCAGATAGAGAGGGAGGTGTTGGTCGCACACCTGCGTGAAGGTGCCAAATGAGCTGTCCCGTTCGAAAGCTGAACTTGTACGTTACGCAACTGTGGACCGTGCCGCACAGAAACGGGGAGGTCAGCGAAGGGCGCCCGCCAACCTCCGACCTGGACCTTTCTGCCCAAGTCCCTTATGCACTGGCCTGAAACCCGGGGACCCTGCCCCCAGGCCCCTCCCTGTCCTCCCCCCACCCCCGGCGTGGGGCCCAGGGACGCTCAAGCACAGGAGAAATCACTTCAGAGTCCTCATGCCAGTGCAAATAGATCCACTGAGAAGTAACAAAATGTTTTCTTTCAAAAGAAACCAAAGTCTTGAAAAAAAAAAAAAATCATGGGGATAACACTTATTTAATTTAGCAGCATTCAGAGAAGTAATTATTATGTTTTACGTGGCCAACGGTTCCCTTCTAATTGACTCGTAGGCTCCTTTCAAAAATGCGACAACAGAAGGGCAGCTATGGTTCTCTTGGCCAGAAAGATCCAAGTCGTTAGGTTTGAAAGAACACCCCCATAAACCTTCCCGGTGACCGTGCACAGCATAAAGGTAAATTGGAAGGGGGGTAATTAACATGCCGCCTCGTTATCTGGAACTGGTAAGTGCAAGAGGCTCACACACAGAATCAGGTTGGGAGCCCCCCTCCCCATGTGCCTCGGGTGCGATGCCTTTGCCTTCCAGGACAATTAGGATCTGCTAGCGCAGAAAGGGGGGAGGGGTCCCCATCCTGTGCATATTCATCTCAGGGCTCTTTGGGGGCTTTTTTTTTTTTCCTGTTTGAATTCTACTTCCCAAAACTCCTCACCTACTGGAGGAAAACCAAGGCTTTAAGGGCATGTTTAATTTACTGGCCGAGCAAACAGTTTAGGAGAGAAAGGTGGTGTTTCCTGCTGATTAAAGGCAGGCAGTGCACGGCTGGCCTCCCACCCCCGGCAGGCACAGGGGTTAAGTGATTGCCTGAAGCCACCAAGAGAAGCCGGGTCTCCATTCCGCGGCCCCCGCTGTTGGGGGGTGGGGAAATCTTCTTTCACTGGTGGGGTGAGGAGACCTCATCAGTGTGTGGGAGACATTTGGAGAAAATGAGGTGCTGCAAACAGCCCGAGGCCCTGGAGAAAGCCGCAAGCTGCTCGGGGCCACCGGAGCCTTCCGGGCGACCCGCACAACTTGCCCAGCCCCCCAGGGTCCCCGAGCAGCCAGAGAGGCAGGATCAAAAGAGCATCCTTCCTCAGGCCTGCGCTCCGGCCGGGAGCCCCTCTTGCCCTGGGCGAGGCGGGCATGTACAGGGAGTGGGAATCGTTTTCCCCAAGCCCCCAGGACTGCCGGCACATTCCAGCCAGCACTCTCTCGAAAGTCAGGATGCAGAGCCAAGAACAGGAGCTTTTTATGACTCTGGAAATATAGGCTGTGCAATCGTGTGTTGTTTACTTGTCGGGAGAGCTGAGGTCCTTTATTTGGGTTTTGCGGTAATTTCAGGCTAAGGGTTCATGACTGAGTCCATCGTTCCTAAAAATTCTTTTGGGAGACTTACTAAAAATTCATAAAAGCAGGGAGGAGAGGAGAGGGAGCCTGGAGCTGGTGAGCCAGCGGAGCCGTCCTGAGCCATGGCCACGGGGCACCTGCTGCAGGTCAGCGGCCCCACCGGGTCACTGAGCTCTTGGGAACTTCATGCTGAAACCCCATTTGGAGGCCTGTCACATGCTGCTCGATGTATGAACAACGGACACTCGGTCTCAGAAAACGGGTCAGAGAAGTGAAGAAACCTAGCTGCTCCCTGGGTCTGGACCACACCGGCTGGGAGCCACCATGTCCTCGGTCCCGACCTGCCCTGGATCCCACCCCAAACCCTGAGTTTAGGGCTCAGTCTCTTCCAGCCCCACAGTGGGAGCCTTGTGCCCCCCCCGCCCTAATGGTAGCAAATTACCTCTGATCAGAAGCGCCCCCCCCATCCAAACATCAAACCAGAAGCCAGGATGTCGGGGTCTGGAGAGAGACGAGAGAGACGGCCCCCAGTCAGGACCGTGCCCAGCCTGCCAGTCCTTCCCAGGCTGTCCCCTGCCTTGGTGGCAGAAGCAGCACCTGGAGGACCGTGATCAGCAGGGTGAAGACCACCGGCCCCTGAACCTGCAGCTCCTCCTGCCCTTACACGGAGGAGTGGGCGGACTGGAGCCCTGCCCTTGGCTGGGGGCGGGAGGGAATTCCTCTGGGTCCATGCGTGGTTTGCTCCGCTCCCGCCTCCCCTGCATGCCACGAGGAGCCGGAAACCTGCTGGTGCCTCTGGCAGGGGCGCTGCGCCATGCGGGTTTCGGCGGGGCCGAGGCCTGGGGGGTGAGTGTGCATGTGCAGGCTGCGCCAGGGAGGCACCTCTGGGTGGGAGGGCTCGGCTGCCCTCTGCATGGACACCCCTGAGAAGCGAAAGCCTCCGTGTGCAGCTCCAGAGCCCAGGAACTGAGGCCGCCTTGCCCTTCCTCCCACAAGGCAGAGGGATGGTGCTCCGGGCCCTGGGCTGCCCCCACCGTGGTCCCAAAAGAGCCTCACAGGGGCATCCCGATGCCGGCCTGCGACATCACTGTCACTTTGGGAATAGTGATATTGCCCACCCGCCCGGCGAGAGACAATAGAGAGCCCTGCCTGTGCGCCCTGTTGCGGGCCCTGGACCGCTCTCCTTGGGCTCACTGCCCTCCAGAACACCCCTTCTTTGCCCCAGGGCTTTCTGCCTCTGGACGCCTGATGTGGCCTGCCTCAGCCCATGGGGCTGTGAGCTCACACCACTGCTGGACGCCGGGCCCTGGGGCCTCAAGCCCCCGTCCCTCGTGCCCAGAGAGCCACCGGCCCAGCTCTGGAGGCCCACCCCGCCAGGCACGCTAGCTCCTGGGACACAGGGAGGCACACCGCGTGGGCACCAGGCGAGGGAGGCACCTTAGGGGCTGGGGCGCCCGCGGCCCTGCGTCGAGGCTGTGGGGCTGCCTGCACGGCCCCCCCCCCGGGGTTGTAAAGCTAAGTGCACAAGCCTGCACCTGAGGGGTGCACTGTGTCCGCACCCTACCCCGTGTCCAAGTCAGGCTGCCAGCTGCCATACCCGGGGCCGCAGGCCCGCCCTTCTCTGTGTTTGTTCTTACAAGTGTCTGTGAATCTACGGTGATTTCAGTTACAATCTCTATTAAAAGAGCACCTACTTTGAAAAACACCCATTCTTTACTGCACCCGTGTGCGCAGTGACGGTTCCTTCGGCTCTGGCGGTTTCCACGAGAACACGTTTAATTACTCTCTTCTCCTGCCCCCCCGAGGGGGGGCTTTAAAACCACAAAACCAGCCCCTGAGGCTGACAACTGGTGTCCCCAGTGAACTTGAGAAACACCAGGGACCTCTTGCTCACAAGGGCACAAATGGGCCCGGCGGCAGCCTGTCAACCAAACCACAGAGCAGGTCCCTGAGACGAGCTAGGCCGAGAGCAGGGAGGCGGGTGTGGACCGCCCAGCAACCCCATTGCCCTTAATTCTCTGGGCTTCGGAAGAAAGCAGAAAAGGTGGTGCCGATTGCCCAGGACTGGGGAGCCCCATTATCTTCACACTCGGTGTGGACAGGGTGCCAGGTGGGGCTGGGACAGAGGAGGCCCGCGAGGTGCCCAGCGCCTGGCCCTGCGAGTGAGCCCCTGAAATCTGCCCCTTCTCCCCTTCGGGCCCAGCACCGTCCTGCCTTAATGCCCCCCTGATAAACTCTCAGGAGCAGATCTACCAGGAGCCCATGCCTGACGGGACATCCGTCCACCTGTTCCCCAGGGTTGAGATGGACTTGATACCATGCACAACTCAGAAGACTGGGCCTTATCAGAACACGGTGCCACAGTGATTTGGAAATGTTAATTCTTACAAAGCAGTGAGATACCGCCATTCTCGTTCAGGTCAGGGGCACTGACCCCCCCTTCAGGAGGTCCCCAGGGTGCGGCAGACCCGGCTGGTGAGTGGGAGCTAAAGGCGGCCCCTGGATCCACCCCCAATCTGGGCGCTTCTGGGAGGCTTCCCGTTGGACTCCTTAGACCCCGAAATTCTGATGGAAGTGCCCTGTGGCATCTCCAGAGGGGCCCCGAGGGAGTGGGCAGGCCAGCAGCATGGACAGAGGATCGTGGGCAGAGCACCTCCCAACCCTATTGTCAGTGCCCTGAAGGTGGACCTGCTCGGCTGCCCCGTCGGCCCCATCAGCAGTGGGAGGAGGGGCGCACCCCCCCACGGGTACCACCCCTTCGCTGCAGAGCTGCCCGCTTTACAGATGGGGAAACAGAGGCACACAGAGGTGAGGCAGGCTGAAGCCTATGCCACAAGCTGCTGTGCTTCTACACCCATCCCAGCCCTGTTTGGGGGGCACTGGGGCTACGGGTCACCCCACAGGCACCAGGACAGGAACTCCAGAATAGGGGAGAATGTGCATATGCAGGAGACTACCTGGTTACTTTCAAAGCCGGGCCTGGTGGGGGAGCTCCGACCAGGCTGGTGTTGGCTGGGCCGCACCCCAGAGCCCCGCACAGAGCGTCAGTCCCCCGACCACGCTCACTGAGGTGCCGCCTTTCCTCCCCGGAGGAAGAGACAAGGGTCTTTCGGAAACAAAACAGGTGGGCGACCTGGGGTCTGACGGGAAGCGCATCCTTGTCCGGTTTCCTCTTTTGCTTCATTGCCTCTCATCCCTGTCGTTTGGGGTTCGAGACAGAAGCAGACGTGCTGTACTTCGGAAGACGGGAGAATGCCCTGAGGAGGGTCTGCCGTGACAACAGGCCGGCTGGCGGCCCCGGGCGGGCCCAGCCTCAGGGGACCAGCAGCTCGGCCCACAGACCCCCCCCCACCCAGTGAGAACCCCTGGGGCATCACCTCGGGGTCTGCATCCAAACAAAGTGTCCTCCGCTGATTTGATGATGACCCTCAGGTGGGCACCCACGTCCGCCAGTGGGGGAGAAGAGATCACCAGGAGAGAGGGGAGAGGTTGCCATGACCCCCAGGAGCCGAGTGGCTCAGGACCAGACCTCGTGTGCTGACCTCTTCTGATGGTCTGGGCAGCCTGTGGTGAACCCCATCCAGGCCCTGCAGGGTCAGCGTGTCATCTTCCCCGCAGATCTGGGGTGGATGGCGCTGCCCAGCCTCGCCCTGAGGTGTCACCTGCTTCTTGGCTGCCACCTGGGGTGGAGTCCACCCTGCGGTCTGCAGCCGGCTCATGGAGCCCACAGAGCCCACGAAGGGAACCGTCCCGGTCATCCCACAGAGGCCCCGTCGCTTGCTCGGCCCTCAGAGCTGATGGAGGCTCCTCCTGTGTTCATCCTCAGAGGAGGACCCCCAACGGCCTGGCCTGGGCAGCCCCTCCGCTCATCAGCCGACGAGCCGGGCCCCCAGGCTGAGGTGTACAGTGGGATAAACACGCCCTCCTTGGGCAGGTGACAACGACGCTCGAGGTGAGTGGTATGATGTCCAGGCCTGGAGCCAGCTGGCTCCCCGGAGCTCTGGGCTGCCCAAATGTCTCTTCAAGAACACATATGGGGCTAAACATGGGGACAGGCATCCTCCCCAGCTGGATGTGCCAGCTTGGTCCAGGTGCTCTCGAACACTCCCGGAGCCCTGTGAGGCATGGCGGCGGGCCCTCGGCCAGAAGCGCTCCCCCAGCAAGTCTGGACCCAGAGATTCGTGGCTGCCCGCTCAGAGGAGCAATGGTTTCTCGTGGGCAGACCAACTGGGCCTTCTGACAAAGCCGCAAGACCCTGGGTCTGATGGTGCCAGACACAAGGACACGGAGGGCCCAGGGCTGAGTGGACACTTGACTCAAAAGGAACCAGATTAACACTGAACTTCAATGAACTGGAAACCAATCTAAGATCTTGCCCCTGGTCTGAAGAAGACCAGGTGTATTTAGGAGGAAAAAGCAGACCTGAAATGAGGTGGGCGAGGGGGTCAGTGGCTCCGGTGAGTGGGGGGGTCAGCCCAGAAGGGCTGAAACAATAGGAACGCATATGTGGGCAGATAGGGTTTAACACGGGGAGGGGGGTCACATCTCCTTAAAACATCCAGAAGGTTTCCAGAAATCTGGACCAGCGTCTGTCCACACGGTCCTGACTCACTCACCCCTGACCTACTTCCAACAAGCCTGCAAACTTGCCACATGAGTTCAGGAGGGTCCTCGCACTTCTGGTAACCCATCTGGTCCCAGGAGAAGAGATATGGTGCCCGTGCTTTTCCCTCGGACACACTTAAGGAAGAAGTGGCAGTTGACGGAGTCACCCGCATCCCCGCAGAGCCCTGTCCAGGCCAGCTCTGGAAGCACTGGGGAACTGCAGGGGCACCTGCTCAGAGCCCTGTCCTCTCCTTGGTTCTGCAGCCTGTGGGCAGCCGTGGGCACCGGAGGCAGTATGCCCCTCGGGGTCGCACAGGCTGCTCAGTGCTGACCGGGCCCAGGGAGCACGCAGCAGCACTGCCCTTGATTTAGGGGAGGCGGAATTGAGACGTCTCCTGCTTCATACCTCAGGGCAGGGAAGTTCAGGGAGTGAGCACTTTCTCTGGCCACACTGGCCACCGGGGCCCAGTCCTGATTCTAAAGCTCTCAGACACCCGACTACCCGATCCCAAGGTTCCAGCTCCCATGAGAACACACCTGAAAAAGTGCCCTGGGATTTAGTGATGGTCTTCTTCATGTGCCTTGGAAGATATACAGGAAATGAATGGATAAACTGATGGATGGAAGGATGAATGGGTGGGTGGATGGAAAGATGAGTGGGCAGACGGATGGATGGACAGTTGGATGGGTGGATGGATGAGTGGGTAGATAGATGGATGGACAGATGGATGGATGGATGGGTGGATGGGTGGGTGGACGGGTGGATGGACGGATGGATAGATGGATGGGTGGATGGATGGATGGATGGCGGGTAGATGGATGGATGGATGGGTACATGGATAGGTGGGTGGATGGATGAGTACGTGGATGGGTGGATTGATGGGTGAATGGGTGGATGGAAGGATGGTTGGATGGGTAGATGGATGGACAATGGATGGGTGGGTGGTTGGTGGGTGGGTATGTGGGTGGGTAGATTGATGGACAGATGGATGGATGGATGGGTGGATGGGTGGGTGGATGGGTGGATAGGTAGATGGATAGATGGGTGGATGGATGAGTGGGTGGATGAATGGATGGATGGATGGATGGATGGATGATGGATGGATGGATGGAAGGATGGTTGGATGGGTAGATGGATGGACAATGGATGGGTGGGTGGTTGGTGGGTGGGTATGTGGGTGGGTAGATTGATGGACAGATGGATGGATGGATGGGTGGATGGGTGGGTGGACGGGTGGATGGGTGGATGGATGGATGGGTAGATGGATAGATGGGTGGATGGATGAGTGGGTGGATGAATGGATGGATGGATGGATGGATGGATGGATGGATGGATGATGGATGGATGGTTGGATGGATGGATGGATGGATGGATGAATGATGGATGGACAATGGATGGGTGGGTGGTTGGTGGGTGGGTATGTGGGTGGGTAGATTGATGGACAGATGGATGGGTGGATGGGTGGGTGGACGGGTGGATGGTTGGATGGGTAGATGGATAGATGGGTGGATGGATGGATGGATGGACGGATGGATGGATGGATGGATGGATGGATGGATGGATGGCTGGTTGGATGGACAATGGATGGGTGGGTGGTTGGTGGGTGGGTATGTGGGTGGGTGGATGGATGGATAGGTGGACAGGTGGGTGGATGGATGACAGTGGATGGATGTGAGGACCATCCTGAGGACAATTCCTAACAGGAAATATAGAAAGCAGGAATCCTCATTGCTTCCTTCTCTGAGGATGAACCCCATTAACACGACTCTGTGGCTCTTCTTCCCCCACTTGACTGATTAGTTAATCTGGGATGAGTACCTGCTTTGCTCCACCCAGCCCCCACCTTGTGAAGGGGGCCAGTTTCTCTACTGCTCCTTCAGGGCTACCCTCCCTCCACCCACATGAAGTTGCCTGCCTGGTCTAGCATTCCAGGGCTGGGGCGACCATTCAGCCCGGGCCTGCCTGGCCCTCACAATAAGTGGCGCGGTCCACCTGAGCTTTTCTGGAGAACTAAGGTGAGGCTTAGTTCTCATCTTCTGACTCTTACTTCTCCGACCAGGCAGGGAGGAGTACTGTGCCCCGGGCCCCTCAGAGACCCCAGAAAGCGTCCCTGGGGTTCAGAGCCTGTCAGGTGGCCTGCCATGCCGCCCGCTGCTGGAAGGGGGAGGAGGGACAGAGAGACGTGCGCTCAGTCAGGCTGGTCTACAGAAGCCGGAGGGGAAGATGGTGAAATCAGATGTTTCATCTCTCCTGGAGGATTTCTGTGCGGGTTGTCTCTGTCGAGGGCAGCCATTTGGGGAGAAGCCCCCTCCTCTGTGGAAGGGGTCTTGGGACTGCAGACCCACTTCCAGAAACGGTTTGCTGGAAGGGGAAGCGGGAGCCGAGGGTTCTCTCTGGCCAGCGTTGCGGTGCTTTCGTCTGCCGCAGCAAATGCGAGGCTGTCCCCGCAGCCCCGGGCTTCAGCGCTGGGACGACCTCGCTTCCAGGAACGCCCCCACCAGGAGCCGCCGCCCCCCGGAGCCACCTCCCGACCCGGCCTCTGGAAGCCCGCGGCTCATTGGCATTCCCCTCACCGCACGGCCGCCGAGCAAGGGTGGGAGCATGGCTGCTACTAACACGGCAGATTAATAGCACCGAGAAAAGACGTTTCTGCAAACATGCTAAATATTAATAATAATCAATTGTCATTTATATTCTCAAACCCACACCCGGGACCTTGCCCACAGGGACCGGAGGGCAACGAGCCCCAGCTGCAGGGCGGATGGCAGAACTGTCATTAGGACCCGCGAGATCCTGGGATGGCGCCTGGCTCACCACCCTCTACAAGCCGCACCTGCACAGAAATCTCCCCACAAGGGTGGGGCTTCCTGCCTCGTCTCCCCAGTCCAGGGGCATGGCGACCTCTTGACCTGGCCACCTTCTGGCAGGCTCTTCTTTCAGCCCAAACACTGAGCGAGCCAGGGACGGCCCACAGAGCTGCCTCCTCTTTGGAGTGAAGTCGGAACAGCTCGGTGGTCCCCACTGCCTCCCACATCCCACCCAGGATGTCACAAGGATGGGGCAGCTCCCGACTGTGTGAGTTGAAATGGGTCTCCCCAAAGACATGCTTTGTCTTAACTCGGGCCCCGTGAAAGGGGCCTCGTCTATGGGGCCTGTGCAGGTGCAGCAGGTTAGGATGAGGGCATTGGGTGGGTTCTCGTCCAATGTGACTGGTGTCCTTAAAGAGGAGACACACGGGCGAGGTGGCCGTGGGACCACAGAGGCCCCCCAGTTTATGGTACTTTTTACAACAGTCCCGGGGAGTGGCCTGGGGGCCGCCACCCCCCCCCCAGGGCCCCCTCTGTCCTTCCTCTGCCACAGCTCCATGAAGCGGATATAGCCTGCCCGTTCTTCAGGTGAGGAAACCAACGCTCTGGGGGACACAGGGCCCAGCTGAGCCCCTTTGCTGGAGAAGGAGCCGGAGCAGCGGTCCTCACAGCTGGGATGCCGGGCATCCTGCGAGCGGGTCTCCAAGCTGCGGCCAAAGCTCCAGGTCAGACGCTCCTCCGCAGGGGCCAGCCTGTGGCTGCCAGAGGCCCTCGTGGATCCAGAAGGGGAGCAAAGGGGCTCCTCCTGCCCCGCCATGCACAGGAGCAGACAGGGTCCTGGAAGGGCTTCGCCCGCCACACCACCTGCCCCCTCCTGGGCCCTCCTCAGCTGGTGCCTGCAGCCAGGCCTGGGTGCCCGGGGGCCACCTGCCCAGACGGAGCACCGGGAGCCCACTGCCCGCTACACCCCTCCCCGGCCCCCGAGCCCCGGGTCCGCAGCCCAGACCACCTGGCCCTGCTGAAGGCGAGTGCATTATTCTAAGACGATTATTTATCCGCGCAATGCTCTAGGGACCACGCTGCTCCCGTTTCGAGCCCCCACCCCTATTTCCTCACTGCCTCTATCGCCCCGGGCAGGCGCTGAATGGCTCGCGATGCACTGTAATTTCTATCAAGGTTCGTTCCTGGTACGAAGCCTCTTTGTTTCAGAGAGATGTGATTTGGCCTTTTTTCTTCCTCTCCTTTATTCCTTGGTTAATACACCACTTCCCCGAGCCCTGGGGGCAGCGAGGTAGCCCACGGATTGCTCAAATCTGTCTGTTTTTCTTCTAAATCACAGCCAAGTCTCCCCGGTCACCCGCGCTAAGCACTGCGTGAGCCGGCGGCCAAACAGGGGTGTTCTCCCAGAACCCTCACGTCCACACTGCTGATGCCCCAGAGGGGACCCCGGCCCGCAAGACCCCCTCCGACACCAAGGGAGGTTGGCCCCAGACACCAGCTCCCTATGCAGCCTGACGTCTGGCTATGGCAGAGTGTGCTTTTTAAAAAATTGTGGTGAAGGACACATAACACTTACCATTTTTACCATTTTAAGTGCACAGTTCGGGGATATTAAGTACGTCCACATTGTTGTACAACCATCACACCATCTGTTTCCAGAACCTTCCCATCTTCCCAAACAGAGAGTCTGTCCCCATGAAGCACTCACTCCCCCTCCCCGCCCCCAGCCCCTGGCGCCCACCCTTCTCCTTTCTCTTCCCGAATCTGACTTCTTTATTCCTCTAGGGTTTGTCCTTTTCTTTCTGGTTTATTTCACTGAACACTCCCGAGGTTCCCGCACTAGAGCAGGTGCCAGCCTCTACTCCTTCGGAAAGCTGAGGAACATTCCATCGTGTGGACGGACCGCGCTTGTACATCCCGCCGTGTGCTGCTGGACACCCGGGCCGCTTCCCCGTCTCGGCTCCCGTGGATAACACCGCTGCGAATGCGGGCGTGCAAGCCTCTGACCACAGTGTGCGTTCGGTACCAGCGAAACCCCCACCGGCCTCTTCCACCAAAGGGAGCGAGGCCCCATCGACAGCCCCGCGGCCAGGTCCGGAGCTCCCTCCCTCCTCGTCCCTGCTGGTCATGCCGAACCTGTACCCACGGCAGTCTCTTCCGCGTGCCCACGGAGGCTGTCTGGACGTGGTCCCTCCCTGTACAAGAGGGGTACACCCAACCTGTCAGGAGCTTCAAGGCAACGACGCACCCGCGCAGCGAACGCAGGCGGCACCAGCCACCAGCACGACCCTCAGCGCCCCTGGGGCTTCATCCTCACTGAGCACCCCGCCGGGCTGGGCTCTGGGGGCTGTGCTGGTGGCAAGACCCAGTGGCTCTTCCCTCCCCTGGGAGCTGTCTGGGGCTCTTCCTGTGCTCAGCCTGGGGCGCTGAGGCCCAGGCCCGAGGAGTCCTGGATCCCCCAGACGGAGGAAGAAGGGGAGGAACCCAGGAGTCAGTTCAGCCTGGGGACTCCCAACTCTCACAAACACTCGGGATTTTGCAGACCCAGAAGCCTTAACAGGGTGCCGAGGGAACGAGCCAAGCTGGGGATGGCCGCACCTGCTGGTGGTAGGCAGGCAGGGTGCAGAGGGTTTGGGGGTACGCGGCTGAGGTCTCCGTGGGGGGTTCTGCAGGCTGGGCCCAGGAGCTGCCCCTGCAGGGGACGTCCCCTGGGCACACCGCAGGGAGAGGACGTGTTCTGCCCCTTCTGTTCTCTGCTTTGCTTTCCCTCCGTGTGCGGGCACCACTGTGGAAGAACGGGTTAACGCTGGGCAAACACCCCCGACAACCGCCACCGAACTATTTATAGACATATTTATCTCTCCAGTTCCTACCAACTGGGCCTGTGGCTGCCATTCACAGGCCGAAGCAAGTCACGCCGCAAGTAAACAAATGTTGCCCTGAAATAAAAATCACAACAGGAAGAAAGCCGCTCCAGAGCGCCTGCCTCCACCCGGAAGGCCTGGGTGAGGGGCGGGGTGCTGGTGGGTCTGGGGTGCCTTCGGGTCAGGGGCGGTGGCGGAGGAGAGGTAGGCCCTGCTTGGAGGCTCCAGTGGCCAGAGCATTGGGAGGCGAAGCACCTTCCCATTGGGCCTCCACCCAGCAGGGCAGGTCTGCACCCCCACAGCCGTGGCCGCGCAGAATGACACCCGGTGTTGGCACGCAGTGGCAGAGGGCTCTGCCGCGTCCACTCGCCCCCAGCCCTGGAGATGCGAGAGGTGGGCGTGGGTCCTCCCCACTCCTTCCCCTCCCTCGGGGCCCCCTCGGCTCCCTGGGTTGCCCTGGTCCCCAGCAAAGCAGGAGTGGGGGTGTTGCGCAGCCTGGGACCCTCAGAGGCAGGTCCCGCGGTTTGGGAAGAGGGTCAGAGCCACCTGCTGCCCCCCATGGGAGTGGTGCCTTCTTGTGCCTCAGCTCTCGAGGGGCCAGGAGGACCCTCCCAGCTGCACTGACCGAGCACCTGCTCCCTCCCCGATGCTGCCTAGACATGGGGCTGCAGACGGGAGGATGAGCGATCAGCTGGGGGACCCCCACACTCTACACCAGAAAGCCAGGGGCAGCCTCACCCCCTGCAGACGTGGGCGAGCCTCCCACTGGCCCCCCAGGCCAGAGCAGCCCCCAGCTTCAGCCACCAGTGGCCGGCACCCACCCTGGCCCTCTGGCTGCATTTTGCCCTAATAAAGACATTTCTAGTTTTAACCATCAAATAAAGTGCTGAAGTCCGCCAAGCTCGTCCCGGCTCAGCCACTCTGCACCTTCATTTAGCAGGCCAGTGGCGAGAAAAAAAAAAAAAAAAGAAAGAAAGAAAGAAAAAAATTCATTAATTTTTATTAACAGGGAGAGCCATTTGCTCCCTGTGACAATATTTGACTTGTCGAAATGATTTTCACCTCTGCCATGAGGTGGGCGCTCCCCACATACATCACCCGATTACTCGGAGCGCGCCGGCCACAGTCATTAGGCAGTGAATTAACGACAATCCCCAGCACTATTAATCACCCTGACAAAGGCGTTAGCTTGCTGCTGACCCGAGCGCGGCCGGCCCGGGACCGGGAGCCAGAGGAGAGGCCTGCTGCTCCGAGAGGCGCCAGGGGCTGGAGCCGACGCCGGTTCCTTCCCGTCCTTCCCCTGCAAGACCCGACGCCGGCCAGAGGGCGCCAAGAGCTGGCACGGCAACACGGGGGCTGCCGGGCACGGTGGCACGGTGGGCACGGTGGGACCCGAGGTTTGCTTCCTTGCTTGTCTGGTTCGTTGTCACTCTCCTGGTCCCGGGAGTGAACGGCATCCATGTGCCAGCCAGGAAGGAGGCGCCATTGGTCTTACCAATAACCCCAGGGGCAAGGCCCAGGGATAGCCCCATTGCACGCATCGGGAAACTGAGGCACAGCCAAGCCCTGGCCTGCCCCAGGTGGTAGTCTGGCGACGCACAGCGCTGGGCGTGGAATCCTGTCTACTAGGACCCTGCTCTGGGCTCTGAGCCCCGTGGAAACGTCTCCCGGCCCGACGTCCCCAAGAAAGCCGCTGGTGAGTCGGCTTCAGTCACGTAAACACGGGTGTTTCCTTTGGCTCTTGACCAGCTTCACGAGAATATTTTCTAGCTGTACGTACTCAGAGCACGAGGCCTACGTGGGCAGATCTCGGGAGTCTGACGTCATGAAGCCCAGCTTCTCCTGAAGTCCCAGATCTGTGGGTTTTGTTGATAAGGGCGAGCGGAAAATCTGCACATGGTGCAAGAGGCGGCCCCACCGCGCAGCGTGGCGGGCAACGAAGACACCGCGTCCGCACTCGCTGCAGGCGGGCTGGGCTCCGCAGGCCGGCCCCCGGGGGTCTCCGGCTTCCCGGAACAGCTTATCCGCTGTGGTCGGAGAGTCCCGGGCAGCCACCTCGCCGTCCCACGGGCTGTCTCACTGCCGTTGCTGGAACCCCGGGGCTCGCTCACCGGGAGGGTTTTCTGGGCTCTGCTCCTGCGGCTTCTCTGTGGCAGGAGCCATGGGGCCCCCATCAGGTTCTTGTGGGGACCAGTGTCGGGACGCCCACAGAACACTTGACACGGGGTGGGGCAGGCAGCAGGTGGCCCAGTCATGTCACAGCAACCCCACCAGGGTCCCCATGGTGCCCCGACACCACCCTCACCACGTTGGCGTGGTAGTCCAGTTAATTGTCTCTACATTTTCAACCAATTTCTTCCCATTAACCCGGCCTTGGGATCTGCATCTCAGCCCTGTCTAACCCAGAGTTTGAAAGCACGTGGGTGGGGGCAGGGAGGGAAGGGCTCCGCACCCATTTATCTTCTTTCTCTGGGCTTCTCATTGTTTATGCCTCAGCAAATCTCCTAACTTCCTCATTAGCAACTAATTTACAAGTCTCTGCGATCTTCACCTGTTCCCGCTCCGCGGCTCTGGCGCTGTGGCAGGACTGGAAATGGCCACTTGCTCGCTGTGCCTGACTGGTGCCGTGGCCCGCAGCAGGTGGGCAGGGGCACAGGGAAGGGCAGAGCAGGTCCCCCTCCCTGCCTTCATCGCGGTGCGGAGACTGTCCCCCCCCGGCCGCCCCTGAGCTTTCATGTGCCCCTGGGGACAAGCAGGGAACCGACCTTCTTCTGCCTCCAGCCAGTGCCTGTCCCTAAACCTGCTCCCCGACACCAGCCCACGGCCCTGATCCACAGCCCAAGCACTGAACTCCCGGAGAACTGGGAGAACTCTGGATCTGCTGATTGCCAACTGGCGGGCTGGCGTTGGATGGGGTCAATTTCAGAAGTTCCTCTCACATCAAAGCTCCTCCCGCAGAATGGGGGCCAGGGCCAGGGGCCTTCACCCCCTCCTTCCTTTTCTCTTGATAACGCCGTTGAACATCACCTTCTCACGCTTGCTGCTGGTCGTGGTGTCAGTGGGGTGTAGACCACACTGACGGAGCCCGCACTGGCTGTCGGCAGCTCGCTCTAAGCCTCTAGGAGTCCTTCCAACCGGGGTATCAGGACTGAGCGGTGGTTTAGAGGACAGTGTTCAATCTTACCAGACAGCGTCGGGCTGTGTGTTGCCGTGTGTTCTCAGGCGAGTGCCTTGAGGTCTCTGGGCCTCCTGGCAACCTCTGCATAGAAGGAACAAGGACGCCTGCTCTGTCGGGCTGCCGGGAGCACGAAGAGAGCCCGCACACATGGTGGGCTCTAAGCACCTGGGCTCAGAGTTAGCACCCAAGCCTTTGGCCTGGTGACCGTCCCACATCACAGCTGAGGCCTGAGTTCACTCACAGAGGCCAAGAACACAGCCCGAGCTGCACCTCCCATGGGCACCCACCTCCCCCCAACCACCAGGAGGCTCTGGCCAGGGCCTGGCCGTGAGCCGGGCCAAGGGGTCCTAGCCACACACAGGAAGCTTCGCTCCAAGAGCACTTTCCCACTTGAGAAGGCCACGGGCCATTCACGAAATGCTGTCCCAGGGCTGTACCCCTGCAAAGGCCCCATTTAACGGGAGCGCTGACCTCGGGGAGGCTTATAAGGGAAGTCAGGTGCCTGGCGACACATTGAACGGGGCCTGCCATGGGGGCTCATTCTCCTTTTCAGAATTACCCAAGGTGTGTTCCTACACAACTCTGGAGCATGCTTGCCACCAGGGAGACAGCTGGCCTGTGGCACCCGGCGTGGCAACCTCAGTGTGGTGTCCACCACTGGCCACACGAGGAGAGCCAGCTGCCTGGCTTCCTAGCAGAGTAGTCTGGGAGCTGTTTCTTGTTACTTACTTGCATCAATTTGATTTTCTCTGCTTAAGTGGAAGTCTATGGGAAAAGCTGGCCTTGAAAATCCATGATTTCCTGGCCGTTAATGAATTTCAGCCAAACGGAAAGCAAGGTGAGGTTCCAGTGTAGCCCTCAGACCCAGACGCAGGAAGGGCCAGGGGCTATGGGGGGCTCTACCCTGCCGTCCCAACACCCCCTTGCATGACCACAAAAGCCCCTCTCTGAGGCCCCTCTCAACTTGCGTTTTGCTAAGCATTCAGTAATGTGGGTGGTGTAGCCATGGAGAAAGGAGGCTGCAGCCCGTCCCTGAGCCCCAGTGAACCCCTATTCCTGTGTCCAGGTGGGTCCCCGTCCCTGAGCCCAGGGGAACCCCCATCCCTGAGTCTGGGTGGGCTGGTCCCTGCACCCGGGTGGCAGCTCACACTGGGAGACTGCAGCCCATGACAGCACTCCCCTCCGCAAGGGACCATCTAGAGGACAGGCCCTGGAGTGTCCGTCATCAGCCCCACAGGTCTTGAGTCCCATCTGAGCGTTTCCTCATGCACTGGGCCACCAGGCACAGAGGCACAAACTCTCCCCCTGGTGTCACAGATACAAGGGCCAATCAAACGATCAAAGACGTCTGAACTCAGGGTGGTGGGAAGCCTCTGGAAGGCAGAAGCCCCTCCTAGAACGGCTGGGGCACAGACCTGGGCCCCAAAACACCAGGGGGTGGGAGAAGGGGCACACCAGGCTCCCGACATGGCAGTTGACCAGGCGTTTGTCAGCGTGGCTGCGCCCCCCACACACCCCGTTTCCCAGGGGACCCCAATACAGCCCCTCCCCTGGAACTGCTACCCCGGTGTCTTATCCCGTCAATACAGCAAGGCCTGTCGGCGCCCACGACCCAGCTGAGACCTCATTCTGGTGCAGGTGACCTCGTTCACCCACGCCCCTTGCAGGCCACGGGCTGCCGCCGGCACTTAGGTACCAATTCCTCACACTTCACGCCCAGCCCTTCCAGAGACACGCGCAGCCTGGGACACAGCGAAGTTTCCTGTCTGGTCAGCAGATTGCTGACGGGATTGTGCGGTGGCTCGCGGGGGCCAGCGGCCGGGCTCCACTCTCGCTCTGCACAAGGGCCCCGGGCCGGCTGTGTGCGAGCAAACGGCTCCTGGAGGCTGTCGCCCGAGCTCGCCCGCTGACACTGATCATGTTTCTAGAAATTAGAAACAAGGAGGCAAAATGCTTCCGTTTAAAAACTTTGTCTTCTCGAATTGCCTATCACACTGTCTGCCAACCCCAGGACAACCTAAAATTATTCCAAATCACTTTTCAAACCTTAGAAAACCACGAAAAAGGAGTGATCTCCTGTGTGTGTCACGCAGTCCACTTAAGCTGTGGGCTGGCCATCTGAGGGGCAAGGAATCCACGGGGCAGAGGCCTCTGGGGTCTGGACCCTGCGCAGGTTTCGGGGTGGGGATCCAGCATCAGAACCACAGATGATCTGCACCTCGTGATTGTTTTAGAGGGCATGTCCAGGCCGGCCGGACAGAGGGGGGGCATGTCCCTGCACCCCGGGGTGGCGAGAGCCAAGGACGGGGCAGCCAGATGTCCCCCCAGAGGCCTCTTGGAAAGATGGTGTCATGTGGGATGAAGTGGGCAAATATTCATTGTTGTGGGTTGAGCCGTGTCCCCCCAAATTCACGTGTTGGAGTCCTGAGGCCCGGTACGCCAGAATGTGGATGGAAACGGGGCCATTGTTGATGTAACCAGTTAAGATGAGGTCTCTGAAGTGGGCCACGATTCCACATGACCCATGTCCTCCTGACAGGGGGAGACCCGGACACAGACACACATGGGCTGAGGTGCTGTGAAGACAAGGCAGGGGTGGGGTGGGGTGGGCCTGGGGTGACTCTGTGCCAAGGAAGCAACCTGCCCACGGACACACCGACCTCAGACTGCCGGCCTCCGGAACAGGGAGAAATGACACTCCTGCTGTCGAAGCCCCAGTCTCTGGCGCTGAGTTACGACGGTGCTAGGAGGCTAAGTCGTCCGTTACCTTAACTGACAGACTTTGCAGGTTTCCACTGAGCACCCACCGCGCGTGGACAGTTCCAAGGAGCTCATTGCTTCCCTCGGTCGGACGCTTGGTTTGGACACGGAGCAGAGCTACGTTTCTGAGAAATGGCCCCCCAAGTAGCTGCTGGGGGTTTCCCCGCTCGCCCCGCTCCTAAAGCGTTCCGGAAGCTATGCTCTTGAACACCAGCTGCCCTGACCCTTGACCTTGGGCCTCCTGCTGCCGGGGCGTCAGAGGCAGTAATATCAGGACAATCCAGTCCCTACCTCGTCCGAGACTCTGAAGGTTAAAGACAGCAGAGCTCAGACCCGCGCCTGACACCCCCGGCGCGACCCCTGTCACCGCCTTCCCCCCCGACACACAGTCCGGCCTTCCCCGCGCGCCCATCAGGGTGCAGTGCCTCCGCGGGGAGCATGCGTCTCACCGCTGTCAATCCTCGATTATTCACGTCCCAGGGCAGGGTCATTTCTGTCCCAACAGGCCTCTTACAAAACCAGGGGAAACGGGCGATTAATAAATGCATAGAGGACAACCCCGGCCAAGGCAGAGGCTGCTCCAGACCGGCTCCCGAGGGCTGCGGATCTTGGAGGAGCTTAGGTAATCTTTCCTTCCCGGGATAAGCTGTTCCATCTTAAAAAGATAAGCCAGCAAATCCAGAAAGACAGAAAAGAGAAGAGGTTGCCAGGGGTGGGAGGGAGGGGGCACAGGGGCTCAGTGCTGAATGGGGATGGAGTTTTTGTTGGAGAGGATGAGAAAGTTTGGGGTAGAGACCGACCGGCGCTGGCTATACCGCACACGAATGTGTCTCACGCCACCAAATTGCACACTGCCCCGGAGCTAACCTGGTAAATGTTACCTGGAATCTGTTTTACCACAATTGAGGCGAGCAAGCCGGCCGGGTCTCGGAGAGAAGGTTCTCCGGGGCGCCGCCGCCTCCTCCATGCTGCTCATGTGCATCTTCTTCGGAAGAAATCCTGTTTCTTCTCTGACATCTGAGGCCCCCTGTTCCGGACCTAGCTACCCTCGTGGGCGGCCACGAGGCCGGCCCAGCGTGGCTCCGCGTGGGACGGGGCCAGGCTGCCATGCGGGAGCACGGGGACTGGGGGGCGCAGACAGCGGGGAGGGGGGGCGGCTCCGCGGGAGCCTGCTGGTGGGGGCTTGGAGCGGCTCCAGCACCCCCCGGGGAAATCTGCCCACCCGAGCCGCTCGGTGACAATGTGCCTCCCGCGCGAGCGCGGGGACCAGGCCGTGTCACGCGGAACACAAAGGGCACGGCCCAGGAAGTGATTTTAAACCCAATTGTTCCAATTTCTTTTGTTCCCCATCTTCAGGGGTGCCTGGGAGACCAGCCCGTACTGCTTCCAATAAAAAATCGGCAGTGAGGGCTGGGCACGGGATTTTGCAATGGGAGTCGCCTCCTGACGGCCCTCGCCTCATCATTACGCGGGGCTAGCTCGTGGTTTTTCATGCGCCCGGCGAAATCCCCACACAGATGTCTGCCGTTTCAAGGAAACGGCGGATTTGACAGTCCCTCTGTGCGGGCTGGCTGGGGTTGGGGGCCATCTCTCCTGACCGGCTTCTCTGGCAGCCGGGCGAGCAGGGGACACTTAATTGTGGAGCCCGATTGCTGGCAGGAAGCCCTGCCTCGTCCAGCGGGCAGCCAGCATGATAATGAGACAGTTTCTATGGAAATGAGCTTATAACTATTCATTTTCTCCCCATTCCCGACCCATCCACAAAGAGGTTTTCCAAAATGACCCCCATTTTCCTTCCCCCAACATGTCCTCACGCCACTGCCCGACCCGCTAATCAGCCCGAGGAGAAAGGAGGGAGGAAATGCTGTCCTTTGACAAGATGTGGGAAAGCACCTCCTTGTACTTGGTGTGGCTGTGACCGGCAAACAAAGAACCCTCCCCGGCTCCAGGGGCCAAGTTTCCAATAAACTTTCCCCTGACCACTTTCCAGCGTGCTTCTCTGTGTGTTTTCTGGGGAGGTCTGAAGCCGTCCTCTGCCATCTTTTGAGAAACTTTGAAAACCGTCTTTCTCTTCTGGAACATTCCTGGTGGGCCTGCCTCCTGCGGGGCCTCCCTCACCTGTCGGCGGCTCCCAGGGACCCCCGGTCTTTCGTGGGACAGAAAAGCACCGGGAGGTGACAGGGTGCCCCCTCCACATCGTCAGGGATGGGGGAGAAGCTTCCGCGAGCCAACCTCACCTCATTTTCTCCCTTTTAGGGTCTCGGGAAAAGAGAGGGAACACATCATCACGGGGAGAGGGAAAAAGAAAAGAAGGAAAGCTACAGACCCACGGGGAGGCTCGGCCGCCTCGTGGCTGTGTGGCCTCGGGCAGGGCACTTGACCTCTCTGAGACCCCACTATCCCATCCGGAAGGGCTGTGAGAGAAGTGACCTGGCCAATTCCTGCCGGGCTCCTAGCAGGGTGTCTGCAGCAGATTTTGAGGCGGGCTGCACTGTGGGACCCAGACCTGAAGTCTCGCTCGATCACTCTCTACCTTCCCAGCCCACCCGGATGGCTAAGGGCAGGGCCTGCAGCCTCATCCCGGGGTCCCCAGGGCAGATCCCTACAGGACCCCCGGCCCCAGGGCTCACCGACGCCCGGCTACCTGCAGCCAGCGGCCTCTGTGCATCCCACGCTTGGCCGAGTGTGAGCTCTCCAGCCTGGGATGCGCAGAGCTAGGAGATGCAAATACAGGACACCCAGCCAGTCCTCGGTTTCAGAGACACGGCGGGTGAATTTGGAGTGTAAGTTTGTGCTGCATGTGAGAGCCTCTCGCGCACCTGCTTGCCCTGGGCTGTGCCTGGGAGCCTGTTCCAGCAGACCGGGGCGGCGGGGGCTAACTTCCCGCACTTTGTAAAGAAAAATATTTAACAAACCCTTAAGCTCAGACTCCTCCACTCCACGCCCCACCCCCCCGCAACAAAAGCTGGTTGTGCCTGTTACGATCAGATTGTGAAGTCCTAGCTTCCTCCAGGCCTCGGGAGAGGGGAAGGCGCCTTCTTAGCGTTTAAAGAAAATACCAGTTTTAAAATTTAACCGGCTCAGCAAAAACCCCAAAATATCAGTGGCTTAGGTATAGGTTTAAAAAAATGTTTTTTTTTTTTTTTAAATGCAAACACCGGGGTGCCTGGGTGGCTCAGTCAGTGAAGCGCCTGCCTTCGGCTCAGGTCATGATCCCGGGGTCCTGGGATCGAGCCCCGCATCGGGCTCCCTGCTCGGCGGGAAGCCTGCTTCTCCCTCTCCCACTCCCCCTGCTTGTGTTCCCTCTCTCGCTGTGTCTCTCTCTGTCAAATAAATAAATAAAATCTTTAAAAAATAAAAAAACAAAAAATGCAAATGCCTCCCACTTAAATAATCATAGCACATTTTTGACAGAAAACAAGTTTTGAAGTCTGGTTCCCGTTTTTGGAAAGGAACGCCCATGAGGACAAGACCCACGTGTCCCTCCTGTGCCATCAGGGCACCTCCCAGGAGGCGGTGAGCGTGTTCTTGGCGCACTCGAGTGATACAGGAGTGTTTACTTTGCCAGGATTTGGGGACCCTGCCTGGCGGCGGCTGTTCACACAAACGGCCAAGTGTCGGTGGCAACGTCTGGGAGAATCACCACCTCACATCTCACGTGCTACGCACGTGAAATAACTTACATGTAGAATTACGTAATTTATATTTCATCTAATTATATACACACGTCAATACATAAAAGGTAAACACAGTGGACCGAAAACATACAGCCCTTATCTCGGGGTGATGGGGCGTGAGATTTTAATTTAAAAACTGGGTTTCCGTATTTTCTACAGTGAGCAAACGTTGTCTGTGTGACTACTTTTTATAATATATGCTGTAATTTATGTGCAAAGTTTAGGTGGGAAAGGAGTATCGGATGCTGAGGCTGACGGGCCGACCTGGGCTGGCTGAGCAGGAGGGCGCTGAGCCCCACGGGGGAGCCTGGGGAGTCCGGCAGCATCGCCGTCTGGGTGTCCTCTGGGGGGCCCCCTTGTCCAGCCACCAGATCTGAGCCACGCACACACAGCCGGACCTTACGTATGTGCTGGCAGCCCCCCACCCCCACCCTGGCACCATCCAATCGGCCAACTTCTCAGGAGAAGTGTGTTCAGGCCATGCTCCCCAACCACGGGTCCTGCCACAACCCAGGAGCCACGCCTTCCCTGCAGTCCACCATCTTTCCTGACAGGTGGACCTCTTCCCCGCCCCCCCCCCGCCCCAGCAACCGGATCTAGCAGAGTCTGTTTTTGATGTGGCATAGGGCTGCCAGATAAAACACAGGAAAGAACAAATAAAATACAACACAGTGAATACAATAAAACACACACCGTACTGGGGATGTACCTCCACTAAAGCATGACGTGGCGTCTATTAGAATTCCAGTTTAATGGGGGGCCCCCATTTCCCCTCCCCGTGGGTCTGAATGTTTGCTTGGGCTCCGCCAGAGCCCAGTGACCTCCCTTCTGGCCCTGTGAGCCGAGCAGGTGGCCAGGTGGGTGCTGAGCCCCTGTCCTGGGACCTCAGCCCGGGAAACCAGGTGGTAATGGCCTTGCCTCTGAGATCTGGGCTGTCCTCCTGCCCACCCTGTCACTGCCCAGAGACCCGCTCCCCTACAGCCTCGTGTGAACTGCCCGGCGAACTGCCCAGCACTATGGACCCTGTCTCCTGGGTCCCTCTCCAGACTCTCTGAGAAGTAACAGCCCCCACCGAGGCAGTTGGAGGCTTCCCTCCGAGCTGACCCCACCCCTGCATGCCCGGAGGAGGCACTTTGCACCTCTGCTTTCCACCCTGTGAGGACACCGCCCTGGCACCCAGGAGGGAGCAGGCCTGGGGCTCTGACCTGCAGCCCTTGTCTGCTCGCCCTGGGCTGAAGGAGCCTGGGTGGCGGCGGGGGCGGGGTGGGGGTCCTGCCAATGGGCGGGAAGCACAGAGGCTCCTCTGACCGGGTCCAACCCTGCGGAGCTGAGAGAAATCTCCCGAAGCAGATCTCTTCCCCTGTTCCCCGATTCCTGTCGGCGAAAACCCCTCCCCAGAGAAAGCCTCCAAGCGTGCGGCCATGCCCTCACTGGAGGAGGGAGACACCAGCAGACAAAATCCCTCCGAACCAGAAAAACATTCTGTGCCTCTTTTGGGGGGTATTGATTTGAGTGTGGGCCGATTCTTCTTTTTAATACTGGTCATCGACCTCATGAAACCCAGTCACAAACCCAGGAGCAACAGCTCCGTTTCCTCCCGCGGAGAGAGAGTTGCAAGGATTTGTGGCAGAAATCACCTCCCATTGCTTCCCTCCGAGAAGAGCTCCCCCGAAAGTCACCCCAAATCAGGTCAATCACAATGAATCTTGCACCCAGCCCCTGTGCAAGGCGCCCGGGCTGCCGCGCGTGGCCTGGGCCCCGAGCAGCCGGCGGCCCCATCTGTTGCTGGGGCTGCCGGAGCTCCTCATTCTATCACGGCCCAAGTAGGTTATCTGAATAAACAGAGAGGGAATCAACGAGATATATTAGCACTGCGGGATATTTGTCATCTCCTCTGTCTTTCCTTCTCCCAGAATATCGGTGATGAATTTGCAAATGGTCCTGGATTATGACAGAGTGTTTCTCTCTTCATTATTTATCCCTTCCCTGAGCACCTCGATTAGAGGCCACAGTGACAAACGCATGAATAAAAGGCAGAGACAATATTTTAGCGACGTGTTGTAAATCTCCTTCTACGCATTATTAATTTAAGGAAGTCCATTACACCGAACAGCTCTGAAGAGGAAGACAGGGTAAGGGAGGAATGGCTTCGGCACGTGAGGGTCAGAGGAAGGAAAAAAGCCAGCTCCGTCCCTGAGCTGAGGTCGGGCTGGGCGCTCACCAAACCCCCACAGCCTTCCCACCACCGAGGTTTTGTTAAAAATAAAAGGCGAAAGCTTTGTTCCCCCAAACTTGAGCATGCTTTGCAAAGTGGGCAGACGCGGCCTGCAGAGATGTCCGGTTTCAGGCAGTGCAGGCGAGGCCCCGCGGCCGAACCGGCTCTTCCCGAGCAGCGGGCCGACGGCCACGGCCCGGCCCTGCGGCCTCGGCTTCTTTCCGTTTTAATTTTCTTTTGAAATGCTCCAAGAAAGGAGCTGCGGGTGCCTGGTCCCCCCACCTGCCGCGCTGGCCGGTGATCTGCCTCCCCCATCGCTGAGCCCGCGTGGGGTCCCGGCAGGGGTGGCAGCAGCCCTTGGACCTAGGGGGCCCTAGGGAAGGGGCAGGGGGCCAGGAGGTCAGGAAGGCCACCAGCCGGACTCGGACGGGCTCCAACAGGGGAAGGAGCAGAGTTTATCTGCACGGGATGAAGGGGCCGCTCCACGTAGACCCTCCCTCCCTTCACCCACAGCAACTCTTTTGTGGTGTATGTGGCTATTTTTAACTATGGAATTTGGGTTTCTTTTTTTGCTTAGGCTGATTTTCCAGCCGTTTCCATATGTGCTACTTACTCCCCGGCCCTGTGCCGCCGGCCTCACCTATGCTTGACACTCGGGGTCCTGATGTGAGGGGGTGATGGTGGCCTGGGGGGTCGGCAGGGGAGGCGGGGTCCTAGCAGGAGCTCCGTGCCTCCTCAGCCACAGCGGACGCGGAGATCTTCCCATGCGGGCAGGAGACGAGCCCCAGCAGTCAGCACAAGGCTGCAGCTGGTGTGCCCTCACTGGCGGCACTGAGAACCCGGGGACCCAGCTGAGGCCATGGGGGGGACAGAAGTGGCAGGGGAGGCAAAGCCCCTGCAAGCCACCTGAAGCTGGATGCCGGGACTGTGGGGTACGGGAGGCTCAGGCCCATCCTCACAAGGCCCCAGGCGGCATCCTTCTCCCTGAAGCTTTTAGCCCTTCTCGTATAATGAAAAGGCCTCGGTGGTGGCATAGACAGCTCTGTCCCCCCCTGAAACTGCTCCCCCCGCTCCCGGGAGAGTGCTCTGGCCTGTGGTGACAGCGCTCATCAGCCCATTTAGGGAGCCGGTGGTGGATCGCCGCAGCAGACCCTAATGACTCATCACAGGCGAGGGCCTGGCAGGTCCCCGTGACAGAGCGCAGCGGCTCAGGCGGGAAGGCGGCTGCAGACCCCAGTGGGGCATGGAGGCTCTAAAATCAGAAACTCATGGAGGAGCACACAGATCAGGAGACTGGTCGCAGGGGCAGGAAACCCCAAGGTGGATTTGACTTTATGTTGTGTTCATCAGCCTAATGGCTTTGGAAGCTGTGACTCTCTCAAGGAAGTCTCCCCGGCAACGCATCAAATCAGAAGTTCCCGAGCGTGGATCTCCGCGTAGATGTGCACACA